>NW_017619370.1:1174882-1837382 GCF_001879475.1 Ipomoea nil | reverse complement strand
TAGTGATTGAGTGAGATTGAGGGAGTATATGATAGAGGGAGACAGGGAGTATCAATTTATCAAATAAGGATGCTTTTAATCTAATCACGAATCTCTGATAAGTTGGGCCATGCCACTAAACGCAATACTTTGATAACTTTTGAATTGAAAAAAAGCCAGTATACACTACTAAAAATGAAACAACGTAATGTAAACATAATTGTTTTAGTTTAAATAGACTAGTATGAAATTAGTGCGAGTATGATTTAGGTTTGAAAGTTCTTTCTATAGTTAGGTCTCTTAAGCAATCTTGTGGTCTAAAAAAAAATAAAGATTTAGTGCCAAATTAGTCTAAACAGTACGTTGTGCAGACTGTGAACAAAAATATGTATGCGTTTTTTTTTTTTTTTTTTTTTGAATGAAAGGAGCCAAGGTGGCAATTTATTCAAAATAATGCGAGATTTGTGCTGGTGGGTTCGCATCCCAGTACATAGCTGAAGTTTGACTAACAACTGAAGTAGCTAAAGCATGTGCTAAATAGTTTTCTGATCTAGGAACAAAAACAACTAAACAAGAAAGTAAAGAATTAATTAAATTCCTGCAACCATCTATTGCGTAGCCAACATATGATCGATCGGTACTAGCTGAAGTAGTTAGATATTGTTTGACCGTTAAACAGTCCGTGAGTAGTTCCAAGCTTTCCTCTCCACGATTCTTTAGCCAAGACAAAGCTTCCTTGCATGCCAATGCTTCCGCCATAAGAGACGAGAAACAATTTGAAAGTGAAGAGACATAGGCAGAGATATATTGTCCGTTCCCATTCAAAAGAACTGCACCTACCGAGGCCGTATTCGTGGCATGGTGATAACTCGCATCCACATAACACCTGTGAGTGTGTTGCCCCGGCGTGGCCGTGACTGCATCGGTGTGCGGCGGTGCAAGGCTGCTTTCGGTTCCACGGTGCACGGCGCACCATGCTTGCATCGTGATGGTGGCCGTCCTTAGCGTCTTCTTCGGCATTGGCATATAGGCGTCCCAAACGGCATTGTTTCTTGCTCTCCAAATATGATATAAGATTGCAGCTGCATACACCAGACCATCAGAGTCCAAATTATCCAAAATCATATTAAACCATTCATTAAAAATATTCGTCTGGATAACAGGGATTGGGAGGTTAGCTTGCCCCCATACAGCCTTGGCATAGTCACACGTGACCAGGGCATGCATGGTATCTTCATATAACACTCCACACATAGCACAACTAGGCTCAATATCAACTCTCTTGTTCCGCAGATTCATAGTAGTGGGAAGAATGTCACTCAAAGCTCTCCATAGAAAGGTTTTCCATTTTGGGGGGATTTTGAGCTTCCATAGCACTTGCCATTTATTAAAGGGAGTAATCGTATTATCATACCTGCCAACAATACACTTATAACCACTTTTTACAGAATATAATCCTCTTGGGTCATCATGCCAATACCACGTGTCTTCATAATCTGGTGATATGGGAATTTTCAGAATTCTGGGTACATCTTCTGGCACAAAAATATCCGTTAAAATGGAAGTATCCCATGTCCCAGTCTCTTGGTCAATTAATCCAAAAACTCGTTCATTAACCAGTTGTGGTGGCATTTCTGTTTGAATCATTAAAATATGTATGCGTTTAGTATTACTATTTAAATAAATGTGTTTTAGGTTTAATTAGTAAAATGGTAATATATGATTATCAGTTTATCACTATACTATACTACATATGACACATTAAAATTTTCTTGAATAAATTGAAACTAAAATGATATGATTTGACATCTACTCCATAAAATATTGTGAAGTGGCCAGCCTGATATTTAAGTTGGGGTCAATTATCCACTTTTAAATTATCTTTTGTGGTAAAATTAGAGTCTTAGCTTGTGTGTCTGATGATCAATCATTTTTTACTCTTTGTTGTGAGGGTGGTGCGTGCAGTGACAAGAAAGACTGCCTATATTAAAGAGATCAGAGTTTTCCCGTATTTGATAAGATTCAAAGGGAATTAATAAGAACCCAAAGTGAAAACTGTCGAAAGTGAGAATCGTCTACTCGCCCAATATTGGCATAACGGAGGAGACGACTTAAGTAAGGGTTATTTGGTGCTTGATAAGGTCCGCAATAAAATCATTCAAAGGGAAAAAGGCTACCTGCTAGTGTCAATGACAAATTATATCGTGCACTAGGACGCACAATGCATTGTGCACTCTAGTACTCAAAACAATGTCGTTTTGACCATTTTTTTTTTTTTAGAAATTCTGTTTCCCGTTTCTACCGTTATAAATTCAGAAAAAAAAAAAAAACTCTCTGTTTCAAATGTACATAAACTCATAACAGAATACACATAATCTAACATGACACATAATACACACAAACTCATAACATAATACACATAATCTAACATAATAAATAATACACAAACTCATAACATAATACACATAATCTAACATAATACATAAGAGGAAATTTCAATTTTGGTACACTGACTATTGGAGTTGTGTTAATTGCAACACTTGACTTTCAAAAATGTTAATTTAGTACCTTGATTATGCAATTTCTATCAATTTTAGTCACACCGGCTAAATTGTCAGCCAAATCTCACCGGATAAATTTAATAGGTCAAATAATGGAGATATTTTAGTCATTTTACTCATCTTTTCTTTCTTCTCCGATGACACTACTACAGAAAATAGCTTTAACCTCGACTAAATGACCCCATTTAACCTCGGCTATCCTACGACGTCGACTAAATCGACGTTGTAAGAAAATAAATGACGTCGGTTAAAATAACCGACGTCGTACGTATTTTAAAATTAAAAAATAATGATACGACGTCGGCTAATTTGGCTATTAGCCGACGTCGTATCATTATTTTAAATAATATATATATATATATATATATATATATATATATATATATATATATATATATATATATATATATATACACGACGTCGGCTAAGCCCAATAGCCGACGTCGTATGTATTTAATTTTTTTTTTAAATGATACGACGTCGGCTAATTGGCTATTAGCCGACGTCGTATCACTATTTTAAATAATATATATACATACGTCGGCTACTCCAAATAGCCGACGTCGTAAGTATTTATTTATTTTTTAATTTATACGACGTCGGCTAATAGTCAATTAGCCGACGTCGTATCATTATTTTAAATAATAAATATATATACAACGTCGGCTATGCCCAATAGCCGACGTCGTATCCATTTTTTTTTTTATACAGAAAATGTTTTATGCTTTCTAGCCAACCTGCTGTGCAATCAGAACCTGTGCAGCTAGTTACATTCAGCATCAACATCAACTAATTCAAACTACATACTAAACATGAAACTAATTAAGCACAATGCAACAAAACTACATACTAAAACTAAAATTAATATAAATAACACAATGCAACAAAACTACTAATTAACATCAAACCAATAAACACAAAGTAGTTTTAAACATAAACTAGTATCAAATTAACAACGTTTTATTAACCCATTCATCAATAAGAAACTTAGACCATTTGTCTCTAACGTCATCAATCTCTTGTTTGTTGTAGGGCAATCGTCCTTGGTGGCGGTGAGGCGATGAGATGATGAGAAGATGAGGGTTGAAATGATTCTTCGATCTGATCTGTGTCTTCGATTTTACGTATTAAATGAAATGAGTATACGGCGTCGGCTATATACGTAGCCGACGTCGTATACTATATATATATATATATATATATATATATATATATATATATATATATATATATATATTTTTTTTTTTTTTTTTAATTCGAGTATACGGCGTCGGCTATATACGTAGCCGACGCCGTATACTATATATATTTTATTTTTTATTTTTTAATTCGAGTATACGGCGTCGGCTTTATACTCGCCGACGCCGTATAGTATATTTATTTTTTTTTATAGGATATACGGCGTCGGCTTTATAAATAGCCGACGC
Organism: Ipomoea nil; assembly: GCF_001879475.1. NCBI lineage: Eukaryota > Viridiplantae > Streptophyta > Magnoliopsida > Solanales > Convolvulaceae > Ipomoea > Ipomoea nil. The sequence goes on along the minus strand of NW_017619370.1, from coordinate 1,833,415 downwards.
CGTATAATATATTTATTTATTTTTTTTTTTATATTATAGATATGGTGTCGGCTATACCAAAAAGCCGACGTCATATGTGTTTTTAAAAAAATAAAAATTAAATTTAAATATTTAACGTCGGTTTTTAGAAAAACCGACATTATAATGGCGACGTTAAATCCTTTTTCTGTAGTAGTGTGAGCTTCTCTCCATTCTCCATTTCCGGCAACGATTTCTTCTCCGATGAGCTTCTCCACTTCTTCTGCTTTCTTGTTTTCTTTCCCTATTACTTTTCTAGCCGGTTTTAGCCACCGGAGATGAAAGAAAAACGTTTATGCGCACATATTTACAAACTTCAGTAAACCGCATAGTCACTAATTCAGAAAAATAAACCATTTTTGCAGAAACTAATAATACAACGGTCAACTGAATGCAAAAGAAACAAATGAATGCAAAACTAGTAATACAAAGGTCAACTGTACTAAATCACCAGGGCTGCTTGGTCTAATAAGCCGAAGGCTCCATATTGGCTTTGTTCCAAACAAGAATGATAGAGATCTCCAACCCACGACTGAAAGCTCGGTTAAATAGTATGCGAGACTGGAAGGTAGAAACAAACGGGAACCAGGACAATATTGCAATAGGAGCAAAGATAATCATTCCCATTCCAGCATCATACATTCGGGCAAACTCTTTTACCGAATCCCACATTATCCACTTAGTACACGGCGAAGAAATATTGGGAGAAGCTCATCGGAGAAGAAATTATCGCCGGAAATGGAGGGAAGCTCATTGGAGAAGAAAGAAAAGATGAGTAAAATGACTAAAATATCCTCATTATTTGCCCTATTAAATTTTCCGGTGAGATTTAGTCGGCGTGATCAAAATTGATAGAAATTGCATAGTCAAGGTATTAAATTAACATTTCAAAAAGTCAAGTGTTGCAATTAACACAGTTCAAATAGTCAGTGGACCAAAATTGAAATTTTCTATAAAACATAATACACATAAACTCATAATAAATAGTTAAGTGTTAGGGTTTTAACTTCAATTTAGTGTCTATCCTAATAACTAATTAAGTGTGCAAATAAAATATAAACCAGGTTTTAATTAAATGTGGCATGCGTCTTTTTGCCAACTTGTTTAAGCAATATAAATAGGAGGGGATAGGCTGTATGGACTCAAGAGATACCAAACAAATCAGAGAATTGAATCAACTCAAATATTGAGAGATGGAAAAGGTGATATTATTATTGCTGCTCTTCTCTCTCAACTCTCAACTAACCATGGGAGAAGGAACTGTAATAACAACAGGACCTATTCCAAAAATCTGCACTAAGATACTCAACCTTGCTGACAAACAAGTCAAACCTCTTGGCGCCGATGATGGTAAGTGCCGGCCTATAAATATTCTTTTTCATTAGATTACACACACCAATATAATATCTGAAGTTTTTTTTTTTCTTGATATTTTAAATTAACTATATAGTATTTAATTTTTACTTTCAAATATAACATGTCATATATTTTTTTAATATTTTTTTTTTAATTTGTCATATAGACATATACGCTTATAATTATACTGGACGTAAATTATTGAGAAATTATTTGATACCAGTAATAATTGACAAACTAAAATGTTATGTATTGATTATTTATTTATTTTGTTTCTCTCTCACATATGCCAGAGAACGTCATTCTTGAATTGCTTGGATGTGAGACGATGACTTATAGCACGAATTGTAAATATGAAAGTCCAGATAGCGTTACTTGTGACTGCAGTCTCGATAAGGATGTTTGTCGGGTGACAGAAATGTAGTATATATATTCATTTTATTTTAATAGTTCAAATAATTCTTACGATTTTCTTGTTTACATGCATTTGGTTAGCAAACTAAATGTGGGGAGTGACAACTCTAGCTAAGTTGGTTAAGCTATTGATTTTATGATTATAAGATCACAAGTTTGCAATTGACTTGATAATCATAAGGTTACAAGTTCAACTCTTAGCGGAGTGGCCTATTGACCTTCTTAGGCTACTTTATAACTAGTACACATCTGAGTTTCCAACTTTTAGCTTGAGCTACTAGATTTTTAGATTTCAACTAGCTATTTATCTATATTTGCCAAACAGAGTCATAATCTCTAACGTTATTATAATTATTTTATTAAAAATAAATCATATTTAATATTTTTTTAAAAAAAAAAATCTATGAACCATAACTTCATCGGGAGATCTAGCAAGATTGAGGATGGTATCAAGGCAAAATATCTTCTTCGTGATGAGAAGGTGATTTGAGTGATGCTAGTCAAGGACAAATGAGAATAAATATAGGGAAAATGACACTTTTTTCCTTAAATTATACGTTTATATTTTTTTCTTTTATTTATTCATGTATTCACATTAGTTCCTTCAATTATTTTGAAAGTGGCGAATTTGTTCTTATCTGTTAAATGAGTTTGTGGACCGTTAAAAATAAAAACAAAATAGGTATTTCAAGTTATTTTTCCTCTCCAACAAATTATTGCTTCACTCTCCAACAACCATTTACAAATATTACAATTATAATTTTAAGCTAATGATAATAACATAATTAGGACTTAAACACAAAATTAGCACTAAAATAATGAATTATTTGTGTTTAAGTCATAATTCTGTTACTAGCATTAGCTTAAAATTATAATTATAAAATTGGTAAATAATATCTTTTCTTTTACGCATTTATTATGATTCTCACATATAAGTAATAATTTGTTGAATAAGAAAAATAAATGAAATACCTATTTACCCTTAACAGAAATAAGAAAAATTGTCACTTTTAAAATAGTTGAGGGGCTACTGTGAATATATGAATAATTCATGGAAGAAAAATGCAATAAGCATATAATTTAGGGGAAAAAAGCGTCATTTTCTTATAAAAATCATTATATATATATATATATATATATATATATATATATATATATATATATATATATATATATATATATATATATATATATATATATAAGTGTATTCAAATGAGGACAACTATATTATAGAGAACTGTGAGGACAGATGTAGTCGTGAGTCATTAGCCTATATATCGTGTGCATGGCCAAATGTAATCGTGTGCCATAATTTGTATGTTGTGTGCATATGTTTGTTAATTAATAGAGCCTGGGTTCGAAACCTGATGTTTACATGTATGCTTGTGTGCCATTGTGTATTAAATTGAATTGTGTGCATGATATTAATTTGTCGTGTGCCCAAAATAATCTGTCCGCACAGTACTCTATATATTACTGTCCTCACACACACACACACACACACACACACACACACACACACACACCTGGGTTCGAAACCTGATGTTTACATGTATGCTTGTGCGCCATTGTGTATTAAATTGAATTGTGTGCATGATATTAATTTGTCGTGTGCCCAAAATAATCTGTCCGCACAGTACTCTATATATTACTGTCCTCACACACACACACACACACACACACACACACACACACACACACACACACACACACACACACACACACACACACACACACACACACACACACACACACACACACATATATATATATATATATATATATATATATATATATATATACACGCCCAGGAGGGAATATGTGAACAAATTAGCGCGCAACACGTGTCCAGATCTAATGGATTAAAAAAAACGCGGTGGCATTGTTGTAAATAATTGAACATCGAAGTGCAAGTAAAATGTATTACAAGTGCATGTAAAATGTATTATCGGTGCATGTAAAATTTACATTGAGCATCAATACAAAGTGCACCTATAGTTATAAGTAGTTGCACCTATAGTTATACGTAGTTGCACCTATAGTTATAAGTATGTGCACCTAGGTGCATGAATGTTTGTGGAAAGTGAATGTTAACAAGGCAAAATTACATGCACTTATAGGTGAAAGTAGGTGCACCTATAGTTATAAGTAGTTGCCGCAATAGTTATAAGTAGTTGCACACATAGTTATTATAAGTAGGTGCACCTAGGTGCATGAATGTTTGCGGAAAGTGAATGTTAACAAGGCAAAATTACATGCACTTATAGGTGAAAGTATGTGTACTTGTAAGTGATTTTACTTGCGCTTCGATGTTCAATTACTTACGAAAATGCCACCCCGTTTTTTTAATCTATTAGATGTGGACACGTGTCGCGCGCTGATTCGTTCGCATATTCCCCTGGACATTTATTCGCGCCTGAGTGCATCCCTATATATATATATATATATATATATATATATATATATGTATATGTATATATATATAACTGGAGAAATATTATTAAATAATTAATTCATATATCACATTTTACCTATCGTATTTACAATTCATTAGTTATTGTACATTTTCTTTCTTTGGTTATTTTCCTTAACAGTTCTGTATGCAGTAACACTAAATTAAATATAATAATGGTTTTCAAAAAAAAATTTAAATATAATAAAAAATTAATTTGTGAATAATATCAGTTAAATAGTCAAATATTATTAACTGAACGAGACACATAAAATAAAGTTGTAAAATATATAGTTGTGAGGGATTATTACTATTTTTTTTGATGGGGAATATATAGTTAGGGATTATTACTATTTGTATCTCGTTAATATTTTCTTTAAAAAAAAAAAAAAGAAAAGAAAAACTCTTTTTCTTATCATAACCTTCAATTTGTTTGTACTGTTTTTCCTAACTTTGTATTGAACTATGAACTAATGATCCAATTAGCTATTTAATCCAATAATTATTAGCTAATTGTGTAAATCTTTGACTACTACTATTGATTTTCCTGAAAATATCTTGTAGTGATTTTACAAATCGGAATTTGGAAGGCATATTACCAGAAATAATCGGAAATCTTAGAAATTTAATATCGTTGTAAGTATCCTGTATGAAATAATATATACTTTTATTACGTTTGATTTTTAATAATTATTATAAAAGTAGTTAAGATATGCGTATGTTGAGTTGTTTCAGTTGTATTTGTTATAGAAAATTGAATTCGAACAAATTTTCTGGCAAGATTCCACCATCATATGCAAATTTAAAAAATCTCAAGTATTTGTAAGTATTCTAAATTGTTTTTTTTTTTTCTTTCATTCTTGACTAAATGAAATAAGAATGATGAATATAAACATTGTTTAACAAGTTATTGTATCCTCCTCTAATTGATAGGAATCTTGGAGGCAACAAATTTGAAGGATTACTACCCCCATTTCTTGGTGATATGAAGTTGCTTTTCTTGTAAGCCAACACCACAATCCCTTTGATAGGTAGAAGAAAACATTTTATATATTACTCCAAGTTTCTAATTACCTTCTTAGTTTGAGTCAGTCAACTATGAACTTATGGAAAGTGGATTTTTTTTTAGAAAAAGGGTCAAATAAGCCCCTAAACGTAACTTTAGCTGAAAAGTCAATTAGATCCTTAAATTTTTAAAAAGTGCAATTGCATCCTTTAACATGTTAAATTGAGACAATCAAACCCAAGAACTGAGAGTATATGACCTACTATTACAGGTCATTTCAGTTCATGCATCGATTCCGGCAAAAATCCAACGACCAACGATGGCCGAAAACCGTCGCCGGTCGTCATTTACCAGAGAAAGCGACCAGTTGGTCGCCATCTCCAGTAGAAGGAGACCAACTGGCCACCATCCCCGGCAGAAGGCGACCACTGGTTGCCTTCTCCATGGAATTTCGTAATTAAAATAAATTAATTTAATATTTATTAGTTTCGTAGTGAAATTTAATTTCAATTGTTTAAGTTTTTATTATTTTATTAATAGATTATTTTGGTTACATATAGACACAAGAATGCCTTTTATATAATTATTATGATTTTTTTTTAAAAAGGAAACTGAGGATGTTTTAGTTATAGTTTTCCAAAAGGCTGAACCCCAACCCTAAACCCCCCACTATTTTAGTTATATTAAATGAGTTGAGAAATGAAGGAAAAAAGTACCAGGTTATTTGAAACAAAAATGTCTACTTTTTTTTTTTTTGGCAAACAAAATATTATAATGTCTCATTCACGTTGGTTAATAATGTACTACATTATTGTTGTTATCTATCTTTTATTAAATATTATTTTTCCAAGTTTCATTATATATATATATATATATATATATATATATATATATATATATATATATATATATGTCTTTTTTAGTTAATGGTTTTTCATAATATCTAGTTTACTACTCCATATTAGTATATAAAATTTTAATTTTTAAAAACTATATTAAATTACTAATACAAAATTAATGTAGTGTTACTATATAAAATTTAAATATTAATCTAGTGTTATAATGTATGCTATATTAAAGTACTAATAAAAAAATTAATCTATTAAATACAAATACAAAAAGAAATTAAATTTAAAATTATACAAAATGTTAAAGAAAATAAGTAGAAATTAAAAATTGGTTTAATCAATTAATAATAAATATGATAGGTAAAATGCGACAAATGAATAATTATATTAACCAATAAATAGTAAATTTCCTTAGGTAAAGTGAGATAAATAAATAATATTAAGTCATTTAATATAAAATTATCTGTTTCATATTTAATAAAATAGAATTTTTAAAATTATCTAACATGTTTTTTTTTTTTTTTTTTTGTAATGATTATGTTGCTTTTAAATGGTATATATTACTAATGTCGTGTGTGTGATTGAACTATTATATTTCTTTACTCACGTATGATTCATTTATACTTTTTTATTAGTTGGATCGGAATAAGTTATACAAATTAAAGTATTGTGCATCATTTTCCTACTTTCAAAACTTTCGATCTAATATCCTATTTATTTGTTAGCATAGTTAATTGAATAAATAAATGTAACTCTATTTGAAATGAACTTGTGATTTTCATTATAGGGATCTATCTCATAATTCATTTACAGGGCGTTTGGTTGGAAGGAAAAAATTATGAGAGAATTGAATTGTAATTCGGTAGGAAAAAAGTAATAATAGTAATAATAATCAATGATAGTAGTGTCATTTCATCTAGTTTTCCTTTCTCACATCCATTGAATTGCAATTCCCACCAATAAAATAATGTAATTTAAGGATTCAATGAATTTCAATTCAATTACAATGAAATTACATTCAACCAAACAGCCTGTTAGCGGTCAAATTCCAACTCATTTGGCTTAGCTTTCCTAAAAATCTAACATATCTGTAAGTATATGTTTACATATTCTATTAAGTATCTTTTAGCTTAGTTAATTGAATAATAAATGTAATTCTATTTGAAATGAACTTGTGATTTTCATTATAGGGATTTATCTGATAATTCATTTAGCGGTCCAATTCCATCTCGACTGGCTTCCCTAAAAAATCTAACATATCTGTGTAAGTATATGAGTAATTTATTTACATATTCTATTAAGTATCTTTTAGCTTAGTTAATTGAATAAATAAATGTAATTCTATTTAAAATGAACTTGTGATTTTCATTATAGGGATCTATCTGATAATTCATTTAGCGGTCCAATTCCATCTGGACTGGCTTCCCTAAAAAATCTAACATATCTGTAAGTATATGAGTAATTTATTTACATATTCTATTGAGTATATATCTTTTAGCTTAGTTAATTGAATAAATAAATGGAACTCCGTTTGAAATGCACTTGTGGTTCCATTATAAGGATTTATCTAGTAACTCATTTGGCGGTCCAATTGCAATTGAGTTGGCTTTCCTGCAAAATTAAATCTAACACATCTGTAAGTATATGAGGAATGTATTTACATATTCTATTAATTTGCGTATTGTTTAATATCTTCTTTTTTTTTTTTTAAAGTGTGCACATTTTCAATTTGATATCGTATTTTTAAGTCAACAAATATTATCGGTCAAAAAGTATTACATTTGACCAATACGTTTAATTTATAGAAAAATTAATAATTTTTAGTAAACTAGAAAATGTAAAGCTTGTTAGCTCACGTACATAAAAGTCTTAGATTTTTGTTTTTTAAAAGTTACATATTTGAGATGTGTCTCACGTGAAATAGTTTCTCATAAATTTTTATGCTATTTACTTGCAAATTGAATAAATAAATGAAACTCTGAATATACTTGTGATTTTTATTAGTGGGCTCTATATGAAAATTTTTTCAGTGGTTCATTTCCTACTCACTTGAGTTCCCTTGTGAATCTGAAGTCTTTGTAAGTATATGCATAATTTATTTACTCATTTTGTTAATTAACAGGCAAGAATTACTTCATCGTTAATTAGCATGCAAGTAATAATTTATGTATCTTGTTTAGTGTTTAATTTCTTTTTAAAAATTGTACTCTGCACATTTTCAATCTGATATCCGCTTGACAGATTAACAATGATTACTTCCTTTTGATAGATTAACAATGATTACTTCTTCCTAGAAAGATATTACATTTCATTAATACTTTTCACGTGATATTTGAGATTCGTCTCACGTGATATAATATCACATATGTTTTGTTTTTTATTTTTTTTTATTTTTTTATTTTTTTATACTAAATGATTGAATAATTAAATGAAACTCTATCTAAAATGCACTTGTGATTTCCACCACAAGAATCTATTTGATAATTTATTTAGTGGTTTAATTCCGGCTTAGCTGAGTTCTCATGTATATTTAATGTATTTGTAAGTATATGTGCAGTTTATTAATACTCTATAAGTCAACAATTATTAATTTTTTTTATAGAAAATTATAATTTTTTTTCATGATTACTTTTCAAAGAACAAGTGATATTTTTAGTACAACACTAGAAAACATAATACTTCATACTTGTTAGATCATTGAAAAGTATTAACTTAAAAAATATGAAAATATAATACTTGTTGACTTATAGAAAATTATTTAATTTTTTTTTACATATTTGATAATTTTTTCATGTAAGGTGGTATTACATAAGTTTTTGAGTTATTTGTTAGCTAATTGAATAAATAAATCGAACTAGGTCTAAAATGTACTTGTGGTTTCCATTACAGGGTTCTATCTGGTAATTTATTTGATGGTCCAATTCCAACTCAACTAAACTCCCTTGTAAATCTAAAGCTTCTGTAAGTATATGAGTAATCTATTTACTTATTTTGTAAATTAATAGGCAAGAATCATTTTATCTTGTTTATTACTTTTTTCTATCACATTTTACTTGTCATGTTTGTTATTTATTAGTCAAACAAACACATAAAATGAGATAGATAAAGTATTTAATTTATTTAAAACAGAATTATTCACATTTTCATTTGGATATCCTATTTATGGGTCAATAACTATTACGGAGTGTACCAAATTGTTATATCCTACTAGGGGTGTTAGCGAACATAGCTTTCAGTAAACTACTCGTGTTCGTGTTCGGTAAGCGTTCGTTTATTAAGGTAAACGAATATTAAGAAACAAAATTTAGAGCTCGGTTAATAAACAAACAGAGTCTGAACAGTCGTAAGCTCGTTTGCTAAGAGATCGTGAACAAGCTCGTTTGTGTTCGTTTAATAATGTTCGCGAACAAGCTCGTTTGTGTTCGTTTAATATTTGTTTGTATTCTCTTTGTAGTTGTGTTACTTGTTTGGTTATTTTTTGTGAACATAGATTATTTCTTGTTCACGAACGAATTGTGATCATGAACATGTTTATATGTTTGGTTATTAAGCATTCACAAACGTGTTTATGAATGTGAACGATCATGTTCGCAAATATTAATGAACATGTTCATTAACGTGCTTGTTAACAAACATGTATGTTTGTTAATTTTAACGAACCTGTTCGTGAACGTGTTCGCGAACGTTAACAAACACTAATGAACGCTTAACAAACGAACACGAACAGGATTTTCAAAAACCTTAACAAACGAACACGAACACCCCAAACACCTTAACAAACGAACATGAACAACCTCTGTTTGTTTATGTTCGGTTCGTTAACAGCCCTAATTCTACACCACGGTCCATCTTACAAGATTAACCAAAATTATATGAGTTGGTTCATGGGTGACACATTAAGTTGATACAACATTTTCATTAAATGACAAATATAAGTTCATTAAGTTAATTCTGTAAGATTATTAAGTTACTACTATAAGTTAATAAAGTCATTAATTACTACAAGTACAAAAAGTTACTACTACAAATTTATTATTGCAAGTTCATAAAATTAATATTGCAGGTTTATTAAGTAACTACGGTATAAAATAAATGGAGCTATATACTGGAAATGTACTTATATAGCTCCATAAACATAATACAGGAAATGGTAGAATAAATCTATCCGCTAATTTATTTAGCGGTTCAATTCCACCTCAATTGCATTCCCTCGTAAATCTAGCAATTCTGTAAGTATGTATAATTAATTAATTAATTTACTCATTCGATTAATTAATGGGCAAGAACCTGTTCATTCCTTCTGGTTTATTATTTAACTTCTTTTAATAGGATATCTTGTTTATATTAATTCAGGGACCTTAGTAACAATAACCTCTCTGGTCCGCTGCCCGATCAGCTTAAAAATCTAGTTTTTCTTGAAGATCTGTAAGTACATATGTATGTAAATAATATAATAATTTTGCTTGCCTTAATGTCTTCAATTTCATCACTCATCTGCTCTGCTAATTATTTCTTCAGCGATGTTCAAGGAAACAACTTGAGTGGACGACTCCCAGATTCCATTGGACAACTACAAAGCCTCATATATTTGTAAGGCATATATATATACATGCATACATACCTAGCAGTTAGCACCAAACGGAATTGATATTATGAAACTCAATTGTGATTTTATATATATTATGAGGGATGGATCCTCATTTGTTGATTGATATGATGGAGTAGGTCTCTACTGGGAAATAATTTCGAAGGTCCTCTCCCTACTACTGCATTTTCAAACTTGACAAACCTTCACGAATTGTAAGATTGAGCAAGCGAGGTTGATTATTGTAATAAATTTATTTTACACATCTTAATAAATAAATAAATAAATAATTATATATATATATATATATATATATATATATATATATATATATATATATATATATATATATATATATTGTGCAGGTATGTAAGCGACTTAGTTGGAGGAAGAGAGTCGCAGTTTCCTAATTTTACAAATATGGATTCCTTGAAATTTCTGTAAGCTTTCATTTTTCAGATACATGAATATTTGAAATGAAGCTACTACTAAACCCTAATATTTTCGATCAGGACATTAAGGAAATGTTCACTTGTTGGCCCTATTCCTGACATCATCTGGAATTTAATGAGTCTATATCTTCTGTGAGTTATTTGCATATTAAATTATTCTCTGGGCATCATATCATATCATTGCAAAAAAAATAGATATCAGCCCTCAGCACTCTAAATTGAAACTACTTATGATTTATGAACAGTTTGGCATTTTTAATTTTGATAATTTTCATTATATATATTTTCCTTCAGGGACTTGAGTTTCAATAGTTTGTTTGGTCAAATTCCAAATCATTCCACCCTGGTCCCACCCATGGACATGTAAGCAAGTTTACACAAACCTATCATATCCATTGCTTTTACAAAAACATTATATATATATATATATATATATATATATATATATATATATATATATATATATATATATATATAGAGGCGGGTTCAGGTGCGGCAGTGTCTTACGGTGCGGTTATTTCTTACGGTGCGGCAACACCAATAGTTCACCAAATATGCACCATCAACGTTAGGAAATACACCATACAAAACAGAGTAAAAACACACACCATTAGGTGTGAGTAAAAACACCATACACTGTTCGGAAATACACCATTGGGGGTGGTGAGTTATATGGTGTGTTTTTTTGAGTCTGTGGTGTAATTTTGTGATGTTTTATTACATTTCATTGGAGTGTGTTTTTATTACACTGTTGGTGCATATTGTTAACACTGTTGGTGTATTCTGGAATTTGACCGCACCGCCGCACCGTAAGACCCCGCCACATATGAGCGCTCTTCTATATATATATATATATATATATATATATATATATATTTATATTTATATATATTTATATATGTGTGTGGGTGAGATTAGTTGGGGGTTTCAAAATTGTGTGTGCATGTGGGGCATGTATTGTGTGCATATCCTAGATACGCACAACACATGCTTAATATGCACACGCGAATTTTGAATCCCCCAATTGCACACATCACATACACTCAATGCATGCTTAATATGCACATGCAAATTTTGGACTCTTAATTAATCTCATCAATAAATTAAATACTTTTTTTAATGCAATGGATTGGTTTTTATGGACTCATGAGAAGGTAGTTCTCATAAGAACATCATCATCTCTCTCTCATAAGGACTCATGGGAGCTCTCTATCTATCTATATATATATATATATATATATATATATATATATATATATATATATATATATATTGTATTGTATTTCTTATTGTGGAGTCTGCAATACATTGTGCATCAAAGCAAGCTAAGCAAGATTTGCTAGAATCTTAATTTGAGTTGTTTTTTCAGATTTCTGCGAGGAAATAAACTCAATGGAACAATTCCAACATGGATAATGAATTCGACTATGAATATGTAAGTGCTTGGATTGTGTAAGAGTTTTGGACAAGAATGTGTAGAAAGGAATTGTCATTACCATTTTCTCAAATGTGTAGCGATTTATTCTTAACTTATTATTTACTTTTCATTTAATGCAGCGATGTGTCTGAAAATTTTTTCACAAACGTCACACAAATTCAAAAGTTGAATTCAAACTCATCTAACCTGTGAGGATTTCTAATCGACTATGTTTTGATTCTTCATACTTTGCAAATCAACCATAATTTATATTGCAGGAACTTTTTCTCATCCCTTAATTCCAGTGACGGGTAAGCACTTCCTCTTCATTTGGTGGACACTCATTCCTCCCCTCAAAAAACACTAAAATGTAAATGTGCTAATTGGTTTAATTTTAACTTTGAAGTGCATGAACTTGTTTTTGTGTTCATTTTGATATTTTAGGGGTACGCATTGGGAACATGTTGGCTATAGCTGCAGCAGCGACCTAAAATACCAATGTAAGTAAAGACACATGAGAGCACTGACAGCCATAGTGTGGGAGTTATACCCAATATGGGCACAAGACATTGGTCCTCCTACTTAACAAAAGCATTTATTTCAAATATAATGACACTCTAATTTTATTTTTTTCCATTGCAGTAAATGACCATCTATTTATAAATTGTGGTGGTGAATCAATGCAAATAAATGGAAGTATTTATGAAGGCGATCTGAATTCAAATGGAAGTTCAACTTTCTTTCTGAGTAGCAATTCAACATGGGGTTATAGTAGTATGGGATCCTACTTAGTAACAGATGACGTATACATAGTGAATGATGGTGTTGGTAATGAAGCTCTTTACAGTACAGCACGTGTATCCCCAATCTCCTTGAAGTATTATGGATTTTGTTTAAGGAATGATGAATATACTGTGAGACTTCACTTTGCTGAATTAGTTAGAACCCCATATCTCTACAAATCAGGTCGAGTTTTTGATGTGGATATCCAGGTATATATATATATATATATATATATATATATATATATATGGTACAAATACCAAATACCAATGCAAGCATATATATATATATATATATATATATATATATATATATATATATATATATATATATATATGCTGACAAACTGGAATGTTGAAAGGTGATTATGATTGCAGGGAAAGAATGAACTTAAGGATTTCAACATAGAAAAGGAAGCAGAGGGTGTAAATAAGGCTTACACTGTGGAAATAGAAAATGTTATAGTTAACAATAATCGACTGGAGATTCACTTATATTGGTCAGGGAAGGGTTCAATGATGTACCAAGGTCCACTTATATCTGCAATTTCTGTATATATTCGTAAGTCATATATACTTGTTTATTTTGTCCTTTACCGGCCTAGTGCACCATTTCGATTGCATCATTCCTACTTTTCTTATCTGATATTTCTTGATGCCAATTCAATTCCTTCCTGATCCAGCTAAAGAGAGCGGTTTGTCTCCTCCAAAGATGGCTGCAATTTCATTATCTGTCTTAATTCTTCTAGTAGTGTTGATAGTTTATTTCTGGATGAGGGAAGGTAACTTCAACTTCTCAATGTCATATGAAGGTAACTTCAACTTCTTAAACAATTGGCTTGCAATTTCATTATCTGTCTTAATTCTTCTAGTAGTCGCCATTGCTCTGTGTTGATTATACATACTGTCCCATGCATTTATTCCATCAATTTTTGGTGTAGGAATGGTCGAGTTGTATCCTGGAGGACTTTACAACTTCCAAAAAATAAAAGTTGCTGCCAAACATTTCAAGAACAAGCTTGGTAAGGGTGGCTTTGGAACTTTCTACGAGGTTAGCTTTGCTTCAAGTAAAATGAAATTCTCTGTAACATTACATAAGTGTCATTGTAATGTTAGCTACTTAACTTGAACTCAGGCTACACTCGACAATGGAATGGTGGTTGCAGTTGAAAAGGTTTCGGCCACAAAAGATATAATACGTGCATTTCGAGAAAAGGATTCTACAATTTCTCTCATGGAACATCCCAACCTTGTAAAGCTCATGGGATGCATTGCAGAGAATAATCAATTGTTGCTTATTTATGAGGATATAGGCCATAATTCCCTTCAAAATGCACTTTTTGGTATGTAGCGTCTCTATCCATCAGCTCTGCCTTAGCGTCATATTCAAGTTTTTTTTTTTTTTTTTTTAAACAACAGTAGTTTCCTCACAGGTTCAGACAGGTCAAGATTAGATTGGCCAAAAAGGCGCAACATTTGCCTTGGCATAGCAGAAGGTCTAGCTTTTCTTCACGAGTGCAAGCAGAAAATTGTCCATGGAAATATCAAACCAACCAGAATTTTCCTTGACAAGCATGACAATGCTAAGATATCTGACTTCGGATTTTCCACGCTCCATGACCAGGGAAAGTCACGGGAGGAAGGAACAGTGTAATTATTTTCCTGGACAACCATATATATCCCAATCTTTCTCAATCTTGTAAATAAGTATACAATCAAATAGCCAATAGGCCGGTTCTCACTTGAAAGCATTCTGATGGATATGCAGGGTATACATGGCACCTGAATACGCCAAATATGACCTCTTAACAACAAAGGCAGATGTGTATAGCTTTGGAGTTGTTGTACTTATAGTTGTGAGTGGAAAAAAAGAAAAGATTTCAATGTCTAGCAGTGGGGCTGACACCGAGTACCTTCCAGATCTCGTGAGGACTCAAACTTAATTAATTATATCATTGGGTGCATGCATTGCATTGTTATCATATATATGATTGTGTGTATGATTGCAGGCAGCACGTGAAAAGCAGAGAGAAGGGCATTTTATGAATCTAGTTGACAAAACCACATCTAACACAATGGATTGGAATCAAGCAGATACAATGTTAGAACTAGCATTGATGTGCTTGAGCCAGTACCCAGATCAAAGACCATCCATGTCTCAAGTTGTGAAGGTTCTAAAGGAACAACTTCCATTGAAGGATCTAAAGGAAAGTTTAAAGCAGCATTCTTCTATCAGCACTGCTTGAATTGAAGAACAACACTGTACTACTAATCTATGCTGCTTTTCAGTTGTTCTCTTCGATCTGCTGAAATAAATGAATGGTTTCCCAAAACAATTAAGTGAGCTTTCTGAAACTCACAAGTTATGGTGTAAGCGGATTTAATTCCTTAATTTGGGAAACCATTTATTTCAGCACAACAACTCAAAACTAGCATAGATTTGTACTTAACACACCACCACTTGTGAGTTTCATAATCTGCACTGCTTTCCTATTTTCAATATTGTTTGTCTCTCCTCTCTTGCTAGTATGTTTTACTTTTGTGAAATAGTTGTGATATATGACATGCATGTACAATGCTATTATTTTATATTTTCCACTTTGTAAATTATATTGTATGTGTGTTGTGTTTCAGCAACCCTAAAATTCAAGTTATTGGTGCTTTGAGAATTGAGAATTTTTATT
Organism: Ipomoea nil; assembly: GCF_001879475.1. Lineage (NCBI taxonomy): Eukaryota > Viridiplantae > Streptophyta > Magnoliopsida > Solanales > Convolvulaceae > Ipomoea > Ipomoea nil. The sequence goes on along the minus strand of NW_017619370.1, from coordinate 1,817,401 downwards.
TATTTATTTATTTTACCATTTCATACTAATTCACCCTGCCTTTTAGAGAGTTCCTTTTAAATCTTGCTGATAATGATTTATATGTAACCTTAAATACATAGAAGGCTGTGGATAAAAAGCTTTGAAGTAGAAGACTGATCAAAGCCATCATCTTAAATTAGTTAATTGCATTTGCTGGTATACCAATTATGTACAATTGATCAAAGTCATTGAAGTAGAAGGTTGTGGATGTTGCGTTGATCAAAGTCATTGAAGCATTACCAGATTTGAATGCTTATTTGGGTGCAGTGAGCATACTTAAGTAGTATTAATTAAGTAGTATATATTTTCATGACCTTTTTTTTAGTATAGTAATAGCCCGTTGTTGGAAGTACTATGAACATGACCATAATTTTTATTTTTATTTTTTTTGTAAATAATTTTGATGTTTAAGTGTTTTTTCAATTTGAAATTTAGTGTGTCCATTAATTTGTTAATGACATATAATAATTTATTAATAACGGGTAGAAATAAAATTATGGTAATATAAAAATAATAAAAACATTCCATATGCTTTTGGGTTTTGCTACCAATAGTGGGAAGGAAAATAACAAAATATAGACAACTAAATAAATTTGAGTATTAGTAGCAGAATAGATAAACAATGATACATTAGTTTTCAAAGCCTTGAGACCAATCGAAAGTAGACAATCTTGAAGACGTTTGAACCATGCACATGGCGTTTGCTTCAAACCATTTAGAGACTTTTATAGTTAACATGAATAGGAAATTTGTTGTCGATAAACATTGGTAGTTGTTTCATGTAAACATTCACTACAAGAAAAATCACGATTCGTGACGAAATAATTATCGTCGCAATTCCGTCGCTAAACTTTTTGTTGCAAATTTCGTCTTTCCTCACAAAATCCCGTCACCAATTTCATCGTCATAATGATATCGAATATTCTGTTTCTAAAATCATATTTTGTCGCGATATTGCTAAATACTTATTTTTTTATATTTTAATAATTATCATTATTTTGACAAAATTCAAATGTTAATACATAATTATATTTATAAACAAAAACACTATTAAAACTAAAATACAATATAATTTGTAGAAAAGTAATACTACTTTATAGTTCAAAAAACTTAGGGACCGTTTACTAATTGAAAATTTTTGTAAACTGAAAAATAGAAAACATAAAACATGTTTACTAGCACAGTTTCCATTTTGAAAACTGAAAATAATTTTCCAGTTTTCTAGAAAATTGGAACATTCTTAAAAACTATTTTCTAAATGGAAAATTGAATCACCTATCATCTATTTACTTATATGTCACTATAACCACATTACTATGATTACATACATTATCATCTTATTTTACTTATCACTATCTTCTATCCTTTCTAATTACTTTACTTATTTAAACATAACTTTTTTGCTTACACTTTAAAGTTAGACATTATTTACATTATCAAAATTAAGAATTAAACTCTATATAATGTTTTAGATTTTGATTGAACTCAATGGATTATTAGTTTGAATATTTTTAATTATGTTACAACGCAATACAAGTTCGGTCCATATATCATATATTGAAATCTCACATATATTATAATTCAAAGTAAAAGTTATATATTCATATACATGTCATTCAAATGAATATATCCAAAAAAAAAAATTTAAATATTAGCTCAAAAAATATTAATATTATCTAAACTAAATTTTAGGTGAACTTAGTAGGTTATTGGTTCGGATATATTTTTTAGTTATTATGTTATATACAGATATAAATTTTGTTCAGTTATCAAATATAATGTAAAAATCTTACATATAAAATTTAAAAAAAAATATTTCATTTAAACAAAACATATGTAAAAATGTATAAGATCTAAAAATCACTCGAAATTAAACTTGTGTTAATTTTATAACGTTAATCTAAAAAAATTGAAAAAATAAGTGTTAGTAAACAAGTTTTCTAAACAGAAAAGAGAATGAAAAACCGAGAATGAAAATTGAAAATTTAGAAAACATAAAACATAGAACAGTTTTCTATTAGTAAATTGACCCTTAATATCTATACTATATATCTATCTATACTATATATAAAAATAAAATCCTCCATTTTAACTTCCCGTCCAAAATTGTCATATACTATTAAGGTTTGCGTAATATTGTAAAATAGTGTAATACAATTTCTAGTATAATATAGTGTTTCTAACTTTCCTATTCGTAGTATAATTATACATAAAAATTCCAATTCGTAATACAATACAACAATATTAAAATTCCTATTTCTATTCAACAATATTACCCAGTCACTACTCCAATCTATACTATTAAAAAAAAAATCAAAGTCCCAATAATAATAATAATAATAATAATAATAATAATAATAATAATAATAATAATAATAATAATAATAATAATAATAATAATAATAACAACAACAACAACAACAATAACAACAACAACAGTAACAGTAACAGTAACAGTAACAGTAATAATAATAATAATAATAATAATAATAATAATAATAATAATAATAACAATAAAACAAAATCCTCAATTTTAACTTCCCGCCCAAAATAGTCCCATACTATTAAGATTTGCGTAATATTGTAAAATAGGGTAATACAATTTCTAATAGAATATATTGTTTCCTACTTTTCTATTCGAACTACAATTCTACATTGAAGTTCCTATTTGTAATACAATACAACAACATTAAAATTCATATTCTTATTCAACAATATTATTTTTCTCCCAAATACTGTCCATTAAACCATTGAGCTAAGCTCGTGCGGGCTCAACAATATTATTCTGTCACTACTCCAATCTATACTATTATTAAAAATAATAATAATAATAATAATAATAATAATAATAATAATAATAATAATTATTATTATTATTATTATTATTATTATTATTATTATTATTATTATAAGTAGTATGATTAATACTAATAATAATTAGTAAAAAACTTTGTAGTAAAAAATGAAAATGAGAACTGATCCATAATTCACTGGAAAAAAAAAAGAAATGTAATTCACTTATTAATACTAATAATAATCAGTAAGCCGTAAAAAAAATAAATAAAAAAAAAAAGATCCACAATTCACTGATTAATGGAAAAGGAAACGGAATTCAGTCAATTCACTCATTAATGATAAATGAAGATCAAACCAAAAATTACTAATTAAAGTAAGTGTACAAATGATACACATTTATACACATAGTATCTTGGCTAAATTATTTGACAAAAACCTAACATTACAAAAAAAAAAAAAAACGCGAAAATAAAGATAGATTTAGCGACGGACGAATTTCGTTGCTAATTTAGCAACGGAATAGCGACAAATTAGTGACCGATTTTAATTTTTTTTTTGTTAAATGAATATTTAACGACGGATTAACGAAGGATATTGCGACGGGATATTTCAGTAGTTGAAAACGTAGCTAAATTTAGCGGTAAATGTTGGCGCTAAAAGTAAAGAAAGATTCGCGACGGAATTTTGCGCGGGACAATTTCATTATTTTAATTGGTACAGAGTAGCGACGAAAATATATTCCGTCGTTAAAGTTTTAAGAGGTATTTATTTATGCTTGCACTGTAGCGACGGATTTGCTCATCCGTAGCTAGGTAGCGACGGAATTTCTTATCCATCGCTTGATACCGTCGCTGCATTGGTAACTCAGATTTATTAATTGCGTTTATATTCTAGCGACGAAAATATATTTCGTCGTTAGAGTTTTAAGAGGTATTTATTAATGCTTGTACTGTAGCGATGGATTTGCTCATCCGTAGCTAGGTAGCGACAAAATTTCTTATCATCGCTAGATAGCAACGGAATTCATTACCTTCGCTACATTCATAACCCGAATTTATTAATTGCGTTTATATTCTAGCAACGGATTTGAAATCCATTGCTACATTTTCAATCCGGGGTTGTGCATTATAAGCACTCTAGCGACGCAGTTTAAATCCATCACAAGAATTATAAGCGGGATATTAATTTCTGAATTTTTTTTTAATATGTAGCAACGGAATTTAGTTACCGTCACTAGATAGCTACGTATATGGATATATGTCGCTAGAATTTGCAATAGATTACTTTTTATGCTCATCAGACAACCTCTCTACCTAAAACCTGTACCTCACAAAACGCTAAATCTGAACATCAACGTAAAAATAGGATGGGTGAGGTAGCAGAACCTGGTACGGGATGTTCTCGACATACCGGAGGATCTAGATCAACTATTGAGCACATTTACACATTGGTAATACATTTAACATAAAAAATTATTATTTGTATATATTTTACGGATTTAAGTATCATTTTATTGTTTGTGTTTGTTTAATAGCGGGATAAACTTCAAAAGGAGCATGATCTGTTTGAGTGCTTTGCGCATACGCACCAAAAGAAGGATAATACATTCGTTGATGAGAGGTCAAAGAAAAACGATGTAAGTATAACCTAACAACCGTATATTGTTAAATAGATAAAATTCTTATATGCCTTTATATACTTATCTTATTTTGTATATGTTTTTAATTTTAGGACCAAATACAAGCACGGCGTGGTGCTACAATGCAAGAGGCGGAAGGGTCAACTGAGCCACCAGTTATAAACATGTCACAGATGTATGTGGATGTTGTTGGTGGGGTAAAAAAGCAGCGTATTTATGGCTTAGGGACTAAGTCATCTACATTTATCAGCGGGAATAGCTGTAGTTCAGCTGCTACTTCACAACTTCAACAAGAGGCAATGAAGGAGAAGGTGAACCAATAGTTAGAGACCATGCGAGTTGAGATGGAAACAAAACTACAAGCTGAAAGAATTGAGATGGAAGCTAAACTACAAGCTGAAAGAACTCAAATGCAGGCTCAAATGCAAGCTCAAATTGCAAGTTTGATGGCTGAGTTACGTCGCAACGGCATGCTATCCAATCCAAGTACTCAAGCTCAACATTTGGCTAATTCAAATGATGAAAACTTAGGAGATGATTAGATTATGTTTATTAATATATTTGGTACTAATTCAAATTTCGTTTGCGACGGACATTTCCGTCGCTAAATCTAGCAACAAGGGTTTTTGTGTCGCTAAATTCTAGCGACGAGGTTTTTGTGACCGACGAAATCCGTCGCTAAACCCTTTAGCGACGGAATTCATCCATCGCTATTCCAATGTTTTTTTTGTAGTGAGTTTATTTATTATTTCTTTGTCTTTTGGTAGGTCAGTCATACTGGTTCATGCAGTGGTCGAAGGAGTTAATTTTCACCTATTATGTGGCGTGGCTTGAGCTAGTTTTAAGCTTGGAATTTTTGAATATGTGGATAGCGTCTATTAAGGATCTTCTGGAAGCTTGTGTTTAGAAAGAATGGTTATATTTGTTTTGGCATAAAAAGGCGTGAAGGTTATGTTCATGCGATAAGTGTTGAGGCTAATATTTGAGAACACACAACAATCTTACTTAAACGAATATTATTCATTACTTTGTTGATTGAAATCTGCACAAGACATTTGTGATGTATTACGGAAACGGCGTAGAGTGAAGATGGAGATGACATGCACGTACCTATCCAACTTTGGATGTTGTTGAAGATTGAGTTGGTTAATGTGGCTGAGGCCTGTTGTATTCAACCCCTAGAAATCTTAGTGAATATCTAGTGGATTGGGCTAACGTGAGTTTCCCCACAAACGTCAAGGAAGGCAAAATGATATTCGAGACCTAGTGGATGATAATTGGCAAATTTACTGATTAAGAATTTCAAATAAGTATAACAGGTAAGTCAATTTACTAAGTATTTTAATTGTTTTATCTAATAACGTTTGCTAATGTTTCAGGAACATGTTTATTATAATATGTATTAATATTATTCTAAGGCAGGATAATCCGTCAGGAATTCAAATCCTATTTTTTCTCTCTACTCGTCCTCTTATTCACGAAAATCCTTTCGAAAAGGGAAAGGAAAATTGTCTGTTCCAGGTGTGACAGTATCTGCTCTAGGAAAGAAAAAATTTGATGTCACTAATGATGTTATACTGGTTTCTGAACCAAAGCAACAAAAAGGGTGTGGCCACTCCACCTACAACGCTGACTAGATCCAAAGTTGTTTCAACACCTATTGTCTCAACTCCAGCTGCTGCTCCAGAGAGCATCAAAACTAAAAAAGGACGTCGGTAACCCCTACTCTTTTATCAATTTTCTCTGTTGAAATTTCTTCTGTCTGAACTTGAAATTGTTATTTATTTTATGTGTTATATATCTGTTTCTATTTGTTTGTTGTTTGGTCTGGTCATGGTCGTGTCTGTTATTATTTGTGTGCCTTTGTGCTATTTGCTTGTGTTTCGATGTGTTTACTGCACGTATATGCTTTATTTGCTAATCTATTTGCTTTGTCTGTCCCAACTTGATAATTCCCGAATTTTGTGTCTATAACAGCACGTTTGGTTCACGGAATGAATTTTGAGGTTATAGGAATGCTATTCCATAAGGAATGGAATACGCAAGGAATAGAATAGGAATTGTATTCTATTGTTTGGTTCGCGGAAGGAATAGACTTTAGAAATTATATTGCAGTGTTTGGTTGATTTAAGGAATAGAAATGAAATATGTTTTAAAAGACATAAATACCCTTATAAAAATATGTGATGGTGGCGATGGTGGTGGTGGTGGTGGCGGCGGTGGTGGCGATGGTGGTGGTGGTGGTGGTGGCGGTGGTGGCGATGGTGGTGGCGGTGGTGGTGATGGTGGTGGTGACGGTGGTGGTGGTGCTGCTGGGGTGGCAGTGGTGGTGGTGGCGGTGGTAGTGGTGGGGGCGGTGGTGGTGGTAGTGACAGTAACGGTTGACTGTGACGGTTGTGGCAGTGGTGGTGGGGGCAGCGACGGTTGTGGCGGTGGTGGTGGTGGCGGTGGCGGTGGTGCTGCTTGGTGGTGGTTCTAGTGGCGGTGGTGACGGCGGCGATGGTGGTGACGGTGGTGGTGATGGTGGTGGTGGCGGTGGTGGTGCTAGGGTGGTAGTGGTGGTGGCGGCGGTGGCAGTGGTGGGGGCGGCGGTGGTGGTGGTGGTGGGGGCGGCGACGGTTGTGTCGATGGTGGTGGTGGCGGCGGCGGCGGCGGTGGTGGTGGTGGTGGCAGGGCGGCGGTGGCGGCAGTGGTGATGGTGGTGGTGGCGACGACGGTGGTGAAATGGGATAAATTTATATATAGGATAAAAAAATTAGGTTAAAGAAAGGGGTAAAAAAGAAAATAGATTTTAAAATCTATTCCTGAGCGTTCAGTAATAGGCTAATACCAGGGGGGCCCTAGTAATAGCTATTACCTTATTTGAGGTAATAGGCTATTACCAGGAATAGTATTCCTGGTAATAGAAATGGTTACCAAACAAAGGAATAGGCTATTACTGGGAATGTTATGCCATTCCCGACCTATTCCGTAAACCAAACGGGCCATAAGTGTTTTTGTGTTAATTGCCTAATTGTTTTTCAAGTTGTGGGTCTCTCGTTTATATTTTTATTATGCAGATTCATCTGGCAAAAGTTTCCAGAATCAAACAAGAGAATTATTATGTTGTTGTTGTCTCTGTTTCAACTTCAAGCAAAAAGAAATTATTCTATTGATTCTTGCTGCTATAGGTTCTGTTGAACCACTCTGGCTATCCTACGGATATGTCTGTTTCTAGTCCAGGATACTAGATGATCAGAACCTCTTTGGAAATTTCTGTAAAAAAAGGGGGAATATTTTTTTGAGGGGGAGCATCGTTGAGTTTTTTTTTGGTAATCTCATTATGGATTTCTTTATTTGGATGTTGGATTTATCTATGTTTTGGATTATCTTTATATTGGATGTCGGTTGGATTATCATTATCTCTTTTGTATGTTGGATGTTGGATTATTGGTGAATCGGTTGGGGATATTAGTCATGCTGATGGATGGTAAAGTACTGGTTTCTTTACGGATGGATGTTGGATAAATTTTTGCTGACTTACGGGAAATTACGAGGCTAGAATAGCTCACTGCCCCTGGGTCAGTCCAATCGGGCACTCCGTCAGACTCATTCTACTAATATAGATGTTCACCTTTTTGGCAAAAAGGGGGAGAATACATTGAGGGGGCCGGGAGCTTCGCTTTTGTTAAACTCTGAGTTTTGTAATTCTGTTGGTTATTTTTGTTGGTCTTTGTACACTTCTCTGGATATTATCTTGGTTATTCATATGGTTTTTGGATATTCTCTTAACAGTGTTTGGATACTTTGGTTATCTTATTGGATTTTTGGTTATCTTATTATTATCAGTTATCTTGGATTATCGTATTGGAATATTGGTTGTCTTATATTGGATTATCTCTTTTTGATTGGTTATCTCTTGGTATGGTGAATAATGGATTGATGGGTCAATTTATGTTTGGGGTAAATGGTTCCTTCTATCAGTCTTTATATGGAATGTTAGCCGAAGATCTTAGTAATGAATGGTTAATCTTTTATATTGTCTCTTCTTTATAGGCTGCATATGTCAGCAAATATACTAAAGCCCTTTGTTAATAAAATGTTTGATTATACAATCTTTGCCTTGAGTATCTTTGTCTTTAGTTTTGTCATAGGGGGAGATTTTAAGTGTACAAATAATACACATTTATATACATAGTATGTTGGCTAAATTATTTGACAAAAACATAGAATGAGTTTATTTATTATTTCTGTGTCTCTTGGTTAGTCTGTCCTACTGGTTCATGCAACGGTCCAATGCGTTAATTTTCACCTATTATGTGGCGCGGCTTGAACTAGTTTTAAGCTTGGAATTTTTGAATATGTGGACAACGTTTATTAAGGATCTTCAGCAGCTTGTGTTTAGCAAGAATGGTTATATTTGTTTTGGTATAAAAAGGCGTTAAGGTTATGCTCATGCGACATGTGTTGAGGCTAATATTTGAGAACACAGCAACCTTACTTAAACGAATATTATTCATTACTTAATTTGTTGATTGAAATCTGCACAAGACATTTGTGAAGTATTACGGCAACGGCATAGAGTGAAGATGAAGATGGCATGCACGTACCTATCCAACTTTGGATGTTGTTGAAGATTGAGTTGGTTAATGTGGCTGAGGCTTGTTGTATTCAACCCCTTGTAATCTTTGTGAACATCTAGTGGATTGGGCTGACGTGAGTTGCCTCGCAGATGACAGGTCGCGTTTTTCCTCTCTATTTTATTTGACTTGCTTCTTCCGCTTGAACTTGGGCTCGGCGTAGCCTCGGCTCCTTTGTCAAAAGAGTAAGTGTGCACTAGTCGTGTGGATGATTGATAGGGTGTAAAACAGAAGTGTAAACTCCCGAGTGCCGTACTCAAGGAGTGATAACTTGAAAATTTTGGGAGTGGGTTATGGTAAAGGTTTCAAGCTTAGGAAGTCTTGATTGAGAGTAAACATGCTTCAAGCAAGAGCGAGTGTAATAAATGTGAACAAAAACAATTATCAAATCAAGAAGGAAAGAATGGCTTAGGATTGTGTGTCTATTGCAATGTGTGATTAGCTATCCTCGATCCAAGTTTTGGAGTGATTGAATGTGGTGTCACAAATTCAAGAGGAACTCTTGCTAGTGCGTAGCCAATTTTTGTCTATACGTCTCCCGTAGATAGACATGGAACCTGAGTGTCCACATTCTTTACGAGGCATTTAAGCAAACACCTTGCATATATTCCTTCACGGGCCATGTCCTCTCGGATCTAGGGCGGGGAATGTAGGAGGATCAAGAGGATCACCTAGACTTAGCAATCTCTTGCCTGAGCCTATGACTCCAAGATCATCCATGGAGTTGGACCGGCCCACTCCAAGGATTCTATACAATCATCCTCTACAACAAGACATCCATGACAACATCATTCAATCATCACAATAATACAAATCAAATCATGTTAATCATCACAAATACAATCTACGACACAGTCCTAACCCTAATCAATTAGTTACTCATTATCACGCATTGCAATCCCAACAAATACAAGATAGGCATCAGCATTAGATCAAGCAATTGAAGATTAAATCTCAAAAGATTACCTAGCTTGTAATAGTCTAAATTACAAGCAATCAAAGTTGAAGATGAAACAAGATCCTACAAATTGGTGCTTGAATCCTCATTCTTCTCCTTACAATCTAGAGAGTTTTGAGAGCTAATTTGTGTAGAGAGAGAAATTACAAATATGATTTTCCCTAAAAAAGTTCAACCTCCACAAAATATCTCAAAATTAGCTATTTAAACCTAGAAGTGTGCCTAGCTTAACATTCGCGCCCCCATTCACGTCGCGCTCACGTGCGTGACGCCGGCGTGAATGGGTTCACGAACGGATTCACGCCGGCGTCACACACGTGAATGTGTCCTCGAACCAATTCACGGCCAGTTACGCACGTGAAGCAGGTGTGAAGGGGGTCGTCGTCCCGTGTTCTTTCAAATTCATCCGTTTTGAGCTCCTTTGCCACATTTTTTGTCCAAAAACCATTGAAACCACTAAAAGGTATAGATTGGTCTGGTTGTGCTTAATTGCATTTTCTTGCTGTTTATTCACAAATCATGCACACTTGGAGATATTTTATACATACATCACCTTCAAAATGCTCCTAAAAACTAGCACCTTTTGACGCTTATCAGCAGACGTAAGAGTTTAACTGTGAACTACGTAATCAATTGTCGTGTCTCTGGTTCTATTTTCTTTACTTGTCTTTTTAATTTGATCTTTCTTTATATGAAAAGCAAACTTAATTAAAGATAAGTTAATTGGTAGTTAAAATTAAGTAGAACTTTAAAGGACCAACTTGCATTCAAGACTCACGGTTCAATTTTAATTAATTAATAATAATAATAACAATCCGGAATTAACTTAATAATAATAATAATAATAATAATAATAATAATAATAATAATAATAATAATAATAATAATAATAATAATAATAATATGATTAATAATAATAATAATAATAAGTAAAAAAAAATTAACAGTAAAAAAAGGATAATAAAAAGTATCCATAATTCATTTATTAATGGAAAAAGAAACGAAATTCACTGATTAATGAAAATAAAAATTCTACCAAAAATTACCAATTAAAAATAATGAGGATCTGAATTAAATTAATAAGAATAATAATAATAATAATTTATTATTATTATTATTATTATTATTATTATTATTATTATTATTATTATTGAAAAAGTTAGCAGTAAAAAAGAAAAATAGAAAAGGATCCCTAATTCTGAAAAAGGAAACAGAATTCATTGATTAATGGAAAGTAAATTCATATCAAAAATTACTAATCTGAGATCGATATTCTGGCACGGTTTCTATTGAAGTGTGGACCCGATCCAATAGCAACTATAGTGGAAAGCACCTTCCCAAGCGCGAGATATGACATGCTTGATGAGTCGCACCTAGAAGGCCGAGCAATCCTCTCACCGACATTAGATGTCGTTTATCAAATTAATTAATCACTACATGTGTGTTGAGATATTTATCAAATTAATCACTACATGTGTGTTAAGATATTTGATGATATTAATCATCTATATTAATAGTCATGTGTCTCTTGGGTTTTCCATGTGTCTCTTTGTTTTCTCATTTGTATTTATTTTTCATCATCTTGTTAGCACTATATATACAAGTGCTTGTATTGAAGTTTACACAATACATAATATATTAGTTTTTCATCTTCTTCTTGTTTATTTGTATTCTACAATGTGCGACATGAACACTGCAAAAGATCAAACATATTTAAGTTGTGACTCTTTGTGTAAGGCTAGGGGTGTTCAATCGGTTAACCGAACCATTTTAACCAAACCGTTTTAACTTAAAATTTTAAAACTTTAACCATTAACCGAACCAAACTTTGTATTGCCGAATTAACCGAACCGAAGTTTTTTTCGATTAATCGGTCGGTTAACCGATTAACCGAACTTTTTAAAAATAAAGTTTTTAAATCCTAAAAATAATACCTATAATAATAATTCCAATTAAAATAATACATATAATAATAAATCAATAAGAAAATATACAAAAACAATATCATAACAACATTACAAATTTATAGGGATTTTACATATTATATATTTTATATACATATATATATATATATATATATATATATATATATATATATATATATATATATATTTATTTATTTATTTAAAATTTCGGTTAACCGTTTGGTTAATTTGGTTAACCGAAGTTTCGAACAGAATTAATCGTTAACCGAAATTTTAAAAAACATTTAACCATTAACCGAATCGAAAAAAGTTCAGTTATAAAACGGTTAACCTAACTTTGTCGGTTCGGTCGGTTAGCCAAAAATTTACCGAAGTTTGCAACCCCTATGTAAGGCAGAATAAGACGGTGAAAACCTATTTGAAGTACACAGTTCTGAATTCTTAAATAGTTTGATATTGTCTATACTTCCTAATCATTCATTGACATTAAAGGTTGGTGCACTTGTTATGTTATTGCGGAACATAGACCACTCTCTTGGTCTTTGCAACGGTACGCGCCTCATCATCACAAGATTGACAGATCACATTGTCGAAACAAGAATAGTTAATGAGACACATCAAAGAACCAAAGTTCTTATACCCCGAATGTCTCTCACCCCTTCTGATATGAGATTGTGATACGCCCTTAATTGTAATTATAGAGCTTAATTAGGAAGAATTAATTATATTTATAGAATTAGTATGATAATTAGGATGGTACAACTTAATTAGTGGGAGACAGGGCCAGTCCTATCATTCTTTAGGCCCGGGGCATAACAACAAAAATGGGCCCTATATGAAATTAATATATATTTTTATAATAAAAATTTAAATTAAATAAGGAAGTAACATAATACCAATGTCAAATAACTTAAATAACATTCACAAGTTTTTAACAATTTTACAAACACATGAAAACAATTATAGATGCATTTCTAAATTCAAAATAATCAATCACTGCATCAGTATTTTCATAAATAAAGAATTATAGTTTATAAAAATGAATTAATAATTTAAAACGAAATGAGCTTATAGACAATGACATTATTATTATAATAAATAATAAAGTAATTATTAAAAAATTTTATAAAACAAAACTTACCAATAAAAGCATAGCATAAAATCTTAATTATTGGGAACAATAAATCAAAGCACCCAAACGTGGTAAGAAATATTTATAATAAAATATAAACATAATTAATTGGATAAAATAGTTTGAATAAAAAACACGTAATAAATAATACATCTTATATATTGATATCATATTTATAAATACTCTTTTTTAGTTAGATCACTTTCAAGTTTTTCTAGATTAATTTGAATACGATGACGCACAGTAGAACTCCTAAACTACATTGACTAGATAATTCATAAAAAAAAATTATCTTTTAAAATATTTTTCATAACTAAATCACAAAATATATTACATATATATAACTCATGAAGTTCACAAAATAACAAATATTCTAAATATAAGTAGTAAATTACTATAGAAATTTACTCAGTGGAGGCGTTATTGGTTCTCTGTGTTTCAGTAGGTTGAGAAAGTATATGAACAGATACTACAATGTAATCGAGCCAGTAACTTTCAAAAAAAAAAAAAATTACTATAGAAATAGATTCAAAATTTGATATGAACTACAAATCAATCTATATTATAAATCTCACTATAATTATAGAAAGGTAAAAAAAAAAAAGATCACAAAGTTACAAACTGAATTTAGAAAACTACAAATTAGAGATAAAAAAATTGTAGGAAAATATACATAAAGGGATTTGAACCTTGGACCATAAACATACAAACTACAAATTCTACCAACTCAAATCTTAGTATAATCAAAATTTTAAACTCATTTAGTAAATACTAGAGAGGGAAATTTTTTATATAAAATTACATAAGGGGGATTTGATCCCTTAACCATGCGGATTATTAAAACTATAAGCACTACCAACTCAACCAACTTAGAAATCATTTACATAAATGTATACTAAATAATTATACAATAAAGTTATAGTATATATAACAGGTAATGATATAGGGTGGTGGGCCCCTTCCAAGCATGGGGCCCTGGGCAAGGGCCCAGCCTGCACTTGCCCAGGGCCGGGTCTGGTGGGAGAGTTAATATTGTGCCTAAATTAGTATAGGGAAATCATGTAAATCACAATATATCATTACCTTGTATAGTTAGTATAATTTTAGTAGGTTAATTATTATATGTATTAGTAAATTAGTATAAATAGACCATTGTATATGAAGATGGAGAAAGCAGAGAAATATATTGTTATTCTAGTCTTTTATATTGAAGAGTTCTTCATCATTTTCTTTCGTTATATTGTTTTTCTTTTGGAGTTACCGTAACTTGAATACGGATTGGAGCCAGAAGCCTGCTCGAAAGGTTTCTTAAGTTGGATACTAAATTTCAATACGTAACATTGGTACATTCCATTGGTGAGAGTATCCCCTATCTTTTTTTTTTTTTTTTTTTTTTTTTGAATGTTACTGGCCCTATTACATTGTAGTATCTGTTCATATACTTTCTCAACCTACTGAAACACAAAGAACCAATAACGCCTCTACTGAGGCTCGAACTCGTAATCTTCCAAATGGAAGTCCAACCCGGGTATCCCCTATCTTTTATTATTATTATTATTGTTATTTTTTTTGTTGGCAGAAAAAAAAGGTGAAAAAATTGACCAAAAAAAAAAAAAAAACCGAAAAAAGAAAGGAAAAAACGAAGTCAAAAAAAAAATAATAAATAAAGAGAAAATTTGAAAAAGAAAAAATAGAAAAAGAAAACAAGCGACAGAAAGAACAAAATCAAAAAAAAAAAGAGAGTTTTTTTTAAAAAAAAAAATTATTATGGAAAATATTACTTACCAGTGCGTATTGATTTCTGTACACCAAGTATGGTATCAGATCGATGATTTTGTATTGTATGAGATATTTTTTACGAAAGGATCCGTGAAATATATTCATATTTTGAAGGATGATGGTCACACCTTTCAAGCTTTGGTATGGTTTGATTCCATTGTGGATTCAATCATAGCCAAACAAACATTCCATGGCCAAGACATTTATGATGAGTATTGCACTATGAATATAGAATTTCCTGATGCAGAATTAATAATGGCTACATGTGGGAAAATAGATCATCAAACTCCTACTCTTCAAGTGAAAAATGATGCGGAAGTGATAATTGAAAAAGAGATTGGTGATAATGCGGTTGACATGAGCTCTGGTGCAATTGTTGGTGAGGATGGACTATACTAATCAAGCCAATCAAGAAGAAATTAAAAATTTTATTGAGGAGATAGATCTTGCACCAAATGCTATGGGAGAACACATCACAGTCCGCTTGGAATCGATCAGCCCAAATTGAAACACCAATTAAAGATAAAGCAGCAACTACAATTGTGCACATTAAGTCTCCTCAATTGTTTCAAGAATCCATTTTCACATCAATAGTGTCTTTCGAGGAATATCTCATCCACTTTGCAGTTGAAATGATTCCCAAATTGGTTAAAATCATGACACCAACATGGAATTCTGTTACAGGGCAATCCAGTGAACATGTTGTCTATGATGTCCACGTGTGCCAAATCAATCAAGCAATATCATCAAGACATGAATATGCTCATTTTCATACCTACACCTTGAGGACAAGGTGTTTTTTGAAGGGGTGGAGAGTGATACGCCCTTAATTGTAATTATGGAGCTTTTTTTTTTTTTTTTGAAAATGTAATTATGGAGCTTAATTAGGAAGAATTAATTATATTTCTAGAATTAGTATGATAATTAGGATGGTACAACTTAATTAGTGGGAGAGTTAATATTGTGCCTAAATTAGTATAGGGAAATCATGTAAATCACAATATATCATTACCTTGTATAGTTAGTATAATTTTAGTATGTTAATTATTGTAGGTATTAGTAAATTAGTATAAATAGACCATTGTATATGAAGATGGAGAAAGCAGAGAAATATATTGTTATTCTAGTCTTTTATATTGAAAAGTTCTTCATTCTCTTTCATTATATTGTTTTACTTTTGGAGTTACCGTAACTCGAATACGGATTGGAGCCAGAAGCCTGCTCGAAAGATTTCTTCCGTTGCGTACTAAATTTCAGTACATAACAGATTGCCCTTCAGGTGTACGTGACTTTTTCCCGAGTCACCCATCTTGATGGCCTGAAGGTTTTAGATCTAGACAAGGATGGACAAAATTCTGTTACTACTACCAATGTCGTCTACAAAGAGATTTTTAATAATGTGTAATTCAAACCAGTGATATTATGTTTTTTTAATAGAAAGATAACAAATTTGCTATATATCTACATAGAAAACATATATCTTCCTTACAAAATAATTTCTACAACTAAGTTGCTAGACAACGAGCTAATTAGCCCAATTAATACAAATCTTAATTGAATAATTATTTGCTCGAATTCAAGCAATGATAACATCAGAAAACATAATCAATCCAACTCAATTCTTCAATTGCACTATATAATATTCAACATTATAATTTATACAATTATTTATCAATTCAAATATTCTTAAAATATTATAACAAATCTATTCCGTGCAACGCACATGTCAAAATATTAGTTAATAATAATAAGGATATGGAATTAACTTAATAATAATAATAATAATAATAATAATAATAATAATAATAATAATAATAATAATAATAATAATAATAATAATAATAATAACAAAAATAAAAATAATAATAATAACAACAACAACAACAACAACAACAACAACAACAATAATAATAATAATAATAATAATAATAATAATAATAAAGAATTCAAGCAGTCATAATGTTTAGAAAAATTACTAACTAATGTACATTATGAAAGCGAACAATGACATTTTGATTAGCGTTACAGATCAAGATGAATCTGATTTTTCCACACATGTTTAAACTCAAGGAGGCTCCCAGAGGCATGGATAGCAATCGGCTAATTTGTAAATTTTTGTTACGATTTCATTCTATATTGGGTGTTATTTACATTTTTCTATATATATTAAAGCAAAATGATGACCACAAAATTTTTTCTCCAAAGTGTGAATGCATTTTGATAGAAACAAGATTAAAAAGTATGAATAATACATTAATTGTGCGGGTATGTAGATGTATTTATACATATTTTTTTAAAGTTATTATGTGTATTTATATTTTATAAATTATATTTTATTATATCTCTATCTCTATCTCTATTTCTATATATATTAAAGCAAAATGAAGTAGGGAAAAAAGTTTATTGTGTTTAAATTTATTGGTAAAGTTTTATATTTAATATTATTTGTGTATATATTCATTTAAACCTCAATTATAATTAATTTGGCTCCACATATATAAAAAGGAGAACTTAGATATAAAATAAACAGAGTTCTTACATAAATAATCTGTTTCAAATGAATAAGTTTTTTTGTGGAGATTTTTAACAAATATTGCATGTTATTTTATTTATAAAATTTTTTTAAATACCTTATAGTTACATAATTAAAGTAGTTATTTCAAATTCAAATTTAAATAATATTACAAGTAGCAATAAACTTTAAAATCAACATAATAATTACATAATTAAACTTTTGAAAATATTAAATATTACATTGTATAGTTACACTTACATTTTTAATAAAACTAATTCTAAGCTAAAGAACTCAAGTACGTTTTTCTGTTTCTACAACCATTACTTTCTTTGCTAATTTTAGAGGATGTCAAAATTTTAATTGGTAAATTTGTTAAATTAATAATAGTCCGTGCATCGCACGAGACAATTACTAGTCAATCTAAATATTCTTTAAATATTATAAAAAATTATATTCCGTTTATTCTATATTGGGTTTTATTCATATGTCTCTCACTCCTTTTGATACGAGATTGCCCTTCAAGTTCTAGCGTAAATAATTCCCGTCGATGCTTGCATATGCCCTGACTATGAACAAAAGTCAGAGCCAAACACTAACTCACGTTGGGTTATTGCTGAAAAACCGATCTGTAATCACGGTCAATTGTACGTGGCTTTTTCTCAAGTCACCCATCCTGATGGCCTGAAGGTGTTACCTCTAGACAAGGATAGACAAGATTGTGTTGCTACTACCAATATCTACAAAAGGGGTTTTCAATAATGTGTAAATACAACCGGTGATATTATATTTTCTTTTTTACTCCAAGATGGCAAAATTGCTATATATGTACACAAAAAAATATATCTTCCATACAAATGAATTGAGATAGCAATTGATTCTTATAACCGAGTTGCTAGAGAACGAGCACATTTGCTCAATTTATAAAAATCCTAAACAATTATATATAAAATCCCTAAAGTTTCAACACTGCATGCGTACATCTACACATTAACTATTAATTAATTTAACAATTATTTGTTCGAATTCCAGCAGGGACAACATTAGAAAACATAATCAATCCAAATCATGTCTTCAATTACACTATATAATATTTGATGTTATAATTTATATAATTATATATCAATCTAAATATTCTTAATATATTATAACAAATCCAATCCATGTATCGCACGAGTGAAAATACTAATCGTACTTAAAACCAAACTCATGGCTAAACGGTATTATAATAAATCATAAAAAAGAAAATCAATATCAAATTTAATCCGATTGTAACGAAGGTAATGATGAAGTATGCTCTCTCGCATCTAATCTTTGCTGTCAACAACTATATAACTAAGTCCAAATATAGTATCAGAAAAACGGTGGAACAGTTCTAAAGCATTGTTGCTTTGAATTCTTTCAAGAAGTCTAGCATCCTCCCTAGTACATAGTCCAACCATCTCTTGCCCTCACAGTCATTATATACTGAGAATGTTTAAGCCTAGTTTACTTTTAATAATTAAGGTCATGTCGCTGTTGAGAAGCTATGCATGAATACAGTCTGGAAAGTTAAAAAAAAAAAAAAAAGTGGATCACTATTTTTGTTCTCGTCCAATTATTTTTCAGAACATATATCTACTGAATAAGTTGAAGAAAATTCTAAAATATTTTCTTAATTTTTTCTCTCTTTTAACAACCTGAATAATTTATCAACTTTTTTTTTTTTGAGAAATCTTGAATTTCCACCTTCGGACACAGTGACTAATCTCCTCGCTGAATTGTAGGCACTTCTTTTAAGTGAGACAGCTGGCCTGGAGATTTAAGACTACTCCATAAGTTTTATCTAAGCCTCAGGTTACTTATCAACTTTTTGTATCTCATAAGTTCTATCTAAGTCTTAGGTTACTTATATAGAGTAATTAAAAATTGTACATGTAAGAAAATGTATATAATACACACCTGAAGTCTTGATTCTTTTGTTTAGCACCTAAATAATTTATCAATTTTTTTTATTTCATAATTTCAATTAATTTTTTACAATTGGGCTCCATTTTTTAGAGCTGGCCAATGAAAGTGACATTTGGCAATTTATATTGTGCACCACGGCGCACATAATAATGTGCACCCATGCATAAAATGCACGCGCTTCAATTGCTGACGTCCTTCCGTCTGTCCAAATGGTCCAAACCACATTATGTGTATTCAGTTAAAAGTTTATGTGTATTGTGTTATGAGTTTCTGTGTATTCAATTAAGAGTTTATGTGTATTCAGTTAAGAGTTTCTGTGTATTTAGTTAAGAGTTTCTGTGTATTCAGTTAAGAGTTTCTATGTATTCAGCAAGAGTTTTTGTGTATTCAGTTAAGAGTTTCTGTGTATTATATATCATGTTAGATTATGTGTATTCAGTTATGAGTTTCTGTGTATTCTGTTATGAGTTTATGTGTATTTGAAACAGAGGATTTTTTTTTTTTTTTTTTTTTTTGACAATGCACCAAAACGACGTCGTTTTGGGTAGGGTAAGGGTGTAAGGCGCACAATGCATTGTGCGCCCTGGAGACGATATAACCACCGGTGACATTTCTCACTGATTGAACAAAACAGATAGAAAATATTTTTTTTTTAAAGGGAATGTAGTCTATTATTGATGTAATTATTGAGAAGATATGCCTGCATGTAATTGGATTGTGCAAAGTTAAGTTATGTGTGGAATTACAGCCAGGAAAGTTATAAAGTTTCATTTTTGGGAACAATGGAAAGTTATATAAAGTTTCATTTTTGTGGAATAATGCAAAAGTATCCCTTACCTAGGTATTTGTGTAGAGGTGACTTCACAAATTTTGATACTTCAACTAAAAATATGAATTGGAGGACAATAAAACGTAAGTAATTCTACATTAAGGTGTTTCTGAAAATTATTTCTGAATTTTTTGTGTTTGGATGTAATTGAAAAATTCAATCAACGAAAAATATTTTTTGTTGACGGGAAAAATTCTAGTTATTTTTGTGGAAAATGACTTTCCCCAAAATTTAACGAAAGTCATTTTTAGCCACACATAGAACAAGATTTCTGGCCGAAAACATAAATCCAGTTTCCACGGGAAACCAGAATATCTATGGTTTACGGTTGTTCTGATTTTTTTACGAAAACCAGAACAGCTCTTGTTTCAGCCGGAAACCAGTTTTTTTTTTTTTTTGATTTTTTGATAAATAATATTATTTTTAATATTATTATAAATATTTTTATATTGTAAATAAAATATTTAAAAAGTTTACAAGACCTTATGGTCTAATGGCACCCGGGTTGCACTCCCATATGGAAGGGAGTGGGTTTGAGTCTCAGTGGAGGCGACATTGACTCTTTGTGCTTAGTTGGTTGAGAAAGTAGTTTATGAACAAATACTACATTGTAAAAGAGTTAGTAGCATTTAAAATGTTTAATTATATAATTCAACTCATTTTCTAGAAAAAATGAACCAAACATAGAAATACAGTTTTCTTTCGTGTAGCCAAACACGGGAATGAAAAAAAATTTCATAAAAATGACTCATTTTTCAGAAGTTATTTTCCTACTTTCAAACGGACCCTAAATTAACTCTCACTTTCAACTCAATTTTTTTTTTATTTCCTACTAAGATATCGTGGCCGCTCTCATTAGTCTAAAAAAAAGTCTGCCATTATTTTTATTCTTGTTTTTTAGAGCATGTAGCTATAGTATAACTTCACGAAAAAATCTAAAATATTTTCTTAACTTTTTTTCCTTTTATCGGATTATCTCTTTGCAATCTGAGTAATATTTCAACTTTTTGTATCTCATATGTTCTATCTAATACCTATGTTGCTTGTATAGAGTGATTACAAACTTGTAAAAAAGTGTATTTGATACATGCTGAAGTTTTGATTCTAGCTATTGTTTCCTTGTGTTTTCTACATCCAAAGTAAATCTCCCGGACAAAAAGAAGGGGCCGAAAATTTAGGGCCAACTAATAAAAACAGTTGTCTATTGTTGTACATAAGTAATTAAATTCTTGTACAAAAAAAACTCATGTAATGTATAGACATGCACACTCTATCATTTGTACTGAATTCTCTTATTGAAACACATTTT
Organism: Ipomoea nil; assembly: GCF_001879475.1. Taxonomy (NCBI): domain Eukaryota; kingdom Viridiplantae; phylum Streptophyta; class Magnoliopsida; order Solanales; family Convolvulaceae; genus Ipomoea; species Ipomoea nil. The sequence continues at coordinate 1,795,932 of NW_017619370.1, read as the reverse complement.
ACTACGTGCATTTCTCAAGGAACTAAATTTACCTTACACTCACAGCTAATTGAGTAAAAGTTTCATATTTTTCAAATTTTAAATAGAGTTACATTGTTTTCAAAACAAAAATAAAAATAGAGTTACATTGTCAAGCACTTTGTACTCAGATGATACATTTGTAATTTTTTTTTTTGAGGGAAGATTATGTAAGATATATTAAATATAATATATTTAATATAATATATATTAAATATAATATAATATATCTATATATTATATTTATATATATTGAGAAGAGAGAGAGAGAGAGAGGAATAGATAAGTGATTTTAATTGATGATTTAAAATACCTGAATATAAAGCCTATTTATACTAAACAACAAAACTAACAAAGCATAAATTTAGGGAAGTAAAGCTCCCCATGTACCACATAGCTTTCATGTAATGCTGCCACATTCCCATTACACAACTCCACTAACTGCTCCTTATTCCCATTTACTTGGTTTAATAATAATTATAATAATAATATTATAACATTGCCTCCTTTAAACCAAGTTGGATATATTGGTCATCCCAATTTCCTTCTTCAACTTGAGAAATGTCTCTGTCTTCAGCGGCTTCGTAAAGATATCTGCAACTTGACATTCACTTGAACAATACTCAATGTTGATTTGTTTTTCAACAACCAACTCTCTGATTTTGTGATACTTGATATCAATGTGTTTGCTGCGACCATAAAAGACTGGATTTTTGGACAACGAAATTGCTGACTTGTTGTCACAAAAAATAGTTGTAGGTGCTTCCTGCTCGTGTTGTAGGAACTCCAAAATTCTCCTCAGCCAAACTGTTTGAGTAGCACAGTTTGCTGCTGCAATATATTCTGCTTCTGCGGTTGAAAGTGCTACAATCTGCTGCTTCTTTGAAGACCAAGAAAATATGGTTGAACCAAGATAGAAGGCATATCCTGATGTGCTTTTTCTGGTCTCAATATCTCCAGCCCAATCACTGTCTGTGTACCCAACAAGTCTCACATCTTCATTAGTGGAGTAAAAAATTCCATCATTACTCGTACCTTTCACATATCTCAGAATTCGCTTTGCTGCAGCCCAATGGGATTCTTTTGGTTCCTCCATGAATCTGCTAAGTATTCCAACTCCAAAAGAAATATCCGGCCTTGTTGCCACCAGATACCTCAAACTCCCAATTAAGCTTTTATAAGCTGTAACATTCACATTCTTACCACATTCATCTTTGGACACCTTAAACTTTTCAGCTAACGGCGTTGAAACTGGTTTGGAGTTTGCCATTTTGAACTTTTTCAAAATATCAGCAGCATACTTCTTCTGTGAAATAAAGATTCCACCATCCATCTGAACAACCTCAAGGCCAATAAAGTAAGACATAAGGCCCATATCGGTCATTTCAAACCTCTTAATGAGTGCCTCCCTGAATTCTGAGATTAGCTTCAAGTTATTTCCAGTAAAAACCAGATCATCAACATACAGACAGATTAAAACAATATCACCAGAATCCGTGCACTTGACATACAAAGTGTGCTCATGAGGACATCTCATAAAACCACTTTCAACAAAATATGAGTCAATACAACCATACCACGCCTTAGTCGCTTGCTTTAAGCCATATAAGGCTTTTCTCAACCTGTACACTTTATTTTCCTCCCCTTTCTTCAGAAACCCTACAGGTTGCTCAATATATATTTCTTCTTCAAGAAAACCATTCAGAAAAGCAGACTTGGCATACATTTGATGCAATTTCCAATCATTTTGAGCAGCAAGAGAAATAACCATTCGAACTGTATCAAGTCTACTTACAGGAGCAAAAACCTCAAAATAATCAATACCTGGTTTCTGCTTGTAACCCTTTGCTACTAACCGTGCCTTAAAACGGTCAATTTCTCCATTGGACTTGTACTTCGTTCTGTAAACCCACTTCACTCCAATTGGCTTCTTTCCAGGAGGTAAATATGTTAACTCCCAGGTACCATTCTTTTCAATGGCACGTATCTCCTCATCCATCGCCTTAAGCCAATGAGTTTCTGTAGCAGCCTCCTCAAAAGTTAAAGGATCACAATCTGCAAAGAGAGCAAATTGAACAATCTCTTCATCAGACAGGTCATTATCATGACTCAAAACATAATCTTGCAAGCGAGCTGGTAAGTGGCGCTCGCGCTGAGATCGCCGAACTGACGACTCTGGCTCTGAAGGAGATTGGACATTAACTGGAATCGGTTGCTCATCAACAATATTTTCAACAACAGGAATAACAACTGAACTTTCATCTTTAGCTAACCAATCCCAGGCACCATATTCATCAAAAGTGACATCACGACTTATAACAACCTTCTTAGTTTCAGGATTGTATAATTTATAAGCCTTTGAAGCGTCACTATAACCAATGAATATGCACTTCTCACCTTTATCATCCAACTTCTTTCTCAATGGATCTGGCACATGGGCATATGCCAAACATCCAAAAACCTTGAGATATTTGATAGAGGGTTTTCTCCCACCCCAAGCTTCTTCGGACGTCTTATCACGGACACTCTTAGTTGGACACCTATTCAACACATAGATAGCACAAGCAACAGCTTCTGCCCAAAAAGGCTTAGGCAGATTCTTAGATTTCAACATGCATCTCACCATATCCATGATAGATCTATTCTTCCTCTCAGCCACTCCGTTTTGTTGTGGAGTGTATCTAGCTGTCATTTGGTGCTGAATACCCTTTTCTTTCAGAAAATCATCACAGGCAATATATTCTGTACCTCTATCAGTTCTCAAGATTTTAACTTCATAACCACTTTACTTTTCAACAAAAGCCTTAAATTGTTTGAAAACATCACATGCTTCAGACTTTTGCTTCAGAAAGTAAACCCATGTTTTCCTACTGAAATCATCAATGAAAGTAATAAAGTACTTACAACCTCCATGTGAGGGAACCTCCAACGAACACAGGTCTGAATGAATAATCTCCAACTGTTTTGTGGCTCTTCTTGACTTGCCCACGAGGAAGGGATCTCTATGCTTCTTCCCAATCACACAAATCTCACATATACGATCAGGGACATTCACAACAGGTAAATCAGAAACAAGTTCCTTTCTCGCAAGATAGTGTAATCCAGAGAAATGGAAATGCCCAAATCGCATATGCCATAACCAATTTTCATCACAAACTTCAGAATTAAAGCAAGCAAGGAGAGTATGCTTAATTTTCAAAGGAAATAGTCGATTTTGAGACATATTTACCTTTGCAATCAAAACTCCTTTAGCATCTGCAATGGTACAACACCCCTGAGCAATATCTATCTTATATCCTTTTTCTGACAACTGACCCATACTCAACAAATTTTGATGTAGTTCAGGAACATAGAACACATCGGATATAAAATTGTGAGTACCATCCTTCAACTGAATAGAGATTTTACCTTTTCCCAAAATTGGCACCTTTGACTTATTGCCAAATGTCACTTCAGACCGAACTGATTCATCCAGTTCAGAAAACAATTATTTCTTCCCACACATATGGCTACTACACCCAGTATCCAAGAACCATATGTTTTTATCTGCAGAAAAACTATCGCTGGCTAAAAGTAAAGTTTCAGAACTCTCACCAGACTTTTCAGCAGTGTTTTCAGCAATGTTTGATTGATTTCCACGATTGTTGTCCTCATTATACCAACAATCTGCAATCTTGTGCCCATACTTGCCACAATTGTAGCAATGAAGTGGAAATTTACCTCCTTGTTTGGTATTACCTCCACCTCTTCCTTGGTTGTAGTTACCACTTCCTCCTCCTTGGTTGAAGTTACCACGACCTCTTTCACCATAACCTCCTCTTCCTCTTCCACGACCTCTACTAGATCCTCCACCTCTTTGATTAGTGCCAGTCACATTAAGGGTGACTTGACTCTTCAAAGCTTCTTCATCTAGTGGTTCTGATTTTGATGCAATTCTGTCAATATGACTTTCTACCATACATTTCAGCTCTGCAACTGATAAGAGCTCGGTTTTGTGTGACTCTGTTATTGAAGCCACCACATGGTCATACTTTATCGGCATAGTTCGAAGAACTTTTTCAACCACTGCACCATCTTCAATTGTATCTCTGTATAACCTCATCTTATTCACCATATCAATAAGACGAGTGAAATACGCATCTACTGTTTCTATAGAGGTCATCTCACAATTATCGTACAACCTTCTCAACGACTGCAACTTAGACTTCTGCGCCCGATCAACTCCTTTGTGTGACACATTTAAGATGTCCCAAGCTTGTTTTGCTGTTTGAGCACGAGCTAATTGCCCAAAAATGGAATAATGAACACCTTGGTGAATCTGACCCAAGGCCAATTTATCTCGCCGTATAGCGCCTGCTTCAGCTCCTTCTTGTAGACCAGGATCAACAAAGCTCCAAAGATTTTGAGCTTGCAAATGTGTGGACATCATAATTTGCCAATAATTGTAATCGAGTTTCCCATCCAATTTGGGACCCGACCATACAATATTGAAATTTGTTGTCATATTTCACTACGAGAAATATTTCGGGGTTGAAAGGTTGACTGGCCCTGATACCAAATGTAAGATATATTAAATATAATATATTTAATATAATATATATTAAATATAATATAATATATCTATAATATATATTAAATATAATATATCTATATATTATATTTATATATATTGAGAAGAGAGAGAGAGAGAGAGAGGAATAGATAAGTGATTTTAATTGATGATTTAAAATGCCTCAATACAAAGACTATTTATACGAAACAGCAAAACTAACAAAGCATAAATTTAGGGAAGTAAAGCTCTCCATGTACCACATAGCTTTCATGTAATGCTGCCACATTCCCATTACACAACTCCACACCTTATTCCCATTTACTTGGTTTAATTATAATTATAATAATAATATTATAACAGATTATAAGATCAAATCTAGGTAATAAAGAATTGACTCTAACATATATATATATATATATATATATATATATATATATATATATATTATAGATACTAACTTGTAATAGAATTAATAGTACTAAAAAAAATAGAGTTACATTACATTCACAAAATTCGAGTTAAGCATGTCCATAAATACGTCATCAGTGCATTACGCAATAGCCATGACGTATAATTGCACGACAAATATCTTAAATGATTCTTTCAACCATTCAGGTGTTTTTTATTACTAAATAATATTTCAAAAAAAAAAAAAAAAAAAAAAACCAGTACAGCCTCAAGCTTTATCCTTTTGTTTTAATTTGCTTTTTATTTTTAATTTTTTTAACTACATTAATCAAGTCATACTTTCTACGACATTTAAATTATTATTTTTTGAACGATGACGAGAAAATCCTAGTCATTATTTATTTATAAATTAATTTAAGTTATTTATAAGTGACTATCTTAAACTAAGAAGACCATTTAATAAATCACTGAGAGTTGAACTTGAAATATTATAATTATCAAGCCAACATCATAACTAGTTTGGATGAGATTATCTGCCTTTAAATTATTTTACCCATGCATATTGCTTGTGTACGTCAAAGAAATACTTTCTCGCATTTTATATGGGAATATGCTTATATATATATATATATATATATATATATATATATATATATATATATATATATATGAGTTAATACCATCTGAGGTCCTCCGAGTATAGTGGTTTTGCCACATTTAGTCCTAAACTTTCAAATTGACTATATGTGGTCCTTCAACTTTCAAATTTAACCATTCGTGATCCAAGTTAACCACCTATGGTCCTTCAACTATTAAATTTTAACCAACCATGGTCCTTTCAAGAGGATCACAACTGGTTAAGTTTTGAAATTTGAAGGACCATGGGTGGTTAACTTGGACCACAAATGGTTAAATTTGATAGTCGAAGGACCACAGATGGTTAATTTGAAAGTTTAGGACTAAACGTGGCAAAGTCACTATACTCGGAGGACCTCAAACGGTATTAACTCATATATATATATATATATATATATATATATATATATATATATATATATATATATATATATATATATATATGGTGAGATCATACACAATTTAGAGTGTAAGTGTTGGGTTTAGGGTTTAGTGTGGAAAGTTCAAAGTAGCAATCGTTTTGCGGTAGGAAAGATTACGAAGTACAACCATTATTGAGTTGTAATTTTACATATTATATATAAAAATATAATGTATATGCACTTTTAATATCATATAATGCACATTATAATTGCATCGCATATAAGCGTGAGCAAATAGTTACGTTAGTCGGTTACATAAGCAACCAAAAAATGGAATAACTAACTGACATTTTAAATCTTTATAATAGAAAATTTGCTCACCTCTAATGGTGTACGTTTGCACTTGAGTGTGTTCTCATCTTATTCATCATACACACACATAAATAAATGTGTGTGTATATGTCATATGTATATCCATGGGTGAGGATGGAGATTGATAGGGTGAAAATGGCACATCAAGAATAATTAATAATAATCAAGGAACTTGTAGTCTACTGGTACCTGGTTGTTCTCTTATGTAAGAGGTCTAGGGTTTGAGTCTTAGTGTAGGTGTATATTGTATATATGTGAATATATCCAGGAAAGCAAATAGAGAAAACTAACATATATTCCATCTTCATTTTTAAAACTTTCCTTTCTTTGCTTTAGATTAGTTTTTTCCATGACTAACGAGGTGCTAAACTAAGAAAAAAAAAATGAGGTGATAAACCCTTAACACTCGTTTTGTTAGAGGAAATTATTTTTTGTCCTCAATCAACAAAACGACTTAAATTCAATTAAATACAGTAATATTTCGGTCTTCAATTATGAATTTTTTTTAAAAACATAAAAATAAAAATATATAGCGGGTTAACCCACTTTGTATAAAAAATAAAAAAGATGAAAATGTCTATGTATTTAATGGCATTAAGACATTTTAGTGATTTTGTTGACGGATAACCAAAAACGGTCATGCCACAATAATACTAGGACCAAAGAAGATGTTCAAAAAAATAAAAATAAAAATAAACTAAAACAGATGTCAACTATAAATTTAAGACAAAAAATGAAATTAACTCATTATAAGTTAGCTAAGAGAGTTACTTGAAAGTACCCTTATTTTATTAAAAAATAATAAAATAAAAAGAGTCCAATAACAAGTATATAGTGTGTTGAAAAAATAAAAAAGATAAAAAGTGAGTTAACAAATTGAAGGCCAGAAAAGGTTACAAAATGTGGGATAGCATGATTAACGTGGAACAAAGAAAATTGAACAAGAAAAGCTTACCTTACCTCGTTTTTAATTAATTTGCATATGTATATATGTGCATTTCCTAATATAAAAAAACATCAATGATTGCAAGCATCTTCAATTCTATCTCTTAAAACTCTTAAGTTCGGAATTTTAATTTTGAAGTATGCTTTGGATATGAAAGTTTGTATGATAGATTATTATTAAAAATATATATAGTACAACTAAAATATGATAGAGGGACCAAGACTATGTGGTCTAATGGTATCCGGATTGGACTTCCATTTGGAAGGTTGTGAGTTTGAGCCACATAGTGGAAGTACTATTGGTTCTTGTAATAGAGCAAGCAGTGCGCATTACAAAAAAAAATATGATAGAGGGAGCATCAAATATTGCTTTTAATCCAATAGTTATTGTGTGTATTGTATCGTGGTCCACACAACCACAATCCAAAAAGGACGTCGTTTCACGTAAGTATTTTTTTCACCCGACCTACTGTAACCTATATTTTTATAACTCATAACGTAAATTATTCTAAAGCATAATGTACATTATTCTAACTCATAATGCACATTATCTTACTCCAAAAGTTTTATTATTCTTACATTATTCTAACACATAATGTACATTATTCTAACACATAAAGTACATTATTCTAACTCATAAAATTCAACGATATCGCTCAATAATTTGCCCTTTTAATCTAATCAGGAATCTCTCAGTTGGGCCATACCACTAAAAGCACTACTTTGATAACTTTTGAATTGAAAAAAGTATACACTACTAAAAATGAAATTAATGTAACGTAAACATATATAATTGTTTTAGTTTGAATATATAAGTGTGAAATAAGTCTAAAAAGTTGTACAGGGTGTATCAGCATGTGTAAAACATGCTGTGAATACAAATATGTATGCATTTAGTATTACTCTGATCTCTAAATAAAATGAATTTTTTATTTGTGTTGTGTGTTTAGTAAAATTGTAAAATATGATTATCACTATACTACACTGTAACACCCCAGATTTTCAAGACATTTAAAACTTATAATAAAGGTAGAATCTTATTAAATCTCAAGATATAAATACAAGCGTTCGGGGTGCTATGCCACACCTGGGCTAGAGAACCCAAGTGCACAGGCTAACTAACTAATATCCTCAAAGCGTAAATACGTAAACGTGGCACGCAGGCCAAAAGGGAAACTATCTACTTCTAAGTTCTAGCGCCCTCCAGTGACTTAATCTTCTGTGCCTGAAAGCCAAATATATCTGTTCAGCGAGAGATGCTGGTAACCCACTCCAACGCGTTGAAATACAATACATATAGAGATATATATAGATATACGAAAACCATTTTGAGCATGAAGATATGTCCTACGAACTCTAGCTTTAAAACCGGGAATGACTCGACAGATAAGGCCAGACACAAGCAACAGTTATAACGAGCATATGCAGTTCTCAACAGATAAGGCAGATAAGGCAAAGCATAAACAATGATCATAACCCAACATGAACAATCCCCAATATAAATCCCATAGTCACATCCCCCAAGACACTCGTAATCACAACTCATCCATGTCACAACACATAACACACTTTGTTGGCGCCACAGGACCAATCGCATGCCCATACATGAGGGTCAGCGCATATAGCTCTGACACGGCCCCGCAGCACCCTGCCCCGTATCGCAACACGGAGGGGTCGATCGCAACCGACCGATGAACTGCAGCTCATCATAGTGTTTGATCGCAACCAAATAGTGGACCGCAGCCCAAGAGAATGTCATCTGACCGCAGCCAGGAAAAAGGACGAACCGCAGCTCGTATAGAAACGTTTGATCGCAACCAAACAGTGGACCGCAGCCCAAGAGAATGTCATCTGACCGCAGCCAGGAAAAAGGACGAACCGCAGCTCGTATAGAAACGTTTGATCGCAACCAAACGGTGGACCGCAGCCCAAGAGTATCAATCTGACCGCAGCCAGCTTCTGAACCGCAGCTCAGGATAACCAATCCGATCGCAACCGAATTGGGGTAACACACACATAACACATAGCAAGCACATGCAACCCACATTACACATTAGGAAAGGGGAGAAAACGTATAACAAGACCTATGTGTGATCCATCACATACTAAGAATAGTCCTAAGGGGTTCATACTCCTTCCACCTAGGTCAACGGGATACCAATTCAACTAGCATGCAATACAATAGACTCATAAACCTACGAACGGTACCCGAAACATCAAACTAGACATAGGCACGATAAACGGAGTCCGTTGGGACACCACGGGGAAAGGGGAAACATCAAACGGGGAAGCCGGGATCCCGAGATGGGGGAATTTCCAGCGGGTAGCCGGTGGGTGGGGGCCACCCGCCGGCTGCCCGCCGGATAATACTGTTCCGGGCAGCGGGTCGCCGGCGGGCAGCTGCCCGCCCGCCGGCCACCCGTTGCCGGGCGGTGTTTCACGGCCGCGGGTAGGTGGCGGGTCCCCTACCCCCCACTGACTCTTTTCACACACTTTACGCCCCGGGAACCGTTGTGGAACCCGACACTTTACAACGCAATTAACGACAACACGTAGACAATTAACGAATCAAATACAAGAAACGGACGCCACATAACCTATCATGCTTTTCTAAATATAATCAACACCCAAACATGCGATTTCCCCACCCGATAAACCAAGAATAAGATCATACGATACAACCTAGGGTTCTAATCACTTTTATACCAACAAGAATACGATTCGTCTTCTAATTACAAGATTCGGTAGAAATAACACATAAGCATCAAGAACGCCATACAATTATCAAGAACGACATATAATCATCAAGAACTCCACATAATCATCAAGAACACCATAATTATAAAGAATCTCCCAATATCAAGATTATCAAGATCCCCCATGGGATCATCACATCAAACATTAATAATCATCATCATATTTCGCCAATCACAATAATATGGGGGAAACCCTAAGGGGGAATCATAGCTATGAAAATAGGTTTTGTTGAGACATGGGTTACCTCTTAGCCTTAATTAATTCCTTGGCTATGAAGGGTCTTTCTTTAAGCTTTCTTGCTTTCTTGATTTCTTCTAAGGGGATTCTTGGAGCACTTTGGGGTGGTGGAACGTTTATTGTGGTGGGGGGTTCTAGGTGCCTCTTAAGTCCCCTATTTATATATTTAGGAGTCCTGGTTAGGAACTAATATTATAGGCTTGCTAATTCTATTCCTTTTGGAACTAAGGATTGGGTTTAGGGATAAGGGTCCATGGTCCATAGTGGACCATATTAATTAATTAAAGGGAATCCTAATCGTAGTCTGAATAGTAAAAGGCCTACTTCCTTTATTCCTAATAGATAACTAGGTCTAGGATTCCTAATTAGAATCTGAATAGTAAAGGGTTTACTTTCTTTATTCCTAATAGGCTTAGGACTCTAATTTAGGCAAGGGTCCACAGTTCATGGTGGACCTTTATTAATTAATTAAAGGAAACCTAACCGAATTAAATCATATTTAATTATTATTAACGGGATTAATTTAATAATTAATCCGGGATTGAAGGCCGTAACACGGGGTGTTACATACACATTAAAATTTCTTGAATAAATTTAAAAAATAATATGATATGATTATCACTATACTTACTACATATCACTATCAGATCAATCTCTAGCTAAGGATCAGCCACAAGTTATCTTGCTAAAATGATCTTCCAACTCCGATCCTTTCAGCAAAGAAAGTTGGAGGAGGTTGAGGTTGAACTTTTAGAATGAGGATGCATAATTCTTTTAGCTTGGAATGCTTTGAATGACCAATCAACCATCAATTCTGTTGGTCTCGATAGGGTCAGAGAGAGTCTAGAGGGGGGGTGAATAGACTCTAATCGATTCTTTTCGATTATTCTCCTTTCGAAGATGTGTGCAGCGGAAATATTGGTTTAAATTTAAGTTTTCTTTGCACTTCTTTCGTGTTTATAAAGATGATGCGTTTGGTCGATATGATATGATATGTTGAGCACGAAAGTAAACGCGATAAAAATAAAGAGAGACAGAGATTTTTATAGTGGTTCGGCCAACTGTGCCTACTCCACTCTTCTTTCACAACTTGAGAAAGGGTTTGCATTATCACTCCTAGTACAAACTACTTCAAGCTGGCTTCCTTGATCACTAAGCCGGACAACCACTTGACAGGTTTTTCAACTCCTAGAGTTTACTCCGCCTCTATCAACTACCTCCTGAGTTGAGATGTTGGAAAAGAGATTTGGTGTTTCTCCAACAGATTGAAGCTTGTCTTGATGTCTGGATAGATCTTCGCTTGATGAAAGAGCTAGACATCTTCAGGTTGTGAAGTATGAGGAAGGATATGCCTTTGAAAAACTTCACAACTAACACTGGTTATGAAAAGCTAAGGAGATGGACCTGCTTTGAAAATGCTTTTCTTAGATTGATAGAGTGGGTTAACCAGCACCTTCTTCAATAGTGAAGATGGGTATTTATAGGTGGAAAAATCCATCCGTTGGAGGGAGATGAAAATTTCAAACCTAATAACCAGTGTGTATTACTCAGTGGGCAATGGGCATTAAATGCATTTGTACTGTGTAGCCATTGGAGCAAAAAACATTATGGCTTTTGTCCTTGTTCACTAACAAGATAGTACAAGTCTTTTAATTCTCCTTGTCTTTAGTGAAAATCATTCCTAGGACACCTTTTGTCCGAATGATTTGCCCAACTGATTGATAGACAATATTCTCATTGTTTCCATTAATGAGAGTTGTCTTTTAACAAGTCTGTCCTTGACTTGTATGATTAGGACCGAAAGATTGTCCTCATCTTTCGTCCTTTCTTCTTGAACGAAAGTCCCTTTTGTCGAAGCAGTCCATCTGAGACTTGCTTTAGTCCTTCTTTCGTTTGCAAGCATCGTTCGATCATCTTCGAATCTTCATGTAGACCTATTCTACTAGTCTCGTGCATGGTTTAACATTTCATGCCTATGTCATACGAGACTTTCTATTAAACCAAAAAATAGGGGTCTACATCTAAAGGCAGTTTGGTATCTTCAAAATCTATATACACTTGTTCCAATTCCTCTTGGGAGTTTTGACGATTGCGTCGTTGATAGGTGTACCTAAATGGTGAAACATGTCCTTTCTCTTGAATGGTTGGATTTGGTGTAGTTCTTTCAGGAATCTGTATAGTTCTTTCAGGAACAGTGTGAGATACAGGTTCTGAAAAAGTAGGAACAGGGAGAATTTCTGTTAGCTCAGTGGGTTTCCCTAGGAAATCAGACTCAATGGAGGTGGAAGAGAAAAAGGGTGTTATTTCAAAGAATATAACATCAAAGGAAATATAGAAACGATGTGTTTTAGGTCAATAACACCTAAACCCCTTTTGGAGACGAGAATATCCAATGAAAACACACGTTATTGCCTTAGCATCAAGTTTGTCACGTCCTGGGGAAGAGTCATGAACGAAACAAGTGCACCCAAAGATCCATAATGGGAGCTTATGGAGAGGCTCCTGTGGGCGCAAGACCTGAAGAGGAATTTTTCCTTGCAAAACAGAAGAAGGCATCCGATTTATAAGATAGCAAGAGTGAAGTATAGCATGCCCCCAAAAATTCTTAGGAACCTTGTTATGAATGAGCAAAGTACAGACTGTTTCAACAAGATGCCGAATTTTTCGTTCAGCAACTCCATTTTGTTTAGGAGTTCTAGCACATGAAGATTCATGAAGTATTCCATGTGATGAAAAGAAAGAAGTGAAAGAGTCAGAAAAATACTCTCTTGCATTATCACTTCGTAAGATTTTGAGAGATACCCCAAATTGATTCACAATTTCATTGTAGAATTTCTGAAATACATCAAATAATTCAAAACGGTTTTTCATTAAAAAGACCCAAGTGCATAGAGAGAAATCATCAATGAAGACAACAAAATATGAGAATCCCAAAATAGATGAAACCCGACATGGTCCCCAAACATCGGAGTGAACTAGAGAGAATGGGCGGGGTAGTAGGTCTCCTATTCACTCTACTAGAATATGAGGTTCTTGAGTGTTTCCCAAGTTGACATGATTCACACTCTATGGCTTTTAAACTTGACAAACTTGGAACAAGTTGTTTTAGTTTATTGAGATCTAGATGTCCTAAGCGACAATGGTTAAGGAGAGGTGAAACAGTAGCAGCGCAGGCTATTTTTGTATTGGTAGGATGTAAAAGGTGGTAGAGACCTCGTGATTCATTTCCTACACCAATTGTCTCCTTTGTTTGACGATTCTGAATAATTACAGAATCAGAGGAAAAGGTAACCAGACAATTCAGAAAATGAGTAAGTTGACTAACTGAGATCAAGTTGAAGGGACAACCGGGAATGTAAAGGACATTAGATAAAGATAAAGAATAAATGATGAATTTTCCAATTCCTATAGCCTTTCCTTTTGACCCATCACCGAAAGTAACAGCAGGAAGAGAGTCTGAGAAATTAATATGAGAGAAAAATGAGGGGTTACCAGAGATGTGATCAGTGGCTCCAAAATCCAAGACCCAAACTAATTCAGATCTTAATGCAAGGGCAGTATGAGAGACAGTGGTACTGGAAATTTTTAATGCACTTTTCAGACTTTTGTGTTCTTCCATAATCATCGGAAAAATATGAGAAAAACATCGGTAGGGTCGAAGGAAATAAACAAGCTGATCTGGAAATTTTGGCTGGAAAAAGTCGCCGGAATAAGCCTCACCCGCCGGCGCGTGGCGTCGGAGGTCTGCCTTGGAGGTGGCGCGTGAGAGTGCGTGTGTTGACGATGGGCGGCCGGAAAAGATGGGCAAGGTCGCCAGAGTCCTTGTTGGAGGGTTGTGGTACCACCTTTGTGAACAAAGCTCCCAGTATTGAATAATATAGAAAGAGGCAGTAGCAGTGGTTAAGAACACAATTCACTGTGTTCATCTAAAAAAGTTTTCAGGCCCTAAAGAAGGTGGCTCTGAAACCATGTTAAAACAGTAGAGGGAAAAGGAAGAAAGAATACTTTATTTCATTGTATGTCACTCAAGTTCTCCAAATTACAACCATATATATAGGCATAGAGAAAGGAATATGAAAGGTCATGATAAATGCTAAAAAACTACTCCTCTTCTCAAAGCTACAACTTCCTAGAGTAGAGTAAATATGACTGCCTATTTCCAACAATTTGAACTTTGACTTTGACTCTGGGATGGGCAAGTCCAACTCAATTGCCTTTTGTTTATCATAACCCGAGGGTTTGGACTTCATGTGGCAGATTTTTGAACTTGGTGAAACGCTCTCTCGTAAAGGGACATTTTTTAAACGAAGCAGGTGGCCTATCATCAATCCGAAACCAACCTTTCGCCATATGTCTCATTCTCCAGTGTTCTCGGCAATAACATGGACCAGAAGTTGATCAAAAACGATTCTTGACCAATCCACTTTGTAGCGATGTAAGAATGCATGAATCATCTTCAACTTGTCTTGAGTAACATCATCTGTGCCAAATGACTTATGATCAACTATTTTGTTGAAGATGTCTGCAACAAACTCATAGTCAAGTCAAAACCACTTCTTCTTCAACGACCACTTCACATCAATCCGACTCTGAGAATTCTTGATTTGGGCATAAAATGCAATCGGATCATACGCATACATCAAAAAATTTGATCTATAGGAGGCATCTCTTTCTGGAAAACCAAACGCCTTTTGGATGTCCTCCGATGTTAAGGAGATGGTCGTCGCGTTCACTTCAGAGGTGATTGTAGAATTATCAGTGGAGACAGATGCATTCAAATAGAACTGTGTGACATCAAAAGGATAAAAGAACGTGTAAACATGAGTCACAAAACTGTATAAACCACTTTCCTGTAGAAGATTGATGATTGTTTCTCCGAACTTCTTGTCGATGGAATACTGAAGAAATCCATGAGCATCCCACATGTATCCACAAGCAATGAAGTGTTCGCTGGACTTGATGAAGGATTCATCTGAAGTTGGAAACGTCGGAAGCTTCTCAGCAGATGAGGGTTGAACTTCTTTGGGGACCTTTGATTTAGATTTCTTCGCCATTTTTGGTTTGAAGGGTTCTTGGGAGAGTTTGAAGGAGGTTGAGAAGTTTTTGTAAGTGTTTGGGAGTGTTTGAGAGGGTTTAGGCTAATCACGGTAGGGAAAAAAGAGTTATGAGAAGTGTTTGTAGGGTTGACAAGTGGGTATAACCGAATTTGTTTTGGTCAGGTTGATGGGTGACCCGTAGTTTGAATTTGAAAGGGTATTGGTAAGTTCAAAAGGTTTTGGGTCACATCTGACAAGTTACGTATATAAGGCAATATATCTGTGGAATTCATCTGATAAGGAAGATATCAGATCAAAAATTGTCATTCCACATTTAATGTGGAGAGAGAAATTCACTTGAGTATGGGACAAGGGAAATTAATGCCCGTCCTTTCCGCTGACATGATCTAACATGATCATGGGTTAGTGGACCGAATTTCTCGACCACACGATGCTCTTCATAACTCCCATCGGACGGTTTAAGAAAAATCCGTCCTTGTTCTAGCCGGTTCACCTTTTGTCATGAATTACTTAATGAAGAAGTTTTTGATGTTCACATCTCCACAAATCAAATAAAGTTTTTGATGTTCACATCTCCACAAACCTTTTGTCATGAATTACTTAATGAAGAAGTTTTTGATGTTCACATCTCCACAAATCAAATAAAGTTTTGTGAAGAGGAATGTTGTTCTTTCGTGTGATCATGGTTCAAAAGAAATCATCACTTTTAGACACGAAACATAAAGATGATTGATTATTGAGTACACGAAACATAGATAAGAACAAACAGACTCAATCATCTAATACATTTCGGAACACAACGAGAGATTCCATTTTCTTCTCTTCTTTGCTTTGGTCTTCAGAATCTCAAGAGGTCTCTTTTTGAGATAATCCTTTCGGAAGAGCTCGAAGGCGAGAAGATAAGTCAACACATAGTCATATTCTGTGTCAGAAGTTTCGTCCTCATTGACTTTCTCATCAGTACATGGAAGATCTCGAAGCCATAACACATATTCTCTGGTGTGCAGAGGATTGTTGAGGAATTTCTCAAAGGGATTAGCTTCGGTTCCAACTTGTGGAGGAGGTGCCTCGTTCTGAATTGGTGGTGGTGAAATCTCACTTGCTGCAACGAGAGTTGAACGCTTCTCCGAGCTTTCTCCACTGGCATAGTGTATGCGGCCTTTCTTCTTCCGATCAACCTTCCCCTTGTTTTCAGCTTCACCTGAGTATGCAATCTCCTTGCCTTTGTCCATTTGAGAGATTGGATGAGTGAGAACCTTGAAAAGAATAGCTCATTTATATAGAAGAGACGAGGTCACGGGCTTGGCATCTGTATGATAAGATCAATCACGATAACAACATTTCAGAAGTTTCGAGTTTTCAAGATCTTCATTTGATGAAAGATTAGGTGGTGACTGTAAAAGCTGCCATGTCTTCTTTCTAAAATATTCCTGAGTACAAATATTCTCATTGAATGACGATTCGTGCATGTAACGATGCGAAACAAATAAAGTTTCGTTTAAAGACGAATCAACACGAAAGATACGAGATTTTATTCAGAGTAACCAGAGAGAACATAAGACAAGATTACATAGATTATTCTAGTAGACTTAAGAAGTAAAGCTACTTCTTCTCTTTTCCTTTCTTGTCTTTGATTGTTTTCTCTCTAGTCTGCATCATTTTTCCCAACTCCTTTTGAAACCATTTGGAGGTCCTGGTTGCACGAGAACTGGAGGGTAAGACTGGTTCGTCCTTAGTTTCGATTGGTTCCTCATCAGTTTCATTACTCAACTCTGATTCAATTGGACATGTACTCAGATACTCAAGATAATCGTGATCAGCATAAGGTTTCTTCCAATCCTCAGCAGATGGAAAATTTCTTCCTCCTTCCACTGGGGGAGGTGCTTCTTGTTGATCCATAATAGGATCTTCTTCAGATGCATAGATGAAGAAACCATCATCATGACCATGTTGTCCGCTATCTAACGAGACGTCTAGGGGGGGCTCTCATGCTATTCCCTGGATAGAGATCTCCCTGTTCCTCTCGGGACTTTTCGAGTAGTTTCCTTTTGCCTTTGAGTCTGTGCTCGTGTAACTGGCTTACGACGAGCTATGATCAAGTTTCCTTTGTGTGATGAAATTTATGAATGGGATGAGTGAATTTCATATTCACAGCCCATGTCCCTTTTATAGCTAAAACTGAATGATAGTCCTTCTTGAAATTGATGAGAATTGAATGACCATTCAATGTCTTTATGTTAGTAAGCCAACCTTTTATTTAATCCTGACTAATAACGCAAAAAACTAATAAATACCATTTGAATACGTGATAACCAGTTATGGAGATTCCTTGTTGGTCCCATATGATTCTTCTGCTTACTTTAACAATTGTTACGAATCAAATAAAGTTTCACAACAATTAAGGAGATAACCTTCAAGAAATTTTATTAATGGATAGTCATGGACACTTATTACATCACACACATAACACTAAAACTCGTGTCCTACAAGAAATACAGAGACTCAGTTTTCTTCATCCTTCTTGACGCTCGGGCTATCCACTGAGTCTTCATCTTCAAACTTGCCATCCAAGCAGGCTCGTACCTCATTTCTCCAGGTATTAAACGACACACCGGACTCATTTTCACTTTCAGGAGGAAGCCAGTGAGTAAATGGAATACTATCGATGTAGTTGTAGAGATTCTTTTCAAAATCTGGTTCTTCTATGTCCTCCTTGAGTTCCTTTAGTTCTTGCTCAGTGTATTTGGCAAGAATCCTACTCATTTTCTCAGGAACAGGAACTTTGGATTTCTTTGGTGCAACACTTAAAGCGTCAGATATTTTGTTTTTATGAGCGTCCATTTTCAGAGAATGTGAATTACTTGTAGAGCTATCTGCCCTTAAATAGATTGAGCAATGCATTCACGAGTTAGTGTGATGATTCCCAAGATCATGGATTTTCTCAAGAGTTATCAATTCCTGTTTGAATTTTTAGAGAATTTCACTTATCAATGTGGCTCTTGGATCGATGCGTCATACTTGAGATTTTGACCAATAGATATGTAGAATTCGCAAAGATTAGGAATAATCATCATGACATAATTGAAGATATCATTAGAGTCCATGACTCAAATGAAACAACAGAAAAGAATCATGATTTTAGCACATAAAGGAAGATGACATTTTTGACGAAGATTCGTGAAGTTAGTCCATCTTCTTTTTGCTGCTTGCGGTTGATTTCAGAGGGGTGGACAAATTTGGTGGAGTACTTGGTGAGAGGTCATAGCTTTCACTCCTTTCGAGTACACTCTTCATGTCCTTGTACTCATCTAGATCGCTGAGAGTGAGGAATGATTTGTGGGACTCCAGTTCAGTAGGCTCACGGATTTGAACATGAGAGATATCTATCAAACTTTGTGACCTCTCTTCAATGGGATACCAGCGGAAAGTGGCTGGTTTACCACCCTCTGACTTGCCTCCAGCATTCTTAATTATCATAATTCGTTCATATGCAAATTTTCGAGCATGTTTTAGATAATATTCCTGATTGGCTCAAGAGTCCGCTGGGATTTTGTCTATAGCCTTCTTATTTTCTTCAATCTCCGAAGGACTGAAGAAAATTTCTACTTCGTTAGGATGATTCTTCGTGATTTTGACAACCTTCGAGTTGGTTATCTTTTGAGCGTCGTTCAGATACTGTTCACTCATCTTCTCTTTTCCTTTGCTTGTGCTCATACCTGCAAATAAGAGATTCTAAAGAAGAACACAGTTGAATAAAGGGTTAGCGTGAGCCTATTAGTAGGCAAAGATTGTCCTTTTATAGCGAGAAAAGATGTCATCTTGTGTGTAAATCTATCCAACATATCTTTCTTTTGATTTCCTCAAGATTTTCTTTTTGGAATCTTTCCAGGAATCATTTGAGTGAAATCTTCACAGTACACATGCTTGTTAAGTCATTTCAAGCATACCAATTTCATGTCTAAGAGTAGCAAACCTATTCTCACAGAGTGGTTTAGTGAGAATGTCTGCTAGCTGATCATCTGTGTTGACATATTCGAGTAATATGTCCTTCTTTTCGACGTGATCTCGAATAAAGTGATACTTGATATCAATATGTTTCGTTCGAGAATGTAAGATAGGATTTTGGGTGATAGCGATGTCACTTGTATTATCACATTTTATGCATACTTCTCGTGTTGTTACACCGTAATCCTTCAATTGATGTGTCATCCACAATATTTGAGCACAACAGTGTAACACCCCAGATTTTCAAGACGTTTAAAACTTATATAATAAAGGTAACATCTCATTAAATCCCAAAGCGTAACATAAGTGTACGGGGTGCTATGCCACACCTGGGCTAGAGAACCCAGGTGCACAGGCTGTCTAACTACTATCCTCCGAAGTATAAATGCATAACATGGCACGCAGGCCGAAAGGGAAACTATACTACTTCTACGCTCCAGTTCTAGCGCGCTCCCGTGCTCTAATCCTCTGTGCCTGAAAGCCAAATATATCTGTTCAGCGAGAGATGCTGGTAACCCACTCCAACGCGTTGAAATACAATACATATAGCAATACATATAGATATACGAAAACCATTTTGAGCATGAAGATATATCCTACGAACTCTAGCTTTTAAAACCGGGAATGACTCAACAGTTAAGGCTAGACACCAGTAGTAGACATAGCAAGCATAAGCATTTCACAATAGAATAAGCAGTTACGACAAGGCATAAACGGTAATCATAATCCCATCATAAACAAACCCCAATATGAAACCCATAGTCACATCCCAAGGCATCATAGTCACAACTCGTCCATATCACACACAACGCACATTGTTGGCGCCACGGGACCGATCACATGCCCATACATGAGGGTCAGCGCATATAGCTCTGACACAGCCCCGCAGCACCATGCCCCGTATCGCAACACGGGGAGGTCGATCGCAACCGACCGATGAACCGCAGCTCATCATAATGTTTGATCGCAACCAAACAGTGGACCGCAGCCCAAGAGAGTGTCATCTGACCGCAGCCAGGATAAAGGACGAACCGCAGCTCGTATAGAAACGTTTGATCGCAACCTAACGGTGGACCGCAGCCCAAGAGAATGTCATCTGACCGCAGCCAGGAATACCAATCTGACCGCAGCCAGCTTCTGAACCGCAGCTCAGGATACCAATCCGATCGCAACCGAATTGGGGTAACACACACACATAACACACAGCAAGCACATGCAACCCACATTACACATTGGGAAGGGGGATAAAGCGTATAACAAACCTATGCGTGATCCATCACATACTAAGAATAGTCCTAAGGGGTTCATACTTCTTTCACCTAGGTCAACGGGATACCAATTCAACTAGCATGCAATATAATAGACTCATAAACCTACGAACGGTACCCGAAACATCAAACTAGACATGGGCACGACAAACGGGGTCCGTTGGGACACCACGGGGATCGGGGAAACATCAAACGGGGAAGCCGGGGTCCCGAGGGGGAGAAGTTCCAGCGGGTAGCCGGTGGGTGGGGGTCCACCCGCCGGCTGCCCGCCGGCTGTCACTGTTCCGGGCAGCGGGTGCCCGGCGGGCAGCTGCCCGCCCGCCGGCTGCCCGCTGCCGGAGCTGCCCGAATTGCCGCGGGTAGGTGGTGGGTCCCCTACCCCCCACTGACTCTTTTCATCACTTTTCGCCCCGGGAACCGTTGTGGAACCCGAAACCATGCTTAGACACTTTTCAACGTGATTAACGACAACACATAGACAATTAACGGATCAAATACGATAGACGAACGGCACATAACCTAACATGCTTTTCTAATCATAATCAACACCCAAACATGCGATTTCCCACCCGATAATCCAAGAATAAGATCATACGATGCAACCTAGGGTTCTAATCACTTTTATATCAACAAGAATACGGTTCGTCTTCTAATTGCAAGATTCGGTAGGGACAACACATAATCATCAAGGATACCGATTAATCATCAAGAACATCATAATCATCAAGAACAACACATAATCATCAAAATCCCGATTAATCATCAAGAACATCATAATTATCAAGAAACTCCCAATATCAAGATTATCAAGATTCCCCATGGAATCATTAAATCAACATCAATAATAATCATAGTAATTCGCCATTTACAATCATATATGGGGGAAACCCTAAGGGGAAATCATAGCTATGAAAATAGGTTTTGTTGAGACATGGGTTACCTCTTAGCCTTAATTAATCCCTTGGCTATGAAGGATCTTTCTTTAAGCTTCCTTGCTTTCTTGATTTCTCCTAAGGGAATTCTTGGAGCTCTTTCTGGGGTGGTGGGGCGTTAATCTTGTGGGGGATTCAAGGTGCCTCTTAAGTCCTCTATTTATACATTTAGGAGTCCCAATAAGGAACTAATATTATAGGCTCGCTAATTCTATTCCTTTTGGAACTAAGGATTGGGTTTAGGGGTTGGGGTTTATACATGAGGGCCCATAGACTATGGTGGGCCTTTTTCCCTAATTAATTATAATTTATTCTTTCTCTTGGGTTACTGATTAATTGATTAAATGGTTTTAGGGGCCGTAACACTGGGTGTTACAAACAGCTTCCGGCCGCAATGTATTTGGCTTCATCTGTACTGGTAGCTATGGAATTTTGTTTCTTGCTGAACCACGACATGAGTCTTCCCCCTAAGAACTGGCATGTTCCTGAGGTACTCTTTCGGTCAATTCTAACACCAGCGAAATCAGCATCCGAGTAACCAACTAGATCAAAAGATCCTCCTTTCGGGTACCAAAGTCCAACACTTTGAGTTCCCTTGAGGTATCTTAGGATCTTTTTGGTAGCACTCAGATGGCTATCCTTGGGTTTGGATTGAAACCTTGCACATACCCCAACAACGAAAGAAATATCAGGTCTACTCACTGTTAGGTAAAGTAGAGATCCAATTATCCCATGATATTTTGTTTGATCCACATCTTTTCCTTCATTATCAATTTCCATTCGTAAAGATGTGCTCATGGGAATTTTCACAGATGTCTTTCCATCAATGCCAAATTTCGAATTAAATCTTTCGTATATTTGGCCTGATTGATGAATATTCCATCAGGACACTGTTTGACTTGTAATCCAATAAAGTAATTTAGTTCTCCCATCATGCTCATTTCAAATTTTCCTTGCATGAGATTGGAGAACTTTTCACACAAATCAGGATTTGTGCAACCGAATATGATATCATCAACATATATTTGTACAAGTAAAATATGATCATTATTTTTTATACGAAATAGTGTTTTCTCAACAGCTCCTTTCGTGAATCCATAATTGATAAGAAAGTATGATAATGTATCATACCAAGCTCGTGGGGCTTGTTTTAGCCCACATAGAGCTTTCTTAAGATGATAGACCTTGTCATTTCCACAATCTATGGTGAAACCTGGTGGTTGTTCCACATAGACTTCTTCCTCAAGAAGACCATTTAAGAATGCACTTTTTACATCTATTTGATATACCTTGAAGTTTTTGTATGCTGCATATGCTAAGAACATTCGTATAGCTTCAAGTCTAGATACTGGAGCTAAGGTTTCATCAAAATCGATGCCTTATTCTTGACAGTAGCCTTTTGCCACAAGACGAGCCTTGTTCCTAACAATTAAGCCATCCTCACTCATTTTGTTTCTGAAAACCCATTTTGTTCCAATTACATTCTGATGAGTGAGTCTAGGAACAAGTTCCCAAACATTATTTCGTTCGAATTGGTGAAGCTCTTCTTGCATAGCTATGACCCAATCTGATTCATTCATAGCATCATCAATCGTTTTTGGCTCTATTTGAGATAAGAAGCAAGCCATCATACTTTCGTGTATTGAAGCACGAGTTCTTACTCCTTTTTGAATATTCCCAATTACTTGGTCAGGTGGGTGATCTCTTAACCACCGTAGATCCAGTTCGAAAGATGTAGTTTGATTTTGAATATTCATCTCAGGTATGTATGGTAATTCAACATATATCATCGGTTCGTTTGGGGGTTGTGATGAAGATGCATTTTCTCCATTTGTGATTTCTGGTTCAACCTGTACTTCTGGTTCATTTGGTTTATTTCCTTGATATTTGGTGTAATCATCCTCATCGTCCGAATCTTATTCTTCTCTTTGACTTGGTTCTGCTTGTATGCTGAGATTTTTGATTTATATGTTCTCTTGTGCAGCCTTTTGAACGTTTTTGTCAAATTTAACGTGGATAGATTCTTCGATGACCATCGTCCTTTTGTTTAGGATTCTGAATGCTTTACTGGTTGAAGAATATCCCATGAATATTCCTTCATCCGCTCTTTCATCAAATGCTCTCAAGTGATTTTTCCCGTTATTGTGAATGAAGCACCTGCATCTAAAGATGTGAAAATAACCTACAACAGGTTTCTTACCTTTCCACACTTCGTATGGGGTTTTGTTGTGAGCTTTGTTGATGAGGGAACGATTTTGAGTATAGCACGCGGTATTGATGGCTTTGGCCTAGAAGCGCTTAGGAAGACCTGAATATGCTATCATGGTTCGGGCGGCTTCCTCCAAGGTTCTATTTCTTCTTTTGGCTACTCCATTCTGCTGAGGGGTTCGTGCGGCCGCAAGTTGATGGAAAATTCCATTTTGTCCACAAAAGTCTTTAATAACTTTGTTTACAAATTCTGTCCCCTGGTCTGATCTGATCCTTATTATGCTGAGACCCTTTTCGTTTTGCAATTATCTTAATAAGTCTGGTAAGACTTTCTCAGTCTCATTCTTCTTCCTTAAGAAGTGCGTCCGGGTATATCTTGAGTGGTCGTCTACAACGACGAGAGAATACTTTCGTCCACTCAGACTTGCAGGATCAACTGGACCGAATAGATCCATGTGTAGCAAACATAAAGGACGAGAGTTGGTGTCAGATGATTTTGACTTGAAAGATGCCTTGATTTGCTTTCCTTTCTGACATGCATCGCAAATTCTGTCTTTAACGTAGCTAACTTTTGGTAAGCCTTCCACTAGATCTTTCTTTGACACCTTGTTGATAGTTTTAAGGTTTAGATGACTCATCTTGTTGTGCCATTTTAGGCTTAAATCTGCATTACTAGTAGCAACAAGACAAACATTAGTTTTAGAAAGTTCCCAGGCCACTACGTACATATTTTTCTTTCGTTTTGCCGTGATAACAATATCACTATCTTCAGTGCTGATGACTTTGCATATATCTTTGAGAATTCTACTTTGTAGCCTTTATCACAGAATTGGCTTGTACTTAGTAGGTTGAACTTGAGTCCTTCAACATGAGAGACTCATCTAATAGTAATTCCATTTCTGATGATATCTCCAACTCCTTTCGTCTTTCCACTTGATTCAATTCTCCCCCAAAAATAACTTTTGGACCGTCAATTTCTTTATAATTACTCAAGTTTGATTTGTCTCCGGTCATATGTCTTGAGCATCCACTGTCGACATACCATATGACCTATTTTTCCTGAAATCAAAATTATGTAACTTTAGGTACCCCTTCGGTTTCGGGTCCTTGAGGGTTAGTGGTCAGTTTTGGGATCCATACGAACCTAGAGTTAACTCGACTCATCCTCGATCCTTTGTATCCATTAAAAACTTGATAATCATAATAGATTTTGGCAAAAGATTTAGCTTTGTATCGACTTTGAAAATAGTCACCGGGTGGATTGCGATACTGCTTAGAATAATTGGTTTGTTTATGCTGATGAATTTTCTCAAATTGCACTTTTGACAAGGGTTCGGGATAAACAAGCCAATCATCTTCGGATGGTCTACTCCATCCATTTCTTGTCATTGGTCTTCTAAGTGACCTCTTGGCATGTCTGTTACGTTCTCCTTTCGGGTTTCCTCGTAGAGGATCCTTTCGTGGGTGCTTAGAACGATTTTGCCTCTAATTAACATTTGTTTTTACCCTCGATTGGTTATTCCTAGCTTGTAGGCTGACCTTTTTGATGGTATAGATTAGATCTATCATCTTTCGGTCCATTCCTTTTGACATTAGTATCATGCCTATGTTTGCCTTTGAAGTTATTCCCATTTCGTGGTTCCACAATGCGTTGTACAGCCTTTCCTTTCGATAAGCTTGTCGATTGTGGTTGATCACGATTGTTAATCTCCTTCATCGGTTTAGACATTTGAGTAGGGCCTTGAACAAACGGAGATTTGAAACTTTCACGAGAGTAGACGTTTGTGGATTTGTTCAATAAGACATGTGAAGGGGAGCTGAGGTCATAACCAATTCTAGTTCTTTCCCTAGGCAGTTTTGATCCATTCACCATTCGGTCCATCAAGTTGGACAAATTATTGAACGAATCAAGAACCTCACGCAATTGTTGCTCCCGCAACTCTCTTTCTGTACACTGCTCTTTAAGAAGAAGAACTTGTTTTTCGAGCTGATCTTTTACGATGGCTAGCTTTATGTTATCAATTCTAACTCGCCTTAGTCATCGTAGCTGATCAATAGTCGAGAGTTCTCTTCCTTTAACTTAGAGTATGTGCTTTTGATTACTTTGAAATCCATCATCATCTCAAAGATGGTTTCATTTGGATTTCTTTCACCATCAGAACTGTATTCTATTTGACATGAAGAGGAGGTTTGAGAGTTTACCTTGTCATTATCAGCTACTAGGCAAAGGTCATTTGTTTCTTCTTTCTGACTGAATAAGCATAGAAGACCTTTTTCTTCTTCTAAACTCTCACTTTCTGAGCTTGAGCTTGAGGTGCTTGATTCGGGTTGTGCTTCCTCAGTTGGCTCATTGACCATCATTGCCTTTCTTCTTCTTTCATGTCTAGATGTTGATGATTCTGGTTTATCACTTCGCTTGGTGAGTTTTTATTTGCATTATGGTCCTGATGCTTGCTTACTATTGGATGATGATAATCCGCCTTAATGTGCCCTGGCTTTCGGCAGTTATAGCACAACATCTGCGAATCCATTGTCTCTTGTTTTGTTGATTGAGGAGATCTTTCGTATTGCCTTCGGTTGGGTGATCTTTGATAGTCTTGAAAGTTATTCTTCCTGATGAACCTTTTCATTTTTCGCACAAACAAAGCATATTGTTCGTCAGATAAAAATTCACAAGAGTTAGAGTTTGACCTGTTTGATGTTGATGCTTGTTGATTGGCCACCAAGGCTATATTCCTTGTTTCGGGTTCTTCTGATTCCCTTGGCTTATGCTCGAATTCATATGCTTTGAGATCGCTGAAGATCTTACTCGTGCTGGTTGTCTTCATGTCTCTATGATCTCTCATGGCTGTAACTTTCATGTCCCAAGATTTTGGAAGCCCTCGAAGAATTTTTAAGTTCTTCTCCTTTTCAGTTAGCTCCTTTCCAAGATCCGAAAGATCGCCCATGAGTTTTGTGAATCTAAGCTCCATATCGGTGTTGACTTCATTTGGCATCATCTTGAAATCCTCAAACTTTTTCATAGCCACGGTGAGCTTGTTATCTTTCTCTTGTTCGTCACCTTCTCCTAAACTCATGAGTATCCCAGATTTGCTTTGCTGTTGTGCACTTTCGTACTCTTGGGAACAGCGAATCGTCCAGAGACTTATAGAGAATATCTCGTGCAACATTGTCGAGATTGGCCCGAGTCTTCTCATCTGAAGTAAGTTGAGATTTCGGCTTTGGTATCATGGTTTCTGCATCTGCTCCTTGTACAGCTGCCTGAGTGTTTACCATCATAACAACGATGGGACCTTCACTTATCACATCCCACATTTCGTCATGAATAGCCGAAACATGTGCCTGCATTCTCACTTTCCAGACATCAAACTTTGACAGATTAAAGGCAAGAGGCCTTGAACGGTTAGAATGATCTCTTTCCATTTTTCATTAAGAAAACTTGTGCAAAGATGAAAAATGACAGTTGTATTTATGCAAATTTTTCGCAAAAAGGGATCTACCAGGCAGTAACGCAAAACGTTTACCGTACAAGGTAACCACTCTGATACCACTTATTGGTCCTGGTAGGGTCAGAGAGAGTCTAGAGGGGGTGTGAATAGACTCTAATCGATTCTTTTTGATTATTCTCCTTTCGAAGATGTGTGCAGCGAAAATATTGGTTCAAATTTAAGTTTTCTTTGCACTTCTTTCGTGTTTATAAAGATGATGTGTTTGGTCGATATGATATGATATGCTGAGCACGAAAGTAAACGCGATAAAAATAAAGAGAGAGACAGAGATTTTTTAGTGGTTCGGCCAATTGTGCCTACTCCACTCTTCTTTCACAACTTGTGAAAGGGTTTGCACTACCACTCCTAGTATAAACTACTTCAAGCTGGCTTCCTTGATCACTAAGCCGGACAACCACTTGACAGGTTTTTCAACTCCTAGAGTTTACTCCGCCTCTATCAACTACATACCTCCTGAGTTGAGATGTTGGAAAAGAGATTTGGTGTTTCTCCAACAGATTGAAGCTTGTCTTGATGTCTGGATAGATCTTCACTTGATGAAAGAGCTAGACAGCTTCAGTTTGTGAAGTATGAGGAAGGATATGCTTTTGAAAAACTTCACAACTAACACTGGTTATGAAAAGCTAAGGAGATGGGGCTACTTTGAAAATGCTTTTCTTAGATTGAGAGAGTGAGTTAACCAGCACCTTCTTCAATGGTGAAGAGGGGTGTTTATAGGTGGAAAAATCCATCCGTTGGAGGGAGATGAAAATTTCAAACCTAATAACCCTGTGTGTATTACTCAGTGGGCAATGGGCATTAAATTCATTTGTATTGTGTAGCCGTTGGAGCAAAAAGCATTATGGCTTTTGTCATTGTTCACTGACAAGATAGTACAAGTCTTTTAATGCTTCTTGTCTTTAGTGAAAATCATTCCTAGGACACCTTTTGTCCGAACGATTTGCCCAACTGATTGATAGACAACATTCTCATTGTTTCCATTAATGAGAGTTGTCTTTTAACAAGTCTGTCCTTGACTTGTATGATTAGGACCGAAAGATTGTCCTCATCTTTCGTCCTTTCTTCTTGAACGAAAGTCCCTTTTCTCGAAGCAGACCATCTGAGACTTGCTTTAGTCCTTCTTTCGTTTGCAAGCATCTTTCGATCATCTTCGAATCTTCATGTAGACCTATTCTACTAGTCTTGTGCATGGTTTAACATTTCATGCCTATGTCATATGAGACTTTCTATTAAACCAAAAAATAGGGATTTACATCCTAAGGCAGTTTGGTATCATCAAAATCTATATACACTTGTTCCTAACAAATTCTCTCTTTTTCAGCAAAATTAAAGTAGTATCCACAGGCCTAAGAGGGACATGAACGTACTAAAGGCAGTAAGCATTTAGAAGAAAATAAGAAAGAGTTAATACCCAATTTAGTCCTCAACTATAGTAGTTTTACTCAATTTATTCTTAAATGACTTTTTGTACTCAACTAAGTCCCGGACTTTGCTGATTTTATCCAATTAGATCCTCCGTTAATAATTCCATTAGTTGATTGTTAAAAGTAGGGTTAATATGATAATTTCTTCTCCCTCTCCCCTTTTAGTCAAATTGTCTTCTTCCTCATTTCTTTTTCATCTTCTTTCCTTCGACTGTAATTTTAATTTAAAAAAAAAAAAAAAAAAAAAAAAAAACTTAAAAGAAGCAAGAATAATTGTGAAAAAGATAAGAGAAAGATAGATACATAGAGAATAATTGTGAATGATGTTGATAATATAAAGATTCCATATATCTCAGGAATGGAACTTACATGCATGAATGATTTGATGATGAAAGTGATATATAGTGCAACACAGAGACATTATTTAATTTCCAGTTTCAGTGAAACCTAGCTAATGAAGAACTAGTAGTTTAACATTAATTTTTGAAAAAAACACAAAGATTATTATATTAATGATCTAAATAAGGTTGCTTGGCCCTTGAAGAATGTTGGGCGGAGCCATTTCTTGGTGGAGATCCATTGAATAGCTATAGCTTTCTTGAGTCTGATCATATCCATAGAATAGGTCGTCTGCTAGGTCGATGGGAAAGTTGTTAATTCCCTGCTGGGAATTGCTGGCGGCCACGGAGAAAATGGATGCAGCAGATGAAAAGGTGGTGTTTGCAGCAGCAATGGGGTTTTCCTGTGGTTGAAGATCACCCGGGCAGTGAATAATAATGTGTGGGAAATGGCACTGTTTGCTGCGGAAAAGAATACAAACCTGCAGGCGGCGGCATCGACGGTTGTAGCTTGCTGCCTAGTAGCTTTTTCTCCAGCTTTGTGATCCAGTAATTCTTGATATCAATGTCTGTACTTCTCGGCAGCTGCGTCGCTATGATTGACCACTTTAATTCAAAACCAAACAATTTCATCACAATTATTCTCTATGTATCTATCTTTCTCTTATCTTTTTCACAATTATCCTTGCTGCTTTAAGGGTTTTTTTTTTTTTTTTTTTTTTTAATTACAGTCGAAGAAAAGAAGATGAAGAAGACAATTTGACTAAAATGGAGGAGGGAGAAGAAATTACCATATTAACCTTGCTTTTAACAATCAACTAACGGAATTATTAACGGAGGATCTTATTGGGTAAAATCATCAAAGTTCGGGACTTAATTGAGTACAAAAAGTCACTTAGGACTAAATTGAGTAAAACCACTATAGTCGAGGACTAAATTGGGTATTAACTCAAATAAGAAATGAAGAGCTACTAAATATATACAGTCGTTATATCGTGGACCGCGGTGCATAATCGATTATGCACCGCGCGTTAAAACGGCGTCGTTTCTACAGTTATAACAGAGTGACATTACAGTGTGTTCAAATCGACCCTGTCTCACGTATTATTTTTATATTTTCAAATGAAACTACAGTTATATCAAAATGATATTATAGTTGTGGTGAAATGAAACTATAGTATATATAAAATGAAACTAAATAACATTTCACATATTTGAGTGTATATTGTACAATGAAGCTGTAATTATATTGAAATGGTCATGTAGTTGTGTTTTAATGAAACTATAGTGTATATAAAATAAAATTAAATAACATTTTCACATATTTGAGTGTATAAATATTGAATGAAACTGTAGTTATATCGGAATGAAACTGTAGTTGTGTTGAACTGAAACTGCAATGTATACAAAATGAAACTGAAGAATAGAATTATTTCTTGTGAAGATTCCGTTTCTTTTCATTAAATAAAACGACATCGTTTTGATGCGCGGTGTATAATCGATTATGCACCGCGGTGCATAATATAATTTGCCAAATATATATCCGTAGGCTTAAGAGGGACATGGACAAAAGACATTAAGCCAATTGTTGTCGTAATACGTACATTATATATTGCATCTCATTTTAGTAAAGCTAAATACTGAGAATGTTTAAGCCAAGTTTAATTTTAATAATTAAGGCCATGTCGCTGTTGAGAAGCTATGCATGCATGCATGCAATTAGACATTAAGCTATGCATGAATACAGTCTGGAAAGTTTTTAAAAAAAAAAAAAAAAAAAAAAAAAAAAAAAGAAGTGGATCACTATTTTTGTTCTTGTCAAATTATTTTTCAGAACATATATCTACAGAATAAGTTGAAGAAAATTCTAAAATATTTTCTTAATTTTTTCTCCCCTTATTAAATTATCTTTTTACAACCTGAATAATTTATCAACTTTTTGTATCTCATAAATTCTATCTAAGCCCCAAATTACTTATATAGAGTGATTAAAAACTTGTAAGAAAATGTATATGATACACACCTGAAGTTCTAAAGTTGTTGATTCTTTTGTTTAACACCTGAATAATTAATCAATTTTTTTTTATTTCATAATTTCAATTAAACTTTTTACAATTGGTCTCCAATTTTTTAAAGCCGGCCATTGAAAGTGACATTTCTCACTGATTGAACAAAACGGGATAGAAATTTTTTTTTTTTAAAAAGGAAATTTGTACGTGGTTTTTTCCCAAGTCACCTATTATGATAGCCTGAAGGTGTTAGCTCTAGATGAGGATGGACAAGATTTTGTTACTACTACCAATGTCATCTACAAATAGATTTTCAATAATGTATAATTCGAATCGTTGATATTATATATTTTTTTCAAATAGCACATTCGCTCAAGTTATACAAACCCTAAACACGGATACATAAAATATCCTCAAAATTTCAGCACCGGATGCTTACATCTACACATTAGCTATTAATTCAATAATTATTTGGTCGAACTCAAGCAATTAACATCACAAAACATAATTGATCCAAACCATCTTTTCAGTTGCACTATATAATATTTGATGTTATAATTTATATTTTTTTTTTTTTGAAGCTACTGGCTCTATATTACATTGTAGTATCTGTTCATATACTTTCTCAACCTACTGAAACACAAAGAACCAATAACACCTCCACTGAGGCTCGAACTCATAATCTTCCAAATGGAAGTCCAACCCGGGTACCATCTTTTCAGTTGCACTATATAATATTTGATGTTATAATTTATATAATTATATATCAATCCAGATATTTTCTTAAAATATTATAACAAATTCATTCCGTGCATCGCGCGGATAAAAATGATTTCTCACCTTTTAAATCAATATGAAAATTTGACCGCTAATTGTTTACGACATTTTTTAGCCTTTTTAAGATTCTTGACCATGCTATCTTGTTGATGCTGAAAATTTGTATATTCGTATAGATAGAGAGTATTATATTTTTGTCACGTTTCTCACTGATTGAACAAATTAAAACGGATAGAAATTAAAGAATTTTTTAAAAAGGGAATGTAGTCTATATTATTGATGCAATTATTGAGAAGCTATGCAGGCAAGCAATAATTGGATTGTGCAAAGTTAAGTTATGCGTGGAATACAGTCTGGAAAGTTATATAAAGTTTCATTTTTGTGGAATAATGCAAAAGTATCCCTTGCCTAGGTATATGTGTTGAAGGTGACTTCACACATTTTGATACTTCAACTAAAAATCTGTATTAGAGCCGTGTATAGCTATAGTATAAGTTCAAGAAGGCAATGGTGAAATGTTATAAAGTTACTCTCTTAAATGAACGATCATGAGTTTGAGTTATTGTATCAGAGTCAGTAATAATCAAAATAGTATAGATTCAAGAGAAATTTTAAAATATTTTTCTAATTTTTTCTCCTTTTGTTAAATTATCTCATTGCAATCTAAGTAATTTTTCAACTTTTTGTACCTCATAAGTTCTATCTGAAATCCATGTTCAGGGTCGACCCTGGCCATACTGACTAGGGAGACTGCACAGGACCCTCAATTTTTTAAAAAATATTTTATATATATATATATATATATATATATATATATATATATATATATATATATATATATATAGAGAGAGAGAGAGAGAGAGAGAGTGAGAGTTGAGTTCAGGTGCGAATGTCGCGCCCAGGAGCGAAAATGTGAACCAATCAACACGCGCCACGTGTCTAGATCTAGGTGCACATATAGTTATAACTAGGTGCACATATAGTTATAAATAGGTGCACCTAGGTGAAAGTATGTGCACTTGTAGTAGGTGAAAGTAGGTGCACCTGATCAGTGAATGATAACAGGGCAAAATTAAATGCACTTGTAGATGAAAGTAGCTGCACTTGAAAGTAAAAGTAGAGGCAAAAATTACATGCACGGCCTGAGGGACTAAATCGACTAAAAATAATTGTTTTCGGGAACGAAATCGATGAATAAGCGATTGAGCGACTACATTAACAGTTTGATAATAATTGAATGACCAAATCGTTCATTAACTCTTCAAAATATTATACAATACTAAACAGTTCTAAATCTAAAATCGATTCTCCAGTGATTAATAGATAATTTGCTCACCTCTAATGGTGTACGTTCGCGCTTGAGTGTGTGTTCTCATCTTATTCATCATACACACACATAAATAAATGTGTGTATATGTTATATAATATGTGCATCCGTGTACGGGTAGGGATGAATTGAAGATTGATAGGGTGAAAATGGCACATCAAGAATAACAAATAATAAGGAATAATTGTAGGTCCTGTAATTTAAGCAATGACTCTTCATTCTCTTTATGTTAAGAAAGTCCGAAACAAATAGAGAAAAGTAGAAAGAGAAATTAAAACTAACATATATTCCATCTTCACTTTTAAAACTTCCCTTTCTTTGCTTGTTTTTAGTTTTATCCATGATTAAGGAGGTGCTAAACCAAGCACCAAATAAAGGAGGTGATAAATCCTTACACTCGTTTGGTTGGTTGGAGGAAATTATTTTTTGTCCTCCGCCAATAAAATTGTTTAAATTCAATTCAATTAAATATTTTATATATATATATATATATATATATAGTGGGTTAATCTACTTTGTATAAAAATAAAAAGATGAAAATGTTCATGTATTTAATGACATTAAGATATTTTAGTGATTTTGTTGATGGATGTCCAAAAATAATCATGCCACAATAATATTAAGACCAAAGAAGTTGTTCTAAAAAAAATAAAAAATAAAAAATAAAAAATAAATTTAAGAAAAAAAAAAAAGAGAAAGAAAGAGAGATGATTACCTATAAATTTAAGACAAAAAATAAAATTAACTCATTAAGGTATATTGTTGTCGTTTTGGTAAGAGAGTCCCCTTGAAAGTGCCCTTATTGCAATTGATTAAAATAATATAATAAAAACAGTCCAAAAGCGACTATATAGTGTGTGGAAAGAAAATTTTTTAAGAAAAATAAAAATATAAAAAGTGAGTTAACAAATTGAAGGCCAAAAAGGGTTACAAAAAGTGGGATAGCATGATTAACGTGGAACAAAGAAAATTGAACAAGAAAAGCTTACCTGGCCTTATCTTGTTTTAAATTAGTTAGCATATGTATATGTGCATTTCCTAATAATTAAAAAAAAAAAAAAAAAACATCAATGATTGCAAGCATCTTCTATCTCTTAACTCTTTAAGTTCGGAATTTAATTTTGAAGTATGCTTTGGATATTAAAGTTTGTATGATAGACTATTATTAAAAATATATATACTACAACTAAAATATGATTGAGGGAGTATCAAATATTGCTCTTTTTTTTTTGACAAACCAAATATTGCTTTTAATCCAATAGTTATTGCGTAGGTCGTGATCCACACAGCTGTTGCTGTGTGGACCACGATCTAAAAATGACGTCGTTTTGTGTAATTATCTTTTTTCACATGACTTATTGCAGCATATATTTTTATAATTCATAATGTATATTATTCTAAAGCATAATGTACATTATTCTAACTTATAAAATACATTATCTTACTCCAGAAGTTTCATTATTGTAACACATAATGTATATTATTTTAACACATAAAATACATTATTATAATACATAATGTATATTATTCTAACACATAAAATACATTATTCTAACTCATAATATATATTATTTTAACTCATAAAATTCAACGTTATCATTTTGCTACGTAGACCACGGTACACGACTACACGCAATAATGTCCCCTTTTAATCTAATTAGGAATCTCTCAGTTGGGCCATACCACTAAAAGCACTACTTTGATAACTTTTGAATTGAAAAAAGTATACACTACTAAAAAATGAAATAATGTAATGTAAACATATATAATTGTTTTAGTTTGAATAGATTAGTGTGAAATAAGTCTAAAAAGTTGTACAGGGTTGTATCAGTATATGTGTAAAGCATACTGTAAAATAAAAATATGTATGCATTTAGTATTACTCTGATCTTTAAATATAAGGAATTTTTATTTGTGTTGTATGTTTAGTAAAATTCTAAAATATGATTATCACTATACTACTACATATGACACATTAACATTAAAATATCTTGAATAAATGTAAACATAATATGATATGACTTGACATTAATATTAAAATATCTTGAATAAATTTAAAAATAATACGATATGACTTGACATTAACTTCACTACAGATTATGATGTGGTATTGAAGTTGAGGTCAAGCATTTAGTGTACTGTTAAACTATCTTTTGTAGTGAAGTTAGGGTATTAGTGTGAGTGTCTGATCTATCATTATGTGCTCTTGTCAAAAGGGTGATGCATGACAATAAAGACTATATGGGAAAAAGGTTTCCCTGTATTTGATAATAAGGGGACCAAAAAAAATCCAAAGTAAAGACTATGGCCCTTTTTGGTAAATGGTTGTTAGCTGATAGCTGATAGCTGTTAGTTGTTAACTGATTGGGGTAATTAGAGGGTATAACTAGTTGATAACATTAGTTGATTGTAGAAAGGTGTTTGGTAAATTAGCTGTTAGTTGATAGTTGTTTGGTATAATATTCTTTTCTCAAAAAGCTAATTGAAAAAGTTGTTTTGAGTAACTTTTTGAATTTTAGCATTTTAGAGTACAAAAAACTAATTAATCAAACACTTATATTGATTTTTAAACCAAGTCAAACAACTAATAGTGGTCAAATAAGCCAAAATTGACCTATAGGCTAACTATTTTACCAAACAGGACCTATATCTAGAGTGAGAATCCTCCGCCGATGCTAACATAGTGGAGGTGACAACTTAAGTAAAGTCTATTTGGTGCTTGGTAAGATTTGCAATGAAGTCATCTAAAGAGGAAAATGCTATTTGCCGGTGTTGAGAAGAGTTTAGAGTATGAGCTACCATTGTTTCCTCAAAAGGTAGCAAGTAATAATACAATCGCACATTGATTGCATGGGAAGTTATGCAGTAATACTTATATTGGGGTCAAATTTTCCCACTTGAGCCAACTTTTACAATATAATAGAATTCGGGTTTTAGCTTTAGTGTTATCCTAATACCACATAATTTAACTGTGCAAATAAAATATAAACCAAATTTTAATTCAATGTGCCATGTGTCTTTTTCCCACTTAGCTTGTTTAAGCAATATAAATAGGTTCCGCTAAAGTGAAGAGTTAAAAGGTACGGTAGAGATATAATCTAAAGAGATCAGAAATAATGCAAATTGAGATAATAAAAAGTTCTGATATTTAAACTATGAAGTTTGTATCTTTATATATATATATATATATATATATATATATATATATATATATCCCTTTAAAATATAAACCTCCTTAAAATACAAACTTGAGCTTGTGCACACATTAACATACTTACATACACACAACTCGTAGGAGGAAAAATCACAATCATCCATCAAAGCTTGTGCACACATTAACATACTTACATGCACACAGCGCGTAGGAGAAAAAAATCACAACAATCAATCAAAGCTCGTGCACACATTAACATACATACATGCACACTGGGAACAGTGCCAACAATATCTGGGATTAGCTCGTGCACACATTAACATACTTACATGCACACAATTTGTATTTTAAATGTGGTTTGTATTTGAAAATAAATAAATAAATAAATAAATAAATATATATATATATATATATAGTCAAATTAAAATATGATTGAGGGAGTATATGATAGAGGGAGACAGGGAGCATCAAACAAGAGTGCTTTTAATCTCAGTTGAGCCGTACCACTAAACGCACTACTTTGATATGTAACTTTTGAACTGAAAAAAGTGTTGGAAAAAAAGAAGCTTAAAATAGTATAAAATGACATAATAAATGGTTATTTTGTGGTACGATTATTAATGGGATTCACTTTTAATTTGGGTCGGGTCAAAGTGGATTCAGATTTTTCGTAGTGAGACGAAGAGATTGATATATTGTACGCTCAAAACGGATAATGGGTGAATGAGAAATTGATTCTCAAAGTAGACTCATTTGTATTGGAAAAAGAATGTGGAAAAGCTTTAAAGAAGTTTTTGTCTCACATTAGTTTGGGAAATGGATTTACACCACTATTTATACCAGAGCCTTTCTAAAGCTTATTGAATTATATTGAATAGAGGCTCTCCCATCCTTTGCAAAGGGTGTTCCCCGCTTAGTGCGTGGGCTAAGAAGCCACGAGTGGCTTTGGCAAGAATAATCATTAACTAGAGTCGTTTGTTAATTGAGTCAATTCTAGTTAGGGATTAATTTCGAATTCATTTTCACCTTAACGGTCTCTTGCTACAAAGTTGTTTTGAATGTCACCTAAAATGAGCTTGAAAAGGCTTGACTCCACGGTTCTGGTAACTAGAATCGTACTCAATTAATTCTCATCTTAATGGTCTGGAGTTACAAAGTTGTTTTGGATGCCACCATTGAATGCCATTTAATCTTCAAACCCCTATATAAGTTCATTGTAGGGCAGCAGGTTTTAAACACAATAAAAATCAGTTTTAATTTCTTCTCTTAAAAACTCTGCTCCTACTTCTTTCTTGCTAATGTGTTAATCCCAAAGTTCTAGTTTGCCGAATTCCATTGTTTGAGTGCTCATACTTGGAATCGTAGTACGTTTTATCCTAGGAAACCTAGGCCGCAACGCTCCTAACACATTCGGGAGGTGGCAAATAAGGTTTTGAGGAATAGTGTTTCGCTCGACTCGTACTAACCACCTACCCGCAAATCTATTGGTCCTTGTGTTTGGAGGCTCGTCTTCGATCCTTCATTTCGAGTAAGTGGGATTATGTTTTAAACAAGAAATCTCTGTTCTATATATTTGTATATAGTTGCTGGTTGAAATTTATATATTCGTGTGTGTATATACAAATATTATTTTTGTGATAAAATCAAATTGTTCATTTCCTACAAAAAGTATAAACTACTAAAAATGAAATAATGTAGTGTAAACATAATTATTTTAGTTTAAATAGATTAGTGTGAAATTAGTTTAAAAAGTCAGCATGTGTAAAACATATTGTGAACAAAAATATATATGCATTTAGTATTACTCTTTAAATTAAATGAATTTCTATTTGTGTTGTATGTCTAGTAAAATTGTAATATATGATTATCACTATATACTACTACGTATCACACATTAAAATTTTCTTGAATAAATTAAAAATCATATAATATGATTTGATGTCTCCACATAAAATTATAAAGTGATATTTAAGTTGGGTCAAACATTCACTTGTTAAACTACCTTTTGTGGTGAAGTTAGGGTCTTAACTTGAGCATATATCTTATCTATTATTTTGTGTTTTTATTGAAAGGGTGGTGTGTGACAAGCTAGAAAGACAACCTGGAAGAGGTTTTCTCGGTATTTGATAAGATTCAAATTTCAAAGGAAACCAAAAAGAATCCAAAACCATCTAGAGTGAGAATCGTTTGCTCGTCTGATACTGGTTTAGTGGAGGAATTGACTTAAGTAACAACTTTTGGTCCTTGGTAAGGTTTGTAGTGAAGTCGTCCAAAGAAAAAAATAAAATAAAATAAAAAGAAGTTACCTACTAGTGTTGGGAAGAGTTTAGAGTGAGCTGTCATGGTCGTTAGCTTTTCAAGTGGTAGTAGGCAACGTACAATTCCACATCGTTCCCGCAAAAAGTTGTGGAGTAGTACTTACGTCGGGGTCAAACTGTCACTCTTGATTCAACTTTTGCAGTAAAGTTAGAATTTTAACTCGAGTACCATGTTCGTCCTAATAATTTAATTGTGCAAATAAAATATAAACCAAGGTTTAATTAAATGTGGCATGCATCTTTCTGCCAACTTAGGGTGTGTTTGGTTCATGAGTTTAGCTATTAGAAATGGGAATCAAAGTCATTGTTATTGCTTGGTTGACAGGTTTGTAGAATACTACTATGGGATTTGATTACCCCCTTAATTAGAAAATTCATTTCCTAATAAAATAATGGCATGTTTGGTTCATGGAATAAGTCAGGAATGCAATGGCATTCCTTGAAATAGACATTTTATTGTTTGGTTCGCAGTGACGGATCCAGAAAATCATCTGAGTGGGGGCGAATATTAAATGACATTAGAAATGTCAATGACAAAATATCAAACAACCATAATAATGTTAAAATACAAAATACATTATAAATTACAATATGAGAAAATATGAAACATAATCAATTAGATAAAATAATTTGAATTACAATATATTCATAAATACTTTTAAATTTTAATTTCTTTTAGTTAGATCGATTTTTCTAAATTAATTCGAATACAATAAAGTATATTATAAACTTGTATACTACATTAATTAAATGATTTATAAAAACTAGACTAAAAGAGCACTTGTAGGTGAAAGTAGGACACGTGGCGCGTGCTGATTGGTTCCCATTTCGCACATGGGCGGCCATTCGCACGAGATCGCGCCCATATATATATATATATATATATATATATATATATATATATATATATATATATTGGTAGGGAATATCCCGACCGACATGAGCTCCACCACGACCGACTTGCCTTTGTCTTTTTCTTTTGATCTTTGCAGGTAGCAGGTCGGGCTTTTTCATGAAGACCCCGGTCGGGAAGCGGCCGGGAGTTGCCCGAGCGCTGGTGTCAACCACCGAGCGGTAGCCCTTTGGCGAGAGAGCTGGCAAAAGGACGCGTGGCGGCTCTTCATGATGACAGACAGGGCACCCGGGAGGATGACACGTGGTGGCTACGTGGAAGACATGCCGAACGGCTGGAATCCTGTCCCCGGCACAGCGGCTATAAATACCCACAGTAGCTACAGTGTAGAGGACTTTTGGACGATCGATAGGTTGTTACT
Source organism: Ipomoea nil (assembly GCF_001879475.1). Classification (NCBI taxonomy): domain Eukaryota; kingdom Viridiplantae; phylum Streptophyta; class Magnoliopsida; order Solanales; family Convolvulaceae; genus Ipomoea; species Ipomoea nil. The sequence goes on along the minus strand of NW_017619370.1, from coordinate 1,756,045 downwards.
AGAGCATCCCGACCGCAGTCAGTCGGCACTCAGAGCAACCAAGTAGATTGTACTTAGGGCCTTTACCGTGATCAATAAAGTCTTTTATTTGTTTTAATCGATCTCGGGTTATTTATATTGCTTGCGTATATTTAGCAGTATCATTTTGGCGCCGTCTGTGGGGACCCGTGCGAGAAAGCAGCGTCTTGACGAGCACCGCTCCCTTTCCAATTATGTATCTGTGGGCTCAAAACAACTTCGCCGATGACCAGGCGGATGCAGCTAGCTCATCTGGGCACCACGCCACCCAACAGCAGGGTCAAACGGTGGAGCTCAATCTTAATCTCTCACCGCCGCACCCATCTAACACATACCCGGTCGCCCAACAACCGGTGAACTACATACAACCGGGATACCCAACTCCCGGCCAACCATACCAGCAGCCGCCGATGATATATCCCGGTCAATATCCATACCCGGCCCCCCCTCCGCCGTACGGGTATTGGCCAGGCCAACCGATGTACTACACTCCCCCGGTTGGTTATCCACCATATACGCCTGCCTACACAGCTCCAGCCGCCGCCCCTCCAGTACAACCGACCGCACAGGTAGAGCCGCAGCGTCGATCCGCTTCTCGGGCTCGACGCTCGGCTCATTCGCGGTTGGGGTCGGGGGGTGCTGATGCGATGGAGGCACCAGCGCAGGCCCAGCAAGCGATCGAGGTTCCCGTCCAAGCGGAGGACCCTGAGGAAACTGCCCGAGCGGCAGCTTTTGATCGTCTTCGACCGGAGATGCGCCAGCGTTTGGGACCCCAAGACCCGAACCGTGGCCAAGAAGACGTGCACATGCAGGAGGCTAGCCAGGAGGCTTCATCTGGGTATAGCGAGTCGAGATCTCACCGACGGCGACGCGCTCGGGATACAGCCCAAGCCGCTCAAGCCGCTGAGCTCAACGAGACCCGAGGATTACTTTATAACCTCCAGGCGGAATTTGCGCAATTCAGAAATGCGCACCCTGCAACAACCCCGGTTGGACAACCGACCCTGCACCAGACGCCTTTCACGGCGGCAGTAATGGCTCAGCCGTACCCGCTCGATCTAAAGGTTTCTGGAGAGAAAAGCTATGATGGCCGGACAGACCCGGAGGCTCACGTCAACGATTTCTACAGCAATATGACGCTGAAGGGTGTGTCAGATGCCGTGATGTGCAGGGCTTTCTATTCCACGCTTACCGGTCGAGCGGCGGAGTGGTTCCGAACTTTACAGCCGGGTTCGATCGACAGGTTTGACACCCTGGCGGTCAAGTTTGTGAGAAAGTTCATTACTTCCAAAGTAGTGAGAAAGCCCTACATGTATCTAGAGAAGGCCAAGCAGTTGGAAGGGGAAAGCCTAACCGATTTCCTCGTCAAGTGGAAGGCGGCGGTCGGGGAGGTCGAGCCTATGGACGACGCGACCGCCACCCATATGCTTCACATATCTCTCCGAGCGGGGCATTTATATCAAGACTTCATTCTACATCCCCCGACCACGTATGAGGAGGCCCTTCGAAGGGTCACAGATTATGCCAACGCTGGCGAGGCGAACGCCGTAAAGCGCTCGCAGGAGGTCGGCTCTTCATCTCGTAAACCGGCCGGCCGGACGGAACACCGATCGGGTGATGACCACCCCCGATCCCGCACCAGGACTGGTGAGTTTACGGCCTTGAACCGGTCCGCAGCGGAGGCCATGCAATATGCCCAGTCATGCAACCTCATCAAGCTTCCCCATCCCGATCGAGACGGCCCGGACAAGAGTAAGCATTGCGCTTACCATCGATGTGCTGGGCATGACACCGAAGAGTGTACCCACTTGCTTCAACTGTTGGAGGATTTGCTCAATCTAGGGAAGTTGGACAAGTGTGTGGGGAGGAGAGAGGACCCCAAGAGGAGTACCGATCGAAGAGATCAGCGGCGCCCTCGTCACCGCTCCGATCGGTCAGGTCAGGACCGAAGAGACGATCGAAGAGATGATCGTCACGATGACCAACGGGACCCTGACCCTCCGTCTAGCAGCCGACCAGCTGGAAAGCCAACCATCCACGTTATTTTCGGCGGGCTGGAAGACGCTTCCCGACCGAGAACAAACTGCCCGGTCGCAATAGTGGATTCCCGAGAGACCGGGAAGAGGCAAAAGATGGAACGCATAACCTTCACCCTCGAAGACCAACCTACCAGCAGTGATCACGGCATGGAGACGCTTGTGGTCACGATCGACGTTAAGGGGACTGACGTCCAGAGGGTTATGATTGACACGGGCAGTATTGTGAACGTCCTATACTTGGACGTCTTTGAGAAGCTTGGCCTTGACAGGAAGGAGCTGACTCCGGTCGGTGTACCACTGTCAGGATTTACCGGGGCTCTTATTTACCCCGAGGGAAAAATAACGCTCCCAGTCGAGATCGGCGCACCTCCAAAGTCGATCAAAACGGAGCTCGAATTTGTTGTGGTCAACCTCCATTGCGTCCACAACATTATCTTGGGCCGACCCGCCATCATGAAGATCGGTGGGATAATTTCTATGCCCCACCTGTGCATGAAATTCCCCACCCCCAATGGGGTCGGCGTGGTCCGTGGCGATGTCCAATCCGCCCGGAAGTGTTATACCCGAGCGGTCAGCAGACGCGATTCCGGTCCGTCTTCCCGGGTGAATACCATAGCCAAAGAGGAGGCTAAGGATCGGAAGGAACAGCCTGAGCCTTCCGAAGAAATCGAAGAAGTCCCCCTGTCCGAGGATCGCCCGGACAGGAAGATTAAGATTGGCCGAGCCCTCACCCCCGAGCTCCGAGCGGAAGTTTTGGCCGTACTCCGGGAGTATGCTGATATCTTTGCGTGGGGGCCCGAAGACATGCCTGGGATCGATCGTTCGGTCATCTGTCATAAGCTAGCTGTCGATCCCGCAGCAAAGCCGGTCGTGCAGAAAACACGACACCTTTCTTCCGATCGCCGCGAATTTGTTAGAGAAGAAGTCAAGAAGATGGCGGCGATCGAGCATATCCGTCCGGTGATCTATCCCGAGTGGGTGGCGAATATCGTCCTTGTTCCGAAGCCCCCAGCTTGGAGGATGTGCATTGATTTCACCGACCTTAACAAGGCTTGTCCGCTCGACCCATATCCTTTACCGAGCATTCACCAGATGGTCGACGAGACGGCCGGGGCCGAGCTAATGAGCTTCATGGATGCTTTCAAGGGGTATCATCAAATTATGATGCACCATGAAGACGAGAGCAAGACAGCCTTCGTAACCCCGGACGGGCTGTATTGCTACCGAGTGATGTCGTTCGGCCTCCGGAACGCGGGAGCGACCTATCAGAGGATGGTCAATATGCTCTTTGCCGATCTATTGGGCCGAACGATGGAAGCCTACATTGATGATATGCTGGTCAAGAGTAGGGACCGATCCGACCACACTCGGGACCTTCGGGAGTGCTTCCAGATCATGAGGAAGTACCAGTTGCGGCTGAACCCGACCAAATGCACATTCGCGGTTCAGACCGGCAAGTTCCTCGGCTATATGATGACCAAGAGAGGAATTGAGTCTAACCCGGCCAAAGTAAAAGCGATTCTGGACATGCAACCAACTTCCACCGTTCGAGAAGTCCAGCAGTTGACCGGTCGGTTGGCAGCCCTCAGCCGATTCCTCTCCAAGTTAGCCGAGCGTGCTCTACCTTTCTTCAAGGTATTGCGAAAAGTTAATGGATTCGTCTGGGACGAAGAGTGCCGAGCGGCTTTTGACGAGCTGAAGGAGTATCTCATGTCTCCGATCGTACTCTCAAAGCCCGAGCTCGGAGAAGAGCTAGACGTGTACCTCGCCGTCTCCGATCGTGCAGTAAGCGCAGTGTTGTGCCGAACCGATCCGGAAGGGATCCAGCGACCGGTGTACTATGTAAGCCACGCGCTACATGGCCCCGAGCTCCGGTACTCCCGGCTAGAGAAGGTCGTCTATGCCTTATACATTGCCGCGAAGAAGTTGGCTCCCTATTTCCAAGGTCAAGCAATTCGCGTGTTGACCGATCAGCCGATCGGGCCGGTCCTCCGAACTGCTTCATCATCCGGTCGCCTAGTCAAGTGGGCGTTAATGCTGACCAGTATGCGATCGAATACCGACCGAGACCAGCAATTAAAGGTCAGGCTCTTGCTGACTTCTTGGTCGAGTGCACCGCCCGGGATACCCGACCTCCCGAGGTTGCGGATCCGGAGGCTGAGTGGTGGTCGTTGGCTACTGATGGGTCAAGTAGCAAGAAAGGGGCAGGAGGAGGAGTAGTGGTCACGAGCCCAGAAGGATTCAAAGTCTATTTCGCTCTAATGTATCAGTTCCACCCGACCAACAACGAAGCCGAGTATGAAGCCTTTGTCAATGGCTTACAGTGCGCTCGGGATTTGGGGGCTGAGTACATCCGAGCTCAAACAGATTCCGCGCTCGTGGTCGGACAGGTTCTCGGGGACTATGAAGTCAATGGAGAGCGTCTACAATTGTACCGAGACCTTGCCATGGAGAAGCTTGCTCAGTTCCGGGGGTATACCGTCCGACATATACCCCGATTGGATAATGCCGACGCAGATATCTTATCTAAATTGGCTCAGGACGCCCCGGAACACATGTCGAAGATAGCTCGGATTTTGGTGATCCCGAGACACAGCATCCATCGTCTACCGGTCAATCCAATCCAACCGGCAGAAGACAATTGGATCACCGATCTGAAGGAGTTCCTCGAGCACGGTCGACTTCCAGACGACCCCCAGCGTGCTCGAAAAGCCAAGCTGAGAGCCCCGAGGTTCCATGTTTTGGACGGCCGTCTTTATAGGCGATCGTATGGAGGCCCTCTCATGCGTTGCTTGACCGCATTTGAGGCCGATTTAGTCATGAAGGAACTTCACTCGAGAATTTGCTCCTCACATCAAGGAGGCCGATCCTTGGCTCGTCGTATCATGCTAATCAGGTACTACTGGCCGTCCCTCCAGCTAGACTGTGAAAAGTTAGCTCGGGAATGTGAGACGTGCCAACTGTTCGCCCGGATGCCTGGACGACCGGCAACCTTCTACCAGCCAGTCACGACCGCCATTCCTTTCGCTAGGTGGGGGGTGGACATCTTGGGCCCTTTCCCTCAGCTTTCCGGTCGGAGAAGGTTCGTGATCGTCACCATTGATTATTTTTCCAAGTGGATAGAAGCCGAGCCCTTAGCCACGATCACCTCTCAGCAATGTGCTCGTTTTCTGTGGCGCAATGTAGTTTCCCGCTTTGGCGTGCCCGTACATCTCATCAGCGATAATGGCCGCCAATTCGTAAGCCAGTACTTCCAGAACTTTTTGGCCACGATCGGAACGACTCACGTCCGGTCGTCGGTGGCTTACCCGCAGGGAAACGGTCAAGTGGAAAACGCGAACCGGACGATTTTGGAAGGTCTGAAAAAGAAGTTACACTCGGCCGGTCGTAGTTGGGCCGATGAGTTGCCATATGTCCTATTGACTTATCGGACGACCCCGAGGGAAGCTACTTTGGAGACCCCTTTTGCCCTGGTTTATGGAGCGGAAGCCCGACTCCCGATCGAGGCTTGGATCCCGACCGATCGAGAGAGAACCTTCAACGCGGAGGAAAATGAACATGCGATGGCCGTGGATCTCGATGCGGTCGAGGAAAAAAGAGAGCTAGCCGCTCGGCGTATGGCCGAGTACCAAAAGCGTGTTAAGAGTTCGAAAGACGTTCGGGTCAACCCTCGTTACTTCCAAGTTGGAGACTATGTTTTACGACGAAGGGAGGCCAGTCAACCTTTAGAGGGCGGAAAGCTAGCTCAGAATTAGGAAGGGCCGTACATCATCAGTGCAATCATACGGCCGGGTACATACCGACTGGAAACAACCACCGGTCGGGTAATCGAGGGAACTTGGAACTCCGAGCACCTCGTTATGTTTAGGCATTAAGCCTATTTTTGTAACCTTTGGACGAAGTGGGGGCTTGACCTGCGTGTAGGTCCCAATCGTCGTTTGTAATTAAATTCCTATGTTTTGTAAATATTTACTAAACCGCCTGCGAGCGGGAGGTTTTAATGTATATACGATCGGTGATTGCGCGACCGCTTGCATGCGGCGACCCGGTCGGTTATTTTCTTTACCTTCAGTGCATGCAGATTATTTCATCTTCAAGCTATATCGATTGGCCGAATTTATTGACCGGTCAAATGCGCTCCATATCGGCGGACATGCGAGTCACGCCACTGATCGGGGAAGCCAAGAGCACACAGCATAATTCCCCGATCTAATCAACTCCTGTCCACTATTGCACTCACTCGTGCCTCGAGAGCACAATAGTGTGGGGGCTGGGATAAGGGAGTGTCTGTAGGCCCATCACTCGGGAGAACTCGATTGTCGGCCAATACGACGTTGACTTAAGTCCGTTATTCGGAGATATCCCAAACATAGAGGCTTGGTTAATCTCAAGATTTCTGACAAGGCCTAGAGATCGGCTAAACCAGATCCGGTTGGCCAGTGGGACGTCGAAATCTCGAACGCACGACCGGGCCATAAGGTCGTAAGGTCGGGCGTCGAGCGGGTCGAGTAATGCAGGACCGAGCCAAAAGGCCATGAGGTCGAGTATTGAGGTTCGGCCTGTGCATGAACAAAAAGAAAAAAAAAACAGAAAGAAGGACGAGCGACGCAAGTTTAATAAAAGATGATTTTCATTGATTGAAAAGAAGTGCCCGGTACAAATTCGGGACCGGGCTCCCGATCAGCGTTCCTTTACAAAAAAGAAGAAGCCTATTCTACTTCTTTTCCTGAGCTCCAGCAGCCGTTTCCTTCCCGCTCGGGGTGGCCGCAGACGATCCACCGGGCTCGGCCGCTCTTTCTTTCGGAGCGAAGGGAGAGGGACCGGGGTCAGCTAGGTCGGGAGGAAGGGCAGACAGTACGAGCTGGAGGTCGTCTCCTTCGAGGGCTTCCCCCAACCGTTTCTGGGCCTTTTCCAACATCTTCCTTTGGCCGGCCTTGAAGGCCCACCAACCAAAGGAGAGAATCAAGTCCTCCCCGACCTTGGTCCGCCGATCAGCTGTGAGGAAGGCCGAACCTGTCTGGTCGTCCTTGAAAGCCGAGTGCGCCAGCGCTTCCGGACTCTCCAAGCGGGTCTTCAGCTCCTTGTTCTCACCGATCGCCCGCTGGGCGACCTTCTCCGCTAGGACCCGCTCCTCCTCACTCTTCTTCAGGGCCTTCTGGACTTTCTCCAGTTCGGCCTGAACATCCTTCACCTCCTGAAGGCGCCGGGCGGCCATCTTCTTGTGACGGTCGGCTTCCTCGGCCAGCATTGCCCGACCTTGTAGAAGCTGGGCCGCACGGAAAATCTGCAATGCAAAAAGATATTCAAGATTAGCCCGAACGAAGGCACTTGTATAAAAGACGAAGCAGTGGGAGAAAGCTTACCTCGGCCAGGTCGTCAATCCTCTCGGCCACTTGGGTCGGGGTCATCTTCCCCAGATCCTCCCTGGCTGGCCCGGCGTTGCCGATCCGGGCCAGTATGGACATATTGTCCTTCTCTCGCCCGACCAAGGGGCTCGGGCTGCGTTGTTCCCGGCGGCGCTTAATACCGCCCACCTCGGCCACGCCTCGATCGGTGACCTTCTCCTTGCCTCGGGCAACTTCTACCCGGGATAAAGGAGATCCCCTCGGCCCGACCACTGAGTGCCTCGACTGTGACGACGGGCGAGGGCTTCATCGTCGAGCCGTCTGATGTCCGGGATAAGGGAGTGTCTGTAGGCCCATCACTCGAGAGAACTCGATTGTCGGCCAATACGACGTTGACTTAAGTCCGTTATTCAGAGATATCCCGAACATAGAGGCTTGGTTAATCTCAAGATTTCTGACAAGGCCTGGAGATCGGCTAAACCAGATCCGGTTGGCCAGTGGGACGTCGAAATCTCGAACGCACGACCGGGCCATAAGGTCGTAAGGTCGGGCGTCGAGCGGGTCGAGTAATGCAGGACCGGGCCAAAAGGCCATGAGGTCGAGTATTGAGGTTCGGCCTGTGCATGAACAAAAAGAAAAAAAAAAACAGAAAGAAGGACGAGCGACGCAAGTTTAATAAAAGATGATTTTTATTGATTGAAAAGAAGTGCCCGGTACAAATTCGGGATCGGGCTCCCGATCAGCGTTCCTTTACAAAAAAGAAGAAGCCTATTCTACTTCTTTTCCTGAGCTCCAGCAGCCGTTTCCTTCCCGCTCGGGGTGGCCGCAGACGATCCACCGGGCTCGGCCGCTCTTTCTTTCGGAGCGAAGGGAGAGGGACCGGGGTCAGCTAGGTCGGGAGGAAGGGCAGACAGTACGAGCTGGAGGTCGTCTCCTTCGAGGGCTTCCCCCAACCGTTTCTGGGCCTTTTCCAACATCTTCCTTTGGCCGGCCTTGAAGGCCCACCGACCAAAGGAGAGAATCAAGTCCTCCCCGACCTTGGTCCGCCGAGCAGCTGTGAGGAAGGCCGAACCTGTCTGGTCGTCCTTGAAAGCCGAGTGCGCCAGCGCTTCCGGACTCTCCAAGCGGGTCTTCAGCTCCTTGTTCTCACCGATCGCCCGCTGGGCGACCTTCTCCGCTAGGACCCGCTCCTCCTCACTCTTCTTCAGGGCCTTCTGGACTTTCTCCAGTTCGGCCTGAACATCCTTCACCTCCTGAAGGCGCCGGGCGGCCATCTTCTTGTGACGGTCGGCTTCCTCGGCCAGCATTGCCCGACCTTGTAGAAGCTGGGCCGCACGGGAAATCTGCAATGCAAAAAGATATTCAAGATTAGCCCGAACGAAGGCACTTGTATAAAAGACGAAGCAGTGGGAGAAAGCTTACCTCGGCCAGGTCGTGGCCAATCCTCTCGGCCACTTGGGTCGGGGTCATCTTCCCCAGATCCTCCCTGGCTGGCCCGGCGTTGCCGATCCGGGCCAGTATGGACATATTGTCCTTCTCTCGCCCGACCGAGGGGCTCGGGCTGCGTTGTTCTCGGCGGCGCTTAATACAGCCCACCTCGGCCACGCCTCGATCGGTGACCTTCTCCTTGCCTCGGGCAACTTCTACCCGGGTGACCAGGACATCAGACGGCTCGACGATGAAGCCCTCGCCCGTCGTCACAGTCGAGGCACTCAGTGGTCGGGCCGAGGGGATCTCCTTTTCCCCAGCTGGCTTCGCCTTTGTTTTCTTCTTACCGCCAAGGGAGATCTTGGCGGGCGGGGGAAGGGAAGCATCCTCATCACCGAACTCTGCCATAGCTGCAAATAAAGAAACCAAGTTAGTTTGATCAAGATATAAAGCTAGGTCGGGAGGAGTAGCTCGAGTTAAACCTTTCTTCCTTCGTCTCGACGGTTTGGCGACCGTCACGCCCATCGGCACGGGCAGATATTTCTCCCTTAGCTCGTACGTGGGGGCGGGAGCTTGGCCGCTTCAAGACTTTCGGCCGTCCGGAAGATTGTGTACTCGTGTAGCTCGCTCGAGATCCGAGCGACCGTCTCCTTGAGCGCCTGAGTCTCGTCCGGCACCACTTGTTTTCGGAAGTGGGTGCTCCAAGCGCGGTCGACCGGGAGGATCCAGGGGTCGTATTTGATGGAGAAAATTCTATTCTTCCACCCCTTGTTGTTCCCGGGCAGGCCTCTGATTGCGCACATGTCGGCTCGGGATTGCAGCATCAAGAACCCGCCCCCGTAGCTGCCCGGGAGAACTTTGACCTGGTAGATGTAGTTGAACAACTCCATCGTACAGGCGGCCTCATGCCGAGCGCATATCTGAGGGAAGCAGGCGATGATCCGGTGTGAGTTGGGGCAGATCTGGGCCGGGACGACCCGGTAGTAGGCTAAGAAGGCGTTCAGGAGGGGGGGGGGGGGGGAAGGGAATAGCGATCGGGGCCATCAGGGAGTCGTAATGCATCCCGATCCATTTGCCCTGGTGTCGGTCGATCACGTTCCCTAGCTTTCGGCTCGTGTCAAATTCCACCCGACCTCCGAGCCTCTCAGCGATCCTAGCCGCTTCACCTTTCGTCAATCGGCTCATTTGTTGTTCGACATTCTCGCTGTTCAAGAATTCGAACTCTACCACCGCTGGTGCGCTCGGCCCGGCTGTGTCTCCCTCGGCCGGTTCGGGAGTATTTTCCCGGTCGCCTCGTCGAGAGGCAGTTTCCGGGTGGTCCCCAACCACCCGGGTAGGCGTTTCCCTAACGCCTTCGGTCGGGGAACCTTGTCTCTCTGATGAAGCTCTTTCTTCCTCCTCTTCGCTGGAGCTCCCCGATCCGCTTGAGCTGGAGCTCGACGACCCGGAGGAGCTTGACGCGTTGTTTTGTTCTGGAGTCTGCTCGGGGGCTGGCGCCGGTCGGCGGGTGTCCTCGGGAGAGTAGGACATGATGTCCACCTCTTCGTCGCTGAGATACTCGACCTCCTCATCGTAGTCCCCAATCGAGGCATTTTGACTGTCAGAATCCGTCATTTCGATCTACCTAAAGGTCGGTCGGGGTTAGTAAGGGACTTGAGACGTCCGGGACAGTTAGTTGGCCTACCAGTTCTACTTATGAACGAAAACACAAAGTGGAAGGAGGGGTTGAGAACTTACCGAATGGAGGAACTTTGCGGTTGAAAGCTTGAAGTCTTTAGCTCGACTGCCTTGCTAAGGTGCTCTGCTCGGGGCTCTCTGAGGGTACCGACTGAAGCAGAAGAGTGAAGAAAGTTCAAATGAGGGCCTCAAGGGCCTATTTATAGGGGAGCATTTAGGCGGGAAACGAGCCCACTTGCTTGACGCGACCCGCGCTGATTCCGAGGCGACCATTGCAGTCGTCGAGGCCAGCAGTGGCCGACACGTGGCGAGGAAGGGAATGACAGCTGGCAGGTCGGCTTGGTGGCTGACGATTGGGCTTCTTCATCCCGTCCCGTTTTTTCCCGAGTGATCAAAAAGGCCCGGGCTGGGGGGCTTTTGGTAGGGAATATCCCGACCGACATGAGCTCCACCACGACCAACTTGCCTTTGTCTTTTTCTTTTGATCTTTGCAGGTAGCAGGTCGGGCTTTTTCATGAAGGCCCCGGTCGGGAAGCGGCCGGGAGTTGCCCGAGCGCTGGTGTCAACCACCGAGCGGTAGCCCTTTGGCGAGAGAGCTGGCAAAAGGACGCGTGGCGGCTCTTCATGATGACAGACAGGGCACCCGGGAGGATGACACGTGGTGGCTACGTGGAAGACATGCCGAACGGCTGGAATCCTGTCCCCGGCACAGCGGCTATAAATACCCACAGTAGCTACAGTGTAGAGGACTTTTGGACGATCGATAGGTTGTTACTAGAGCATCCCGACCGCAGTCAGTCGGCACTCAGAGCAACCAAGTAGATTGTACTTAGGGCCTTTACCGTGATCAATAAAGTCTTTTATTTGTTTTAATCGATCTCGGGTTATTTATATTGCTTGCGTATATTTAGCAGTATCATATATATATATATATATATATATATATATATATATATATATATAACTTTTTTAAATATATATAAAGGGTTTCATTCCTTTATTCCACACTCCTAATTGGTAATTTGATTTTTAAGCTAAGTTTGGATTAGTGCTTTTAGATTTTTGTTTTTTTTTTTTTTTTTTGTTCATATTAGTACTTTGGATGTCTTTTTTTTTTTTTTTTTTGGTGAGAGTATTATTTTTTTTTTTGGTGAGATACTTTGGATGTCTTTATATTTAGAATACTAGTTTTACACGCGCATTGCATGAATGTGTTAATGCCCAATATTTATATTTAAATAAATATTTGAAAGTATATCAATGCAAGATTATATAGGAGAAGTTTATACATAGGTAATTGAATGTCGAATTTGTTTATTTAAATATGTAACTCGAAGTATATCAATGCAAGATAATATAAAAAATTTATTATAATTGTCACTAAAATAAATGTTTGCAACTTTGTAAAATCGATAGTCTAAATACTTGGTCTAAAAACGATAGTCTAAATAAATACTCTTTTGGTTTGCATTTTTCTAAGTATTCTTAATTCTCTTTTGAGTAACATTGGCATTGTCTTAATCTCCACTATTTGTCATATTCTTTTTTATTAGTAGTGTGTTATTTGCAATTGGGTTACTTTTGGTAGCATAGATGACATTGTCATGCAATGAGATTATGGTGTAGGAAGTTGTCCTTGTTGTGTATATGACTGGATTTTAGTTGTACTGTGAACTATTGATCATGCGAGCGTCTATTGATATTTTGGAGTGGTAGTTTGTTCCCCTACATGTTTCATATTGAAATATTGAATAAAATATTAATATTCATTATATTTGTGTAAGGTTAATGAGTAGTACATCTTGTTCTATTTTCATAACTTGTTCACTTGATAGTAACAACAATAACTATGCAGGTAGTCTGAATACTGATACTGCAACTATTCAACATTATAGTCTAACGACCATGAATCAGTACATAAATAAGGGATAGATTAGACCTTTCTATTCCAAGAATTAGTTGTAACCGCTTTTGCCGCCTTATCTTTTATACTTCTTGTACTCGTCACCTTCCAGATCATTTTCACTCACAACTCGTCAGCAACGTGTCCAATTTTATTAATAATTTCCACATACATTTTACACATGTTCATTTTCAAGTTCATATTTTTAGAATTAGTAAGAATAAGTGTACTACTTGGTTTTCTCTGTGTGTGTGTTTTTTTAAATTTTTTATTGAATTGATATTAACCTTCGAGTTAAATTGTTTCCACTTTGTGGATAAACTTGATTTTAAATAGTGACTACATCCTATTATACAAAGTATTTTTATTGTGAAGGTTGATGTTGATTTTGCCTGTAATCTAAGCAGGTTGAGTCTAGAAGATGAAATGATCGAATTGTAAATTTATATTAGTTCTAATATATTTAATGAATGACTTGAATGCACAATAAGTATTTTACATATGTACATGATAAATGAATGAATCAACGGTAGCTATTTTGAAATTTCTTCATTTTCTAGGTTTGCCAAATTGATTGTAACATTATTGTAGTCTCGACATTTTTCAATGCATCAAGTGTGTTATAATGTTCTATTGTTCTAAATTGACAGTTTAATGATAAGTTTTAAATGTAGCTACATAAGATAATGATATAATTAACTTTTACATATTATTATCAACATAAAAGCATACCAGTCCTTTACGTGTTCTGCTCGGTGTTCATTTGGTTCAACCATTATTGTTGAATGGGTTATTGTGAATAAAGAAATCTTTAGTTTAATTTAAGGAATAAGATCAGATAAAGTAGTAAAAATTTGAATATTTTAAATATGATGTAGTCCAAAGATATTACTTGGTAGTTAGTTTCCTACTTTAATTTGTTGGGTGATTTTAAATTTTTTTTTTTCATATATGGTATTAATAAAATACTTGGTAAATAAATATATAACATTATTTTGTATTATAACTTTGATAATTAATTACAAGACAGTGTAAAAAGGAGATAATGGACAATGTAATGAATATCAATTGATGAATTTGAATGTAAAGAATCATTGAATTGGAGAAAATAAAGACAATATAACTAATGAAATTATTTCTCTTATTTAATCTATTGATAATGAATAAATTTTTTTAAATATATGCATTGTAGACATATAATTCTAAATTAATGAAATGCATATATATCATTTTTTTTTTTTTGTTGTAGCTACTAATTTATTTTTAATTTAATAAGAGTAAAATAGAGTGATGATAAACCGATTTTGATTGTGATGAGGTTCGAACCTAAGACATTTCTTATTGAGATCAATGACTAAGTTAATAATTAAGGATAAATTTGGATTGGGATGAGGTTCGAACCTAAGACCTTTCTTATTATTGAAATCAATAAGTTAGTTAATAATTTATTGGGAAATCTCAATAAAAAAAATTAAAATATGATCAATCTAAACCATTCATTTAATTTAATAATTTTAAGGTAATGTTTTCTACCTATTAGAGGCCTAACTTCTCTTGGCTCTTATTAGCTAGTACTAGTATAGTAGAAATTGTCTTGATTTTTTGTTCTTGTATTTTAGAACCTTTATTCCCATTATAGGATCATACATAACTAAATAGCAATATTGAGAATCATTTCAATTCTACCCTACTACCTAAAATACAAAATACTTACACAAAAACTCATTACCATTACCAAGTATTTGATTCTCATTCTCATTCCGATTCACATGTGCAAACCAAACACTTGTCTTAAGCAATATAAATAGGAGGGGATAGGCTGTGGACTCAAGAGATATCAAACAAATCAGAGAATTGAATCAACTCAGATCAATTATTGAGAGATGGAAAAGGTGATATTATTATTGCTGCTCTTCTCTCTCAACTCTCAACTAACCATGGGAGAAGGAACTGTAACAACAACAGGACCTATTTCAAATATCTGCTATCGGACACTCAACCTTGGTGAGAACCAAGTCAAACCTCTTAGCACCGAAGATGGTAATTAATAAGTGCCCATAAATATTCTTTTTCTTTAAATTACACACATCAGTATAATATTCTGAGGGTTTATTATTATTTTTTTTTTTCAAATATGATATTTTTCAACATGTCATATATTTTGGAATATTATTTTAGCATGTCATATGGACTGTAGACATAGTGGGTGTGGAGTATTGAGAAATTATTTGATCGATACCAGTAATAAACAATAAACTAAAACTGTTATATATGTATTGATTTTTATTTAATTTTATACTTTTTTTTGTTTCTCTCACATATGCCAGAGAATGCCATTATTGAATTGATTGGATGTGAGACGAGCACTTACTCCAGAAATGGCACGAATTGCGATATGCGAAGATCAGATAGAGTTATTTGTGACTGCAGTCTCGATAAGGATGTTTGCCGGGTGACAGCAATGTAGTACTTTGTATATATATTCATTTTATTTTAATATTTCAAATAATTATTTTGATTTTCTCTTTTACATGACATTGGTTAGCAAAATGAGAAATAATAATTTTTAGTTAAGTTAGTCAAGTTGTTGATTCATTAATCACAAATTTTACAAATTTAATTTTTGATTGAAATGACCTATTATGGTCATTTGCCAGTTAGGCATAACTAAAAATCAAAGTAACTTAGTTAGCTATCTGGTGACATTTTGATTATATATTATCTTTAACTGTTCGTATGAGTAGGTGAAATTTGTCACAAAAGGTTAAAGATTGAGTTTCACCAATAGCATTGTGGGAACAACCCCACTAAAAATGAGGGATTCTTTCTGTGCAACAAGTAAAAGTCTAGATCTGTTAATTAGTTGAGTGCAGTGATTAAAAGAGATTCAGTGAATATGTTAGCTTCCTTGTTTGCAGTGAACAAAAGAGATTCATTTAATATCATAAGTTTTTCCCCCGGGGCTTAATGTAGTTGGTTTGTCGCCTGACTTTAGTCATGATTGGAGGCGGCAGTGCAGAGGGTTCGAATTCCACTGAAAACATGTATGAGAATAAGGCTTAAGGATGTACCGGTTGACTAATTACGTGACTCGCAATTTACTTCCACAATGACTCTAGGGATGAGGTCCTGAGGACTTAGAATTAGTCCGTCGAAGTTGAGATCACCTAAGTTAAAAATAAATAAATAAATAAATAAATAAATTCATTATAATATAATAACTTTATTATGAGATATTAGATGATAAGTGACAAATTTTATTATTATTATTATTATTATTATTATTATTATTATTATTATTATTATTATTATTATTATTATTTCAAAAGGTTGAACCCCAACCCTAATTATTATTATTATTATTATTATTATTATTATTATTATTATTAGCAGCAACAGCAGTAGTGGTGCTGTTGTAGTTTAAAAATAATTTTTATTATTTAAAAATGATTTATTAATATACACATATATTTCTTATCATATACTTCAATTTCTTACCATTGTTTTTCCTAACTTCGTATTCATCCAATTAGCTATTTAATCCAATTATTAGCTAAATCTTATATTACTATTGATTTTCCTACAAATCTATTGTAGTTGGTTTACATATGGTTGGGAAGGTGAATTGCCAGAAGTAATCGGAAACCTTACAAATTTATTCTCATTGTAAGTATCCGGCCTGTACGAAATAATATGTACTGTTATTATATTACATTTGATTCTAAATAATTATTACAAAGTAGTTAATTTATGCATGTATTGAGTTACGTTGTCACTGGTGTATTTGTTATAGAAAGTTGTATGGAAACAAGTTTTCTGGCGAAATTCCAATGTCGTATGCAAATTTAAAGAATCTCATCCATTTGTAAGTACTCTAATTAAAATGAAAATAATATTCATTTTTTTCTTCATTTAATGCTTGACATGATGATTTAAGATTGATAACTGTAAACATTTTTTTAAAAAAATTATTGTATTCTCTTCTATAATTGATAGGGATCTTGAAGGCAACGAATTAGAAGGACCAATACCCCCGTTTCTTGGTAATATGAAGTTGGATTTCTTGTAAGTCAACACCACACTCCCCTCGATAGGTAGAAGAAAATATTTTATTCTCGATGTGAGCGAGTTATTGACCTTCTTAGTTTGAATCGATCAGTTATGAACAACCTAGCTAGTTAGTTTATTATAAATCTATTACTGAATATTATTTTCCTAGGTCTCATTTTATATGTCTTGTTTGGTTAATGATTTTTCATAATATTTAATTAGTTTACTATTCATTATTAGTATATAGAATTTTATTTTAAAAAAGTATATTAAAAGTACTAATAAACACAAAAAATAACAAATATTGTGTTATTATTATATAATAAAATGTATATATTTAAAAACTACATTCAAATTACTATTAAATACCCAAAAAATTAAATTTAAAATTATAACAAATTAATTAAAATGTTAAAGAAAATAAGCCGGAATTTTTTTTTTTTACCGATGAATAGTAAATATAATAGGTAAAATGTGACAAATGAATAGTTAGTTTGACTAATAAATAGAAAAATTTGATAGGAAAATGGGATAAATAAATAATATTAAATTACCTATTTCATTTTTTTTTGAATGCCACTGACTCTATTATATTGTAGTATCCACAAAGAATCAATAACACCTCCACTGAGGCTCAATCTCATGACCTCCCACATGAGAGAGGTCACTACATGTCATCTGAGCAAAAGGTGCTTGGCACCTTTTTCATATTTAATAAAATAGAATTTGTAAAATTATTGTCTCCATGATTCTTTTTAAATATGATTATGTTGTTTTTAAATGTTACGAGTATATATTACATTGCTTGATATGCACTTGTGATTTCCACACTAGGGATCTATCTGGTAATTCATTTGATGGTGAAATTCCAACTCAATTGGGTTCTCTTGTAAATCTAACGTTTCTGTAAGTATATGAATAATTCATTTACATATTTGGTTAATTAATATGCGAGAATCGTTCAATCTTGTTTATTGTTTACTTTCCTTTCTAAATATGTACACATTTTCAATCTAATATTTTATTTTGGGCCAACAACTATTACATTTTCGTTAAAAAAAATATTCCATTTCACTAATATATTTTTAAAAATATATTATATTTTTTCAGTAAATTGAAAAATGTAAAACTTGTTAGCTCATATAAAAGTATTATATTTTTTTTAAAAAATCACATATTTCACGTAAAACAGTTTCTAATCAATTTTTTGTGTTATTTACTAGTTAATTGAATAAATAAATAAAGCATTGTCTAAAATATACTTGTGATTTCGACTACAGGGATCTATCTGAAAATTCATTCAGTGGTTCAATTCCTACTCAATTGGGTTCCCTTGTAAATCTAAAGATTCTGTAAGTATATGAGTAATTTTAATTACTCATTTTGTTAATTGAGAGGCAATAATCACTTTATCTTGTTTATTATTTAATTTCTTTTTAAAAATAATGCACATCTTCAATTTGATATTCTATTTTTAATTGGGTTAACAATTATTGCTTCTCGTTGAAAAAAAAAATACTTTTTTAGTAAACTAAAAAATGTACTACTTCTTATATAAAAAAAAAATTAAATTATTACATTTTTGTTAAAAAAAAATTATGGAATTTCCGACCACCTGAAAGTGATCTTAAATCAAGTTGTAAGCAAAAAGTGGTCGGAAATAGCAGCAAAGGTTTTTCCGGATACCAAAAGTGGTCGGAAACAAGGCTTTCAACTTGATTTAAGATCACTTTCAGGTGGTCGAAAATTTCAGAATTTCCAGTAATGAATATTGGTTAAAATATCTATAACGTCCATGAACTATTGAATGTATAACAATTAACGGTGTTAAAATGAATGTTAGGTGTATTCAATCATGACTTTTGTAGACTTTTAAACACTTTTAAATTGTAATAAACTTTTATAGAGTCGTTCGTTCAAAACTTTGTAAGATTAAGTCTATATAAAAAACATTCATAAACTTTCATCAATTTTTTTTTTTTTTTAGAGTCTACAAAAGTCATTGAAATTATAAATTGAGTACACCCTTGCAAATTTTCAATGATTTTGATTCTTATCATTTATAATTTTCTTACAAAACATGTTATAATATATCATAAAATTCTTCTCATTATATAACTCTTCACTCACATCAACATTATTATTTTTATCTATAGAATATAGTATGGTGAAACTTATATGCTAATTACTTTTATCTAATCTAAAAACATTATAAGTCTCCATCAAATTATATCCCTAATTTATGTCCATGTTTTTAGTACGAATCATTTTGTACATTGTGTTTTTAGAGTTGTATTATATAATTTTTTTTTTGACAAAATGCACATATTATTATAACTTCCGTTATCTTTTTCATTATTGTTACCATGCACATGCATCCACCATATATTAGATTAATATAATAAATAATTTATTTTGAAATAAAGTATAATAAATAATTTTTATTTCATATATATTTTAATTAGTAAGAATTTACTAGTTAGTTTTTAAAATATAAATATTGGACATATCTTTTTGCGCATCGCGCATAGAAAATAATAGTATAGTATTAATAAACATCAACAAACAAAAAAAAACTATTTCATAAGAAATTCATAATAATATTGAACCTAAAACTTATAGTAATAGAATTGTTCAAATAAAATATTTAAAAATATAATTACTAGTTGCATAAAATAAAAGAAATTAATATATATATATATATATATATATATATATATATATATATATATATATATATATATAAAGTTCCCATGCGGTTGAGTGTCTCTCATGCGGTTGTGCGGTGACTAAGATGCGTGAGTTTTGTGCTTAAGGTGCGTGGATTTGTGCTTAATGTGAGTAGTTGCTGAAACTTAGCTGTGTGACTTTCCTTCTTAATGTGCGTTGTTTTCATCCTTAAGGTGCGTGGTTTGTGTGCTTAAGGTGCGTCAGTTGTGTGAAACTTAAAGTAAACCATTTTTAAAACCTTAGGTGTGTGGTTTGTGTTCTTAAGTTGCTTTGTTATGTGCTTAAGGTGCATGGTTTAATTTGTGTTCTTAAGGTGCGTGATTTGTGTTTTTAAGGTGTTTTGTTTGTGTGCTTAATGTGCGTGTGTTGTGTACTTAAAGTGCGCCATTTTAATGCTTAATGTGTATCCAACCGCATGGGAAGCCATTCCCACACCTGATCCCTTCCCTTTATATATATATATATATATATATATATATAATTATACTTGATATACTGCTAGGCATCAATCAAACAAAGAGTTGTTATTATTTGCAATAGCAATTTGGGACTACAAACAACAACAACAAGGTGCTATATATATAGGGAAGGGATCAGGTGCGGGAGCTACCTTAGGGGGTAGGGGGCCCTGCTCCCCCTACCTTCCCACCCCACCCCTACCCTCACCTTAAATTTTTTAGTAAATATGTATGTATATATTAATATAGTAGGGATAAAATACACTTTTGGCCCCTCTCTAATTTTTTTTAAAAAAAATAATTTATTATGTTTATATTAAATGAACTCAAAATATATGTTAAAGTTCAAATTCATTAAATAAATAGAAATAAATCAAATAATTAAAGTGATCATTTTTCATTATTATCTTATTTCATTTATCAAGATTTTAATAATGAATTGCATCAAGTATACATTTTAATTTTAAAAAATCTCCAAATTTGAGATATATGCTTTGGTTTTATTGTGTGTTTTAATTATTTATTTACATTTTTAAGATGTACATTTGCTAATTTAAATGATTAGTTTTGAAATTGACAAAAATTAATATTGATTATTTAATGCGTCTTGGTTTTTGTCTTTATCTCTCAAATTTTAAAATATTCAGTTAACCAGTAAAATGAATATAAGTTCATTATAAAAAAAGTTTGTGACAAAATAATTGATAGCTTTTTATTTGATATTAAATGACAATCTATATTTAAATAAATATTGTTGTTATTGTTATTATTATATTTTGTGTTATGCAAAAAATATCTAAACTAATGATCGACATCAGTGTTGATCGTACTCATATAAATATGTATTTCATACTTTATTACACATGGTATAATTAATTAGAAATCATTATCAATAATCACTACTGGAATTTATGGATTTTTCGACCACCTGAAAGTAATCTTAAATCAAGTCGAAAGCCTTGTTCCGACCACTTTTGGTATCTAGAAAAACCTTTATTGTTATTTTCGACCACTTTTTTCTTTCGACTTGATTTAAGATCACTTTCAGGTGGTCGAAAATTTCATAATTCCATTAGTGAATAATCGTAATAATGTATGGTATATATAATAATATGACGCGGTTAATTATAATATCCACTAACATTGTAAATTTTCTCTACTACATCGGCCCCCTCAACTCAAGTTTTCTGGCTCCATCCCTGGGGAGGGGCTTCCCGTGCGGTTGTGCAGTTGGACTCACATTAAGCATTAAACTTATGCATTTTAAGTACACAACACACGCACATTAAGCACACAAACAAAATACCTTCAGAACACAAACACACGCACCTTAAGCACAAAACTCAAGCATCTTAAGCACAACCCTCACGCACCTTAAGTACAAAACTCACGCACCTTAAGCACAAAAACATACGCATCTAAAGTTTCAGCAACTACTCACATTAAGCACAAACTCACGCACCTTAAGCAGAAAACTCAGGCACCTTAAGCACAAGACTCACACACCCTAAGGGCTCGTTTAGTTCGCGGAAAATATTTTAATGGAAGTGGAGTTGGAATTTCATGGAAAAACAATTACTAGGAAGATAAATTTCATTGTTTGGTTGGTGGAAAAGAATTACTTGGAATACTAATTCTATTGTTTGGTTAGATTTGAAATTGTAAGGAATAATGAATATAAAGACTTATATGCCCCTACAAATTAATAAAAGTAATATAATTAAAAAAGAAAGCAAGGGTAAAATAGGCAACTTATTCACTTTTTCTTTCCATCTTCCCTGGAAAACAAAATCCTTAGTCCAACCAAGGATTTTGTTTTCCTAAAATTTGAGGAATTCATTTTCCAATGGAAAATGAATTCCATGAACCAAACACTAGAAAACAACATTTTCCTTCACTTTAAGGAAAATGTTTTCCTTTGGAAAACATTTTCCATGAACCAAACATCCCCTAAGTACAAAACTCACCCACCTTAAGTTTCAAGAACTACTCACATTAAGTACACACTCACGCACCTTAAGTACAAAACCCACGCACCTTAAGCACAATACTCACACACCTTAAGTACAAAACTCACGCACATTACTCACCGCACAACCGCAGGGAAACATGCACTTGCACTAATTTTATACATACATATATATATATATATATATATATATATATATATATATATATATATATATATATATATATATATATATGAATTCATGTGGACAAATCTGAGCCATTGAATACTTGAGATCAATGGCTTAGATTTGACCAACTCTGCAATTTCGCAACTGTGCACTTCACTTGCATAGTTGGCGAAATCTAAACCATTGATCTAAAGCATTTAATGATCCAGATATGTCCACACGGACTCATATAACAAAATGGACTCATTTGATCACTAGTCTATATGTGTGTGTGTGTGTGTGTGTGTGTGTGTGTTTGTGTTACGAATATAAACATTAAAAAAAAAGGAATAAAAATCAAAATACACAAGCAATAATGAAGTAAAAATAATATTATTTTGAAAAAAAAATGTCTACAAAAGACCTAAATTAAAAGTCCACACAAATTTATAAGTTTTTGAATACCACATTACTTGTAAAGTCTTTTTAAAACTCTTAATCGAATACCACCTGACTTTTAAAGATTTTTTTAAAAATCTTAATTAAAAATCACCTAATTTTTGAAGATTCTGTGTCGTTTGGTTCACGGAATGTCAGATTATCTTATGAAATGTTAGATTGCTTGTAATGTTAGATTACTGGGAATGTTAGATTCCTGTGTTTTGCTAAAATTAGGGTATGTGATATAATCATGTTTTGTTTAGGGTTATCTTTTATACACACACTATAATATCCTTAACATATTTTCATATATTTTAATAAATTTAAAAATTAAAATAAATAAATACATATTTTCATATATTTTAATAAATTTAAAAATTAAAATAAATAAATAAGATAACGGTATCATATATAATTACATGATTTTTAAAATATTAACTAAAATTTTGAACGTGAGAAACAAAATTATTTTATATGCTAACATAACATAATAAAAATTAAAAAATATATAATTACAAAAATAATTATATATATATATATATATATATATATATATATATATATATATATATATATATATATTAAACTAACATAACCAAGGTTATCTTACATAACCTAAGAAATTGAAGGTAATCACATTCTCTTCAAAATCCTATGTGGAGGCCGGGATTATGACATTCCATGGGAATGTGACATTCCCTAAGATAATATGAATCAAACATAGGAATGTGAGATTTGGAATGTCACATTACCTTGGTTATGTTATATAACCTGAACCAAACGCCCCTAAAAGTTTGAATTAAATACCTCCAAACTTTTATAGTTTATATTTATAAAAGCCTTTAAAAGTTTAATAAAAGTCATAATTATTGAATACATCCTTTACTTTTGCTTATATGACGTTGACCTTAATTATCATTGCCACATCAATCTAATTGATGATGTTAAATGTCAATTCATATCTTATTAATATTATAAAAATAATTAATTACATCTCCAACATACTTTATTAATATGATTCCAAGTTGTACAATTGCAATGCCATGAACTCTTGAGCTATTAATATTACAAAAATAATTGACTTGAACTCTTGAGCTATTTCACAAATAAGATTACTCATTCCCACTTTACAAAATATTCATTTTGTCAATTTATTTGCAAACATTAATTAAAGAACATTTAAAAGTAAGATCTGTAGAAAATTTTATTTCTACTAAAAATTTTCTTAAAATTAAGAATATATTAATATGTACAAATATTTGTAATTTATGTTGATAAAATTAATAATGAATAGTGAAATTTTTAATATTTCAACTCATTCTGGTATGTAACTTTTTAACAATTAACGTTTTAAATAAATTTAACATTAGAAATAAATAATAAAATATTGTTAATGTTAAATCTTTTTTGAATAAATTATTTAATATGCATCTTTATACAAAATTTTAAAATTTTAATTATTAATTAAAAATATGTATACATACTAAAATAAATTGAAATATTAAATATTTACTCATCATTATTAAATTTTTATGAACTAAAATTAAAAATTCATTATAAACACATCGATTTATTTTGATTTTTGGACAAAATTAAGTTTTAGGAACTAAATTAAACAAAGCTAAAAACAAAAAAAAAAAAAAAACAAAAAAACAAAAAAACAAAAAAACAAAAAAAAAAAAAACAAAAAAGGAGAAATATACAAACTATAACATAGTCAATAGTACTAAAAAAAAGAACTAAATTAAACAAAACTTAATAGTACATAAGACCTTATATAGTCATATGTACTTTAACAAAATATATATATATAGGGGCGGACCTACAGTGGGGGCAGCTGCCCCCCCCTCCCCCCACCCCCTTATATATAGCACTTGTATATGTATGTATGTATATATATAGTATATATATTAAGTATTAGTAAAAGAAAACATATAATTGTAAACAGAGGATCGGTTAGACTAGATGGAAGGGCATGTGCTTGACTCTTTAGTTTGGCGTGGGTTCGAATCCCTGCTTTACACAGTTATTTGCAACCTTTAGCTCAACACCATTAAATTTTGGTTGGCTTTGCTTCAAGTTAAATACTCCTTAAATTTTGGCAAATTTTGGCTTTTTAAATATTAATAGTGAGATTCTCACATATACCTACATATTTATTTATTTATTTTTCGCTATATCTAACACATTTAAGTTTTGACTTTTTAAATATTAATAGAGAGTTTCATACAAACCTACATATTTATTTATTTATTTATTTTTCGCTAAACAACATTTATAGTTATACTTTTAAGTGTTTTTTTTTTTTTTCAAACTCTCTCTTTTGTTTTAATATTTTGCCCTCACTGAACAAAATTTTTGGGTCCGCCACTATATATATATATATATATATATATATATATATATATATATATATATATATATATATATATATATATATATATATATATATATATATAACATTTTTTTCATATGATATAGTACCGCATGAGCTTTTGAGTTATTTACTATCTGAGTGAATATATAAACAGAAATTCATCTAAAATATTCTTTTGACTTTTATTACAGGGATCTATCTCAAAATTTATTTAGTGGTTCAATCCCAATTCAGTTGGGTTCTCTTACAAATCTAACTAGTCTGTAAGTATATGAGCACTTTATTATATTTTAATTTTTTAACGTAGGTGAATGAGCACTTTATTTTTACTCATTGAGTTAAGTAACAAGAAAAAATAATTCTTTCTTGTTTATTATTTAATTTTTTTAAAAAAATGTGCACATTTTCAATCTAATATCTTATTTATTTGTTCAATTAGTCTTTTGTGAAATCGTTTCATATAAGATGAATAATACCTTTTATGGGTCAACTTACATTTTTATTAAAAATAATATATAACATTGTTCATCAATACTTTTCAAAGAACAAGTGGTTTTTTAATGCACTGAAAAATATAATATTTAATTTCAAAAAAAAATATTTGTTGGGCAATTGAAAAGGATTAAATTATAAAAAAAAAAAAAAGTATTACATATTTGAGATTTATGGTACGTGAAATGGTCACATCATTTCTTTTATTTGTTAACTAATTGAATAAATAAATGAAACTTCATTTGAAATTAAATACATTTGTAATTTTCACTGCAGGGATCTATCTAATAATTTATTTAGCGATTCAATTCCAATCCAGCTAGGCTCCCTTGTAAATCTAAATTATATGTAAGTATATCGGTAATTTATTTACTCAATTTGTTAATTAAAATGCGAGAATCATTCTTTCTCGTTAATTATTTATTTTGTTTTGAAAAAAAAAAAACAGTATGTGCATTTTGAGTTTGGTTCTTATTTTTTGAATTAACAACTATTACATTTTTTAGAAACATACTTAGCTTACCAGCCAATTTTGATTTATTTGATCATTATTAGCTGTTTGAAGCAATCAATATAAGTGTTTGATTAATTAGCTTTTTGTAACAGCTTATTGCTTCAAAATGCTAAAATTCAAAAAGGTTGCTTAAAACAACTTTTTCGATCAGGTTGTTAAGAAAGTAATTTTTCATGTAATCAGCTATCAGCTAACATCTAATTTACCAAACGTTTTTCTACAATCAGCTAATATTATCAACTAATCAGCTAACATCTAATCATCCATTTACCAAACACCCCATTTACGTTTCGCCAATACTTGTCAAGGAAAAGCAATATTTTTTTAGTAAACTTGAAATTATAATACTCGTTAAATTATAGAAAAGTATTTAATTTTTGTTTATATATTTGATATTTCTTTCCATTAATAGTCTTAAATAAATTTTTGAGTGATTTGTAACTAATTGAATACTAAATAGGACTCTATTTAATGCACGTGTGGTTTTCACTACAGGTATCTCTACAATAATTCTTTTGGTGGTCCTATTCCAATTCAACTAGGCTCCCTTGTAAATCTATTGTATCTGTAAGTATATGACTAATTTATTTACTCATTTTGTAAATTAATAGGCGAGAATCATTCTATCTGATTTATTACTTTTTTATTCTATTTTACTTATCATCTTTGTTTTTTTTTTTTTTTGAATGCTACTTATCATCTTTGTTAGTTTTTGTTCAAATTAACAATTTTTTTTCCTTACTTATTTTCTTTCGTATTTTCTTATAATTCTATTTTTTGTGTTTATTGGTACTTTTAATGTAGTTTCTAAATATATAAATTTTATATACTAGTATTATACTTAATAACATAAGTCAAATTTCATTAATCAAACTAGGCACATAAAATATGATTGATGTAATATTTAATTTATTATATATATATATATATATATATATATATATATATATATATATATATATATATATATATATATATATATAGTTGCACTCGGGTGCGAACGGCTCGCCCAGTGCGAAATAGGAATGGATTCTGTCCGTCCACGTGTCCAGATCTAATGGATGAGAAATACTGATTTTTTTTAAAAACGCGGTGGCATTTTTGTAAATAATTGAACATCGAAGTGCAAGTAAAATGTATTACAAGTGCATGTAAAATGTATTATAGGTGCAAGTAAAAATTTACACTGAGCATCAATACTTAGTTGCACCAATAGTTCTAAGTAGTTGCACCTATAGTTCTAAGTAGTTGCACACATAGTTATAAGTAGTTGCACCCAGGTGTATGAATGTTTGCGAGTGATTTTAAGGGATATTACTACCCGCTGAACTCAGATCAATGAATGTTAACAAGGCAAAATTACATGCACTTATAGGTGAAAGTATGTGCACCTATAGTTATAAGTAGTTGCACATATAGTTATAAATAGTTACACATAGAGTTATAAGCACACCCAAGTGCATGAATGTTTGCGGAAAGTGAATGCTAACAAGGCAAAATTACATGCACTTATAGGTGAAAGTAGGTGCACTTGTAAGTGATTTTACTTGCACTTCGATGTTCAATTATTTACGAAAATGCCACCGCATTTTTTTTATAAGTTATTAGATCTGGACACGTGTCGCACGCTGATTCGTTCGCATTTCCCGCCTGAACACTTATTCGCACCTGAGTGCATCCCTATATATATATATATATATATATATATATATATATATATATATATATATATGTATATATATATATATATATGTATGTATATATATATATATATGTATGTATATACATATATATATGTATGTATACATATATATATATATACATACATATATATATATGTATATATATATATATATGTATATACATACATATATATATGTATATACATATATATATATATGTATATACATACATATATATATGTATATACATACATATATATATATATATACATACATATATATATATATATATATATATATATATATAAAGAATTGTGCACAATTTCAAATTGATATCCTATTTCTGGCCTTGGGTCGTCAATAACTATTACAGCACATTGTTATATTCTAGACCATAATCCATTTTACAAAATTAACTCAAACTACATCAAAAAGTTCATGCCTTTTGTTTCTAAATTCTTTTTTAACTTAATTTATTTTTTCCTTTGTTCTTGTACAAATAACATCATTAAAAGACTTCAATTGAAATCTTTTAAATGACACGCCTATATCAAATTTTATTTTAGTAACATACAATTACATTGAATTACTATTATAGTTCATTAAGCACTACTATAGACTCATTATGTTGTTTTTTTTTTCCAAATTTTTTTATTAACATACAATTACATTGAATTACTATTACAGTTCATTAAGTCACTACTATAGACTCATTAAGTTGATACAACATGGTCATCAAGTCACAAGTGTAATTAAGTTCATTAATTAAGTCAATAGTGTAAGTTGATTAAGTTACTAGTGCAGGTTCATTAAATTACTAATACAAGTTTATTGAGTCACTTCAATAGTTTCATTAAGTCATTAGTACGTTTCGTTAACTCACTACTATAGATTTATTAAGTTCCTACTTCAAGTTGATTAAACAATTAATTACTACATGTTTATTAAGTCAGTACTATAAGTTCGATCATTAAGTTACGACTATAGGTTCACTAAGTTTGTACTACAAGTTCATTAATTACTATTGTAGGTTCACAAAGTCATTACTATATATTCATTAAATTATTGTTTTAGGTTCATCAAACAATTATTTAAAAATAATGACTATCATTTAAAAGATCATAACAAGATTTTTTTAACAAATAATTTTGTATACATTGATTTTATTCATAAAAAAGAAAAGAAATATAATAATATATTTAATAAATAATTGGTCAATTGGGATGCATATGTTCTCATATGATCCTATATATATATATATATATATATATATATATATATATATATATATATATTGGATCTCATGAGAACACACACCAGGAGAAAACTAAAAACAAATCTCAGTCTTACATCTATAAAAATTCAATGGTTCTGATCATATTAAAAGAAAAAAAACGTAGTGGCATTTTCGTATTCATCATCAACTTCACCATGCAAACTTGAACACTGAAATATGCAATCTTTAACAACTAAATATGTAAACCTGGTAAATTTTATAAAATCAATGAAAAAGCTAAATTTTAAATCTAAACTGTAAATTTTAGATGCTAAGCAGTAAAATGTGAATCACTAAATCAAATAAAACAAAAACGCAGTCATAAACTCTAAAATCAAAACCCTAAGTGCAATGTACTTTCACATTTTTGCAAGCACAATCTTTTACTACTAAATGTGCAAAATGATAGTACTAAATGTGCAAAATGATAGTACTAAATGTGCAAACCTGGAATATTATAAAAATTGCAGATTTTAGTGTCCAAATTTGCATAGTAAAATTAGTGACAATTACAAAAATGTCATTGCATTTTTAAAAAAAATTATATCCAGTCCATCCAATTTTTACGATTAAGATTGGTTTCTTGTCTTCCCCTAAAGACTTGTTATCATATGATCCAAAACCTGTGTGTGTGTGTTTGTGTTTGTGTGTGTGTGTGTGTGTGTGTGTATCTCCATAATTAGATGTGAACTAACCTTAATTTGCGGACTTGCGAACTATTGAAGGATTGCAATGCACCAGATGCGTTTGCATTGCAAGGTTTCTCCAGACATGTCTGGGAGCCATTGTAATGCAATCCTGTAATAGCTGCTATACAATAATATTATTTAAAAATTCTTATGTAATAATAATAATAATAATAATAATAATAATAATAATAATAATAATAATAATAATAATAATAATAATAATAATAATAATAATAATAATAATATCATTATTATTATTATTATTATTATTATTATTATTATTATTATTATTATTATTATTATTATTATTATTATTATTATTATAATATGGGTATTGATGTCTTTTAAAAATATATTCTATATTCTATTTCTATTCTTTAAACTAGCCAAACACTGAAATAATATCCCTAAATTCTATTCATTCAACGAATCAAACAATAAAATATAATTCATATTCTATTAATTGCATATTCCATTCTTTATTATAGAATAATATTCATATTTCTTTAAAATTCATTTCATGAACCAAACATGCTATTAGAATATTATTGAAATGAACCTTAGTCACTAATGAAATATGGACTGTGATCTATGATATAATTTGACTATAACATCTTAGTGGAAAAGTATTACATTTCATGAATACTATTCAAGGAAAAGTTTGGAAAATTTAATACTTACTTATCTATAAAAAAAAATGTCACTCCGTATGATGAGAACTGAATAAATTGTATTGAATAAACTGTGGTAGCAATTGTACAAATAGGGGGAATATATACAAGAGGAATCATAAGAAGACTCAGATACAAAGAGTCCTAATACTAGTCTTAATACTCCCCCTCAAGCACTAGGCAATGCGTTGGTGAATATGTCTGCAAGTTGATCTCTGTTGAGATGAAATTGACTTAAATTTCTCCAGCAGCAACTCTATCTCGCACAAAGTGATAATCTATCTCCACATGTTTGGTGCGAGCATGAAAGATGGGGTTGACACACATATATGTAGCTCCAAGATTATCACACCATAATTTGGGGATCGAAATACCTGGGACGTGAATTTCTCGTAGAAGGGACATGATCCAAATTACCTTAGTACACACATCTGCTAGAGCTTTATATTCGACCTCAGTAGAAGATCTAGAAACTATTCTTTGTTTCTTGCAGACCCATGATATAAGATTAGATCCAAGAAAAACAGCAAAGCCACTTGTGGATTTTCTATCCTCTGGACAGCCAACCCAGTCAGAATCGGAGAAGGCATGAATTTCTCTTGAAGATGACTGACTGTCTGAATCGTAGACCAAAAGTAACAGTTCCTTTGACATACCTTAGAACTCTTTTTAGTTGTTCCCAGTGAGCAACCGTAGGCGCAAGCATATGTTGACATAACTGATTGACTGCAAAGGAAAGATCATGACGAGTGATAGTTAAATACTGTAGTGCACCCGCTAAACTCTTGTACTGTGTAGGATCATCATGTAACACTGTAGTGGTGGGCACGACTTTGGACGTGGGAATGGGGGTAGACAAAAGTTTTCACTCTGCCATTCCAACACGTTTTAGAATGTCATGCATGTATCTTTGTTGTGAAAGTAAAATTACATGCATCACTGCATTTAACTGCCTCAATTCCAAGAAAAAAATCTGGTTCACCAAGATCTCTGATTTTAAAAGTAGTAGAAAGTTTCGAAACTAACTGAGTGACTAGATCTGTATTGCTTCCCATCATAAGTATATCATCCACATAAACTAACATATATACACAATCAGATCCTTGTGAATAGTAAAATAAGGACACATCCGTTTTTTATGCCTGAAAACCAATAGATAATAGAAAGGTGTGCAAACGATTAAATCAAGCTCTAGGAGCATGTTTTAGTCCATAAAGTGACCTTTTCAATAAGTAGACATGATTTGGATAGTAGGCATCAATATATCTAGGTGGTTGCTTCATATACACAATTTCAGATAGATTTCCATTTAAAAAGGCATTATGAACATCCAGTTGCTTAATAGACCATCTTGATGATAAAGCCAAAGAGAGAAGTAACCTAACTGTGGTCGGTTTGACCACTGGACTGAACGTATCAAAGAAATCCTAGCTGGGTACCTGATTAAACCCTTTTGCAACAAGTCTTGCTTTGTGCCTCTCAATGGAGCCATCTGCTTTTCGTTTCATACGAAAAACTCACTTACACCCAATAATGTTCATACCTTGCTGAGATGGCACAAGTTGCCATGTTTGATTCTGTAGAAGGGCATTAAATTCTTGATCCATAGCCTCACGCCATTCTGAAAATTTAACTGCCTGAGTATAACAAGTAGGATCTGAAGGACACACCTGAACGGTTAAAGCTGATGGAGGAGCCTGAGAGCGACTACGAGTGTTCATCTCGTGAGTCCGAACTGTGGATTTAACGGTTTTACCTCGAGGTCGGCCGCTAGGCCGCTTAGCAGGATGGTCTGTGCACTCATGCGGGCTCGTGCTCGGGCACATCTGGTGGGCTGACGGCAGTGTGTGGCGGTGAAGACTGTGGGTTGTTTCTGCTGGGCGAGGAAGTTGTTGTTGCAGGTGGTTGTGGCAAGCATGTCGCAGGTGGTTCCGTGCCGTGGAAAGAAGCAGCAGGAGGCGTGAGGCAAATAACAAATTCGGGCCACGAGTAATTTTGCACTGGTTGGGGAGACTGCACAGAAGTGCTAGTAGCAAAGGGATAAATAGTCTCATCAAGCCTCACATGCCTGCACACATAAATCTTGTTAGTGTGTAAGTGCATGCACCTATACCCTCGGAATTACTCAGAATATCCTAAGAAGACACATTGAGAGGAACGATATGACATTTTGTGACGGTTGTTTGGTCTGAGATACGGATAACATAGACACCTAAAGACACGAAGAAAGGAATAGGAAGGATGAGAGTTATGCAATTTTAAATGAGGATTGAAGTTATTTGATACAACGAATGACATTTTGTTGATTAAATAAACTTTAGTTTCCAAAGCAAAATCCCAAAATTTATATGGAACAGAGGCACGGGCTAGGAGAGATAAACCCGTTTCAACTATGTGTCTATGCTTTCGTTCGACACGACCGTTTTGTTCATGAGTGTAGGCACAAGACTGTCTATGAACAATTCCTAATTGAACAAAGGAATGATGCAACTTTTTGTATTCAGCTCCTAGGTCAGACTGAATGGATTTTATTGTTCTATTGAAGGAGCGTTCAACCATTATACGAAACTTATCAAAGATGACATAAAAATTTGATTTTAATTTCATGGGAAAATACCAAGTGTAGCGGGTATAATCATCCACAAAAATAACAAAGTAACTAGCCATCAATAGATAATAAAGGAGCTGGACCCCAAATATATGTATATATTAAAATCAAGAACACTAGTGCTGGATGACTCAACACGTGACAGTGGAAATCGAGCAAATTTACCAAATTGACATGCTGAACATAAACTGGAATTACAATGAATAGTACGACTAGAGCCACTAACCGAACAAGACTGAAGAATTTGAGTAAGGACACGGTGATGAGGATGACCTAAACGATCATGCCAAATCGAAGCGGTAGCACGAGCGGAGAGAAACAAGGAAGGAGACGAATTTGGAACAGGTAAGGTGTATAGCCCACCCGAACTACTTCCCTGTAGGAGGATTTCCTTAGTGGTGATATCTTTCACAAGAAAAAAAGAAAGATGAAACTCAAAGAACACATTATTATCTATAGCAAAATGTTGAATAGATAATAAAGAGGTAGACATACCAGGAACATGTAATATATCAGACATCGTAAAAGACCTAGAAGGGGTATCAAAAGTAGCAGGACCAACATGACTAATAGATAGGTCCATACCATTACCGACACGTAAAGTGTCATTACCAGTGTACTTGTCCGAGGTAGAAAGGGCAGCTATGTTTGGAGTTGCATGATTTGTGGCTCCAGTATCCGGAACCCAAGTATGAGAATTTGACGAGGTTTTAGTTCCCAAACCATCCTGAAACACCAAATTAGTCTGAGAACCCGGAGCCAATGAATAATGCCGAAAACAATTGGCTCCTGTGTGACCGAAACTATTACAAATTTGACACGGATCATCATAGCGCAAAAAACAATTGACTCCCGTGTGGCCAAAACCTTTTACAAATTTGACACGGATCATCATAGCGCAAAAAACAATTGACTTCCGTGTGACCAAAACCTTTACAAATTTGACACGGTTCATTAAAGCCACGTTTACTACGCTGCTGATCTCGGTGCGTACTGTCACTACTGGAAATTCTGAAATTTCCGACCACCTGAAAGTTATCTTAAATCAAGTCAAAAGCCTTGTTCCGACCACTTTTGGTATCCAGAAAAACCCTTGTTGCTATTTCTGATCACTTTTTACTTTCAACTTGATTTAAGATCACTTTCAGGTGGTCGAAAATTCAATAATTTTCAGTAGTGTGTCCCGACCCATCCTTGCGTCACTTGATGATCACAACTCGTTGTCCGATAGCATGCCAATCGAAATTTGCATATTGAACTGTCAATAAAAAGAAATCATATTGACATTGTTGGGATGCTGAATGTTAATATGATTTCTTCTCCCCCATTTTCGCGGACACGAACAGCAGTGAAACAGCGGGTCTGGGAATTTTGGAGAAGGCTGGCATCAGCAGCGAGGCGGTAATGGTAATAATTATTGTGAATATAACTGTGGTAGCAATTGTACAAATAGGGGAATATATACAAGAGGAATCATAATATAAGGAGGCTAGAATATGTAGTCATATAATGACTCAGATACAAATAATCCTAATACTAGTTCTAATACGTTTATTTTTAATGAAAAATATTGAAGTATATATTATTTGAGATTTGTCTTATTTGAGACGATTTCACATAAGTTTTTGAATTATTTATTAGTTGATTGAATAAGTAAATGAAACTATGTCAAAAACCTTATAATTAAGTGGTATAACGGTAATTCTTTAAAATAAAAGGTCATAAATTTCTACTACCGGGATTTATCTATTAATTTATTTTGTGATTCAATTCCAACTCAATTGGATTCTATCATAAATCTAATGGTATATAAGTAACGTATTTACCCATTTGATTAATTAATCGGCAAGAACTATTATGGAGGTGTTTGGTAAATGGTTGTTAGCTGTTAGCTACTAGCTGATTTGAGTTAGTGGATATAACTAGTTCATAACATTAGATGTTTGTAGAAAAGTATTTAATAAATTAGCTGTTAGTTATTAGCTGCTTACATACAAATGACTTTCTCAACAAGCTAATTGAAAAAGCTACTTTGAGTAGCTTTTTAAATTTTAACATTTTGGAGCAAAAAATTATTACAAAAAGCTAATTAATCAAACATTCATATTGATTGTTTAACCAAGTCAAACAGCTAATAATGATCAAATAAGCCAAAATTGACTGATAGGTTTATTAGTTTACCAAACATGGCCTATATCTTGTTTATTATTTAATTTTGTTTGAGTTAATAACTATTATATTTTTTAAAAAGATATATGCCTTGTTTGGTAACATAGTTGGTTTATCAGTTAATTTTGACTTATTTGACCACAATAAGTTGTTTGATTTGGTAAAATAATTAATATGATTGTTTGATTAATTAGTTTTTTGTAACAATTTATTGCTCCAAAATATTAAAATTTAAAAAGTTGTTCAACGCAATTTTTTGGATAAACTTTTTGAGAAAGTAATTTTGCATCTAATAAGCTATCAGCTAACAACTAATTATCACATATTTATTAGCTAATGCTATCAACTAGTCAAACTCACTAACCCAATCCGCTAACAACTATTTACCAAATACCCAATTACGTTTTTGGCCTTGTTTGGTCAATGGTTATTAGCTTATAACTGTTAGCTGATTGAGTTAGACAGTATGACTAGTTGATAACATTAGTTGATTATAAAAAAATGTTTGGTAAATTAGTTGTTAGCTGATAGATATATGATATAATTTCATTTTTCAAAAAACTAATTGAAAATGTTGTTTTTAAACAATTTTTTGAATTTTAGCATTTTGAAATTACAAAAAAACTGATTAACCAAACATTTATATTAATTTTTAAACTAAATCAAATAGTTAATAGTGATCAAATAAGTTAAAATTAACTAATAAGCTAATTATTTTACCGAACAACCTTTTATCAATCAATCTTAAAAGAAATCATAGAGTGTGCACTTCTGGCTAATAGAAAAGCGTTACTAGAAGTGACTTGGGCTGGCAAGAATTTTTGTATTATTTATTATAGTTTATTGAATACATCGTTTGAAATGCAGTTGTGGTTTCCATTACAGGGATTTATCTGAAAATTTGTTTAATGGTTCAATTCCAATTCAGCTGGGTTCCCTCGTAAACCTAACGCGTCTGTAAGTAA
The DNA here is from genome assembly GCF_001879475.1 of Ipomoea nil. Lineage (NCBI taxonomy): Eukaryota > Viridiplantae > Streptophyta > Magnoliopsida > Solanales > Convolvulaceae > Ipomoea > Ipomoea nil. The sequence continues at coordinate 1,720,396 of NW_017619370.1, read as the reverse complement.
AATTTCTTTCAGTTCCTGTTTTGTTATTTTTCTTTCTTGTTTATTAGATTACTCTTATTTAGTTTTTGTTTGTTTTGAGTACTACTGACTTTGTTATTATTATTATTATTATTATTATTATTATTTTGTTTTTTTTCAGAGATTTGAGCGATAATTTATTGTCAGAAGCAATTCCAATTGAAGTAGGGAACCTTAAGAGCTTGATGATTTTGTAAGGCGACATGATACCTTGCATTTTATCCTTTTTTTTTCTGAAATCTGAATGGATTTTTGTTCTCCCATTTTGTAATTCAGGGACATTAGTGACAATCAACTCTCTGGTCCTCTGCCCAATCAGCTTGGAAAGCTCTCTCTTCTTAGAACTCTGTAAGTGTGTAAATAATACTAGTTTGCTTTAATTGATTAGATGGTTTTGAAACAAATGGATAACAATTGATGCATTTAGTTGATTTTTTTTAATACCAGTTAGTTTATCATTCATCAGTGTAACAAATGATTTCTGGTATCTACATATATAATATGGAAATTTGTTGGTGAATTTCCAACAAGGATTAAGAAGATGTATAGGTTGATCTGAGATACTTGTAAGTGAGTGTTGTGGTTACTTTTAATTTCTGACTAACACTTACAATTCAACCATGAAGAAGACATTGCAATATTTAGGAGTAAGATTAGATTATGTTATTTCAACTTAATCAGTCATTTGCTATGCTAATTTCTTCAGCAATGTTCGAGGGAACAACTTGACTGGACGAATTCCAGATTCCATTGGTCAACTAGGAAACCTCACTCGTTTGTAAGGCATCTATATATATACACACACACTGACATATCACCAAACACAATTGGTGAAACTTAATTGTGATTTTATAATATGATTCTCATTTCTTGATCGAGTAGGTCTCTACTAGGAAATAATTTTGAAGGTCCTCTGACTGATCAATTTTCAAAGTTGACAAATCTTGTGAGCTTGTAAGCCTTGTGATAAATTTAAGCATCTTTTCATCTTGTCTTGTTTTACATGCAAAAGAAATTTACTACAATGTTCAAGATTTTAGTGTAATCCCTCACTGTCATATCATCCATCATTCAGGCGTGTTAGCGACTTAGTTGGAGGAGAGTCGCAGTTTCCTAATTTAACAAATTTGAGTTCCTTGGAATATCTGTGAGATTTTTACCACACTCCTAGCTAGCTCATGCTGAATTACTTGTTTTTCCTTTGCTCCCTTTGAGGCTTCTGCCCTAATGCCTCTCATCATCTGTTTTCAGGACATTGAGGAAATGTTTACTTGGTGGCCCTATTCCTCCTATAATCTGGAACCTACCGAATTTGTATTCTCTGTAAGTTTTCCGTTAATATATATTTGCAAATTATTCTCCAGCATTGGAAAAATTCTCAGCTCTTTCTGAAGTCAAGCCACATATGAACAGTTTCGCATGTTTTGTGAATAAATACATATTTGATTTTCATTATATTTTTCCATTTCTTATTCAGGGACTTGAGTTTCAATAGTTTGTTTGGTCAGATTCCAAAATATGTTTCCAGCCCACCAGCATACTTGTAAGGGAGTTTACACTACATATCTTCTTCCCTACATAGAATTTTGGCATGCACGTGTTCATGAGTGCAAACGCATCATATCCATTGGTTTCAGTGTTTCACAAAAACATTGTACATGTTATTTTCATCTTTGCAATGTTTTTCAGATTTCTCCGAGGAAATAAGCTCAATGGGACAATTCCAAAATGGATAATGAATTTAACTTGGCATTTGTAAGTGCTCTGAACCAAAACAAAAACCTTAACTAGATATTAAATTATTCATTTTATTCTTAGGAAGTTGTTCTGCAATAAGGATTGTTAAGAGTTTTTAGGTGTTGGAATCTAGAATATCCACTTTTTCCCTATGATAAAATCAACATTAAAGAAGCTAATGTCTATTGATTTTAGCAACAATGATCTCATCAGGTAGGATTTGAACCATTTAAGCCTACTTTTCACTCTTGTTCTCATTCCATTCCATCTAATGATAATTAATACTGGTTTATTTTTATTGTTCACTTTGCAGTGATGTGTCTGAAAATTTTTTCACAAACAATGTCGCAGAAATTCAAAATTTGCATTCAAACTCCTCAAACTTGTGAGGACTTCTAATTGACTATGCTTTTCTTTATTATGCTTTTTCCCTATACTCCATTTTTCGATTTTTCATACTTTGAAAATCAACCATACTTTGGATCTTTCTGTTGCAGGAACCTTTTTTCATCCCTTAATTCCAGTGAAGGGTAAGCACTTCCTCTTCATTTGGTGGACACTTATTTCTCCGCTCAAAAGCAAAAATGTAAATGTGCTAGTTGGTTTGAAGTGCATGATCTTGTTTTGCTTTCATTTTGATATTTTAGGGGTACACATTGGGAACATGTTGGCTATACCTGTAGCGACAAAAAATACCTGTGTAAGTATATTGTGATAAAGCTTTTGTAACTTTTTCTTCACAATGGTCTAAAATAACATAATCTGGACAAAAGCATAGCATAGCAACCTGAATTTGTTTCTTCAAAACAAATTGTATGGACTCTTAACTAACAGAAACATTTATTTCAAATATAATGACACTTCAATTATTTCTCAATTGCAGTAGAAGACCATCTATTTATAAACTGTGGTGGTGAATCAATGAAAATAAATGGAAGTATTTATGAAGGCGATCTGAGTTTAAATGGAAGTTCAACTTTCTTTCTGAGTAGAAGTTTAACATGGGGTTATAGTAGTATGGGATCCTACACATCAACAAAGGACGAATACATAATGAACAATACATGCATTGTTGGTGTTGGTGATGTCCCTCTTTACAGTTCAGCACGTGTATCCCCAATCTCCTTGAAGTATTATGGATTTTGTTTAAGAAATGATGAATACACTGTGAAACTTCACTTTGCTGAATTAGTTAGCAACGGCAACTATAAAACCCCATATATCAACAAATCAGGTCGAGTTTTTGATGTGGATATCCAGGTATATATGGTACAACTACCAATAGAAGCATTACAATATATATTATATATATGCTGACAAACTGGAATCTTGAAAGCTGATTATGATTGCAGGGAAAGAATGAACTTAAAAATTTCCACATAGAAAAGGAAGCAGAGGGTGTAAATAAGGCTTACACTGTGGAAATAGAAAATGTTATAGTTAACAATAGTCGACTGGAGATTCACTTATATTGGTCAGGGAAGGGTTCAATGATGTACCAAGGTCCACTTATATCTGCAATTTCTGTATATCCTTGTAAGTCATATATACTTGTTTTACCTACTAGTGCACCATTTCGATTGTATCCTACTACTTTTCTTATCTGATATTTCTTGATGCCAATTCCTTCCTGATCCAGCTAAAGAGAGTGATCTGTCTCCTCCAAAGATGGCTGCAATCTCATTATCTGTCTTAATTCTTCTGATAGTGTTGATGGTTTATTTCTGGAAGATAGAAGACAATTCGCATGAAGGTAACTTCAACTTTTTAAACAGTTGGCTTGCCTACTGGTACTGTTGTTGTTGTTGTGGGGGAGGGGTGGGTGGGACTGATCTCTACCAGCCATTGCTCTGTGTTGATTATACTGTCCCATTTATTCCACCGATTTTTCGTCTAGGAATGGTTGAGTTGTATCCTGGAGGACTTTACAACTTCCATAAAGTAAAAGCTGCTGCCAACAATTTCAAGGACAAACTTGGTGAGGGTGGATTTGGAACTTTCTATGAGGTTAGTTTTGTTTCAAGTATAATGAAATTCTCTTTAATATAGATATGATGTACATCTAACAGTACAGTTCCTACAATAGACATTTAGCTCCTCCGATCACTTTTTGACATTACACAAGAGTCACTGTTAGTTACTTAACTTCAATTCAGGCCAAACTCGGCAATGGAACAGCCGTTGCAGTTGAAAAGGTTTCAGCCACAAAAGATATAATACGTGCATTTCGGGAAAAGGATTCTACAATTTCTCTCATGGAACATCCGAACCTTGTAAAGCTGATGGGATGCATTGCAGAGAAGAACCAACTGCTGCTGGTTTATGAGGATATAGGCCGTAATTCCCTTCAAAATGCACTTTTTGGTAGTGTATCTATCTATCTATCTCTGCCTCTTCATACTGAAGTTTTTTTTTTTTTTTTTCTTTTTTTTTCACTTTAGCTTGTCTAGCAGCAGTAAACAACAGTATTTTCCTTACAGGTTCGAACAAGTTGAAATTAGATTGGCCAACAAGGCGCAACATTTGCCTTGGCATAGCAGAAGGTCTAGCTTTTCTTCATGAGTGCAAGCAGAAAAATGTTCATGGAAATATTAAACCAACCACCATTTTTCTTGACAAAAATCTCAATGCAAAGATAGCTGACTTTGGATTTTCCAGGCTCCATGACCAGGGAAAGTCACTGGTGGATGGAACAGTGTAATGATACTGTCCCTCATTTTTCTGGACAATGATGCCTGAATGTTTCTAAAAAATTGTAAATAAATCCAATAGCCAATAGGTTTTCCTGGCACATCCTCACCTGAAATCATTCTGTAGGGTATACCTGGCACCTGAATACGCAAAATATGACCTTTTAACAACAAAGGCAGACGTGTATAGCTTTGGAGTTGTTGTACTTATAGTTGTTAGTGGAAAGAAAGAAAAGATTTCAATGTCTAGCAGCGGGGCTGACACCGAGTACCTTCCAGATCTCGTGAGGATCGGACTCAAACTTAATTAATTATATCATTGCATCGTTAGTCGTTGTGAGTAATGTTATCATATATATCATATATTGTGTGTATGCATTGCAGGCAGCCCGTGAAAAGCAGAGAGAAGGGCATTTTATGAATCTAGTTGACAAAACCATATCTAACAAAGTGGATTGGAATCAAGCTGATACAACGTTAGAACTAGCATTGATGTGCTTGGACCAGTACCCAGATCAAAGACCATCCATGTCTCAAGTTGTGAAGGTTCTAAAGGAACAGCTTCCATTGAAGGATCTAAAGGAAAGTTTAAAGCAGCTTTCTTCTGTCAGAGAAACTCAACCACATGGTGAGATTTCCACAACTCACCATTCAAAATCGAGGAGCACTTCAAGGGGTGGGATGACAGACACCAGCGTTTCTGCTTCTCCCAGCAGCACTGCTTGAATTGAAGAACAACACTGTAGTACAAATCTATGCTGCTTTTCAGTTGTTCTGATCTGCTGAAAATGAAATGAATGGTTTCCCAAAAGAATTAATTAAACCAGCTTTCCCAAACTCACAAGTGATGATGGTGAAAGCTGATTTAATTCCTTTGGGAAACCATTTATTTCAGCACAACAACTCAAAACCATTTATTTCAGCTTACACACCACCACTTGTGAGTTTCAGAATCTGCACTGCTTTCCTATTTTCAGTCTCTCCTCTCTTGCTAGTGTGCTTTGCTTTTGTGAAATAATAGTTGTGATATATGACATGCATGTACGTACAATGCTATTATTTTATATTTTCCACTTTGTAATTAAATTGTATGTGTGTTGTGTTTCAGCATGGCACCCCTAAAATTCAAGTTATTGGTGCTTTGAGAATTGAGAATTTTTATTTATTTATTTATTTTACCATTTCATACTAATTCACAAGGCCAAAGATTGAATAAAACATCATCGGACCGGTATATTTTTAAGTACCATGATATCATATAAATAACACTTCTATTCTAACAATAGTTAAGTAGTATTACAATTACACTGATGTTTGTAGCAGAAATATTGTAATTTATCTTCTTCTGTAGTTATGTTCATGTTATTATTATCATTTTTATGAAGTTTAAACACACACATACACATACCTTCGTTGTGATAGGATTATCACCACCTTGTTATGAAAGTCAAGCTAAGAAACTTTAGTTGCTGCTAATTATTAGTATGTATCAACATAGACAATTAAATAAATTTGAACATTAGTAGTAGAAAAGATAAACAATGATACATAAGATTTTAAAGCCTTAAGACCAATCGAGAATAGACAATCTTGAAGACGTTTGAACCATGCACGTACTAGTGCTTGCTTCAAACTATTTAGAGACTTTTGTAATTAACATGAGTAACGTAGGAAATTTGTTGTCAATATACATTGGTAGTTGTTTCATGTAAACATTCACTACAAGAAAAATCACGATTTGCAACGAAAGAATTCCGTAGGCTCCAGGCTTGTTGCATTTTATTTCGAAACGAAAACAATCCATCACTAGCGGTGGTGACGAAAAAGGCGATGGAATTTTCCATCGCAATATAGACAACATAAATCATTCCGTCGCGATTTAGGTGACAGAAATGTTTCCTTCTGTCACCATCACTTGAGAAAATATTCTGTCACAGAACTCATATTCCGTTGTCTATTTCCGCGTGAATATAACGACGGAAATAATTATCGTCGCAATTCCGTCGCTAAATTTTCCGTTGCAAATTTCGTCTTTCCTCACAAAATTCCGTCACCAATTTCATCGTCATAATGATATCGAATATTCTGTTTCTAACATCATATTTCATCGCGATTTTGCTAAACAGTTATTTTTTTTTAATATTTTGATAATTATTATTATTTTGTCAAAATTCAAATGTTAATATGTAATTATATTTATAAACAAAAGCACTATTAAAATTAAAATACAATATAATTTGTAATATAAAAGTAATGTTCAAAAAATTCATGTTCTACTAAATACCAAATTCATGTTTAAATAGTAGTATAATAATTCATTAAAAAATTCAAAATCAAATTTAATCGAGTTGCAATGAGAGTAATGATGAAGTATCAGCTCTCTCATGCATTTAATCTTTGTTGTCAACAACTATATAACTAAGTTCGAATATAGTATAAATAAAACGGTGGAACAGTACAGTTCTAAAACCTTGTTATTGCTTTGAATTCTTTCAAGAAGTCTAGCATCCTCCGTAGTAGTCCAACCATCTGTTGCACTCACAGTCATTATAATTACACGAGTTAGTTATATTACATGGACTCCCATTATATTCTTTACTCTATATATAACAAGAGATAATAGATTATCTTTGTTCTGAGTCCCAAGAAAAATGTTATCATTAAAATTTTGAGTAAAAGAATAAAAGTAGGAAGTAGAATTTTGGAGTCCATGGCAATCCTTGGATTATGTCGTGAACTCCTTTTCAACTTAGTTTTCACTATCTGATCAATCTCTAGTTAGGGTCAGCCACAAAGCCGCCTTGCTAAAATGATATTCAAACTCCTTTAATTTTAGCAAAGAAAAATGGATGAGGTAATTAGTTGAAGTTGGACTTTTAGAATCAAGATGCAGGATTCTTTTAGCTTAAAATACTTGATAAAGCTAGCTTTGAATGATCAATATAATCAACCAGCGATTAGTATGCCTGGTTTACTTGTGGACGTTAAATGCTTTCCACATGATTTAGAAGAAAATAAGAAAGGGAAAAGGGTTGAATAAGCCTTCAAATTTTAGCTGAAAAGTAAATTAGCCTCTCAATTTTTTCGAGGTGTAATTACACCTATCAACAATTCATTTTGATGCAATGAATACCAAAATTTGATTAATGACATACTATCACAGGTAACTAGGGTTCTGACTATCCTCCGACAAAATTTCAGGCAAAAAAAGTGACTTATAGGTCACGGAGGAGAAGGTGACCACTGTGGCGAGAAATAAAGAGCTACTAAATATCCACATGACTAAGAGGGGCAAATTATGGTTCACACAACTGTGTAGACCACAGTCGAAAACATCGTCGTGAATATTATGAGTAAAAATAATGTACATTATGTGTTAGAATACTGTACATTACGTGTTTAGAATAATGAAACATCTGGGATAATATAATAATGTACATTATGTTTTAAAATAGTGTATATTATACATTAGAATAATGTACATTATGAGTTATAAAAATGTATATTGTAACTAAACACGCGAGAAAAAATAATAAACAAAACGTCATTTTTAGACCGTAGCTGTATGGACTACGGTCCACGCAATAACTATTGCCCAAGAGGGTCAGAGGGACATGGACAAAAGAGTGAAAAGACATTAAGCCAACTGTTGTGGTAATACATATTGCATCTCGATCATTTTAGAAAAGCCAAATGCAGAGAATGTTTAAGCCTAATTTACTTTTAATAATTAAGGCCATGTCTCTGTTGTAGGCCAAACAAAGCACACTTACATTCTATTGATGCAATTATTGAGAAGCTAGCATGCAATTAGACTATGCAAAAAGTTGTGTGTGGAATACAGTCTGGAAAGTTATAAATTATAAGTTTCATTATAAGTATCCCCTGCCTAGGTATATGTGTTGAAGGTAACTTCACAAATTTTTTATACTTCAACTAAAAATATGTATTAGAGGACAGAAAAACTCAAGTAATACTACATATCAGTGTTGCAAAAATCGCGTCTAAAATTCCATAAACGAGGAGCTCTTCCACTACAACAGACAACGAGCATTTAAATTTGACATGATGACCCTCGACACGGGCAAGGAAGTGAATGAGACAGTTATAGACACCTGGACATGCATACAAAATGACAACGAATGGAAAAAACCAAGCATCCATCCCACGCGATTATTCGCATCAACAAAAATAACGGTATACGAATTAAAAAAAAAATCTTGAAATACACAAATAATTTTAATACTTCAGTGGATTTAATATGAATATGTACTCATGTGCAGATGGAAACAGTGGTGGGGTACACAGGGACACGAGCACAACGGCTCAAGCTATTTAAAAGGAAAATGAAAAGCGAGCTGCTATTCAGCCCATATAGTTCGTGGGCGGAGATTGACATGGTAAGTTAACATATGACATAAATGGGTAAGATGTGTTATATGTGTTTGTTCCTGGGTTTAAAAAATACTTGCTAAGCATTTTGAGGCAAATGTGCAATGCAGTTTCTATTCCCCATATTGAACAAATCTCACTACTATGTCATTGCCGTCGATCTGGGGGAGGGGGGGGGGGGGGGGAATGCAAATCATTGACAATTCATCAGCTGGAAAAAAAAGAGAGGAAGTATATGACAAAATCCCTGAAGATTTGGTAAGCACCTCAAACCATATGTTTGTAAAATTATTTGGGTACGTAATAATTCAAAGTATATACAAAGGAGATGAGCACGAATGTGATTTCAATATAATGCATGAGTGATGGAAAAAAGAGTAATGGAAGGTGGGCATAAAGATTAGTATATACTAAGAAACTGAGTGATACGGGAGTGCATCAACGTAATACTGTAATGAGCATCGCCTTATATAAAATACTGTGCATTCTGTATAGTATTTAACCTGAAATGTAGAGACTGGTCTGCATCATTACAAATAAATTAGAGTTGAACTACAGATTTAAATAATGAAAAACGGTGATAGGATAAGAGTTACTAACCGTGTAGATCTTATGAAATCAGAAAGACATGCTCGAGTGCTTCATAGACGATAACAAGGACCATAAAAGGGCGGCTGAAATACTGCACATGGAACCAAAGAGAATGCAAATGCCCTGGAGGGATGCCAAAGAAAATCCAGACAGTGGAGTATATGCAATGAGGCACATGGAGTGCTTCATTGGTGAGCAAGCGAGGAGTTGGGAATGTGGGATGAGCAAGGGAGACAAGACCACAATAGAAACATTACGAACGAAGTACATGAAGGATATCCTACTGAGCGAATGTAATGAGCAACACAGCAAAAACTTTCAAAACTCACCACTTTTCTATCAGGGGGTGTTCACGCAATTGGGGTAAGTGGTTTGATGTGAGATTGGACATTAGTTTTGATGACTTTAAGAGACAAGAACAAGGTAAATGAACAATGGTGTACTAGACAATTAAAATTTGCGACAAAGAAATGTTTTTTGTTAAGCTTTTGCGAAATGCATGATCATGGTTTAGAAGTAGAGAAACAGTGAAGTAGTCCAACATGCAAACAGGGATAAATTCCCAGTGTGGACATGAGCACACAGGCTGATTTATATTTATTCCATTTCATGTGCATGAATGTATCTTTGCTTAAAAAGTTGTAGCATTAAGGATACTATTAGTGGCAACAGAAAGAAAAGAACCATGTAAATACCAAATGTTTGAGACTTAAAACAAATCCAAATGTGCAAGTGTTTACGCTGTGTTAATGAGGAATACATATTCTTTTTTTCCAAATTCGTGCTGCAGTGGTGTACAACATTGTGCAAATACGATATAACTGACAGAACCGGTATGTGCATCGACGGTGTATGTATTCATGCAATGTTAAGTGTAATTAGAAATAACCCGTAATCGGCTAAATAGTTTTTGACCCGTTATGCTGATGTGCACCTACGTAGAAATAGTTAATGCATCACGATAGGGATTCGTTGGTGCGAAGTTAATAAAACAACGTAAATATTAAGTTTTATTAAACTGCATGTTTGCATGAAATCCGAGATTTAAATTGATGTGCAAAATCAAAGGAAGCGTATGTGCAAGTCAGCACACAATTTCAGAAACAATGTGCAACATACGACCCTAAACTGTGCAATTTGGGAATGTAAAAAAAAAACGGGAAATAAAATAAAAAAATACCAAAGCCATATGATTATTTAAAGAACAGTTGAATTGATGTGCAACATCAAAGGAAGCGTATGTGCAAGCCAGCACAAAATTCCAGAAACAATGTGCAAGACACGAACCTAAATTGTGCAATTGGGGAATGTAAAAAAACGCATGAGATAAAATTGTTCCACATATTTGAAAACCATTCCCAAAAACAAAACAAACAAATCCATTATTTGAAAACCAACAGAAAATGCAGAATAAGAACAAGTCAATGAAGAAGTAAAAACCATAGCAATGTGTTTAAACTTAAATAAAATTCAAAGAGCAATACGACCCCCTTCCTCATATGTTCGCGTTGCGCATCGGGCAGGTACGACTATTATGGCCATACTTTTCACAAGTTTGGCATTGTCGTTGACGACGTCCAGACTTTTCGACAGCTAATTCCCTTGTACTTTTGTAACGTTTGCGACCAACCTTGTTATTAGAGATAGGAGGAAGATGAATATCAACTTGACCATCAGGCGAAGCACTGCAAAACAACTCAAATAGTTGCTTCTTAGAAACAGAAGAGTGATCGCTGGGACCATTCTCATCCCATAAAACAGCGTTGAAGTCTTTCAAAGCTGCAGTCAGCTTCATAACATGATCAACACTCCGTGAAGCCATGGTCATGCACAAAAAGAATTCTGCCCAAGCTTCACCAATAGCGACATCTACATCCGCAGACACCCCACGTTGAACCCCCAACAACTGCCGCACACAAGCACACCTAGTCCAACGTGAAACCATATACCGAGAAGGGATAGAAACAACCCTACGGTCCTTGAAAACCCATAAAATGTGACGACAAAGTAACAAACTCGTGTAAACATGTTACACGTGCACTCGACAACAATATTACCAGAGTAAAAAATCACCGTGTGCACCAATTCATCACCATCTTGAACCTCATACCGGGTTACCATCCCTTCAACAATTGAACTCACAGAACGACACAAAAAAGATCCCGCAATAACCTCGGCTTGACAGTATACACTGTAGCCGCATGCTTCTTAATCAACAACAGAGTATGGCACAAAGGAAAATGGCCATCACATTCGGCATTCAGTTTGGTTTGCGACACACGTTGAGCATCAATAGCTCCTTCAAAATTGTTGAACAACTCAGACAAACTAGCATGTTGGTTTGTGCAACTACCAAACACACTATTTGTAGCTTCGGACCTAGATGTTGTGCGAAGCAAACCACCCATGAAAAGATCATTAAAAAATGCAGGGATCCAAAACGATCTCAAATCATACATAAGACGAAACCACCAGTGATCACCAAGGCTATACTTTTCCATTACATCCTACCAACCCCGCTCAAACTCCTCCACAGACAACGTCTCATTCCAAACAACATCATTCAAAGCACGCCGAAACTCCTCGTCTTTACATAGAACATTACCAACCTTCTCACCAACCTTTGACATTATATGCCACATACAAAACCTGTGCTGCGTAGTATCAAACACCCGTGAGACTGCAATCCGCATCGAAGGATCTTGATCAGTGATAGTGCAACTAGGCACACAACCCATTGCAGTTTTAAATTGCTAAAGAAGCCACACATAAGAGTCCACATCTTCACGAGAAATCAAACCAATTGCAAATGTGACGCCTCTCTTGTGATTATCAACGCATGTAAATGGAATCAATACCATACCATACCTGCAAGACATAACACCAAACCAAAAAACGATTAGAACCATGAGCGTTAACACACTGCATGCACGAAGAAATAAGACCAATCTGCACATACTAGAAATTTAAAAATAAACGAACCACAGGGAATTTTTTTTTTTAAACGTGGCTTACCTATTAGTACCATATGTCGCATCAAACGACACCACATTGCCAAAAGCTGCAAAATTTTCCTTTGCAATAGGGTCAGCCCAAAACACCCTCCGTAACTGATCCTCAGAATCCAAATCATATTGAAAGAAATAGTTTGGGCAATTGTCTACCTTCTAAATATATTTTTTCACAAAAATATGAGCATCAGAAGTACCAATATATGCCATTAAATCACGCTTCAAATTTTTTAAAGTCAACACATGTCGCACCAACATTAGAATATGAACCAAACTCCCTAGCCAAGCGAAACGACCTATTAGGCCCAACATTGGCCCTGGCACACTTAAGCACAAAAATTTGGTGTTGAACATCCATGGAATGATTAACGCAGGAAAGGCTTAGCCACATCCGAGCACAAACAATGATTATGGTGGTGCTCAATGAAAGGAACCACAAAAACCCCATCGTCAACCATCTTCAACAACAACCTCGCTTTGCAACCCACCCTATTCGAAACACGCCAGCGCTTCTGAGCCACAGCTGGTTGATCCAACGCACCATTCACAACAACCGGTCCATGCCTAGCCTGCGCGAACAAACCAACAAGTTTTTTACAAAATCACCCTCCCTATTCTTACGCACCAAACTACGACGTACGTCAAAACCAACAAGAGACACATACTGATGATAAAAAAACAATACCGTGAGCGAGAGAAAGAAAAGCCTGCTCCTCAAAAGGCCTAACCGCCTCGTCACACGAAGGCGTCCAGTACTTAGTTCCATCGGGAGACACGTCCATAACACAACCTTGTAGCGATTCCGAGCGTACTGCACAACCATCAAACAAAAATACAGACATAAACAAAAAAAACAAACAATTAAAACCAACATGCACCACATACAAACAGTAAAAAAAAAAAAATTAACACACTGATTGCACACTTCAAATGACAACACAAGCACATTACGAAGTAAGCACCCCCAACCACAAACCTTCAAACAAATACGATAAAAACAAATAAAACACACAGGTAACACACCATGAAAAAAGAACGTTAACATAATTTAAGGCCTAAAAAAAACGGAATACTAAAATTAAAAACGAAACAAAACACCCAATGAATAAGATTGGGCAAAAAAAAAAAATACAATGCAAAGAACATGTACTAGGTATTGCACAAAACTACAATTAGAATAAATACACAAAACACAAACAGCACATACAACCCATGTTGTTAAACCAACAACGAAACACGCATAAATTAGCAATAAAATTTATAAACGAAAAACAGGAGCCAATGGAACTGAATAAAAAAAAAAAAGAAAATGAGAATTACAACAACCAAATAATATATATTGCATAAGACATAATTGACAACTACTAACGGGAACAAAAAACCCCATCACTACGACAAACACTAGTCCAACGACCAAAAACAACGATTAAAACAGATAAATTAAAACCCCATAAACAACGCCAATACACAACACCTACAACGCATATCTTACACATGAGCACATAATTATACACAAAACCAATAATAACTGATGCTCAATAAATATATACTAGAAACAAACGAAAACACCAACCTGGAGAATCCATAACCCTTTGCACAGAGAATGCCACAAAAAATGAATAAGGGAGTTTGTAAACTTTGGAACAACACAAACAAAAACCACAGAAAACTACAAAGTATATAAAGAGGTACGCTGAATTAGAATATAAATGAACAATATCTTAATTTACCATATTTAATACACCTAAAAAAAGCAAATCATCTGAAAAAACAATCCCAAAAAATAGGAAAAAAAATGCAAAGACTATAAAGCCCTTAAATCAATCACCCGGCAAAAAAGAAATAAATAAAACCAAAAAGAGCCGAAAAAACATGAACTATAGATCAAAGCACAATCAAAGGCCAGATTCTGTCCACATACCACATGTGGGAACATGACCTCATATGATCCTCTACATATATATATATATATATATATATATATATATATATATATATATATATATATATATATATATATATATATATATAGGTAGATGCTCATATGCGGCTGTGCTCTTAGGTGAGGCGGTGAGGTTATATCCTAGTCGTTGATCAATTCTAATCTAACGGCAGCGGCACATTATTTGAATTAAGTAAAGTTTTTCGCGCTTTTGGTAAGTGGGGGCGTTTCAGTAATTTCATTGGATGGGACGTGCATGTATATAAGCTGTTTTATTTTGTCTAACTTTTAAGCGCTGAGAGAGAGAGATCAAGACCTCGTTTGTGATCGCGTCGTAATTGGGAGAAGATCAATATCGCGATCGTGATTGCGTCGCAATTGAGAGAATATCGCAGTTCGGAGAATATTGAAATTGAGCGATGATGCCTGGTATGTTTGACTTGCTTATGTTTGTAGTTTTAATTTGTCTTTTATTATTATGTGTTTGTTGTGATTTGGAAGTTTATCGCCTGTTTTTATCTGGTTTTGCGGGGTATCGGTGTTGACTATGTTGTTGTGTGTTGTTTTGTGATTACGGTGTACTTTTTGTCTACTCGTGGTGCATATATTATTTGTTGGTGTGACTGGCAGTATTAGATTTTATGCATGTGTAATGCGCATGTAGGTAGGGTTATTCATGTGGTATTGGATAAGGTGTGGTGATTTATTAGTTAACATGTGGTGTGCAGCTATTGATTTGGAATCTTTTGGTATTTGCGATAAACATAATTCAACTGATGTTTGTGGAGAAGGCAGTGGTGGTGTTTGTGATGAAGGTAATCCCACTGATGTTGGTGTAGAATGCAGTGGTGATGGTTGCGATGAAGGTAATGTGACTGATGTTGGTGTAGGAGGCAGTGGTGTGGGTTGTGATGAAGATTATTTGACCGATGTGGGTGTACAAGGCAGCTCATGTGTGTTGGAAATTTCTCCTGGGTTGACTAAGTATTGGCGCCCAGTCTGTGCTGACAATTTGAAGCCTATCGTTGGGCAACAGTTTGTTTCCTTGGATGGTGCTATTATTTTTTTATAAACAATATGCTGGGAGTGTTGGGTTTGATTGTAGGCAGCACTCAATTCGGAAGAATAGGGATGGTGTTGCTGTGGAGAAGCATTTAGTATGTAATCGTCAGGGTTTTAAGCAGAGGGTTTCTAGTGTTGCTAAAACTACTTTGGTGAGGAGACGGAGGATGACAAATAGGGTTGGTTGTAAGGCTAAGGTTGTGATAAAGCTTAAGTCTAATGGTTTGTATGTTGTGCATTTTTTTGAGGAACGTCACACCCATTCGTTGTGTTCAATTATTGCTAGGCAATTTTTAAGGTGAATCGTAGCCTTGATGCTGGGCACCAAATGTTTATTGCGAGTTGTGCTCGGGCAAATATTGGCTATGTTCGGTCATATAGGTTGTTTAAAGAGATTGTTGGTGAGTATTCCAATGTTGGGGCTACAGGTGTGGATTTTAAGAATTTCAGGCGTGACCTGATGGCGTACATTCTAAATGGTGATGCTCAATTATTCATAGATACGCTTTTCAAGAGACGTGAATTGTGTGAGGCGTTTGATTTTGAATATGATATTGATGAAGTTGATCAGATTTCAAGGGTTTTTTGGGCGGATGCAGTATCTAGGTAGAATTTTGCTTTGTTTGGTGATGTTGTTTCATTCGATGCTACATACCGTACTAACATGTTAGTATTTATTTTTATTTTGTGCATGTTGTATATTTCTGTGGTGCATGATTACATGCCTTATGGTGTGTCTTGTTAGAAGTATGGTGTTAACTGATTGCTGTGTTGTAGGTATAAGTTGGTTTTTGTTCCGTTTACTGGAATTGATAACCATAAGAGATCCATCACCTTTGGTGCTGGTTTGCTTACGAGGGAAGACGTAAACTTATATGTGTGGCTTTTGGAGAAATTTAAGAAAACTATGTGTCATGACCCTATTTGTGTTGTTACTGATCAAGATCCAGCTCTCAAGGTTGCTGTTGCTCGTGTGTTTGGTACATCAAAACATAGATTTTGCATGTGGCATATAATGTGCAAGGTTGGTGAGAAGGTTGGACCGGTTTTGTCTAAAGATGAAGTGTTTAGGAGGAAGTTGAATGACATCGTTTGGAACAAATCTCTGGACTCCAAGTCTTTTGAGGATGCATGGAGTTGTATTATGGAGGAATATGGTTGGGTGATAATGGTTGGTTTCGTTACTTGTTTGAGTCTCGTACATTTTGGGCATCCCCATATTTTCACGACGAGTTTATGTCAGGATAGTCTCAAAATAGTTTTTTTTGGTATGTTCTCTAATGGTCATTCTAGTTTGGTTGAGTTCTTGGTGCATTTTAGAAGTACTATTGGTGCGCAGCGTCATGCACAAGCAAAATTGAATGCTGATTGTGAATCTTGTTTTCTTGTTTTGAAGACACCATTGGCTTTGGAGAAGCATGCAATGGATGTTTACACCATTTCTGTATTTTATGATGTTCAAGTAGACATTTGTGCAGCTTGTTATTCGTGTCAATTGGTGTCTTTGTGCGATTGTGATGGTCATGTGTGGAGCTAGTCTTGTCTGATTACACTGCTACTTGTTCTTGCAAGATGTTTGAGCGGATAGGGTTGTTGTGTAGGCATTTTTTTTTTTAAGATCGTGGGCTTGAGAGTATTCCTTCTAGGTATTTGGTGTCTCGGTGCACAAAGGGTGCTTGTTTGAAGCCAATATTTCATATTGGTGATACAATTGTTGATCAATCTTCTAAAGTGGAGAACGTTAGGATTTTTACTAGTCTATTTTGTTCTGACATATATGCTTGTGTGGGTTTGGCTGATGGTAATATAGAACATTTGACACAGCTACGACGTGTTATTTGTGAGCAAAGACAATTATTTCTCCAAGATGGTAGTGAGAATGGCAGTGGGGTGGTGGCTAGTGGCAGCAAACAAAGTGTGATCAATTCATTTTGTGGAGATGTGTCTCAGGGGTCAACAGTGGAGGTGCGTGATCCTATTCAAGCTAAGAACAAGGGTAGCGGTAAGCGGTTGAAGAGTACAAGGGAGAAAGCTGCCAGTAAGTGTGTAAAACAATCAAGGAAATGCCATACTTGTGATGAATATGGTCATAATAGTAGGACATGCCCTTTAAATGGTTAGATACAGTTGTGCAGTTGATTTTGGACCTATATATTTTCACAGTTGCGCACACTTCTTATAACATACAATTATGCATTTTATTACAGTACTTGGTGCGTTTTAATACATAATGTGGTGCTTTTAAGTACGTTGAATGTTTTTGTGTTTGGAATGATGTGTTTTATTCCGTATTGTGGTGCATTTTTATATGTAGAATTATGTTGGCTGTTAATTATTGTGTGGTGCATTTTATTTCATCTGTTGGTGAATCTTACAAGTAACAAGTGGAATTGTGCATGTTATTTTTATAATGGTGTTTTTGGTGGTGTCTTTTAAAAATGAAGATTATGCATGATAATACTGCATTTATAGCGATGCAAATGGGTTAGGCCTTCACAAGTACCCATCACAAAATATAGAGTGTCTAGTAGTCATATGGTCTACGCCATGCCATCACAAAAACTTTTTACATGTTTGAAAGCCTCCTTAAACCCCAAACTCTGCTGCCTGCTGTATGTTTATTTCTCTCAGTTCGTTCACATCTGAGGTGATCAAGGCAGCCAAGTATCTCACTCTTAGCTTGTTCAATTGTTCTTTGTTGTTTCTCTGCAATCCACAATCCCATTCTTCAGTTGTCTGTCCACGGAAGGTTTCCAAATGGCGCATTAAAAAGATGCCACAATCCTTTTTGTTATGTGCATCTCTCCATGGCATTTTCATTATCTTAGACTTCAGCTTCTTCACCTTTTCACCTTTGTACGCAGATTTCTGCTCGATCAACATCTTTGAAAAGAATTTTTGTTGCATCAAGGAATTGTACAGTAATATAATCTTAGTTTTTTGTGTCTTTGTGTATTAAATATATATAGTCAGGTAGTGCTCAGTGGGTTACCAAATTGTCAAGCACATATCCGTATTTGTTCTGTTTCTTCACAGGTGCTGAAGAGTTGTCAATGATGTCAAACATTTCCATTATTGGGCTAACAGACAGCAGGTAGTAGTGGTTGGATGCCACTATGGGAAACAAAAACTGTCATAACAAAAACACACATGTGTCATAATATACACCATAATATGATTAATAATTCACCACAAATAGGCAAATACTAGAATGTACAAATTGATGTATAACAAATAGGCAACTATTATATGTATATTAACATCTTACGTATACAATCTTGTGCCACATGATGTCTACAACAATCGCCTTGACTTGAAGGTACTTTTCTTTGAATCTCATAAATCTCAAATCTTCATCTCCCTGCGGGTTCACAATTGTGTACAGCTGCAAAGTTCAATTATATGCTTGTTAGAACTTTAGGGGTTTTAAAGGAGTAGTTAGTTTTATATTTTTTGCTTACACTTGTCCATGTTGAAGCAATGAATTTTGTAGAACCTCTTTCTCCTTCACGAATGTTTAGTATGGCTGCCCAAGCATCAATTATAGAGACTGGAATCTCTGTATCTGGCGCCATTAATAGCATATCTCTCCAGTAGATTACTCTTCCTTCATACCTGAATAATTCCTGCTCACTGGTAATAACGTATTGTATAAGCAACAAAAATATTAATACATCAACATTATTAAAACATACACCAAAGATATATTAGTAACACACCATTAGAAGTTAATATTTCATTTAACGAGAATACACCAACATATATAGAGATATACACTAATAACTATTGAGTAACACACAACACATAAGCAACTAATGTGACCACCCGATGTGGAAGCACAAACAATCATATAAACACACCAATAGTTATGGAATAATGCACTAGTTAATATATGATATTTATACACCAATATTATAATACAAAGCACCAAATATATTTTAGAAATACACCAAGTTTAGAATGTGTTGTGCTTACAGTTCTGGGTTAGGGTTTTCTAATACCCATTGTCTGATTGATTCCTCTGTTGAAGTTATTGGGGCTTCCAGATCAGTTGCATATATGCGGTCTTTAGGTCTGATTGGGTTGTTCCCTCTAGCTAGTCTCTTCCCTTTGTCTAATGGTTAGGGTGGGGGTGGTGGATCTGAACCAGGACCCTCTTGACATTGGTCTGTTGGTGTGACCTGTAACATTCAAGTTTTATTTATTTTTTCTTTTTTTTTCTGTCGTCAATTTAATATAGTGCATTACCTCATCATTGTTGTTACCAGGTGCATCTGGTTGAGCCTCCTGCCCATCTTGTTGACTTTCAGTTGCTTCTTGACCCTCATTAATATTCAGCTCAACTTCTTCATTTTCCATAGCCTGATCAATGTTTTGGTAGTCTCGTGCAATATCATTCATGTCCGTCCAACGTCTATTTTGTTCATCTGGTGTCAATCCCAGGCTGAAAGATGGCATATCATTTAGAAAATTTCTCTTGTTTACTGCACGGACAATCTCACCTACCGCTCTTAAGAACTCAGGGTCACTCCAGTAGGCATCTTCTCTCTGAGTAAATATCAGTTCTCCATCATCTTGTGCTCTGAATCCAAGCATTTGCCTAGCAGATTCAAACATCTGCTTGAATGTGTCATACTCCAATACTGCTGCAGGTGCATTCTCAATTAGCCTTGATATTCTCAGTAGACTCTGTGCAATTGACCTAGTGTGGGTGGTAATCTCATCAACAAACTCATGTATATGAAACACTTTAGTATAAACACACCAATATATATTGTAGTATGCACCATTTATTTCTAAAAAGTACACCACAGTCAGATTATGCACCATATTACACACAAAATGCACCAATTACCATTGCAGTGTTTGGTTTACCTGTAATCCTTGTGGCAGTGGTGGGGTCTCTTCTTGTGGTGGTGGTGGGGGTGGGGCTTCACAATGTGTTGTGATCTCCAGTGGTAAGGCAGTATCAACACGTCCATATCCAAATCCTACAGACTTGAGCTCATCCTGTTGTCGTTGACGGAGCAGCTTAAATGTCCAGTTATTCATGGCAGGGTAGCTTCTTGGGACAACCCTCCGGTAGAGCACCACACGGTCAACATAGAATACTTGCATTTGGTAGTTTAGATTACTAATAGGTTGATGTGTAATTAATTACAAGCTTGTTGAGTGTCTATTTACCGTTAGGAAAACAATTGGTCCTCCAAACCTTCCATCACAGCTTTCCAGCCATGCCTTCTTGCTTGCGATGAGTGAATTGATGAGCATTTTACACCAATTGAGCATCTTGATGTTGTCAACTTGACGCAAGTTGTCAATGTAGTTTTGGTTCACACAACCATTTACCTGTGGCTCCACCAACACAGACATAACAAGTAGTGCAAAATGCCGTTTGAACCAAGGGTCAGCAGCTCTCAATGTCAGCATTTTTTTAGACATTTTGTATGGGGTGATGTGGCCGTCAGCCCTTCCAAAGATTTTTCTCCAGTCTGTCAGGAGATCAGATACTGCTGTACTTTCCCTCTTAGTGATTTCTATATCTCCAAGCGGCAGTCCCAATGTCACAGCAACATCTTCTTCTGTGATCTGTAGTCTTTGGCCATTTTGCAGATTCAATGTGTTGCTCCTTGCGTCATAGTTTTCAACTAGCCACATCCCCAATTTCCTTGGAAGGTTTGTGATTTTGAGGTCAAGAATCCTTCCCAGCCCAATGTCTTTTATACTCTGGGGTTGTTGATTGGTTAGGGCTTTAATGGGTTTTGTTAGCTGTGTTGGCAGGGGCCTTATCTTTAGGTCAGTCTCTTCATTCTCTTGCTCCAATGTGTCTATCTCATCAGCTGAGCTATCATCAACTTCTTGTTCATGCACTTCTTCATCTGTTTCTGTATCATCTTCCATTCTCTCAAGGAATGTCATTGCTTCCTGCTTTCTCTGCTGTTTTGGCCTTGACGAGTCTCCGTGTTCTAATACCTTTCTTTTGTTGTCTGCATGAAATATTTGAAATTATTCTAAATATGCACTGTTTACAAATTACAAATTCCAAAACACCAACAAAAGAAATATAGACTACACTCATGTTGATCCTGTACAAAAACAACATGCAATGAGGTGCACTAGTCTGAAATGTCCAAAAATACACAGATGGTAGGATAAACATACACTATGCGTAAAAATTAAACACATAACAACCTTTTTTTTTTTTATCAATATTCAAGTTCCAAATTTCAGAAAACACCAATAATAAACGATATATACACTACATTGATGTTCATCATAAACAAACAACACGCAATGAGATGCCCTAGCCTGTAATGCTAAAAAATACACCGACTGTAGGATAAACATGCACAGTGTACAAAAATTAAACTCACAACAAGTTTTTCCCCAATATTCGAGTTCCAAATTTCAGAAAACACCAATAATAAACGATATATACACCACATTCATGTTTATCATAAACAAACAACACGCTGAGATGCCCTAGCATGAAATACTCAGAAATACACCGACGGTAGGATAAACATGCACTGTGTACAAAAATTAAACACACAACAGCTTTTTCTCCAATATTGATATTACAAATTCCAGAAAACACCAATAATAAATGAATTATACACTACATTAATGTTCATAATGCACAAAGAACATGCAATGAGGTGCCCTAGTCTGAAATGCTCAAAAAAATACACCGATGGTAGGGTAAAGATGTTATTTTACACATTTAAGTCAAATATTCCAGAATACACTAATAATAAACGAAATATACCCTTGCATGCTCGTTGTTTGCCTTTGTTCACCATTTTTGTGTTTTGTAGTGGAGCGGTGTTGTAGTATAAGCTTCGTGTTCCCTTAGAACGCTGTGGTGCGTTCGACTCTAGCCTTTTCGCTGTTCGTCGTTGCAGTCGTTCGTCTAGGCTTCGTCACCGGAGCGGGAGTAAGTTGAAGAGGTTTCACACTTTGGGATTGTGAATATGTAGATGGGACGGGTGTTACTTGCAGAAGTGGAGAAGAGATGATTTTGAATTGAATTAATGGACAAATTTTCCCTCCTAAGCCGCGGTGATGTATAAGTGTAGCGCGCAATCAGTAACAATTATGGTGCGTTAGATTAGAATTGATCAACGGCTGGGATATAACCTCACCGCCTCACCTAAGAGCATAGCCGCATCTGATCTTATATATATATATATATATATATATATATATATATATATTATATTCTCCCAATTCATCAATTTCCTAATTTTGTCATTTATATATTTTCCCTATTATTAAACTTCTATAATTCTCCATTTTTGATTATTCGTTTCCACATTATTCCACTATATTCTTGACAAATGGTATCAGAGCGGTTTAATTGAGAATTATTTTCAAAGATGTCGACTTTTACCAAGTTCGACATCGAGAAGTTC
This sequence comes from Ipomoea nil, assembly GCF_001879475.1. NCBI lineage: Eukaryota > Viridiplantae > Streptophyta > Magnoliopsida > Solanales > Convolvulaceae > Ipomoea > Ipomoea nil. The sequence goes on along the minus strand of NW_017619370.1, from coordinate 1,697,538 downwards.
GACGGGAAAATTAGCTTCTCTATCTGGAAGGTTCATATGGAAGTTGTTCTAACTCAGAACGGTTTGAAGAAAGCGCTTGCTAGGAAGAAGAAGAAACCGACTACAATGACAGATGAAGGTTGGGAAGATTTGGATGACAAGGCACGTTCAACCATTCTTTTGTGCCTGTCTAAAGAGGTTCTACGTGAGGTGCTAAGTGAGACGACGGCGTCAGAATTATGATCCAAGCTGGATACTCTTTACATAGCCAAATCTTTGGCGAACACGCTAAAACTGAAGGAGCCTCGATCTGTACACAATTCGTATGACGTAAGGTACTTCTATTAAATCTCACTTGGATGAATTCAATTATATTGTATTGGACTTGGGGAATATTGATGTCATAATTGAAGATGAGGATCGTGTTGTTTTATTGCTTGCCTCTCTCCCTAAATCATACAAGCATTTCAAAGAAGAGTAAATACCACCTATGGTCCCTCGAGTTTGGTGGCATCGCCATCAATGGTCCCTAACTTCCGTAATTACCATCCGTCATCCTCTGAGTTGTCAAAAGTTACCTTCTAGCGTCCTTCCGTTACTTCCTCCCGTCTCAGCCGTCAAAATGGAAGGTAATATTGTCATTTGACTTATACGAAAAGAGTTAATACCAACCAAGGTCCCTCGAGTTTGGTGGTTTGTCCATCTTTAGTCCCAAGTTTCCATATTCCATTATTTTCCTTCTTTCATATTCTCTTCTTCAAATGTATTATCATTACTATTATTTATAGTTATTATTAAATTCTTATTATTATTACTATTATTTAAAGTTATTATTGTTATTATTAAATTATTATTATTATTAAATTATTATTATTATTATTGTTATTGTTATAATTATATTATTAGCATTAAATTATTATTATTATTATTATTATTATTATTGTTGTTGTTGTTGTTGTTGTTATTATTATTATAATATTCATATTCATATTATTATTATTATTATTATTGTTATTGTTATTATTAAATTATTATTATTATTATTATTATTATTATTATTATTATTATTATTATTTATTGTTATTATTATTTTTTTAAATTATTATTATTATTATTATTATTATTATTATTGTTGTTGTTGTTGTTGTTATTGTTATTGTTGTTGTTGTTTTTGTTTTTGTAGAAATGTACAAATGCTATTATTATTATTATTATTATTATTATTATTATTGTTATTGTTATTGTTATTATTATTAAATTATTATTATTATTACTATTATTTATTGTTATTACTATTATTATTAAATTATTAAATTATTATTATTGTTGTTGTTGTTGTAGAAATGTGCAAATGCTATATCGGATGAGTGTATTTAATAAAATCAGAAAATTAGAGAAATAAAAATCTGGAGGAATGAAAAAATGGAAAACTGAAAAAATGGAGAAGGAAAACTGGAAAAATGGAGAAGGAAAACTGGAAAAATGGAGAAAGAAAACAGGAGAAATGGAGAAATGGAGAAATGGAAAACTGGAAATGAAAAAACAGATAAATGAAGTAAACGACCCCTATACATTTGTAAATTTTCTTTAATATTGTATAGGAGAAGAGGGAGTTCGAGTTGGAAGTTGAGAAACCACCAACTTTCTTTAATATTGTCTGGCCAAGTTTGGGACTAAAGATGGCCAAACCACCAAACTCGAGAGACCTTGGTTGGTATTAACTCTTTTCGTATAAGTCAAATGACAATATTACCCTCCATTTTGACGGCTAAGACGGGAGGAAGTAACGGAAAGACGCTAGAAGGTAACTTTTCACAACTCGGAGGATGACGGATGGTAATTACGGAAGTTAGGGACCATTGATGGCGATGCCACCAAACTCGATGGACCATAGGTGGTATTTACTCTTTCAAAGAAATTATGATGTATGGTAATAGTAGTGATACCCTTACTTTCGACAATGTTAAGTCAAACTTATTGTCCAAAGAAAAGTTTGACTTTGAAATTAAGTCTGAGGACAAAAGTGAAGGTTTGACTGCAAGGGGTCGCTCACTTGAAACAGAGAGTAGCAATAAAAAATCTAGATCCAAGTCCAAAGGACGTAAGTCCAACATATCTTGTAAGTACTGCAAGAAGCATGGTCATGATGTGACTGAATGCTTCAAGCTGAGAAACAAGCAAGAGAGAGAAAAGAAGTCCGTTGAAGCTAGTGTTGTTGAAAGTGATTCAGAAGGCGATATTATGTTATCTGTTAGCTCCTGTTGCAAACGGAGCGAAACCGAGTTGATTATAGATTCTGGTTGTACATTCCACATGTGTCCTCACAAAGACTGGTTCGTTTCTCTGGAACCGGTTGATGGTGATGAAGTTGTCTTGATGGGTAAATGATACCCAATGCAAGGTTAGTGAAATTGAAAGTGTGCAGATTGAAACTCATGATAACGTTGTCAGGACTCTTAATAATGTTCGGTATATTCCTTATTTGAAACGCAATATGATATCATTGGGCGCCTTGGAATCTCTTGGGTGCAAGTACATAGCTGAAGGTGGAGTTCTGAAGGTCATAAAGGCTCTCTTGTTCTCATGAAAGCTTTTCGTTCTGGAAGCTTGTACGTGTTGCATGGCAGTACTGTGATAGGTTCACTAGCGGTATCCTCATCGATGTCTGATGCGGATTTCACTTAATTATGGCATATGCGTCTGGGCATATGAGTGAGAAAGACATGCATCTCCTGAACAAGAAAGGTCTCCTTAGTGAATTGGGTATGGGTATATTACAATTTTGCGAGCATTGTGTTTTTGGGAAACAAAAGAGGCTTAGTTTCTCTACTGATACACACCGTACCAAAGATGTATTGGAATATATACATTCCGATTTATGAGGACTGACTAAATTCCAGTCTATGGGAGGTTATAGATATTTTATGTCTATTATTGATGACTTTTTCCGTAAAGTCTAGGTTTATTTCCTGAAACACAAAAATCAGGCATTTTCTATATATTTTAAAAAGTGGAAAATACTTATTGAGACTCAGACAGGGAAAAAGGTCAAGAAGCTCAGGACAGACAATGGCTTGGAGTTCTGTGAGTCAGATTTCAACGACTTCTGTGAGGCAAATGGAATTGCCAGGCACAAGACCTTGCCTGGTAACCCCAGCAGAATGGTGTTGCCAAACGTATGAACAGGACTCTGTTAGAGAGAGCTTGTTGTATGCTCACTAATGCTGGGTTATGGAAATTGCGTGATTTTTGGGCCGAGACCGTTTCTACTACTGGCTATTTGGTACATAGATCTCTACATTCATCCCTTGATTTCAAAATTCCATAGGAAGTTTGGTCAGGTAATCCTGTTGACTACTCTATCTTAAGAGTTTTTAGATGTCCTGCATATGCTCATTCCAGTATGGGTAAATTAAACCTAAGAGCTGTCAAATGCATTTTCCGTGGTTATGCTTCTGAGTAAAAAGGGTATCGTCTATGGTCTCCTGATTCTCAGAAAATCATTCTGAGTCGAGATATCACTTTTGATGAAAATGCACTACTTTCTTCTGGAAAAGTTCCCAGTACAAGTGAGACGCAGAGTACTGGTGAGAAGGTGGAGTTCGAGTTGAGGCCTATTAATAGTATTACTACCACTGATGATAAATACTAAAGATTATGCATCTACTAGTATCGCACTTCTCGTCGAGCCACAACGAGAGTATTCCATTGCTATGGATCGTCCTAGGAGGACAATTAAGAAACCTTCTGGTATGCTAGTGATAATAAAACCAACTTGGTTGCTTATGCTCTTTCAGTCTTACAGGAGGTTGATGGTGATCCATCCTGCTACTCTAACGCTCTTCCTGTTGCTAAGCTCAAGCAATGCTTGAGTTTAATCGGCTGTTCCAGTTGTTAATTGCTACAATAGATTTGATCCAAGGTGGAGATTGTTAAGAAAATAATAATTTGGCTCAAATCTATCCACCACCATGCAGCAACCCCCATGCACGTAGACCAATTTCCGCGTCCCACGTCTTCACCGCATCATGTGTATACAGTGCACGTTCTCCACTTCTTGGGCAGATTTCTACTTCTTTTCTTGTCCCAAATACTGCCCACTAAACCATTGAGCTAAGTCCGTACGAGTCGATTTCTACTTCTTTAATTGTATAAATAGCAGTAATATTTGCTTTGTAATCACACATCAATTAGAATTCATCTTAATCTTTCTTCCCTCATTCCTCTTACGTATACATACATACATACATACATACATACATACATAGATATGTATGTATGTATGTATATATATATATATATATATATATATATATATATATATATATATATATATATATATGATCAGGTGCACATGTCACTTACCGTGCGAAAATGCGGTTGGTGCACTTGAAGGTAAAAAAGTGTGCACTTGAAGGCAAAAAAATTACATTCGAAGGTAAATAGATGTGCAATTGATGCAATTTATAGTACCAAAAAGGGAGGTTATTCAATTTAAGTGTTATTAAACTAATTACACATACAAATCGTTTGTAAATCTCACAAATTTCATTAGAAATTTAGTTATATGTTATTGAAAAGAATGCACAAGATATAACAAATATTGCCCATAAGTTGTGCACTTGAAGGCATAAAACTTTGCACTTGAAACAAAAAATCTGCACTGAAAGAAAAAAATGGTTCACTTGAATGCTAAGTTTTTTTAAATTTTTAAATTTTTAAATTTTTATTTTTTATTATTATTTTTTTTTTTTACACAATAGTAAGACACACATACACTTTTAGGCATTAAATTGAAAACTTGAAATCATAAAGAGATCACTAGAAAGGCAAGGGAGTGAGAGAAAAAAAAAAAGGACACTAAAAGAAAAAAATTTGAAGGAAATTAATTATGCACTCTTAGAAAGGAAAGTATGCATTCGAAGGCTACAAAACGTGCACTTGAAAGTCAAAAGATTTGCACTCAAATGCACAAAGATGTGCACTCAAAATAGAAACTAAGTACTGAAATAAATGTGATGCACTCGAAGAAGAAAAAGTATGCACTTGAAGAAGGAAAAATGAGCACTCGAAGAAGGACAAATGTGCACTCGTAAACAAAACACAAGCTGACTTATTTTTACTCAAAATTATAAATATGCCACCACGCGTTTTTTAATTAAAATTCAATTTGGGCTGTTGATTTGGATTGCATCTATGGATGTAACTTGTCCACATGTTTTACCTGATTAAGCTTTTTTATTTGATCCTTTTATATATATATATATATATATATATATATATATATATATATATATATATATATATATAGATTCCGGATCAAGTGAGGACCTATCCTTAGGTGAGGACGTAAGGACTAATCTGATCCTTTAGATCACTCAAAATGGATGATCTGGATTAGTCCTCTTGTCCTCACCTAAGGATAAGTCCTCACCTGATCCGGAACCCCTCTCTCTCTCTCTCTCTCTCTCTCTCTCTATATATATATATATATATATATAATATTTTCTCAATTCATCAATTTTCTAATTTTGTCATTTATATATTTTTTCATATTATTTAACTTCTATAATTCTCAATTTTTAATTATTTACTTTTGCATTATTCCGCTATATTCCTAATAATAAGAAATGAAGATCGAGCTACTGAATATATATCCGTAGGCATAAGAGGGACATGGACAAAAGACATTAAGCCAATTGTTGTGGTAATACGTACATTATATATTGCATCTCATTATAGTTTGGTAAAGCCAAATACTGAGAATGTTTAAGCCTAGTTTACTTTTAATAATTAAGGTCATGTCGCTGTTGAGAAGCTATGCATGCATGCAATTAGACATTAAGCTATGCATGAATACAATCTGGAAAGTTATTAAAAGAAAATAAAAATGGATCACTATTTTTGTTATCGTTCAATTATTTTTCAGAACATATATCTACAGAATAAGTTGAAGAAAATTCTAAAATATTTTCTTAATTTTTTCTACTCTTTTAACAACCTGAATAATTTATCAATTTTTTGTATCTCATAAATTCTATCTAAGCCCCAAATTACTTATATAGAGTGATTAAAAACTGTACTTGTAAGAAAATGTATATAATACACACTTGAAATTCTTGATTCTTTTGTTTAACACCTGAATAATTTATCATTTTTTTTAATTTCATAATTTCAATTAATTTTTTACAATTGGGCTCCAATTTTTTAGAGCCGGCCAATGAAAGTGACATTTGGCAATTTATATCATAGCAATGTGCGTTCAGGCACAAAACGCACGATTTAGTTATTGACATCACTCTATCCGTCCAAACGGTCCAATCCCCATTATGTGTATTCAGATAAAAGTTTCTGTGTGTTGTATTAAGAGTTTCTGTGTATTCAGTTAAAAGTTTCTGTGTATTGTGTTATGAGTTTCTGTGCATTCAATTAAGAGTTTCTGTGTATTCAGTTATGAGTTTCTGTGTATTTAGTTAAAGAGTTTATGTGTATTCAGTAAGAGTTTCTGTGTATTATGTATCATATTAGATTATGTGTATTCAGTTATGAGTTTCTGTGTATTTTGTTATGAATTTATGTGTATTTGAAATAGATAATTTTTTTTGACAATGTACTAAAAAGACGTCATTTTGGATAAGGCGGGACACATGATATAACGACCGGTGACATTTCTCATTGCTTGAACAAAACGGATAGAAAAAATATATATGTTTAAAAGGGAATGTAGTCTATTATTGATGTAATTATTGAGAAGATATGCATGCATGTAATTGGATTGTGCAAAGTTAAGTTATGTGTGTGATACAGTCTGGAAAGTTATAAAGTTTCATTTTTGGGAACAATGGAAAGTTATATAAAGTTTCATTTTTGTGGAATAATGCAAAAGTATCCCTTGCCTAGGTATATGTGTAGAGGTGACTTCACAAATTTTGATACTTCAACTAAAAATATGAATTTGAGGACAATAAAACGTAAGTAATACTACATTAAGGCGTTTCTGAAAATTATTATCTGAATTTTTTGTGTTTAGATGTAATTGAAAAATTCAATTAACGGAATATATTTTTTGTTGATCGGAGAAACTCTAGTCATTTTCCGCCACACTTAGAACAAAGTTTCTGACAGAAAACATAAGTTCAGTTTCCACTAAAAACTAGAATATCTATGGTTTACGGCTGTTCTGGTTTTTTATCGAAACCAGAACAGCTCTTGTTTTTGCCTGAAATCAATTTTTTTTTTTTGGTAAATAATTTTATTTTTAATATTATTATAAATATTTTTACACAATAATATGGGGGGAAACCCTAAGGGGGAATCATAGCTATGAAAATAGGTTTTGTTGAGACATGGGTTACCTCTTAGCCTTAATTAATTCCTTGGCTATGAAGGATCTTTCTTTAAGCTTCCTTGCTTTCTTGATTTCTCCTAAGGGGATTCTTGGAGCTCTTTTTGGGGTTGTGGGGCGTTAATCTTGTGGGGATTCTAGGTTCCTCCTAAGTTCCCTATTTATATATTTAAAACTCCTAGTTAGGGCCTGAATGGTATGGGTTTACTAATTCTATTCCTTATAGGGCTAGGGCTTGTTTTAGGGATAAGGGTCCATGGTCCATAGTGGACCATATTAATTAAAGAGAATCCTAATCCTAATCTGAATAGTAAAAGGCCTACTTTCTTTATTCCTAATAGGCTTAAGACTCTTATTCGGGCAAGGGTCCACGGTTCATGGTGGACCTCACTAATTAATTAAAGGTAAACCTAACATAATTAAATCATATTTAATTATTATTAACGGGATTAATTAAATAATTAATCTGGGATTGAAGGCCGTAACACGGGGTGTTACAGGGCCGTCTTAGCACTAAGTCCTATATTTTGGCTGGTTTTGGGTAGTGGTTTTTGTTGGTCAAGACTAGAAAAATGCATAGAATGCAAATTACTCCTAAATAGTAGTTTGGTTTAGGTGTCTATGTACATCTTTCTTTTGTGAAAGCTGGATTATCAGCTTTGTGTAACCTACTTAGTCTTAGGACCAGTAGTTAAAGTCAGCTATTACTGTAATTGGTCTTCTAATCTGAAATGAACCAACTATGATCGTAAAGAGAAGTAAATGCAGTTTACCTACGCAGTGCATAACATTCAGACACATATTTGAGATAGAGATAGAATTTATCTGGTGTGTAGAAAGAATTAAATTTAAAAAAAAAAACCTGAAAAAGAAGTTAAAAATGGCAAGTAATGTGTGTAACTTTAAAAAAATAAAAAAAAAAATTAAAAAAACCTGGAAATCTGACCATTTTAAAATTTTGTGCTTACAGTTTTTGGTAACATGCTTTAACTGTTGAGGAAAAAAGAAAATGTAAACCAATTTTCATGATAGCTGGTTTTAAAAAAAAATGTTTGTCAAAAAAAGATAGCAGATTATTTCATATCTTCATAATCAATTCAGAAACCATAACAAATAATTCAACTTTCAGCATTACTCAACTTAAAGAAAAAAGGAAAAACAAAAAAATATTTACAAAACAAACCTGGAACAAATAAATTAACAGCGAAAGATAAACAAAACAAAAATAGAATCTTTGATATATATATATATAAAGATTGTTTTAAAACAAAAGCAATCAGATTTGTTAAGGTCACAATTTTTTTTTTTAAAACAGATTCATAAAAAAGTAAATTAATGAAGTAATCTGTTTTCATCAGTTGACTCTATTTTGGGATGTTAGTATTTGCTTAGAATACTACAACATGTGACTTGCTCCATCATAATGAAAAAAAATACAAATAGTACATACAAATTGTAGCATACAATACACGTTTAACAATTACAAAGACATATGTGTACATGTATTTTTGATATATACCTATGGTGTCTATCAATCATTAATTTGTGATGGTAAGGTTTGACTATTTTGGAATGGCAGTCAATTAGTCTTAGTATTAATATAGGACAATGAAATTTGCATTTGCATTAGAAATCATTTTGAATGTCAAATTTTTAATTCAAATTTTAGAGAAATAAATTATTTTAAAGGAACAAAAACACAGATAGTTTAGATATATATGTTTGTTTTTAGAAAACACAAATATATGATCAGTTGCCTCCATTTTAAACAAACAAATGAAATTTGTGTTTACAAAAAAAAAAAAAAATGGTATCAGACTCCTGTGTCATCATTTACCTCTAATTAAACTATTAGTATTTGCTCAAACAGAATACTATAGTGTAGCACAAAAAGAAACACAATAAACTGTAACAACCACATAGATAATGCATAGTAAGCAATTAATACATGTACCAATATAGAACAGCTATACACCTATGCCTCTTATGAAGTATTAATTGTTGATGGTAAGGTTTGACTAATGTGCACTATTTTCTGATAGTGACTTCTCTTGATGTCTAAAATTTCCTATCTATATATACATAGCATTTAAGGACAGAAATAAATGCTCTCTACACCACACAAATTCAACAGTAATGGAAAAATTGAAAGCTTATCATGCATGGTAAAAGAATGTAAGCTTTTAAATGCAGATCTAAACTACTGGATTGTCAAATAATATATAAAACATAACTACTACATCCATCGCACAGGTCTAAAAAAGTTTTACAGTACTAGAATATACGAAGATTTAAATCGGATGAAAAAAAAAAAAACATGCATTACCTTGATATTTTTCTGGAGTCGCGATTTTGAAGTTTCGCGATCTAGGGATTTTTGTTTGTCGGCAAACGGTAACAACATCTCGAAATAGCCGTATGTAAGGAACGAAAGAGTTAAGTATGGATTTTGGAAAGGACTGAGATTTCCACAAGCACAAATAGAGAGGCGGAGATAGATTGGAGAGTATGTCTCCAATCTTTTTTGAAAAGCTATATATTTAGTGAAACAGAGGAGTGTAGAGTACAGAGAAGTGATCGGATAGGATTGACTGTAAAATCTAGGGTTAGAGTTGTGTTTCCGGTGATCTCTCCACAGAAGATGCTGCGTCGATGAGAGGAGAATTCGTATGGAGAGGTTCCGGCTGCGCAGCTTTGTGTGTTGTTATTGACTGTTTAGGTTTTTAGGTTATTAAGGTTGGGTTTCCGGGTTTGGGCTGATGATTTTTGGGCTTTGAATATATTTTATCTAATCATTTTATAGTTATCATATGTTTGGGCTATTTTTTTAGGCCTGATTTAGTATTGTTTATTGTTTTGGGCTTTAACTAATATTACATATACAAGAGGGCTCAAGTTGCTTATTTTCAAGTTGCAATGATGGAAAGTGTGTTTCATCTACGATGAATGTTGTTTATAAAAAAGTCTTTAACAATTTGTAAAACCTATATATTAGTATATATTTGTTATAAAGGCAAATTTAGGTCGATGTTGTCTACAATTATTATGTGACAATGTACGTACAATTATGTTTAAAAATATAATTGTTTGGCTATCAGTCAATCAATAAATAAATAAATAAATAAATAAATATAAATATATATATATATATATATATATATATATATATATATATATATATATATAGATTGACATTCATATAGGAACCAAACTTTAGGTAGGAACCTAGGAACTAATCTTAGTCTTTTATCTTATTTAATCAATGGTCCATATTTAATCAATTTTTAATGGAAGATTATCCGCTAAATGGGTTTTAGTTTTGGCGAAGAGGGGTATTTTAGGATTTTACATGGGGGTAGATGCTTAATAGTCGCCGGTTAATTAGCAGTTTGACGTACTTTTCGAAGGTCGGAGTTTATCGCAGTCTCACAACGATAAACGTTCCAGAGAAGAAGTTGTGCTGAAGATAAACGTTCCGAAGGTCGCGTAACGAGGTGAAAAGGTTGGGCGGGAGCGGATCGGAGAGAGCATTCTACCAGAGACTATGAGTCTGAAGGCCGGTGAGATTTCCGTTACTCCCTGGCGGGATTTTCCCAGAGAGACCCATTCTGGGGAGGTGAAGCTCTGCAACGAATTTCCTGTAGGAGGAGCATTGAACCCCCGGCCAAGAACACACATTCGGCTCCGACAAGTTCGAGTGAAAAGCACGGTCGCCCATGGCGGATCGGAGCGCCAAGAGCGCGGCGTGGTCGGTGGCGAGGTCAACAATCGTGGGTGCGAGGAGTGAGAAGAAGATGGAAATGGGAATTATTGCAGCGAAGCAGAAGACGAATTGAAAAATTCATAGTAAAAACGTCGAAAAACTCAAAAGAAAAAAAAATATATTTCGCTTGTCGATTTTCTAGTGTGGCTTAGTAGGACTAGGCAACGCTAGTGTTCTGTCTGCATTCATACTAACAGTAGTGATACTTTTAGTGAGTATGCAAAATCAGTCTAGTTTATGATTCTGTTGGTCGCCCTTTGTCATAAAGTTTTCTTGTATGTGATATTTATGTATGTATTCATACTAACAGTAGTATTGCACATTATGGCACACGCAATTCAACCCAAGTGCACACCAACTTCTTTAATATATTTTCATACACACAGTAATTGATTACATTATGGCACAAACCGTTAAACCTAAGTGTACACCCTAGTCTGTCGCATCAACCTGGTTTTTGTTTAATGTATGGCATATTATGTGTTATACGCTTTCTATGTGCACATTGTGAAATATTGTTATACGCTTTCTATGTGCACATTGTGAAATACAGTGTCGCACATCAGAATTTCACGTTATTTCGTAGTTCGGTTATTACAACATCATGGCACACACGTGTTAACCAAAGTGCACACCCTAATCTATCACATCATCCTGATTTTTGTGCTTTCATACTAACAATATTATTGAACAATATGACACACAGTTCAACCCAAGTGCACACCAACTTATTTTACGTGTTTTCATAAACACACTTATTCTGCATATTGTAGCACACACAGTTTAACCCAAATGCACACCATAGTCTATGTTTTCGTAAATTCAATCTATCAGTGCTTTTGCACATTATGGCACACACAGTTCAACCTAAGTGCACACACAATTCAACCCAAGTGCACACCAACTTCTTTTATACATTTTCATACAAACATTAATTGATTACATTATGGCACACATGATTAAACCTAAGTGCGCACCCTAGTCTGTTGCATCAACCTGGTTTTCATGTAATGTATGGCGTATTATCTGTTAGACGCTTTCTATGTGCACATTGTGAAATACAGTGTGGCACATTAGAATTTCATGTTATTTTGTATTTCTGTTTTTACAGCATCATGGAACACACCCGTTAACCCAAGTGCACACCCTAATCTATCACATCATCCTAGTTTTCGTGTTTTAATACTAACAGTGTTATTGCACAATATGGCACACACAGGTCAACACAAGTGCATACCAACTTATTTTACGTGTTTTCATACACACGCTCATTTTTCATATTGTGGCACACACAGTTTAACCCAAGTGCACACCATAATTTATAACATCTTCGTGAATTCAGTCTGTCAGTGCTTTTGCACAGAATGTAACACACGGTGTAACCCGAGTGCACACCATAGTCCATCACATCATTCTGGTTTATGAGATTTCATTTTGTTAGTATCACTGCACATTTTGGCACACACAATAAACCCAGGTGCACACCGATCTGTACTATGTCTTTTCATACACACACGAATTCTGTACATTATGGCACACACAGTGTAACACAAGTGCACACAGTGTACATATTACTTTGGAAGATTATAGGTATCGATGCCTTGATCTACGTCGGCCACAAATGAGTTCCAACATATTCTTGCAACATAGTGTGGTGAAACTGATGCGAAGGTACTTGGAGGATGAGCATGGTTTTGTGGAGGTATTAAGCCAATGGTGCCATTTGAATCTCTATATCAATGCATGATGTGATGCACCCCCATATTTTTTCTTTGTTCTCTGTATTGTTCTTGACCTTCCCCATGGTTGTAAGGTAGACTCCAATGCTCGTCGATGATGGTGTGGCATTGTCTATGGCTCCCTCCGATTGCAATTGATTTGTTCGCGTGTGATTCCCTTCCCAGCAGTGCATGTAGAATCTCAATGCAATATGACTTCTTCATCATTTTAAAATCCTAAAATCATGGAAAGAATCTAAATAAAATATTCCCTTTTAATTGGTAACTGAATAAAATTACACTAATATCCTTTCTAATTAATTATATTTGAGATGCACATTAAAATGCTAGATTATCTTGATCATTAATTAGGTAAATTTGGATGGATTAGATTAGTTCTTAAGTTCCTACCTAACAAAGAGTTCTCACTTGAAGGCTCCCCTATATATATATATATATATATATATATATATATATATATATATATATATATAAAAGACGTGTCTAAAATTATTCTATAAAGATATTAATTAATGTTTACATATTTTTATGTTCTCAATAATTATTACGACTTTGTATAAAGATATTAATTAATGTTTACATATGTATTCTTATACCGTGTATCGCACGGGTGGAGTACTAGTTTCTTTAAAGGATAAAGATGGAAAAAAAATTAGGAAGCTATGAGCTTATTTTGAAACGCTACCTATAGTAACGTTTCAAAATAAGCTCTTATTTTAAGCTAGGAGCTTATTTTTGGAACATTACCAAACAGAGCTTAGCTTATTAGTAGCTTAAAATAAGCTTTAAGCTCCTAAATAAGCTCTGTCAAACAGAGTCATACTATGAACAAAAATATATATGCATTTAGTATTACTCTTTAAATAAAAGGAATTTCTATTTGTGTTGTATGTCTAGTAAAATTGTAATATATGATTATCACTATATACTACATATGACACATTAAAATTTTCTTGAATAAATTAAAAATAGTATGATATGATTTGACATCTCCACATAAAATTATAAAGTAATATTTAGGTTGAGATCAAGCATCCACTTGTTAAATCACCTTTTCTGGTGAAGCTAGGGTCTTAACTTGAGCATATATCTTATCTATCATTTTGTGCTTTTATTGAGAGGGTGGTGCGTGACAAGAAAGACTACCTGAAAGGGATTTCACCGTATTTGATAAGGTTCAAACTTTAAAGGAAACCAAGAAAATCCAAAGTGATCGAAACCCATCTAGAGTGAGAATCATCCCCTCGTCTGATGCTAGTTTAGTGGAGGGCGGCGACTTAACTAATCACTATTTGGTCCTTGGTAAGGTTTGTAGTGAAGTCGTCCAAAGAAAAAAAAAAATGCTACCTACTAGTATTGAGAGGAGTTTAGAGTACATGTGAGTTACCATAGTTGTTAGCTTTTCAAGTGATAGTGGGCAATGTACAATCTCACATCGGCCCCACAAGAAGTTGTGGAGTAGTACTTATGTCAGGGTCAAACTATCAGGCTGTCCTTACCCCTGCAAACATCTCCCACTCTAAAAAATGGGTCTCACTTCCACATCATCCCATTTGCAAATTATCTACTATTCACACTACATCCCTGCAAATCCAATCAACCTCCAAAAGTGGGCCCCAATTTCACATCACTTTAAAAAATTAATATTTTTTTCTTAATAAATATTATTTTGTCTTCAACATTATTTATTTATATCAATATATAACTTATATTTAAATATTAAATATAACAAATGTGAAAATAACTAATTACGTATGTATTAATGGAAAAACTAAATGTATGTATTAATGAATTAATTTATGTATAGTAATATAATGAATGTATGTATATCAATCTTACAAAAAAAATGTATCTTTATCAACATAAATTTTAGACACGTAATTTTAAAAAAATATTACACATTAAATATAAAAAAATTAATAACGCAAAATACAAGACAAAATACAAATAAAATAAAATAAAGAAAACAAAATTAAATAAACTAAATAAAAAACTAAAAAAAAAAAAAAACTAAAAAAAAAAGTACAAAAAGCTGCCGCATTTGTGGCAGCTTTTTGTACGGTCACCTCACTATTTAAAAAAAAAAAAAGAAAAAAAAACAAAAAGCATACATGGCATTGTCCAACTCATCTTGCCAATATGATATTGGCAGGGGTAAGGACAGCCTCACTCTCGATTCAATTTTGCAATAGAGTTAAAATTTTAATTCGAGTACAATGTTTATCTTAATAATTTAATTGTGCTAAGCAATATAAATAGGAGGGGATAGGCAGTGGAGTCGAGATACCAAACAAATCAGAGAATTGAATCAACTCAATTATTGCTGATGAGAGATGGAAAAGGTGATATTATTATTGCTGCTCTTCTCTCTCAACTCTCAACTAACCATGGGAGAAGGAAATGTAACAACAACAACAGGACGGATTTCAAAAATCTGCACTCAGATACTCAACCTTGGTGACAACCAAGTCAAACCTCTTGGCGATGAAGATGGTAATTAAGTGCCCATAAATATTCTTTTTCTTTAAATTACACACACCAATATAATATTCTGAGTTTTTTTATTTTTTATTTTTCAAATATGATATTTTCAACATATATTTTTAGCATGTCATATGGACTGTAGACATAGTGGGTGTGAAGTATTGAGAATTTTTTTGAATAAATAATAAACTAAAACTGTTATATATGCATTGATTTTTATTTAATTTTACTTTTTTGTTTCTCACTACTGGAAATTCTGAAATTTCCGACCACCTGAAAATGATCTTAAATTAAGTTGATATCAAAAAGTCCAAAAAGTGGTCGGAAATAGCAACAAAGATTTTTCCGGATACCAAAAGTGGTCGGAACAAGACTTTCAACTTGATTTAAGATCACTTTCAGGTGGTCGGAAATTTCAGAATTTCCAGTAGTGTCTCTCTCACATATGCCAGAGAATGCCATCATTAAGTTGCTTGGATGTTCACTGAGTTATTATAGCTCGTCTATTTGCGAGATTCAAAGTTTAGATCGGGTTACTTGCGACTGCAGTCTCGATATGAAAGTTTGCCGAGTGACAAAAATGTAGTATATATATTCATTTTATTTTAATATTTCAAATAATATGATTTTCTCTTTTGCATGACATTTGGTTAGCAAAATAAGGAGATATTTATTCCCAGCTAAGTTGGTCAAATTATTGATTTACTAATTACAAGGTTTTATAAGTTCAACTCTAAATCGGAGCGGCCTATTATGATCATTATTTGCCGGTTAGGAGTAACTAAAAATCAACGTAGCTATATATATGCTGACATTTTGATTATTATCTTTAACTGCCTGCATGGGTAGGTGAAATTTGTTACAAAAGATCAAAGGATCCAATTTCACTAGCAGCACCGTGGCAACAACCTCTTAAAATGAGGGGCTCTTTATGTGCAGTGAGTAAAAGTCTAGCATCCGTTAATCACTTGAGTGCAATGATTAAGAGATTTAGTGAATAAGTTAGCCTCCTTGTTTGCAGTAAATAAAAGAGATTCATTTAATATCATAAGTTTACCCCGGGCTTAGTATAGTAGTTGGTTTGTTGCCTCACTTAAAGGTCATGAATGGAGGCGGCAATGTAGGGGTTTGAATCCCACTAGAAACTAATTGCGCTTGAGATCACCTAAGTTTTTTTTTTTTTAAAAATAATAATAAATAAAAGAAATTCACTATAATATAATAACTTTATTATGGGATATTAGATGATAAGTAACAAAATTATTATTAGGAAAAATTATAAAAAATGCCCCTCTATAATATGTCAATTATCAATGTCACCCTAGAATTATGAGTGGTGTAAATGTTGCCCCTCAATTATCAAAACGGTGCACATATAGCCCCTCCCGTAACGAACATGTGGTTCCCTATTAGTGTACGACACCGTTAAGTCGGAGTAAATATGTAATTTAGTTGTTTTTTCCCTCATTCGATTCGAAGTACCAGCGATGGACAACGGTGGTGAACCACAGGTCCGTTACCGGAGGGGCTATATGTGCACCATTTTGATAATTTAAGGGCAACATTTACACCACTCATAATTCAGGGGTGACATTGATAATTGGCATATTATAGATGGGCATTTTTTACAATTTTCCATTATTATTATTATTATTATTATTATTATTATTATTATTATTATTATTATTATTATTATTGTTATTATTATTGTTATTATTGTTATTATTGTTATTATTATTATTGTTATTATTATTATTGTTATTATTATTATTGTTATTATTATTATTGTTGTTGTTGTTGTTATTATTGTTGTTATTATTATTATTAGTGGTGTTGTTGTAGTTTTAAAGTATTTTTTATTATTTAAAAATGATTTAGTAATATACGCATATTATTATATTGATTTTACACATATAAGTTTACTATAATAATATACCTTTATGACATATATTTCCAAAAACATTTTTGTAAAAATAATTCATTAGAAGCAAATATATACAACAATTTTTAAAAATAAAAATTTTTTATTATCAATATATTACTAAAAAAAATTCTAATATTTTAGAAAACTATAAACAATGAACACTTGAACTCCGATCCACCTTATCTTATAATTTTTTTTAATTAATTTCAGTCAAATTTCGTTAATTAAACGAGACATATAACATAGGACAAAATATATATATATATATATATATATATATATATATATATATATATATATATATATATATATATAGCTTAGAGGGATTATTACTATTTATATTTTTTTGTAAAAAGAAATCTTTAAATATTTAATTTTGCAATGGCATGGTGGGATGCGATTCAATATATAATGGTGTATAAACCTATACACTAACGATACATAAGATAGTTTATGTCTTTTAAAACAACCACTTGTTTTCTTATTATATACTTCAATTTGTTACCATTGTTTTTCCTAACTCTGTATTGATCCAATTAGCTATTTAATCCATTTATTATCTAAATCTTGATTACTATTGATTTTCCTGCAAATATGTTGTAGTCGTTTTACATATCGGAGTTTGGAAGGTAAATTGCCAGAAATAATCGAAAATCTTACAAATTTAACCTCACTGTAAGTACCCTGCATGAAATAATATAATATGTACTATTATTATGTTACATTTCATTCTTAATAATTATTACAAAGTAGTTAAGTTATGCATGCATTGAGTTGTCTCTGGTGTATTTGTTATAGAATGTTGTATGGAAACAAGTTTTCGGGCGAGATTCCAATGTCTTATGCAAATTTAAAGAATCTCATACATTTGTAAGTATTATTAATATTCATCTGATCTCCTTTTTTTTTTTCATTTGGTGCTTGACATGATGATATGAGAATGATGAGTATAAACATTTTTTTAAAAATATTGTATTCTCTTCTATAATTGATAGGGATCTTGAAGGCAACGAATTGGAAGGATCAATACCCCCGTTTCTTGGTAATATGAAGTTGAATTTCTTGTAAGTCAACACAACACTCCCCTTGATAGGTAGAAGAAAATATTTTATTACTCTCGGTGGAAGCTATTTATTGAACTTCTTATTTTGAGTTGATCAGTTAGGGGCAATAATTTAGTTGGTTTACCTCATTGTAATCCTTTGACGTCTAAGGTATAAGACAAAATTTATCTAGTGTATACCATTGAGTAGTGAATACGGGTTTTCCTCGTCACAACAAACAAATAAGGAATGCGAAAAAAAAAAAAAAAAAAAAAAAAAGTGATATTGTGTTTGGTTTGCTGAATAGGGTAAACATGTAATAGTAGTTTTGGACAATAAAAGTACTCTTTGATAGGTAATAACATATTTCTTTTTCATTTAATCATTTCTTAAATCAACTGAACATTTGAATATAATTCTTGAGATGAACAAAATAATGAAAAGCAAGTCTTATTTCATCCTCCCTCAATTATATTCCATTTCTTCTTGATTTTTATTTCTTTTTCTTTTTCTTTTTTTGTGAACCAAACATCTCATGAGTGGTTGTTATTGAAGAATTTTGAAATATATATCTTACTATATTAAATGAAGGTTTTGTAAAGTATGTACGTATAGCATTTCATTGATTAATATCACTTATTTTTATTATTTTTAAAATTAAGAAAAAATAATAAACTTTCAATTTACTTAAAAACATTCAATTATATCCTTAAATTAAAAAAAAAAAAAAAAAAAAAAAAAAAAAAAAAAAAAAAAAAGGGCGCTTCGTCTTATGTACAGCTTAACTAAAAAACTAGTACTTTTAATAACTTTGTAAATTGGCAAAAAATTAACAAAAATGTCCCTTGTTTTCTTCTTTTGGCAAAAATATATTGTAATGTCTCATTCACATAGGTCATTAATGTATTACATTGTTATTATATATATAATAATATTAAATATAAAGTCATTTAATATAAAGTTATACATTTAATATTTAGTAAAATAAAATTTGTAAAAGTTAATAATATTTCTCCTTATATTTTGTGTGTAAAAGGGGGTCCTTTTTATCAATTTTCTTCAACAAAAAAAAGGTTGATTTTTATTAATTATTTTTAATGTATTAAAAATGTGGATAAAGATCAAATAGACTCTCCAACTTTATCTCAAAGTGCAATTAAACACTCGAACTAGAAAAAAAAAAAAAAAAACTTCCTATTAAACTCTTAAACTGATTAAAAATGTGCAATTATCATTTTTAACAAGATACTAAAAGGTAACCAGTTAATTTGCTTGTTTGGCGTCAACATGGCATTTCATTTAAAAATTTAAAAAGAAAAACAAATAAAAGAAAATAGTTATTGGCGGCGGATAAGCTGCTGGATTTATCCGTTCAATTTCTATGTAACATTTGAACAGAGAAGCTCGTTGACTTCTCTTCTCCGTTCATGGAGAAGATAACAAGTTTCTCCGTCTAGACGAAGAAGCTCACTGGCTTCTCTATGAACGGAGAAGAGAAGCCATGGTTTCTCCGTTCATGGAGAAGCCAACGTGTTTCTCCGTCCAGATTTGGACGGAGAAGCCCGCTCGCTTCTCAACGGAGAAACCATGGCTTCTAGTCCATGGCTACATGATGGGCAAGCTGTCAGCTTACCATGGCATTGTTTTTTTTTTTTTTTTTTTTTAATATAATTAATGTAATTTTTTTAGGGGATAATTAATTTAATTTTTAAAAAAATAAGTTTAAAAATATTAATTGAATGTGACATCTTACGTGACAGGTGACTTGAAGGTAACATGCTATTATTGGTCAAATTAAATAGGTTAATTGCACTATTCTAACAAATTTAAGAATTTAATTGAATGTTATTTTAGTTCGAGAGACTAGTGGTATAAAGTTGGAGGGTCTATTTGATCCTTGTCACATGTTCTTTTCAAGATGATATGTATATTTGTTTATAATTATTTTTTTTTGAGTTCAGATAATTTATAGTATGTATCTTTACTACTAAACAGTAGTTCAATAGTTTTCCATACTCTCATTTGTATCTTTTAAAGTATTTTGCTAATTGAAAAGGGTTATATTTTACATTATATATACATAAAAATAACCAATTGACTTATGATCCATTGGTATTTGATTGGTCTCTTATGTGGGAGGTCTAAGATTTGCCCTTCCTTTGTAATAAAAATATACATACAAGTAATTGTTTTTTTTTTTTTTTTTTTTTTTTTTTTTTTTACCTTTTTTTATATTGGTATATATGTCACTTTCAGATGTTATATATTATAAATATCATGCATGTGATTAAACAAACTGATCGATATGAGGCCTTATTTGATTGGTTAATTAATAACACTTTTATTTTAATCTTTTTAAAAATTTATTGATAACCTAGTAATTAAAATAAATTAATTTGGTTTCAAAAAATAAATTAATTTAATATTTATTACTTTGGTAGTGGAATTTAATTCAATTTACTCATTATCAGTATATAGAATTTTATTTTAAAAAGTATATTAAAGTACTAATAAACAAAAAAAAAATTAATTTAGCGTTAGCATATAAAATTTATATATTTAGAAACTACATTTCAATTACTATTAAATACCCAAAAAATTAAATTTAAAAATTATAACAAAATGTTAAAGAAAATAAGAAGAACAAATGATTTAACCAATAAATAGTAAATATAATAGGTAAAATGAGACAAATGAATAGTTAATTTAACCAATAAATAGAGAAATTTGATAGAAAAATGGGATAAATAAATAATATTAAGTCCCATATGGGAGAAATTTGATGGCACCCGGGTTAGATTCCCATATGAGAGGTTGTGAGTTCGAGCCTCAATGGAGGCGTTATTAGCCCTTTGTGCTTCATTAGGTTGAGAAAATAGTTATGAACAGATACTACATTATAACAGAGTCAGTAGCATTCAAAAATAATATTAAGTCATCTAATATAAAATTATCTATTTCATATTTAATAAAATAGAATATGTAAAATTATCTGCATGATTCTTTTTGGATATGATTATGTTGTTTCTAAATGTTACGAGTATATATTACGTTGTCTGATATGCATTTGTTGTTTTCAACACTAGGGATCTATCTGGTAATTCATTTGGCGGTGAAATTCCAACTCAATTGGGTTCTCTTATAAATCTAACGTATCTGTAAGTATATGAGTAATTCATTTACATATTTGGTTAATTAACTGGGGAGAGTCATTGGCAAATTATATCATGGATCAGGATCTACCTTGCATTGTAGACCCTGGTCCAAAAATAACTTTCAGACTCTATATCTATAGTTAACACATTCTATATCAGTAGTTGATAGTTTTTGTACATGTATCTATCATATTATGTATCAACAATTATTTAAAAATAACCTTCTGATTACGTATCTATAGTTGACACATTTTATACATGTAGTTGATAGTTTATGTACTTGTAGCTATCATATTATTTGTCAGCAATTATCAAGTTATTTGTTTACATGTACAAAAACTGTTAATTGTAGGTATTTTATATATATATATATATATATATATATATATATATATATATATATGTACACATTTTCAATCTAATAAGACTAATATCTTATTTTTGGGCCAACAACTATATCTTCATAAAAAATAAAAATAAAAAAAGGGGGGGTGGGGGTTCAAATTATTATGTGGACCACGGTCCACACAGTATTGTGTGAACTATAACAAAAAATATATTTTAATGTATTAAAAGTACATTATTCATGTACTGAATGTTCATTACACAAAATAATGTACTTTTAATACTCAAATAATGTATTTTTCCTGAATACAATTTACATTTTTAATATATTAAATGTACATTATTTGTGTACGGAATATACATTATTTGATAGTATGGCCCACACAATTGTGTGGACGATAATGATTGTTAAAAAAAGTATTACATTTAACCAATATATTTTAAAGAAAAAATATTTTTTTTTTAGTAAATTGAAAAATGTAAAACTTGTTAGCCCATATAAAAGTATTATATTTTTGTTTTTAAAAAAATCACATATTTCACTTAAAACAGTTTCTCATAAATTTTTGTGTTATTATTAACTAATTGAATAAATCAATAAAACTTTGTCTAACATGTACTTGTGATTTCCACTGTAGGGATTTATCTTCAAATCAATTCCGTGGTTCAATTCCTACTCACTTGGGTTCTCTTGTGAATCTAAAGTCTTTGTAAGTATATGAGTAATTTATTTACTCATTATGTTAATTGAGATGCAATAATCACTTTATCTTGTTTATTATTTAATTTCTTTTTAAAAATAATGCACATCTTCAAATTGATATCCTCTTTTTAATTGGGTTAACAATTATTGCTTCTCGTGGAAAGAATAATACTTTTTTAGTAAACTATAAAATGTAATACTTCTTATAAAAAATTAAATTATTACATTTTTGTTAAAAAATACTGATCAAAATATCTATAAGGTCCATGTACTAACGGTGTTAAAATGAATGTTAGTTTTGCTGATGTGAAATTGACCTTATCATTGCTACATCAGTCTAATTGATGATGCCATATCTTATTTTATTAATATTATAAAAATAAGTAATTACATCTCCAACATATTTTATTAATATGATTCCAAATTATACAATTACAATGCCTTTGAAGGACTTGAACTCTTGAGCTATTTCATAAATAAGGTTACTCATTCCCACTTTACAAAATATTCATTTTGTCAAACTATTTGCAAACATTAATTAAAGAACATTTAAAAATAAGTTCAGTAGAAAATTTTGATTCTACCAAAAAAATTCATAAAATTAAGAATAAATTAATATGTACAAATATTTGTAATTTATATTGATAAAATTAATAATGTATAGTGAAATTTTTAATATTTCAACTTATTCTGGTATGTAACTTTTTAACAATTAACGTTTTAAATAAATGAAATTAACATTAGAAATATATATAATACAATATTGTTAATGTTAAATCTTTTTTTTTTTTGGTACAATACTATGTGGTCTAATGGTACTCGGGTTGGACTTCCATACTACAATGTAATAGAGCCAGTAACTTTAAAAAAAAAATCTTTTTTTTTTGAATAAATTATGTAATATATATGCATTTTAATACATTTGGCGATCCAATACCAACTCAGTTGGCTTTCTTAAAAAATCTAGCATATCTGTAACTCCTGTAAGTATATGAATAATTTATTTACATATATATTCTATTAAGTATCTTTTAGCTTAGTTAATTGAATAAATAAATGAAACTCCGTTTAAAATGCACTTGTGGTTTCATTATAGGGATCTATCTAGTAACTCATTTGGCAGGCCAATAAATTACTCTATAAGTATATGAGTCATTTATTTACATAGTTTATTAGTTTGTTTATTGTTTAATTTCTTCTTCTTTTTTTTTTTTTTTTTTTTTTTTTAAAAGTGTGCCCATTTTCAATTTGATATCCTATTTTTAAGTCATCAACAACTATTACATCTTCGGTTAAAATATATCAACAATACATTTATAAAAAATAAAAAATAATAATAATAATAATTTTTAGTAAACTAGAAAATGTAAAGCTTGTTAGCTCACATAAAAGTATTACATTTTTATTTTTTAAAAGTTACATATTTGAGATGTGTCTCACGTGAGGTGGTTTCTCATAAATATTTTTATTATTTATTAGCTAAATTAAATAAATGAAACTCCGTCTAAAATATACTTGTAATTTTCACTACAGGGATCATTCTGGAAATTTATTCAGTGGTTCATTTCCTACTCGCTTGAGTTCCCTTGTAAAACTAAAGTCTTTGTAAGAATATATCAACAATACATTTATAAATAAATAAATAAATAAAAACTAATAATTTTTAGTAAACTAGAAAATGTAAAGCTTGTTAGCTCACATAAAAGTATTACATTTTTATTTTTTAAAAGTTACATATTTGAGATGTGTCCCACGTAAGGCGGTTTCTCATAAATATTTTTATTATTTATTAGCTAATTTAAATAAATGAAACTCCGTTTAAAATATACTTGTAATTTTCACTACAGGGATCTTTCTGGAAATTTATTCAGTGGTTCATTTCCTACTCACTTGAGTTCCCTTGTAAAACCAAAGTCTTTGTAAGTTTATGCGTAATTTATTTACTCATTTTGTTAATTAACAGGCAAAAAATACTTCTTCGTTAATTAGCAGGTAATAATTTATGTATCTTGTTTAGTGTTTAATTTCTTTTTAAAAATTGTGCACATTTTCAATCTGATATCCTCTTTATAGGCTAACAATGATTACTTCTTAATAGAAAGATATTACTCCGTACATATCATTAATACTTTTCAAAGAAAAGTAATATTTTTTTCAATAAATTAGAAAATATAATACTTATTAGCCAGTATTATAATTTTCTTAAAAGAAATTATATATTTGAGATTCGTCTCATGTTATATTTTTATATAGTATCGCATAAGTTTCTTTTTTTTTTTTTTGGATCAACAATTATTACATTTTTATGAAAAAGTATGTATTACATTTTACCAATACTTGTCAAGGAAACACGATAATTTTTAGCAAACTTGAAAATATAATACTTGTTGGCTTATAGAAAAATATTTAATTTTTGTTTACATATTTGATATTTTTTCACGTAAGATGGTATTACATAAGTTTTGAGTTATTTGTTAGCTAATTGAATAAATAAATCAAACTATGTCTAAAATGTACTTGTGGTTTCCAATACAGGGTTCTATCTGGTAATTCATTTGATGGTCCAATTCCACATCAACTAAACTCCCTTGCAAAACTAGAGCTTCTGTAAGTATATGAGTATGTAATCTATTTACTTATTTTGTAAATTAATAGGTGAGAATCATTCTATCTTATTTATTACTTTTTTCTATCACATTTTACTTGTCATGTTCGTTATTTATTAGTCAAACAAACTCTTTTTTTTCTTCGCTTATTTTCTTTTAGTATTTTCTTATAATTTTTAAAAAATTTATATTTACGTAATTTTTAAATATATAAATTTTATATGTTAATACTAAACTTAATATTATAAAAAAAAAATTAATTGTAAATAACCTAAAGTCTTATTAACCAAACCAGCCAAACACATAAAATGAAACAAATGGAGTATTTAATTTATTTAAAAAAGATTTATTCACATTTTCAATTGGATATCCTATTTTTTGGTCAATAACTATTACGGAGTACACCAAATTGTTATATCCTACACCACGGTCCATCTTACAAGATTAACCCAAATTATATCAGTTGGCTCATGAGTGACAGATTATGGACAAGGGCCATGATTGAGCCATAACAGCCGCAATGTAGGAGTTACATCCAATGTGGTGAACTCAATGCAAGCACCAGACACTGGTCCTCCCACCTAATAGGTTGAGGTGTGAGAGTCTTGGGGTAAGAGAATTCACCTTTTGTGGGCAAGGTAATTAGCCTAAACTATGACTCTGTTTGGTAGAGCTTATTTAGAAGTTTATAGCTACTAATAAGCTATAAACTCTGTTTGGTAATGTTTCCACAATAAGCTTGTAGCTTAAAATAAGAGCTTATTTTGAGACGTTACCTTAGGTAGCGTTTCAAAATAAGCTATGAGCTTCCAACTTTTTTTTTTTTTCATTTTTATCCTTATTATTTTAAAGAAATAACATTCTTTATCCTTCTCAATTTAAAAACCCTTTACTTCTTCTTTATCTGCAACTTTCAAGACAAATCCTTTATTATTATTATTAAATTTTTTTAAAGAAGGACAATTCCTTTATCCGCACCTTTATCATTATTTATTATTTTTATTATTATTATTATTATTATTATTATTTTAAGATGGATTATCTAATATATATATATATATATATATATATATATATATATATATATATATATATATATATATGATGAATAGGATGAAGATGTTATGGGATGCTAGATCGTGATTATCCTAATAATTTTATTTCAAAATGTTAAATTTTTTTGAAGACAAAATGTTAAATTTTAATATGTAAACAAACTAATTTAAATTTTATGAAGATGCCCTTTTTAGTCTTTTTACATTTATCAGCTTATCAAACAGCTAATTTTACAAAACACTTTCAAGCATAATAGCTAGCTTAACAGCTCTTCATTTTTCAGCTCCTAGATTATAGCTTTTCAACTTTCAGCTGCCTTTCAGTTAGGCTTTCCAAACATAGCCTATATCAAACAATCCCTAATTTCTCTCCCTAAATTCTTTTTAACATAAATTTACAAATATAGTTATCAAAAAAATCGCAAATATAAATTCATTAAGTCAATCCTGTAAGTTTATTAAGCTAAGTTACTACTATAAGTTCAGGAAGTAATTACAACAAGTACAATAAGTTACTGCTACGAGTTTATTTTTGCAAGTTCATAAAGTTGATATTGCAGGTTTATTAAGTAACTAAGGTATAAAATAAATGGAGCTATATATATACCGGAAATGTACTTATATAGCTCCATGAATGGAGCTATACGGGGTGTTTGGTAAATAGTTATTGGCTGATAGTTGTCAGTTGTTAGCTGATTGTGTTAGTGAGTTTGATTAATTGATAATATTGGCTGATTGTAGAAAGATGTTTGGTTAATTAGTTGTTAGCAGTTAGCAGATTATGAAAAATGACTGTCTAATAAATCTAATCGAAAAAACTGTTTTGAGCATTTTTTTTGAATTTCAAAATTTCAGAGCAATATTGTTACAAAAACACTAATTATCCAAATACTTATATGGGTTGTTTAATCAAGTCAAACAAGCTAAAATGGACTATAAGCTAACTATTTTACCAAACAAGACATGAAATCCATGTACTTATGAGTTTCATTGCAGGAACCTATCGGCTAATTTATTTAGCGGTTTAATTCCAACTCAGTTGGATTCCCTCGCAAATCTAACAGTGTTGTAAGTATATAATTAATTTATTTAGTCATTCGATTAATTTTTTTTTGAATGTAGTCATTCGATTAATTGATGGGCAACAACCTGTTCATTCTTTCTGGTTTATTATTTAATTTAGGGAAAATTGCATTTTACGTCCCTAAGTTATAGGGTAATTGTAGAATTCGTCCTTGAGTGTTGGTCATGCTCAACTTTCGTCCCTAAGTTATCATTAGTGTTGCACTTTTTGTCCCTGAGTTATAGAGTAATTGTAGAATTTGTCCCCGAGTGTTGTTTATGCTCACTTTGCGTCCCTAAGTTATCATTTGCGTTGCACTTTTCGTCCCTGAGTTATACTAAAATTGCAATTTTCGTCCCTAATCACTACTACATAAATGGTATACTACGTCACTTAATAGACAGATGTTTTTAAAATAACCACCTTCTTATATATTTTGTTATACTACGCCATTTAATAGACAACGGGTTTTTAAATAACCGCCGTATATAACTTAATTAATTTTTTTTTACGTCATACACTTTAAATAACCACCGACGATTTTTTTACACATACACGACAATTTTTGAAGTGTCGCGCGTGTAAGTGACTGCCGTTGTAAATATACACTTTCTACGACGGTTTTGGAAATCGTCGTGTATGTTAACTATATACGGTGGTTAAAAAACTGTCGTGTATGTCAACTACATAGGTAGTTATTTAAACAACCGTCGTCTATTAAGTGACGTAGTATAAGTGTATAACACAATATATTAGACAACGGTTATTTAAAAAGTGACATAGTATACAATTTATGTAGTAGTGATTATGGGCGAAATTTGCAATTTTAGTATAACTCAGGGATGAAAAGTGCAACGTCAATGATAACTTAGGGATGGAAAGTGAACATGACCAACACTTAGGGACGAATCCTACAATTACCTTATAACTCAGGGCCGAAAATTGCAACGCCAATGATAACTTAGGGACAAAAAGTGAGCATGACCAACACTTAGGGACGAATTCTACAATTACCCTATAACTTAGGGATGAAAAGTGCAATTTCCCCTTTAATTTATTTTCAAAATTTATGTATATTAATCCAGGGACCTTAGTAACAATAACCTCTCTGGTCCTCTGCCCTATCAGCTTGAAAATCTAGTTCTTCTTGAATATCTGTAAGTATGTATGTAAATAATAATGTTTGCTTGCCTTAATCAGTCATCTGCTCTGCTAATTAATTATTTCTTCAGCAATGTTCAAGGGAACAACTTGAGTGGACCAATCCCAGATTTCATTGGACAACTACAAAACCTCACATATTTGTAAGGCATATATATATATATATATATATATATATATATATATATATATATAGAATTACATTCATGTAAAAACAAGGCTTAAAATACAAACCTGTGGATAATTCTGGATCGTTGGATTTTGAATATCTAAGGTTGTGATTAGTTTTGATGTTTTTGTGTGCTGTGTCCGCCTGTGTGCACTGTCGTTCATGGGCGTGTGCACACTGGCCCAAATACTGTGGATTCACACATACATATTACGGATGTGTGCACACCGACATTTAGGTTTGTGCACTGTCGTCCACAGATGTGTGCACACCTGCATTTAAGTGTGTGCACGGTATATGTCCACATGTTTGTATTTTAAAGGTGTTTGCATTTGAATGCAACCCTATATATATATATATATATATATATATATATATATATATATATATATATATATATATATATATAGCACCAAACGCAATTGATATGATGAAACTTAATTGTAGTTTTATATATATTATGATGGATATGATGGAATGATGGATCGAGTAGGTCTCTATTGGAAAATAATTTCAAAGGTCCTCTCCCTGTTGTTGCATTTTCAAACTTGACAGATCTTAATGACTTGTAAGATCGAACGACCAAGCTTGCTTGATTATTGTAATAAATTTATTTAACGCATCTTATTTTCATCTTGTATAAATAAATAAACAAATATATATATATATATATATATATATATATATATATATATATATATATATATATATATATATTGCGCAGGCATGTAGCGACTTAGTCGGAGGAGGAGAGTCGCAGTTTCCTAATTTTACAAATATGGATTCCTTGAACTCTCTGTAAGCTTTCATTTCTCACATACTTTAATCTGCTCCTTTTGCTTTGAATTGAAGCTACTAATATATATACTGCTCATCTACCTGTTCTCGATCAGGACATTAAGGAAATGTTAACTTGTTGGCCCTATTCCTGACATCATCTGGAATCTAAGCAATCTGTATTTGCTGTGAGTTATTCGCAAATTAAATTATGGGCATCATATCATTGCAAAAAAGTTAATCTCAGCTCTCTGAAATGAAACCACTTATGAACAGTTTGCTATGTTTAATTTTGATTATTTTCATTTTATATATTTTCCTTCAGGGACTTGAGTTTCAATAGTTTGTTTGGTCAAATTCCAAATCATTCCACCCTCACCCCACCAATGCACATGTAAGCAAGTTTGCATAAACATATCATATCCATTGCTTTCACAAAAACAATATATATATATATATATATATATATATATATATATATATATATATATATATATATATATATATATATATATATATATATATTGGGGTGATCACATGTGGCCATGTTGTTAGGTGTGATCATATGGTCAATTACAGACCATTATATTAGATAGATACAATGAATCACATTAATCAAGATTCTTTCAGTATTTTCGCCCACATTCTCCTACGGGTAAACTCGTCATAAGGCACCGGAATAGGGAAAATCACATTGTTGTGTGTTTTATTTGTGTAATTGGTGCATTATTAGCCTTACTCTAGTGTATTTGTAGATTCACATGACCACATATGAGCGCTCTTTTATATATATATATATATATATATATATATATATATATATATATATATATATATATATATATATATTGTATTTCTTATTGTCGAGTCTGCTACATGCGTCAAAGTAAGCTAGACTTGCTAGAATCTTAATTTGAATTGTTTTTTCAGATTTCTCCAAGGAAATAAGCTTAATGGGACAATTCCAACCTGGATAATCAATTCGACTATGAATATGTAAGTGCTTGGATTCCAAACAAAAACTATATATATATATATATATATATATATATATATATATATATATATATATATATATATATATATATATATATCCACTTTTTGGCTATGATAAAATGAACATTAATAAAGAATTGCAGCTGATGTCTAACGATTTTGGCCACAATATTTGATCTCGATCATGTAGGCTGGATTTGAACCGAAAGTGTTAGGCCCAGTCATCACTTGTTCTTGTTCTCATCTTATTCCATTCCATCGAGACATAACCCAAAACATGTAACGTAAATTTAACATGTAATGGACAATTTTATACAAGAATGTGTAGAAAGGCATTGCCATTACCCTTTTCTCAAATGTGTAACGCTTTGCTCTTAATTTATTGTTTACTTTTCATTTAATGCAGCGATGTGTCTGAAAATCTTTTCACAAACAATGTTGCAGAAATTCAAAATTTGGATTCAAACTCATCTAACTTGTGAGGATTTCTAATTGACACGACGCCTTTCTTTATTATGCCATTTTCCCTATCTAGATGTTTTGTTTTTTCATACTTTGGATCTTTAATTTCTATTGCAGGAACTTTTTCTCATCCCTTAATTCTAGTGATGGGTAAGCACTTGGTGGACACTCAAAAAACACAAAAATGTAAATGGTTTTGATCTTGTTTTTGTGTTCATTTTGATATTTTAGGGGTACACACTGGGAACATGTTGGCTATAACTGCAGCAGCGGCCTAAAAAACCAATGTAAGTATATTAATAACTGCAGCAGCGACCTAACAAAAACATTTATTTCAAATATAATGACACTCTTAATTTTTTTTATTTTTCCATTGCAGTAAAGGACCATCTATTTATAAATTGTGGTGGTGAATCAATGCAAATAAATGGAAGTATTTATGAAGGCGATCTGAATTCAAATGGAAGTTCAACTTTCTTTCTGAGTAGCAGTTCAAGATGGGGTTATAGTAGTATGGGATCCTACTCATCAATAAACGACAAATACATAATGAATAATGGTGATGAGCCTCTTTACAGTACAGCACGTGTATCCCCAATCTCCTTGAAGTATTATGGATTTTGTTTAAGGGATGGTGAATATACTGTGAGACTTCACTTTGCTGAATTACTTAGATACAACAACTATAAAACCCCATATCTCAACAAATCAGGTCGAGTTTTTGACGTGGATATCCAGGTATATGTATATATATTGCATTATATATATCATGCTGATAAACTGGAATCTTGAAAGGTGTTTATGATTGCAGGGAAAGAATGAACTTAAGGATTTCAACATAGAAAAGGAAGCAGAGGGTGTAAATAAGGCTTACACTAAGGAAATAGGAAATGTTATAGTTAACAATAGTCGACTGGAGATTCACTTATATTGGTCAGGGAAGGGTTCATTGATGTACCAAGGTCCACTTATATCTGTTGGAAAAATAGCATTAAAATGGCATAAAATGACATGTTAAGTGGCTATTTTGTGGTACAATTATCAGTGGGGTTCACTTCCGATTTGGATCGGGTCAAAGTGGATTCGGATTCTTCGTAGTGAGACGAAGAGATTGATATATTGTACGCTCAAAACGGATAATGGGTGAATGAGATATTGATTCTCAAAGTAGACCCATTGAGTTGGAAAATGTAAGGTAAAAGTGAGCTTTGTCCCACATTGATTTGGAAAGAGGATTTCACTCCCCTTTTATACAAGAGCTTTTTTTTTAGAGCTTGTAGAATTGTATAGCATAGAGGCTCTCTCGCGCGGGGAGGTGAGGGGGGGGGGGTGCAAATCAAATTCCAACTAGAGATGACTTCGGAGAGGCTTGATTCAAGCCCGAGCTCGTGTGCGCCGGCACGAATGTCGTCCGGAAATTGGCTGGCCTTGCGGGCTAAGTTATGCCAACTTCAGCCATGCGGGCTAAGTTATGCCAACTTTCGGTATCAGTTTTCCAAACTCTAAGCCAAGCCTGGGTTCGACCTGGCCCGAGAGCATTAGGCCGAACAGAGAACGAGCAGCACGAGAGGTGCTCTCGTGTGCGCTGGCCGAGACCAAGCAACACGAGAGTTGCTCTCGTAGCATGCAGCACGAGAGTTGCTCTCGTGCGCTGCGGCTGAACAGCACTTCGGTCTACCAGAGCTATTTCTGGATTCATCCGTTACAGGAATTAATCTCTGTATTAATTCATTTTGAATTTTGAATTAAACCTGCACTAATGACCAGCTGTTTCAGATGTTACCAACGTGCCATGAATGCCTACTAAATGCTATTTAGTACTCCAATTCCTATATAAGAAGAGGTAGTAGGAGCAAGTGATTTACAACAAGTGTGGGAAGAACACGAGAGTACACAACACACAAAGATAAGCAATTTTCCTTCTCAAAACCTTTGCTCCTACTCCTTCTTTCTTGCTACTGTGTTTTGCCCGTGCTCTAGTTCGCCGGGTTCGTTCGTTTGGGTGCTCAAACGTCGAATCGTTGTACGTTTTATCCTGGGAAACCTAGGCCACAACGCTCCTAGCACTTTTGGGAGGTGGCAAATAAGGTTTTAAGGAAAGACAGACACTTTGCCTAACTCGTACCTTCTTTCTTCTTCTTTCTTGTTTTGGATTATGCTCTAAGCAAAAATTCGTTCTTTCTTGTTGTTTTGGAATTATAATCTAAGGATTATATTTTCTTTTTGGTTGATATATATTGGTATATCTTTTTCGTAGATATACATGTATATATAACCGTTTGGTCCGTTATATATATATATATATTTGTGTGTATATATATATATTTCGGATATATATCCAATAATATTTTATATATATTTCGTGTGTATATATATAAATATTATTTTACGGATATTAAATCGATTGTGGTTCATTATCACCAACAATCTTAAAACCTTATTAATTTTGATAATGAACAAGTCGATGGATTCCAAAAGTGTTGGATCCGTGAATGTTGCCGGAGGTGCACATTCAAATGGTAGGAATGGCAACGATGTTGCACATTCCGTGATGCCAGTTGACGGCAGCAACGTTGGAAATGATATTTCCATGGGAGTTGCAAAGACACACGATGGTGCTCCGGAGAACTTTGGTTCACGATCCGGTAGACCTGTGGCTAATGGCACACAATTGGTACCTATTGTGTTGTCTAGTGGATCGGCTAAAAGCCACGAAGGATCCTATGATGCTGTGATCACTACATGGTCTGAGGACTATTGTAGTGTGACCAATGACTTCAACCGTAGTTAAAGGAAACTTTGATTGTCAAGGTTTTTTTTTTTTTACCATCTTTGATTGATCACTTTATCATGTCTATTGTCTAGCAGCAGTAAATTAAACAACAGTAGTGTTTTCTCATCACAGGTTCAGAGAGGTCGAGATTAGATTGGGCAAAAAGGCTCAACATTTGCCTTGGCATAGCAGAAGGTCTAGCTTTTCTTCATGAGGGCAAGCAGAAAAATGTTCATGGAAATATCAAACCAACCACCATTTTTCTTGACAAACATGACAATGCTAAGATATCTGACTTTGGATTTTCCATGCTCCATGACCAGGGAAAGTCACGCGAGGAAGGAACAGTGTAATTGGTCCTTCATATTTTTCTGGACAAATCTTTCTCAAACTTGTAAATAAGTAAACAATCAAATAGCCAATTAATAGGTTCTCACTTGAACGCATTCTGATCGATATTGCAGGGTATACATGACACCTGAATACGCAAAATATGACCTCTTAACAACAAAGGCAGATGTGTATAGCTTTGGAGTTGTTGTACTTATAGTTGTGAGTGTAAAGAAAGAAAAGATTTCAATGTCTAGCAGCGGGGCTGACACCGAGTACCTTCCAAATCTCGTAAGGACTCAAACTTTTTTAAT
The DNA here is from genome assembly GCF_001879475.1 of Ipomoea nil. Taxonomy (NCBI): domain Eukaryota; kingdom Viridiplantae; phylum Streptophyta; class Magnoliopsida; order Solanales; family Convolvulaceae; genus Ipomoea; species Ipomoea nil. Next base: position 1,663,352 of record NW_017619370.1, on the reverse strand, counting down.
TATATCGTTGTGAGTAACGTAATCATATGATTGTGTGTATGATTGCAGGCGGCACGTGAAAAGCAAAGAGAAGGGCATTTTATGAACCTAGTTGACAAAACCATATCTAACACAGTGGATTGGAATCAAGCAGATACAACGTTAGAACTAGCCTTGCTGTGCTTGGACCAGTACCCAGATCAAAGACCATCCATGTCTCAAGTTGTGAAGGTTCTAAAGGAACAGCTCCCATTGAAGGATCTAAAGGAAAGTTTAAAGCAGCAATCTTCTGTCAGAGAAACTCAACCACATGGTGAGATTTCCACAACTCACCATTCAAAATCGAGGAGCACTTCAAGGGGTGGGATGACAGACACCAGCGTTTCTGCTTCTCCCAGTAGCACTGCTTGAAGAACAACACTACAAATCTACGCTGCTTTTCAGTTGTCTCTCTTCTCTTGCTAGTTTGTTTTGCTTTTGTGAAATAGTTGTGATATATGCCATGCATGTACAGTGCTATTATTTTATATTTTTCCACTTTGTAAACTGTATGTGTGTTGTGTTTCAGCACCCTCAAAATTCAAGTTATTGGAGCTTTGAGAATTGAGAATTTTTTTCTTTTCTTTTTACCATTTCATACTTCACAAGGTAAAAGATTGAATATAACATTATCACAGTGGCGCCCCTACTATTGAGATTCGATAACAGAGGTGCCATCAAGCTACCATAAAGAACACTTTCATTAAAGCAATATTTAAATAGTATTACAACTAAACTGATGTTTGTCCATTGTAATTTATCTTCTCTTATAGTTATGTTCGTGTTATTATTATCATTTTTTCTTTTATAAAATCTAAACATTATGATTATATATATAGGCAGAAATTCTTATGAGACATGAAGCGAGTCGGGTTATTTATGAATATTACATTTTCCATCATAAATCTTTAACCCTTACATATTACATTTTCATTCAAAAACATTACATTTTTCTTCAAAAAGTATCATACATTTAGTTTTACACTTTCTCTTATAACTTGTAAGTAACAATAAATTTTTCCCTAATTAGTAGTTCGTATTACATTTCCTTCTGGACCCGATCTTTCTCATTATCCCTAACTCTCTGAGAAGGTCTCATAAAAAAATCCACAACATAGTTTTTTCAAAGGAACCTTTTCTTGTTGAAAGATGAAAAAATAGACTTCAAGTACTCTATCTCTATAACAAGTTTCCAGTCTCTACTCTGTAGATTTCACTACAAAAACCTCTCTACACTCCAAAACTTCTAAACATATATTTACTCACTAAGACAATCACTATGATAAGTGTAAAAAAGAAGACCAAAACACTATAGCAGCTAGCTAGTCAGATAATGAATACCATGAAGGCCGGGGAATGGTCGAATTGTGGGATGGCAATGCCCCTCGAGCTGTACAAGTGATAAGCAGAAAAACGGTATAAATATTTCATTTGGATTGTGATGCGTAGTATATTAGCAAACAAATAATTCTCGGAGTACGAGTTATCGATTCACAGGGAAGTGGTTGTATAAAGCACTCGTTACTAATTTATTCATTTGAGCTAATCCTAACAATTATTTGGATGATTGATTTGCATAAAATAAATAAAATAAAATAGAGATTCAGGATTTTGAAAATAATAGGAGAGAAGATGGGATTCATGGGATTCAAGTATTTAATCACCTAGTGTCAAATCTTAAGGACAATATTAAAATCTGGGTTTAACAAGTATGAGGATGCAAGGTGGTATAGAGCTACTCTCGTAGTCACTAACACTAGTGAATTTCTACTCTCGTGGCTTAAATACCCAATAAAACAAGATTAAGCATCATAAATTCCTAACTATTATCATCTCTCGATGCGCAATAATCAAGAATTAAATCACCCTAATAAATCCCCCTTTCTCAAGGTCCAACCATTAGGTGCAATTGTGTGTGCCCTAAATTATGCCCCAACTCTCGTTGGTGACACAAACAAAGCAAATGAAACAAGTAACTATGGCCATTAATTACAACCATCAAACAATATTATCACGATTGCAACACAAGTTAACACAAATAATAATAATATATTAAAGAAACTAGGAGCTCAGGCATATAGGTTAATAAACACTTTACCCAATAATCTATAAAGAATTTAGCCAAGCATGACTAAATTATACATAGCAAATATAAATAAAGAATTACAAATCATCAAAAGAGGTACAAGAATTAACAAGACGATTTTCTCAAATCTCCCTAGTCTTCTTCTTGCTTCCCAAGACAACTTGTGGCTCTTGATTTCTCTCCTTCTTGTCTCCAAGAATCTCTGAATTCTAAACTATGAATTGTAAATTATCTATTCTAATTATTTTCTCTAAACTATTACAAATTCTTCGTAGCGTTGAGAAAGGTGGGATTTTATAGTAAACACAAAGCTGGTACGAAATAGAAATTTTTCTAATTTAAATAAGGAAATTGCTGCTATTAATCTTCTTTTATTTTAGCAATTGTCGTCCTTCAATCTTCAATAGTAATTAGCAAATTAATATTGCTTTCTTGAAATTCAGTGCCACCGCCTATTTCTTAATTTAATGCTGCGCCTTTCTTAATTTGATGAAATTGGTTCGCGTCTTTCTCGACGCGTTGAGACTTCTTGGTCTCGACCGTAATATCTTTCTGGAAATTTTGGACGCGTCGAGAGTGCTGTATACACGCTATTCGGTTCACTTTGACTCCAAAATTATCCTAGAACTTCCTCTACTCATAACTTTGACCTACAATGGTTCAAAAACACTAACAAACATCGTAAAACATTCAAAACGAGTGTAAACCATAATTAAATAATAAAACGAGGGATTATGCCATTAAAATACCAAAATCATGAATTCAAGCCTAATAAATATAATTAAATCAATACTAAAGATAAGCACAAATGTGATAACATCACCCCCTCACACGTATGCATTTGCTTGTCCTCAAGCAAAACCCAGGAATAAAATCACAAGTCAAAACATACAAGTTACTCATGCTCTCTCTTGCACAACCTTTCAAACCACCAACCAACTTGCTACAAAACAACAAGTTTCAAGAATCAAATTAGTTTGGCACATAAGAGACCCATTTCCAAGCCAATAAGCAAGCACCAAGAATTTAAAGTATGTGAGGATCAAGTGTGCACAAGTACTCAGTTGAGATTATGCAAGACACGGCTCATGAATGAGATCACGTAGGCCTGCCCTTCTTACTCCCCTAGATCAAATCTAAGAATGCATGCTAAGATCAAATAGGACTTTATTAAGCTTGTAATGGGGCTACGGGCGATGGCTAACAAAGAAGTGGGGATCCAAACTCAAAAACTTTCAAGGAGCAAATTTCTTTTAGGAACTTAGCAACTTTTTGGTAAAGTGGGGATCCAAACTCAAAAACTTTCAATCTTTCTTTCTTCTTTTTTTTTCTCTTTTTTATTTTTTCGATTCTTTTCTTTGAATTTCTTTTGAATACTGCAAGACAATTTTAATCCAATCTTTCAATTCCCTCACACTTGAACATTTGTAATATCAGCTGCTTTTTGGCACAACTCCATAAAACTCTTCTTACAGAAATAGTAAAGATAAAAGTTTGGAAGGGTGGAAGGAAAATATTTGGCCAAGGGCTAAGGGTTATAATAATGGGGGTAAATTAAAGAAAAACAATCACAATGAGGGGATAAGTGCTTAGCACTTATTTAAACAAACAAAAGGCACAATGGGGACACAAAGGATAAAAATACATATAGCGACAGGTTTAAAGGCTATGGCTAAACAAAAATGGCCTAAATCATTTCAAAACATGCAAAACTTAGACATCACTAAGGGTCTGTTTGGAAAGTAGGAAAATGACTTCTGGAAAATGAGTCATTTTCCTGAAAACATTTTCTTTTCTGGTGTTTGGCTGCACAACGAAAAACAGTCTTTGTGTGTTTGGTTCATTTTCCAAAAAATGAATAGGAAAATGAAATACTCAACTTTAATACTCCAATTTGCTAAGTTATATCTAATGTCCAAAAATCAGTTTTTTTTTTTTTTTTTTTTTTTTTTTTTTTTTTTTTTTTTTTTTTTTTAACAAAATTAAAATTTGCTTTTTGTGTTTTGAACCAAAATCATATTAGCTATGTTCTCTGGTTTCCGCATGTATGGAAACCAGAGAACTACCTCTGGTTTCCACAGCCAGAAACTAGTGGCTTTGGTTTCCGGCTGCGGAAACCATTTCTCTGGTTTCCGATGTGGAAACCAGAGGCACTGGTTTCCGCATCGGAAACCAGTGTGGAGACTTCCTCCGCTGTGGGTTTTCGTCTAGATCTGTTAAATTTGGAGATTTGTTGGTGGAGTTTAATGTTGATGGAGGCGAGCTTCTGGCCAGAGGAGAGAACGAAGGGAAGAGGAGAGAACTTCGTCTAGATCTGTCAGATTCGGAGATTTGTTGGTGGAGTTTGGTGTTGATGGAGCCTAGCTTATGACCAGAAGAGAGAAGTGTTGATGGAGGCGAGCTTCTGGCTAGAGGGAAAGAACGACGGGAAATAACTTCCCCCCAAAAAAAAAAGGCGAAGTCATTTTCCGTAAAAATTGAGTTATTTTCCATTGACCATATGTTATTTTCCGTTGACTTCTCTTTTCCTTGCCTAGCCAAACACCAGAAACCCGAAAAATGATTTCCAGAAATCATTTTCCGAGTTTCCAAACACACCCTAAGGGAGTAATGAGACAAGTTTTAGCAAAACACCCATGACCGGAATCTCACATAAGCCTTCACTAGCAATGCAAAACACAAGATCAAGAATTAATCCAATTATTTGGTGGTGAACAAAGCTATTGGCAAGGGAATAAATCAATTATGTGTTACACCTCAAATCATCCATCATAAATTGAGATGCAGCAAGCACCACTAAAACAAACCACAAACCAACAAGAGAGAGTAATTGCAATTGCATGCTAAGAAAAGTAACATATTCACCAAAAATAGCATATGAGTCATTCAAGCAAAAGCAAAAATTTTAAAATTTTTAAAAATATCCCAAATTAATGGCTCCTCCCCGACACTTTAAAAATTTGCATCGTCCCTGATGCAAAATAAAGGAAAAGGAGAACAAGAGAAAAGAGAAAACTAAGAAGCGATAAAATAATCACGAACTAGAAAGCAATAAAACTAAATAAGACGAAACTAGAAAGCAATAAATAAATAGGGAAAGTAATAAAAGATAACATGGGGTGCCTCCCATGAAGTACTAAGTTTAACGTCGTTAGCTCGACATTACCTCTCTAGCCATCAAGTGATTGGAGAAGAAAAATACCCTTCTTTCTATCAATTTTCTCTTCCAAGTATTTCTTCAAGTGATGTCCATTTAAAACCCTCTTAAGCTCGGACCCTTCATGTCATCATGTAAGGAACCACATTTGCCCGAATCTAGAATTATGCCTCCATTCTCTTTTCCTTCTTTTTCAACACTCTCATGTTCAACAAGTAATGAGAGTCTCGGATCATCCACATGAACCAGCAAGTATTGGAAATCATTGGATATATAGATAGGCAAATGTGTGCCATCATCCTTAAGAACTCCAATGCCTCCCAAATTCAAAATTTCTCTAAAGTTCTCTCCAAGGGAAGTGTTCTCCATTGGTGAGACATCCTCATTCAAATCATGTACTCCATTAAAAACTTCCTCATCTAATGGGCAACTCCCCATGTGTTCCTTGCCATCATTACCTTGCAACTCTACATTTTCCTCCCAGCTTGGTGTCTCCATCTCAATGCATTCATCAAATATTTCTTCATCTTCCTCTCTAAGATCCTCATCATCCTTTTTATTTTTCTCAACCTCATGACCTTCATTTGGCAAGAGCAACTCTTCTAGAACCTCTCCATTAAATGAATCTTGAAGTGGCTCTTGAATTATCAAATCTCGCGTTCGAGCCATCATGTGATCAATTTGAGCTATTTGTTCCATTGTTTCATTGTACATTTGCATTAACTTGGTCTCTATGGACTTCATATCAGTTGTTGAGTCAGGTGGTTGGTATTCTTATTGAAACTCTTGAGCTTGCCCTTGATACTGGTAGTTGGGATCCAAGATAAAGCAATTTTCCGCCTCATGGATCCATGACTCTTGAAGTGGCTCTTGAATTGTCATATCTTGCCATTGAGCTCTCTTGTTATCCAATTGAGCGTTTTGCTCCGTTATTTTATTGTACATTTGCCTAAACTCTTTCCCACCAATTTGGTAATTGGGGTCCAAGATGAAAGCAATTTTCCACCTCATGAGGTCCTCCACATATGAAACACCATAAGGGTTACGAAGTCGGTGATGTGCCTCCTTGATTAGTAGCTTGACTCATGTTGGCACAAAATTCTTGAGTAGGTTGTTGAGGAACATGGTTCGTGGGGTGGAGTATGTCGTGGAATATGTAGCAATTCTCCACCACATGATTCCCACCACAAAAGGAACACCATTGAGGTTGTGATGTTTGATATGAACTTTCTTGAAAATATTCTTGACTTGAGTTGGTGAAATTTGAGAAAGAGAATTGTTGTTCCATTCGTCCATATTCTTGATTCATATTCTAACTCATCTCATAACCTTGAGAAGGAGGATAAAACGGTGGCATGGTTCCTTGGAATTCATATCCATCCATAAACTAAATCACACTCAAAACAAGGAACTTGTTTTGGGTTAGCAAAATAAAATAAATAAAAATGGACTAGTCTCCTAGAATAAAGATTTCACTAATGTTAATACTAGAAACGCCACTTCCCCGGCAACAACGCCAATTTGATGCGTAGTATATTTGCAAACAAATAATTCTCGGAGTACGAATTATCGATCCACAGGGACGTGGTTGTATCAAGTACTAGTTGCTAATTTATTCATTTTAGCTAATCCTAACTATTATTTGGATGATTGATTTGCATAAAATAAATAAAATAAAATAGAGATTCAGGATTTTGAAAACAATAGGAGAGAAGATGAGATTCATGGGATTCAAGTATTTAATCACCTAGTGTCAAATCTTAAGGACAATATTAAAATCTGGGTTTAACAAGTATGAGGATGCAAAGTGGTATAGAGCTACTCTCGTAGTCACTAACACTAATGAATTTTCACTCTCGTGACTTAAACACCCAATAAAACAAGATCAAGCATCATAAATTCCTAACTATTACCATCTCTCAATGCGCAATAATCAAGAATTAAATCCTCCTAATAAATTCCCCTTTCTCAAGGTCCAACCATTAGGTGCAATTGTGTGTGCCCTAAATTATGCCCCAACTCTCGTTGGTGACACAAACAAAGCAAACGAAACAAGTAACTATGGCCATTAATTACAACCATCAAACATATTATCACGATTGCAACACAAGTTAACCCAAATAATAATAATATATTAAAGAAACTTGGAGCTCAGGCACATAGGTTCATAAACACTTTTACCCAATAATCTCTAAAGAATTTAGCCAAGCATGACTAAATTCTACATAGCAAATATAAATAAAGAATTACAAATCATCAAAAGAGTACAAGAATAACCAGACGATTTTCTTAAATCTTCATAGTCTTTTTCTTGCTTCCCAAGACAACTTGTAGATCTTGATTTCTCTCATTCTTGTCTCCAAAAATCTCTGAATTCTAAACTATGAATTGTAAATTATCTATTCTAATTATTTTCTCTAAACTACTACGAATTCTTCATAGGGTTGAGGAATGTGGGATTTTATAGTGAATACAAAGCTGGGACGAAATAAAAGTTTTCCTAATTTAATTAAGGAAATTGCCGCTATTAATCTTCTTTTATTTTAGCAATTGTCGTCCTTCAATCTTCAATAGTAATTAGCAAATTAATATTGCTTTCTTGAAATTCAGTGCCACCGCCCATTTATTAATTTAATGCTGCGCCTTTCTTAATTTGATGAAATTCGTTCGCGTCTTTCTCGACGCATCGAGACCTCCTGGTCTCGACGGTAATATCTTTCTGGAAATTTTAGACGCGTCGAGCCTCCGGCTCGACGCGTCGAGAGTGCTGTATACACGTCATTCGGTTCACTTTGACTCCAAATTTGTCCTAGAACTTTTTTTGTTCATAACTTTGACCAACAATGGTTCAAAAACACTAACAAACACCGTAAAATATTCAAAACGAGTGTAAACCATAATTAAATAATAAAACAAGGGATTATGCATTTAAAATACCAAAATCATGAATTAAAGCCTAATAAATATAATTAAATCAATACTAGAGATAAGCACAAATGTGATAACATCAGATCACGATGAAGGATCGTATTCATAGTAATCAGTTGCAGAAGTAGACGTAGAACCTAAGTTGGTTTGAACTGTTGTTGAGTACTGAGTGTGGCTTCCAGTGGACATCTGCTTAAGCTTTCCGCAGTGGAAGTCTTTCATGGCCTTGAACCTCAAGTCATCGATGTATGTATTCGCCTCTGGGATCTCGTCAAGGATGGCGATTTTGCCTTCGAGCATGCCCACAACCTCGGACATTATAGGTCTCAGAGATGGAGTTGCACTCGTGCACAATAGCCCGACTTTCACTATCATTTCTGCTTCTTTTTTATTGATAAGACCACCCATCTTTGGATCAATGAGCTCTTCCATGTTTCCGCTGAGTTGCAGGTGACAAGCGTGGAACATTATGAGAGATCATTCATTAACATTTCCCCGCCTTTTGCAGATATCTATGTTAATAACTATACGGTCTTTCCACTTTTGGTTACACGACTATGGAACTATTTTCCGACATTTGGTACAACGATTGTAACACCCCTCTAAAACAAGCTAAACCAATAGCCTTAACACATGCAGATAACACAACAAAACACTAGCACAGCGGAAGATAAAAAGGTATTTGGATAAAAGCAAATCCAAACAAGGGTGTTATGCCACGTTTACCTACAATGCTAAAAGCTACGGCGGTCAAATCTGCATTGTGTGCACAACTATCCCAAAATCCATAAGTCTATCACTACATCGGCTCACAGGCCAAAAACAAGGGAAAAGCACTAAACTACCAGGCACTAGACTTCGCGCTCGTCTAAACATCACCTGAAAGATCACAAAGATAAACATGGGACGACCCCCGGTCAGCGAATAATGCTGGTAACCCACCAATACATGTGAAATAACATACATAAGTAAGGTATAAATTGTAAAATCATTTTTGAAACGGAATACATATATATAAGTGTAAAACCAAGAGTAAACACCAACTCAAGACTCATCACTCTCAAAGATAACACGGGAACACATCCCAAGAGCACAAAGGATAACCACAACACAAAAGATAAAGACAAGACCGATGGCAACACATGCCCTTGTGACTACACACGTCACAAGAAAGAGAACTCACAACAACGGCTACACAAGCCCTCGTGACATCACCCATCACGAGTTGATATGCCTTCCTTATGCCCTGTTCCAACCTTATGGCTACCCCCAACATTATATCTTCTTCCAACCATTACCTCCAGGACCCTTGTACAACCAAGTCCAACCTTATTCCCCCAGGACCGTCGTCCCCCACCAACGACCACCAACGAGACCACCAATTCATAGTACACAAGGTACCGTACACACACGGCCACACATGCCCTGATAACACATGTTATCCCCCATAAAAGTGAACCTTACACAAAGGCCACAACTCCATAATCACGTCACGGCCACCACGAGGACCGCTGCAATACCTTGGTGACTAGTGTCCCATACCACTAATCGTGCAATCCAGGTAAAGCCACACACGCATCACACCACAACAGGAATCAATCAACGGATCACAACGAAGATATGAAACCATATTCAATCAAGGAATGGGTCACAACCCAACTACAACAACGATGAATAACACAAGTTGTCATCCACCAATCGGAAGGTACAAACAACACACACGCTAGCATTTAAACACCGAACTAGCATGCTTATCAAATGGGTAAACCAAAGGTAGTTCCGAAGAACACACAAGACTCACCACGGTTCAACAAAACACAATGTTGAACACTTAGCACGATTCAAGACACCAAAGCCTACATGGAATCCTACCATATAGTTCTAAACATATGAAACATCAAGAAGACACTCAAATAGTTCCACAAAAGAACATCGGGAAGTCAAAAGACCAAATACCGAGTCAAACGAATCACGGGGAACAAATCCTATCACAACACCACTATGTTCCCCGCGGGTGGACCCACGGGTAGTACCCCACCCGTTGTCCCGCCCGCGGGAACACCTTCCCACAAGGCCATGTACCCGCGGGTAGGCCGGCGGGTGGTGCCCTGCCCACCGTTTCGCCCGCGGGTACACACTTGTACCACAACAAATCCCTTCGGGGATTTTCTTTTCCAAACACAAATTCAAGTCCAAAACATGCCAAATCTCAACCAATACAACAAAATGACTTGAACCATGGAAAATGCCAAGCAATGGCACAAAGGAACCCTAAACACAAGCTCTAGATATGCAATATCAAAAGACAAATGCATAAACCCTCACATTTCATAGCAAAACACATGTAGAATCTAAGAAATCACATATAGGTAAGCAAAATAGGTTTTGTAGAGCATGGGTTACCTCTTGTAGACCAAAAGACTTCACTTTACACCACAACAAGCTCCCCACAAGGCTTACTTTCCAAACCCACTTCAAGATTAAACCAAAAGATCATAAAGATCATACCTTTAAGAAAAAGACAACTAAGATGAAACCAAAAACACAAGATGGACTTAGATCTTACCCTCCTAGATGCCCAAATAGGTGAAAGGTTGAATCTTGGTAGCAAATCTTGGAATCTTGACAAGGGTCTCAACTTAGCTTGGAGAATAAGCTACTCACCTTTCTAGAGAGAAGGTACAGCTAATTTCTAGGAAATGTAAGGAATGAAATGAAGAAGTCTTCTAGGTTAGGTTACAATACTAACTCTTGGTGAAAAGTCAAGGATACCCTTACTAACCTTTAGAAAGTGTAAGGAACAAGGGAACTCCCCTCAAAGCTCAAGGTACAACATAGCTTTGAAGTTGACTAGTCAAATACTAGTCCTCGAGTATTAAAAATCAAGATTTTAGGAATTAATTCTTCAAATAAAATAGGATTAATTACTCAATTAATCCATGGATTGAATGTGGATTTTTGGGGTGTCACAACGACTTTTAAACCTCTACAGCTACATCTGATCTCTCTGACCTAATTTCCAATCACAGGTGACTTATCTTAAAAGGAAAATTTATCAATTTTATTTACTTTATTAAAAACTTCTCGGGAAGGAAACTGTAAATGACAATTTTGTCCTTCAAGATCAGTCATTTTGACTAAAATCTGGTCACTAGTAACAGGAAATTAGGTCGGTTGTGGCAAGGATTTAAAAGTTGCGGGACCATATGTGAAAAAATTAATAGTCAAGGACCAAATGTGTAGATGATCCCATGGTCGTGGGACCAAAAGTGGAAAAAATTCGTGACTACATTAACTAATGGTTAGATGTATGAAGAGAGTACCTAATCTAAATGACAAATGCAATAGTGGTTCGGCATGTAGTTGTTATTGTTCTTGCCACTAATGACTTCTAGCAGTACAACTCTGAAGCTGTAAACATCTGCCTTGTAGGTCAAGTAACCCCATAACGCATATTTGGGTGCCATATAACCTCTGAATCATACAAAAAAAAAAATTGATTGTCTAGCAGAGCTTTAACAATTTGTAATATAATCAAAACGAGAAACGACGATGGAAGTAATTTGAAGTTGGATATGAGTGCAAAACGAACTTACATCGTTCCAGCGACTCGTGCTAATATGGGTCTTCTCGCCTTCGGTAAGCCTAGCCAGTCCAAAATCTGAAATTTTCGGGTTGACGTCCCAGTCAAGCAGCACGTTGGTAGGTTTAGTGTCTCTGTGGAAAATCTTAAGGCTATTATTCTTCATGTATTTGTAAACAACTAGCAACTGATCTCCTTAATACAGCACCCGTGAAGCTTAACGAGATTCGGGTGTTGCAAGCAAGAAATCATGCCAATCTCGTTCAAAAAATCGCGGTTTCCCTCCGTCGATTTGGAGGATCGTTGCTTCACTGCAATCAAGGTACCATCAGAACTCTGACCCTAGAAAAGACCATTTGTTAGAGGTTGAAGGCCCCAAAATGTACAGTTATAAGTCATCTGTTTAGATCGATACCTTGTATACCGGACCAAACCCGCCTTCTCCGAGCTTGTTTGCATTATCAAAGTTGTTTGTAGCAGCTTTAATTTGTTTTAACGTGTACGAAACCATTTGTAACTCCACCCCTTCCAGACCTGTCCATATATGGAGAATTCAGAACTAATCTATCAACTTTGCTTTCGTATTTAGTCAAATGAAACTATTAAAAGAAAACGAAAAATAAGTAACACTAAACAATGGCAACTTCAAGCTCTAAAGGATCACTACATTTCTGATTAAGTAACTACCTGTGGCTATTCCTTTCTTGCAAAAACAAATATCTCTTCCACCAGAGCAGGCCAACGATGATCACAACAGCGAACCCAACCAATATATAGTCCAACAATAATAGGAACGACTATGTTCTTCTTCTTATCACCCTCGTCATCTTTACAAGTTTTGTGTTGAGATTAACAAGAACAAGAAACAATAAAAATGGCAGAAAGGGTAAAAAAAAAATTACGTGGTTCGGCAATGTGCCTACGTCCATGGGAGTGAAACAATACTCTTATTCATAGTAATGGTGATAGTGGTGACACAACCCCTTAGGGATACAACCAATATATTTATAGGCATCTAATCCCTGTACAATAGGTCTACCCGTTTCACTCCTACTCCTAGTATGAGACAAACTCATATTCCTAATCCATATATGAGACAAACTCACAATCTCCACCTTGGCGAATCCTACTCCTAGTATGAGACAAACTCATATTCCTAATCCATATATGAGACAAACTCAACAATCTCCACCTTGGCGAATATGTTCTTTAGGAGAAAAGATAACTCAACAAATCTCCACTTTGACGAATATGCTCTTTAGGAGAAAATACTTATCTCACCATCTCCACCTTCACATATATGCCCCTTAAGAGAAAAGACTATCTCCACCTTGGCGAATATGCTCTTTAGGAGAAAAAAGATAACTCAACAAATCTCCACCTTGACAAATATGTCCTTTATGAGAAAAGACTTATCTCACCATCTCCACCTTCACAATTATGCCCCTTAGGAGAAAAAGACTTATCTCACATATACACATGGGTAGGAACAACCACGTTCATCCCAACTAGCCAGCCACATGCATCACGCAGTAGCATCAAACGTTTCCCAGAGCATGTACACAAACCGCTTTGTCCCAAGCCATTCGCCCCTTAACCGTCGACCTGTTATACCAAACGCGACTCATGCTTACTGTCCCATTTAGCTGACCTCCTGTATCTGGCCCATACCAGGTCCATGTCCCCTCCTGGTATCCACGCTGCCCCTAACACAACAGCGCTCCTGCAAAGTCACACTAAACTCGTGTGCCTTGCCCAATGCTCCACTAACCAGCAACACGCACCACGCAACATCAAACATTTCCCAGTGCATGTTCACGAACTACTTCGTCCTAAGCAATCCGTAACACCAAGCCATATTAGCCCAGCTCATACCAGTCGTGACTCATGACAAGCCCGACTCATACCAGGTCCATATCCCCTCCTGGTATCCACGCTGCCCCTAACACTACAGCGCCCCTCACCACTTTCTCATTTAGCATCTAGAAACATCCAACAAGTCCAAATAATGTTCGAACTTGTTCCTTGTAACTGCTAGAACATCACCTTCACTATAATAAGAGTCATCAGCATGTACCACATCCGTAGCTTCCTGCTTCTTCAACTCCTTCCAATTAGCCTCTTCCAGATTAGCTGGCTTTTCTGCCTTCAAGGTTTTCAGAAGGTTCTCATGTGCCAACAAATCCTTTACCCTAGATTGCCATAACCCAAAATTCCCTGTACCATCAAATTTTGATACCTCGAATTTTGAACTTGAATTGACCATCTCAACCGTGCTCTGATACCAATTTGTTTAGATTAAGAAGAACAAGAAACAATAATAATGGCAGAAAGGGTAAAGAAGACAAGATTTACGTGATTCGGCAATGTGCCTACGTCCACAAGAGTGAAACAATACTCTTATTCATAGTAATGGTGATAGTGGTGACACAACCCCATAGGGATACAACCAATATATTTATAGGCATCTAATCCCTGTACAATAGGTCTACCCGTTTCACTTCTACTCCTAGTATGAGACAAACTCATATTCCTAATCCATATATGAGACAAACTCAACATTTTGAAAACTGTAGAAAAATAGAGATAACTCAGAAGAATCACAAAGGCTCGGGATTCATTAACGCAAATAATAAATTAGGAAATGCATTGTTGTTCTTGTCACTTTACAATAGCTTTAGACACATTAAGTTGGGCAATTTAACTTGATATGAGAAAATAAAGACAAAAAGAGGGTCGAAATTATCAAATTCTAGCTTACACCGGATAAATGGTTGAATTACCCTGAGACGGTGTATAGCGTGTTTGATGGTCCAACTCTAAGCTACTTTAAATTATGTTAGATTATATTGGCTTTGTTTGGTAAATGGTTGTTAACTGATTGAGTTAGATGGTATGACTAATTTATAACATTAGCTTATCGTAGAAAAATGTTTGGTAAATTAGCTGTTAGCTAATAGCTGTTTGGTATAATTTCTTTTCTCAAAAAGCTAATTGAAAAAATTGCTTAGAGCAGCTTTTTGAATTTTAGCAATTTTGGAGTTAAAAAAAGCTGATTAATCAAATACTTGTATTGATTTTTATTTAATAGTGATCAAATACTTCTGATTATTCCAAAAGGCACCAGACAAGACATAGTACAAGCCAGTATCAATTCTTCTTACCTGTGGAACAATTGTGAAGTTCTTCGATTAACCAAGAAATTATGTTTCCGTAGTATTACAATTGAGGAAGAAATTGAAAAGTTAGAAACTTTTGCAAAGTGGATTGCTGATTTAGGCGATGGAAAACTTGGTGACAATAATGACGATGAGTGCAATATAATTATTTCGTCTCAGTTTGTATTACAAAATGAAAGTGATCTCATAAAAGAGATTGTTGATAGCACATTTCCTTCATACTGTAGTGGTAACATAGATCCTAAACATCTTGAGACTAGAGCCATATTGGCTCCAACATTAAATGTTGAAGATCATGTGAATGAATACATGAACGATATGAATGAAGCGTCGTCTAAGACGTATTTGAGTTGTGATTTTATTTGCAAGTCAAATACTAATGTTGATATGTTATCTGAAGTTCACAATACCGAATTCCTTGACAATTTGAGGTGTTCAGGTATACCAAACTATTCATTAACACTAAAGGTTGGATATCCCGTTATGCTTTTGAGGAATATAGCCACACTCCCCGGGATGTTGTCTGTCCGACCGCTAGATACATCACCTCCTCCGACAAGGAGGAGTTGTGAAGAGATAAGATAGATTGGTCATGTTGGACCCAAGCACCATACGCCGGATTGACAGTGGACGACGCAGCTTCATCGGAGGCATCACCGGTGGAGGCTTGAAGGATCGGCGGCGGACATGGCGTAGCGCCATCAACATAGTCGATCAACCCTTGGCCTCGGAGGAATGACACTATTTGGGTTCTCCAGAAAAGGTAGTTGCGGGAGGTTAGTTTCAGTGAGACAAAATGGTGGGCGGCATTGAGGGAGGTAGGGTAGCCAGCGTTGCTATGGTGGTTGACGTGTGGGTTATCTAGGAGCCGGAGGTTGACATTGTCGACGCTGAGATGAAGAGGGAGAGAGAAAACTGGAAAAAGTGGCTAACTGATACTAGATGAGTTTAGGGAATTCTGTTATCGATTCATAATATCCAACAGATAGAGTTTACAAGATATACAACAACTAGGAGGTTCCTATACAATAGGTTAAGGTTGTGGTGAATAAGTCTACACCACATACATTATTAACTCTATAATATTAACTGTACTAATAATTGGGTCTTTGTAATGGCACAAGATTAATCGTTTCAAAATTAGGAAACCATGTGATTGAAGTGCAAATTTTATGTCGAAATAATGCAGGTACCAATGTTCTGATCCAACGGATGGCTTGACTCCGTCAGACCCAAGACTTTCTTTTAAATTTCAAAAGAAGCAATTTCCTGTTATGTTGTCATATGCCATGACAATAAACAAAAGTCAAGGTCAGACGTTATCACATGTCGGGTTGTTACTAAAAAAAAATGATTTTTTACCATGACCAATTGTACGTAGCAGTTTCGAGGGTTAGCAATCTAGATGGTCTTAAGGTTTTAATTTGTGGTGAACCTAAAGACTTTTTAAACACTACTCAAGATGTTGTTTACAAATAAATTTTTAATAATTTGTAATCGTTTTATTTCTATTTACTGTTACCAAATAATTATACTTTTATTTAATATGTTTTTAACATTGCATATTATGTACTTATACTATAATAATATGGTCGTGCATCGCAAGGGTGCATCTTTGTAACGCTTAAGGTGCGCCATTTCTAACACTGAAGGTGCACCATTTTAACACTTAAGGTGCGTCATTTTAACACTTTAGGTGCACTACTAGAAAACTACCCTTATAGCGACGGACAAACATTGCGACGGACAAATACGTCGCAATAGATGACTTTTTGCGACTGAAATAGCGACAATCTTGCGACAAACATATTGCTCTTGTAAAATATTAGATTTAGAGCTATTGCGACGATATTTATGACGATATTGCGACAAACGTACGACGCGATTGAGATGTTGGCAAAAAGTAGAATAAAATGTCTTAGCGGGAAATCTATTTTTGGCGGGAAAACTCGTGACGTACAATATTTCGTCGTAGTTACTTTGGCGGGAAATTATTTTTCATCGATAGCTTTGCGACGTACTAGTTCCGTCGCAAGATTTATTTAGTTTAGTACATTGTATAGATGAGTAATTACGACAAACATTTTGACGAACTTGGGACATACATAAATAATAATTTTAATATATTTTAAATTTCTATTATTATTAACTAAATGAAAATGTATAAATGTATAAAGAAAGAAAATAATATATATATATATATATATATATATATATATATATATATATATATATATATATATATATATTGGTGTATCAAGCTAATAAAAAATGGATTTAGAGCTATTGCGATGACATTTACGATGATATTGCGACAAACATACGACATAATTGAGATGTTGAAAAGTACAACAAAAATGTTTTAGCGGGAAATTATTTTTGGGCGGGAAAACTTGCGACGTACAATATTCCGTCGCAATTCCTTTGGCGGGAAATTATTTTTTTCATTGGTAGCTTTGCGACATATTAGTTTTGTAGCAATTATTTCGACGCAAGAACTATTTTATTTACTAAATTGTGTAGATGAGTAGTTACGATAAACATTTCAATGAACCCGTGACATACATAAATAATATTTTTAATATACTTAAAATTTGAATTATTATTAGTTATTTCACAATATATAAATATATAAAGAAAAGTACCATATATTTTTCAAAATATATATATATATATATATATATATATATATATATATATATATAAAGAAAAGGATATATATATATATATATATATATATATATATATATATATATATATATAATGATTCTTACTTATTATTTTTCATTGGCGCAAAATGTGACTGATATATATAATGATTCTTAATTTTTACTTCTCATTGCCGCAAAATATCTGGCGGTCTTTCTCTTCGCAGTCCACAGCCCTAGCTCTGTATGTCTTCTTCAAACTCTGTCTGAAAGTCTCACTATACCCATCTGCTCTCTTCAAACTCTTGTTGTCTTTCTCTTCCACACACCACAGCCCTACCTTCTGCTTCAGCTCGGAGAGAGGATATACCTAGCGCCTCACCCTCTGTATTCCAACTGCTCAACAGGTGAAACAATGAACTACATCTCTTTCTTAGTTTACTTGTGTTTACTGTATGTATATCTTGTGTTTTGTAAGCATCTCATAGTAGTTTTCTACTGTTCTCAAATTTCTAAATATAAAATATAAAGCCAAGAAATGAGAAGATACTCCATCTCCATAACTATCCCCTTTATATTTTGAGAATGGGTTGGGATAATTTTTCCGAATTGTAGCCGAAAATCACTAAGTTGAGTACAACCCTTATTTTAATACAAGCTTTGGGACTGGATTTTTAAAAGATGGGAAGGTGAGTACAAATGTGAGGCTTTCTTGTTGAATATGGTTGAACTCAGAACATATACTCACTTGCCTACTGATCTTTTTCAGATGCACATCTCATACCTGTTGAGTTGCCAGAGATGTAATCCTTGACTAGCAGGTATATTTAACACTGCTTTACAATGTCTTTGGATGTCTTTAATTTCTGCCTTTTATCTAGATATCCTCTCTAAGCTATTTTAGCAAGTTGGATAGGTGCCACCATTTTGTTATTTGTGTAATTGTGTCTTGACTAAGGCATTATACTTGGTCCAATCGATTCATAGAATCTAAGAATTCTTTTAAAATATCAATGATTTTTGTATTTATTTAATATTTGTATGAAGGAATGTTCATGAATAATATTGCTATTTAGTTTCTAGAAAAGAAAATGGTTAATTCTAGATTTCATCTTGTGATTTCAATACTTTAAGGTTTTGTTAGGAATATATTGTAAATTTTGATGAGCCGAATGTATTTTTGAAAAATCAAGTAGTCCCCATTTTTATTCTATTTGAGTCAGGTTGAGTCTATGGAGTATGGTGCACCCATATCATGCAACCCATGTACAAGTCTGGAAAATCACATGTTGATTTTAAATGTTAAGCGGGATTATAGCTTAACATAATTAAGTTGCGGATAAGTTACTAAGAACCATGCTAGAGGAGTTGGAACAAACACGTGTGAGCTATGTCAAATGATTTTAAGTTCGAATCTCAAGTGAAGCATTTTTTTAAGCTTGGGAGACTAGCTCTGACCGTATGAGAGACTAGCTCAAGGTCAAGTATATTGGACCGTATACCGTATGGGAGACTAGCTCAAAGTATACCAAAACCGTATGAGAGACTAGCCTGAGTGTATTGGAGACTAGCTAAAATGGAGACTAGCTTGGACCGTATAACAGTATGGGAGACTAGCTTGGACAGTATGAGAGACTAGCTCAAGGTCAAGTATATTGGACCGTATACCGTATGGGAGACTAGCTCAAAGTATACCAAACCGTATGGGAGACTAGCTAACAGGGACACAAAGACTAGCTTGGAATGGAGACTAGCTAAAATGGAGACTAGCTAATTGGAGACTAAGCTAAATAGAGACTAGCTAAGATTGGAGACTAGCTAAGAATATGGAGACTAAGTAAAATGCACAAAGATCATGAAGGAGAAAATATCTGATATATTTTCATATGAACATCAAGTTTTTACGGTGGAACCGGAGACGCTCAAAGAAGGCTGATTCGCGGAGAAATTATTTTATACTCAAGCAAGAATCAGCAGATAAATTATTTGATCAACTTGACATGTTAGAGTATTTATGAAGGACCAGAAATGTCAAAGATTGCCGCGCCGAATTTATTCAAATTCTGGAGGCTACAAAATTCAAGAAACGGCAACGGGCAAATTATTCAAATCATCTGACAAAAGGAGAAAAGACATCTACCTAATATTTCAGATCAAGTTGACAATATCTTTTGATCAACTACAATTCAAAATGGACGATCAAGATCGAAAGTTGATCAACGGGCAAATAGCTTTTACTAGCTATAAATTGTCCAAGCAGACTTGAAGACAAAGAAGAGTGGGACATTAAGAGAAGAAGAGAGCAGTTAAGCAAGAAAAACCCCAAGAGATTGAGCAGTTCAACATCTTGAACAATGGCTAAAACATACAAGCAAAAGATACAAGCTATATTTTTATTAGCCGAAAAAGGGGGAAACAGAGCTTCATAGGATAAAATTCAAGTCTGAGTGAGAGAGAAATTTTATTTCTTTGTAATATTCTCTACTGAGTGTAGAAAGAGGGCGGAGTAACTAGAGAGAGTGAAAAACCCTGGTGGAGTGTAGCTTTGTGCGTAGCACTCGTGGTGAAGGGCAGAGTAACAAGAGGAGCTTGTGAAAACCCTTGGAGGACGTAGCTTTGTGCGTAGTTCTCGTGGTGTAGGAGTACAGCTTGGTGCGAAGTACTCGGGAAGGCGGAGTAACAAGAGGAGCTTGCGAAAAACCTTGGAGGAGTGTAGCTTTGTGCGAAGCACTCGGAGAAGTGTCGGTGGACACTTATTCACTATTGTATCTGGGTGATCGAAGAATAGTGAATTTCCTCCTTGAAGTGAAAGGAGAAGAGTGGACTAGGAGGATTACACCACCTCTGAACCACTATAAATCTCTCTCTCTATTTACTTACTGCTCATATATTTTGTGCATGCTTATTCTAACTGCGAACTAACCCGATTACGATTTATCGCTTATCTTTATATGTCTGGGTTTGATAGTTCCCACGTTTGCATGCAAGCCAAACTTTACGTACATCATCCTTGAACCATATCAAGTGTTTCTAACGTGTTGCATGTTTAGAATATCTCTTTGAGCACCACACTAATTAAGCATAACACTTTACCGCTACTTATTCCGCTGCACACTCTAAGTTGCTTATCCTGTTAATGCTTGTTACTTAGATTTGAAATTACCAAAGTGTTATTTGCCTTGTGTGTTTTCGAAGAAAGTTTAAAAAGTTAGAGAAGTCTATTCACCCCCCCCCCCCCTCTAGACTTCTCGCCACCCTTTCGGGACCAACAAGTGGTATCAGAGCGGTTGTCTATTTGAGTCAATTTTGACTGCTAGATAGATCTCGAAACTTCAAAATGAAGAGAGATATGGCTCTTGCTCAAAATTTGCTTTTCTCACTTGATAAATTTGATGATTGGAAAATACGTATGCAGGTGCACTTATCTGCTTTAAATGACGAAATGTGGGAAGTCATCGCAAATGGTCCTATCCAAATTATGGAAGTTAACATTGCCGCCGCACTAACTCCAAATGCTCCACGATATATTCCAAAGCCAAAAATGGAGTGGACAAAGGAAGATAGAGGGCGAAATAATTTGGACAACATTGCCAAAGATATTTTGTTCAAAGCGGTCGATGACACCATATTCCCAAAGATTCGAAAGTGCACCATAGCAAAAGAAATATGGGATACTCTCATTAGTATCAGTGAAGGCGATGAACAAGAAAAAGACAACAAACTAACCATTGCCATGAAGAGGTTCGAAGATTTTAAAATGCTACCGAACGAAAGCATCACCGACATGGAAGCTCGATTGATCAAAATTCTTGGAGAAATCACAGATCTGGGAAAGACCATTACCCAGAAAGAAATATCGCTCAAAGTGTTACGCGGACTACCTACAAATTGGGATACGAAGGTGACCGCAATGCGCGATCATAGAGATCTAAGGACATTATCTACGGATAAACTCTTTAGTGATCTTAAGGCGTATGAGTTCGAAATGAAGACACGAGTCGAGGAAGAACGTGATGAACGAACATCCGCATTGATGGCCGAACAACCCTCAACATCAAGGTCAGTAGCAAATAATGATTTTTTATCTGACGAACAATTTTCTCTATTTGTTAGGAAATTCAAGAAGTTCATGCGAAAGAACAAAGGATCACCACAAGGAAATTTCTTTCGAGAAAATAGAAGATCAAGAAGGGAACCGGTCGAAGATAACACAAACGTGTGTTACAATTGTAGAAAGCCTGGACATTTTATGGCCGAATGTCCACATCCCAAGGCGGACAAAAATTCGAATACTTCTCCACAAGTGGAATACAAATCCAAAGAGAAGAAATTCAAAAAGGGCAAACGGAAGGCACTAATAAGCGATCCATTAGAAGCAAGTGAATCCGAAGAATCATCTAGCGACGAGAGTGATTCATCACAAGAAGATACGGCGCTACTATGTCTAGTGGGCAAGACATCCGAACATGAGGAATGCTATATGGCGCGTGAAATCGACGAAGAGGTATCTTCTAGCTCTTTTAGCTCTTTTAGTTCCGTTGACACTTCTTTCCAGACTCAAGAATCATTTCAAAGTCTTATGGAAGATTGTCAAAAGGCCATGGCCACTCATACTCAAATCAAAGAGCGCAATAATACGTTAATTCTTGAAAAGGAAGAAATGTCACAAAAATTGCAAAATGCTCTAAATGAAATGAGTAACTTGAAAGCCGTAAATGTTCGACTTCAAGAAGAGTGCAAAGCTAGAGAGGTTCGAGAACATAACCTTCGGGAAGTAATCGCATCATTTACAAATTCATCCAAAATAATGGATAAAATGGTAAACATGCAAAAACCCGCTGGAGATAAAGCCGGACTAGGCTACGATCCATCATGTTCTCAAACCCCTGTAAAACTGACTAATTCTACTACTACTTTAATTAATAAAGTTCCAGTGGTAAAATTTGTGAAAACTCAGTATAGCACAATGAGACAAGGAGTTGGTAATCAAATAAATGCCCAGAAAAATATTGCAAGGCCGAATCCAAAAATTAATATCTCGAATAGGCAACAAAATTTTAAAAGGCAAAAATTTGTATCTCCAAAGAGAACCAACGAGTCTAGTGCAACAAAACCTCATAGGAATATGGGAAGAATTCCGAGAATTGGAGCTGGGAGATTATATCCCTCAGAACAAGATTGGTCGCTTGATGACAAACCATGACCAAGTCCAGATTTGCTCTTTTTCATAGAATCAAGCAACTATCTGCTTCCCAACCCGCACCAAAGCATTATTCGCAAGTGCGTTATGATTATAATGTTTTTAATGGTTACAAATCACCTACTCTTGGATCAGTGGGATCTAGGTGGATTTGGATGCCAAAAATTACTAACACAAAAGGACCCAATCAAGCATGGGTACCTAAAAATAATTAATCTTTCTTGCAGGAAGTTTGGTATTTCGATAGCGGTTGCTCTCGACATATGACCGGCAATAAAGCTAGTCTAGTTGAGTTCAAAAGTATCGAAGGACCAAAAGTAGTTTTCGGTGGAAACGATCGATATGGAATGACAAAAGGAACCGGCGCAATTGTGAAAAATGGTCTACGAATTGATGACGTATCTTATGTCGAAGGATTAAAATTTAACTTGTTTAGTACAAGTCAATTTTGCGACAAAGGATATCTCGTAGAATTTTACAAAGGCAAATGTCAAGTCAAGGACGAATCTACGAATGAAGTCGTACTAGCCGGATCAAGAAAGAAAAACATGTATGTTGTAGATTGGAGTACAACGAAGAAATCCGTATGCTTGATGGCAAATAATTCGAATGAAGTTTGTTGGGAATGACACAGAAGGCTAAATCATTTGAATTTCAAAACCATCAACAAGCTCGCAAGAAATAATATAGTTGAAGGACTACCCAACATTGTGTTCAAGAAAAATCAAATTTGTGATGCATGCCAGAAAGGAAAACAAATCAAAGCATCATTCAAAGTCAAAGCTCAAGAGTCAACATCAAGACCCTTAAGTCTACTGCACATGGATTTATTTGGTCCAGTAGACCCAGTAAGTATAAGTGGTAAGAAATATACTTTGGTTGTTGTTGATGATTTTTCTAGGTACACATGGACAATATTCATCAAGAAAAAGGATGAAGTCTTATCAAAGTTGCCAGAGCTATTGAAGCTACTGCAAGTCGAAAAAGACATGAAGATTGCAACAATACGAACCGATCGAGGAACAGAGTTCGTGAACAGAGTGATTCAATCTTATTGCAATTCACAAGGAATTTTACATCAATTATCTGCCGCACGAACGCCGCAACAAAATGGTGTAGCCGAAAGAAGAAATCGAACACTCAAGGAAGCCGCACGAGTCATGATAACGGCCGCAGGACTACCAAAGAGATTTTGGGCAGAAGCGATTAACACGGCGTGCTATACTCAAAATCGCAATCTAATCCACAAGTCTTATAACAAAACACCTTATGAATTATGGAAAGGGAGAAAACCCAATCTCACCTATTTTCATACATTTGGTTGTAAATGTTTTGTACTTGTTAATGGAAAGTCTCAATTAAAGACTTTTGACGAGCGAGCGGACGAAGGAATATTCTTGGGATATTCATCTACCAGCAAGGCATATAGAATATTCAACAAATCAACAATGGTGGTAGAAGAATCGATTCACGTTGTGTTCGATGAAAATCACGACAATAATGGCAAAAATGATGAAGGTAATCGTGATTTAATTAAATCTAATGATTTGTTCGAAGACAATGTGTTGCAGGAAGTAGAAGAATCAAGTGATATGGGTGATCACCAAATTGAGGCAATATCAAATGTGATACCCGAAATATCACGCACAACTGAAATTGCACAAGAAGAAATTCCAGTAGTTGAACCCGAAGATGCAACCGTCAATAATACACAACAAGTGGAATCACATCAAGAAGGAAACTCTGAGAATCCAACAAATTTCCAACCAAATCGAAAATGGCTAAGAAGTCACACACATGACTTAGTCATTGGAGATCCAAGTGACGGAGTGAAAACGCGATCATCTACTAGGAATCAACAACAAGATGCAATGTTCTCATGCTTTCTATCTCAACTGGAACCAAAAGAAATTGATGAAGCTTTAGCAGATCCAAGTTGGATAGATGCCATGCAAGAGGAATTAGATCAATTCAAGCGCAACGACGTATGGAAACTTGTTCCAAGACCAACACACCAAAATGTAATTGGCACTAAATGGGTCTTTAGGAACAAATCAAACGAAGACGGCGTCATTGTTAGGAATAAAGCAAGATTAGTCGCGAAAGGGTATTCACAAGAAGAAGGAATTGATTTTGATGAGACATTCGCCCCCGTCGCACGACTAGAAGCAATTCGGATATTCCTAGCATATGCAGCGCACAAGAATTTCGTGGTATATCAAATGGACGTAAAGAGTGCATTTCTAAATGGCTTACTTGAAGAAGAAGTTTACGTCGAACAACCACCCGGATTTGAGGTAAAAGACGTTGGTGATCAAGTCTACAAATTAAAGAAGGCATTGTATGGGTTAAAACAAGCTCCGCGAGCTTGGTACGACACCTTGTCAATGTTCTTAATTAGTTGTGGATTCACCAAAGGTCTAGTCGATAAAACCCTCTTTAGAATTCAAGAAAATATTCACATTTTATTAGTACAAATTTATGTTGATGATATTATCTTTGGAAGTACTGATAAATCTTTATGTGAGAAATTTTCTAAGCTCATGCAGAACAGGTTCGAGATGAGTATGATGGGAGAATTAAATTACTTTTTGGGACTGCAAGTCAAGCAACTTGAAGAAGGAATTTTCATAAATCAAGCTAAGTACACAAGAGATCTTATCAAGAAATTTGGCATAGATGGAAAATCCTCAGTCAAAATTCCCATGAGTACATCTCAAAAATTGGATAAAGATGATGAAGGAAAAGACATCGATCAAACGATGTATCGAGGGATGATTGGATCGTTACTATACTTAACCGCAAGCAGACCGGACATATCCTACTCGGTTGGCGTATGTGCAAGATTCCAATCAAAGCCCAAAGAGAGTCATCTAATTGCAACCAAGAAGATAATTCGATATCTCAAAGGAACAATCAATGTGGGATTATGGTATCCCAAAGTAGGAGATTTTACACTAACTGGTTATTCAGATGCAGATTTTGCAGGTTGTAAAATAGAGCGAAAAAGTACCTCAGGGACATCCCAGTTCTTAGGGGGAAGATTGGTCTCTTGGTTCAGCAAAAAGCAAAACTCCATAGCTACGAGCACTGCCGAAGCCGAATATATTGCAGCTGGGAGTTGTTGTGCACAAATCTTGTGGATGAAGCAACAATTATTGGACTATGGGATTAAGTGCGAAAATGTTAGCATTTTATGCGATAATACAAGTGCAATCGCCATAACCCAAAATCCGGTGCTTCATTCGCGAACCAAGCATATTGACGTTCGACACCATTTTATCCGAGACCACGTCGAAAAGAAAGATTTGAAGATCGATCATGTTCCCACGGAGAATCAAATTGCCGACATTCTCACAAAGCCGTTGTGTGAATCTCGTTTTGCAACTCTAAGGCATGAAATGGGAATGATCAAAATGAGCTAAGCATTTTCTAAACTCTTAATTGTTGTTAATTTTTGATACGTACTGTGTGTATTGCATGTAATCTATGTGACCTATGTGTTTTAATTTGAATTGGTATGTACGTATGATATATGTTTAATTGTGTACATGTTTTCGTAAAATTTGTATGTACCTAAATGTGTTATAATTTTATCTTACGAAAACTGCGTACCTAAATTTGCGATTTATCTATGTGATACGTATGTCTATTCAATTTGTCACGTTTTAGCATAATTGATTTGTGTAATTTGTTTGCTAAATGTGTTTAAATAGATTAATTTGAGATGAGTATGTAATTTAGGGGGAATGTTCTTTTAATTGGGTTAATTTTGATGAAATTGCATATATTTAGGAGGAATATGTCTAATTGGGTTTGTGTAAGAATAGATTTTCTGATGAGTGCTTACATGTTGGAAATTCAAAAGTCAAATAAGTTAGGCCCAATTTTAGAAAGTCAAAAGTTTTAATTGTTTTGGGAACTTGAAAATTCTTTACAGATATTAGGTATCTGTCTGATCAATTTATTTTTATCAGGTTTCTTTTCAGAAAATCAGCCTTATTGAAATATGAAATTGATATAATAATATTTATCTGGAGTGTATTTATTGGTCTAACAGATTATTTTCGAGATTTTTTATCTGATTTGTTCCAGGTTGGCGGTTATTTGAAGCACAATTTTTGGCACCATGTACTCACAAATGGAGTATAAAAATCTGAGCTGGCAAATTTAAATCATGTGGAAGGTCGAATTTATCCTCAAGGAGATCAATACTCTCTCTCTACCCACTAGAGGGCAAAGGAGTAATTTTGCACCCCTTCTCCCTCAATCCTAACGGGTAGAAAAAGGAATTAAAGAAGAACACAAAATCTTCTTCTTCTTTCTCTCTCGCCGGCCGGAAACATAGCACAAGAAAAAGCCAAGAATCTCCCAACACTCAAACACCCACTCTAATTTCTCTACACAAAAATCTTCTACACACTAATACCCATCACCCAAACCCAAAATCCTACCCAAATAACCTCACAATCCAAAAACCCATTCCTTCTATCCTATTTCGGACCTCACTGCCGAAACATCCAATCTTGCACCCAAAAATTTCTAAAATCTTTTTCTACTCAAATGGAGATTAATCAAGTGGATATGGAGTCATTCACAACCGGAGGAACAAGAAAATCTAGCCGTGTACTAAGCGGGATGATTCTAGATGTCACCGACTTCAACAAGCAAGTGGAGGACAAATCTATTGGGGTAAAAATTATCAACTCTCTAGAATCTTGTGGGTTGTTAAATTTTTGCACTTTTAGATATGTTGGTTTCTATAAAGATGAGGTGACCAAATTATACATGAATGCTAGAATAGAAAATGGCTCAATTATTTCTATGATCAAAGGTGTTGATGTAGAAATTAATCTCGATGATTTTCGGAGGATGTTTAATCTTGTTGAATCGAATTTGAGGGTAGAAAATCATGTGCATGATGTCAATGCCATTTGGGCCGAGGTACGCGATGCAAACGCACCGCTATCTCCGAAGGTTAATGGTAACAAAAGAGACTTGAAGAAGGATTATGGATTGTTGTTGGATATTGTTCATAAATGTGTAGAATCCCGGTATCATTGCCGTGACAAGTTGTCAAAGGAGAAATTGTTGATTATGGATATTATATTGAACAATGTTTGTGTGGATTGGGGTGTGTTTATGTTTGGAAGATTGTGTGAGTCTATAAGGAAGGCGAAACCTTTGGTGGATGGATGGTTTCAACAGGAGATCGGTTACGGGTTTGCCGTTGGTGAGATTTTGAGAACCAAAAATGTCACCCTTACTAAAGCCAAGCATATTACAAACCATAGCTACCTCTTTCGGCCACCCAACTCCAATGAACCTAAAAATCCCTCCTTACCCTCAAGCCTACCAAAACCCACCCGAAAAAGAAAATTGCCCAACCCCTTCCAAAACCTTAAACAATATATCCGAGAACCAAGTCATGAAGGCTCAAACACCCATGCCGTTAGATCAAACGAAGAACAAAATAGCCACCCAATCTCAAGACCCTTAACCACTCAAAATCCAAACCCAATTATCCTTGAGAGCCACGGGTTTGTTGAGGCAAATAGAGTTGAAGTGAATGTTGTTGAGAATGATCAAGTTGAAGTTGGAAGTGATGATGAAATATCAACATTTGGGGCGGATAGTGCACTTTTGGAGGAATTTAAAAGAGCACTAGAATGGAGAGCATGGAGATTAGGGGATCACAACTTGCTAGCCGAATCAATAGGGCCGAATACCATGGAAAGGGAAGAAATGGTGTTGAATTGGTTAGGCACACGTGATCTTGCTAGAGCTACCCGACTTTCGGTGATTAAGTCTCACTTTTTGACTAAGCTTGCTAGGAAGAAGAGAACCGAAAAGGGAGTGATGGTTGAAGCCACAACCGAAGAGCCTTTAGGAGAGTTTGATTCAAATGATATTCGCCGTGCCACCGCTATGTCTTTAGAGGATACCCGAAGAGGACCCGGAGAGGGATCTTTGGCGAGAAATGATAGTGTAGAGATCGTGGCATTTGATCCATATCTTGCGAATTTTGGAGATGAAAATTTGAATGAAAATTTGAGCTTTGAGTCTTACTTTCCACATCTCGTAACGGAGGTTACGGAGTCTATTCGTGAAGAAGGAAATGCACCAAGTCAAGGGGTTTCCTTGAATTTAGATGAAGCACGGAATTTGCCTACATTGCCAATTACTTGTGAAGTCTACGATCAAGACCACCCAAGGATCCGAAATACATTGATGATTTGCTACAACACCGAAGAAGCCGAAGCAAATCTTGCCGATACAATGATCACCACACCAAGAGATGATTTTGCACACCCTTTGCCAATTCCAACCGCACCCGTGCAACATGAACCCTTGTTCAATGCACAAGCCTTGAGAGAAGAAATTGTTAGAGATGTTAAGGCAATTGTACAAGACTCTACGGGTGGATTGAGAACAAAGATGGAGGCAATGGACACAAAACTTGATGATTATCACAAGGAGATGGTGGATCGTGCTCAACAATTGTTTAATAGGCAAGGCCTATTAAAAACCAAAATTGACACGGCCAAAGATGAATTGAAAAAAGATGTGATGAAGTTGTTCAATGAAATGGCAAAGCATGGGCCCGATACTACGTCGAGGCTCAAACTTTTGGAACAACAAGTGCAAGGTTTACTAACTCAATCGCGTATTCACATGGATCTTCTAGAGGGAGTGCGTGACAAGCAAGATTCTTCCACCAAGAGCTTTCAACGATTCATAGATGCTGCCGAAAAGGGGGAAGGATTGGCACGTCATTTTGTGCCACAAGCTTATGCGTACACATAACCAAGAGCTCCAAGAGGACCAATAGTTCAACTAATTCGACCAACACCACCAAGAGCTCCAAGCCGTGTAAGTATGATTGATTACCTTAGAGGAACTTGTCCTAGCTCGAGTTCTACTTCTCATGATGTGTTGCCACCAAGGACGATTGCTTCAACGCCTTCAATGCCAAAGCCAATTGCAACAAGGATACAAAAATTGCAAGAGCTTCAAACGGAGTTCGGACACCGAAGTGACCAAATGAGTGATGGCCGAACACTTGACGAATGCATCTTTTGGCATGAAGCCGGAGTGTTGAAAGGAGATAATATAAGAGAAGCTTATGGCAACTACATCACCGGGCAAGTGACCGCACCATATCAACACAAGGGCCTCGAGAAGGATTTCAAGAAGTTAAGAGACTTCATCAATGCCAAGTTGAAAGGGAGGTAACAAGTTTGATTGACCAATCAATTTTTTGGTGTATAATTTATTTTAGCTAGCACATTTGTTTTGACATCCTATATATGCTAAGCTAAAATGGGTTGAAATTGCATGATGAAAATATTTCGTACCATACGAAGTAAGTCCTAGTTAATTTATTTATTTTGTGCTTTTATGTCACAATATTTTAAATTGGACTTAGTAATTGCATGTGATGCGTATAATTGAGAAAATAAAATTGAAAGGGGGAAGAAAAATTAAAAGATAAAAATCAATACGCAACACTGCGTTATAGTCTCAATATACGTTTATGACCGTCCAAAATTAAAATCTCTAGGTCTTAAATTTGTTAAACCCGTCAATTGGCTAGTCGAAATAAAATCGAATAAAAGAAATCATTTTTCAAAATTGACAAAGCCAAAATGACTTGGGTATAAGTTTCGGCATCATCAAAAATGGGGAAATTGTTAGGAATATATTGTAAATTTTGATGAGACGAATGTATTTTTGAAAAATCAAGTAGTCCCCATTTTTATTCTATTTGAGTCAGGTTGAGTCTATGGAGTATGGTGCACCCATATCATGCAACCCATGTACAAGTCTGGAAAATCACATGTTGATTTTAAATGTTAAGCGGGATTATAGCTTAACATAATTAAGTTGCGGATAAGTCACCAAGAACCATGCTAGAGGAGTTGGAAGAAATGTGTGTGAGTTATGCCAAATGATCCTAAGTTCGAATCTCATGTGAAGCATTTTTAAGCTTGGGAGACTAGCTCTGACCGTATGAGAGACTAGCTCAAGGTCAAGTATATTGGACCGTATACCGTATGGGAGACTAGCTCAAAGTATACCAAAACCGTATGAGAGACTAGCCTGAGTGTATCTAATATGGAGACAGTATGGGAGACTAGCTCAAGGTCAAGTATATTGGACCGTATACCGTAAGGGAGACAGTATGGGAGACTAGCTCAAGGTCAAGTATATTGGACCGTATACCGTAAGGGAGACTAGCTCAAAGTATACCAAACCGTATGGGAGACTAGCTTGGAATGGAGACTAAGCTAAAGGAGACTAGCTAAGAATATGGAGACTAAGTAAAATGCACAAGTCTCACAAAAGCCATGCACCATATGGAGAAACACACCAAGTATGGTGAACAAAGCTAGAAATTCGAAACAGAGCATCTCACCATAAACAACTGTGAAGTTTTTACAGAGGTTCCAGTATATTATTTTACAAGGATCATGAAGGAGAAAATATCTGATATACTTTCATCTGAACATCAAGTTTTTACGGTGGAACCGGAGACGCTCAAAGAAGGCTGATTCGCAGAGAAATTATTTTATACTCAAGCAAGAATCAGCAGATAAATTATTTGATCAACTTGACATGTCAGAGTATTTATGAAGGACCAGAAATGTCAAAGATTGCCGCGCCGAATTTATTCAAATTCTGGAGGCTACAAAATTCAAGAAACGGCAACGGGCAAATTATTCAAATCATCTGACAAAAGGAGAAAAGACATCTACCTAATATTTCAGATCAAGTTGACAATATCTTTTGATCAACTACAATTCAAAATGGACGATCAAGATCGAAAGTTGATCAACGGGCAAATAGTTTTTACTAGCTATAAATTGTCCAAGCAGACTTGAAGACAAAGAAGAGTGGGACATTAAGAGAAGAAGAGAGCAGTTAAGCAAGAAAAACCCCAAGAGATTGAGCAGTTCAACATCTTGAACAACGGCTAAAACATACAAGCAAAAGATACAAGCTATATTTTTATTAGCCGAAAAAGGGGGAAATAGAGCTTCATAGGATAAAATTCAAGTCTGAGTGAGAGAGAAATTTTATTTCTTTGTAATATTCTCTACTGAGTGTAGAAAGAGGGCGGAGTAACTAGAGAGAGTGAAAAACCCTGGTGGAGTGTAGCTTTGTGCGTAGCACTCGTGGTGAAGGGCAGAGTAACAAGAGGAACTTGTGAAAACCCTTGGAGGACGTAGCTTTGTGCGTAGTTCTCGTGGTGTAGGAGTACAGCTTGGTGCGAAGTACTCGGGAAGGCGGAGTAACAAGAGGAGCTTGAGAAAAACCTTGGAGGAGTGTAGCTTTGTGCGAAGCACTCGGAGAAGTGTCGGTGGACACTTATTCACTATTGTATCTGGGTGATCGAAGAATAGTGAATTTCCTCCTTGAAGTGAAAGGAGAAGAGTGGACTAGGAGGATTACACCACCTCTGAACCACTATAAATCTCTCTCTCTATTTACTTACTGCTCATATATTTTGTGCATGCTTATTCTAACTGCGAACTAACCCGATTACGATTTATCGCTTATCTTTATATGTCTGGGTTTGATAGTTCCCACGTTTGCATGCAAGCCAAACTTTACGTACATCATCCTTGAACCATATCAAGTGTTTCTAACATGTTGCATGTTTAGAATATCTCTTTGAACACCGCACTAATTAAGCATAACACTTTACCGCTACTTATTCCGCTGCACACTCTAAGTTGCTTATCCTGTTAATGCTTGTTACTTAGAGTTGAAATTACCAAAGTGTTATTTGCCTTGTGTGTTTTTGAAGAAAGTTTAAAAAGTTAGAGAAGTCTATTCACCCCCCCCCCCCCCCTCTAGACTTCTCGCCACCCTTTCGGGACCAACAGGTTTGGATTACTTCATCTTGTGATTTCAATACTTTAAGGTTTGAATTACTGTAATTCCTTTCTCTTCCCTGCACAAAGTTTAACAGTTTTTTTTTTTTTTTTTGTATTTGTTTTACATCCCCATTAGAACAGTAATTTACATGTGCATGCATTTTCTTTTCCTATCAACCTATTCATCCAACTCTTTCCTAGACATACAAATGTAAACAAAAACAGGAAAATGTAAAGGTTATTAATTTCAAGAAATATTAAACTCATTTTTATTGTAT
The DNA here is from genome assembly GCF_001879475.1 of Ipomoea nil. Classification (NCBI taxonomy): domain Eukaryota; kingdom Viridiplantae; phylum Streptophyta; class Magnoliopsida; order Solanales; family Convolvulaceae; genus Ipomoea; species Ipomoea nil. The sequence goes on along the minus strand of NW_017619370.1, from coordinate 1,630,391 downwards.
TCAGAATAATATGCATTTTTTTCTTGCTTGTTGCTTGTGTGCGGTGTGATGATTAATTATTTCTTTATTCTGTCTAGGTGGTTTTTTTGTTTTTGTTTGTTTGTTTAACATGATTGTATTGTTAGTAGCTTTATGAAGTAGAGAATTTACTGAGAAAGTTTTATCTTTGTTAAGAAATAGTAATACATTTTTTATATAATATTTACTTTTCAATATTGATACAGAAATACAAGAAGTCTTTCAAAGCATCACAAGCAAAAAAAAAAAAAAACAAAAAAAAAAAATAGAAGTAGAGAATTGTTCCCTTGAAGTAAAGCATGACAAATCAAAACCAATGAAGTGAAGTACCAATTGGAGTAATTTTAAGGTAAATAAGATTTTTGGACAAACACACAATATATATATATATATATATATATATATATATATATATATATATATATATATATATATATATATATATATATATATATATATATATATATATATATAGAATAATTTATTTAATGTAATTGATTTTTTTTCTACTTGTTTATATATGTTAGATCTTGCAAATGTCAAACTTTCGTTCTTGGATGTATAATCGGCTAGACGCATCAGGATATGTTAGTAGTGAATTTAAAACGGGAGTAGAAGATTTTTTGGATTTTGCATTCAATCATTCGAAATATATTTTTGATGACACTATCCGATGTCATTGCGTCTTGTGTGCTAATAGGGAATTCGATAATAGAGATATTGTAGTATACCATCTATATTCTAAAGGTTTCATTGAAGGTTATTGGAATTGGTCATCACATGGTGAAACTTTTAATCAGTACAATGATAGAGATGGGGTGCATAGAAATAGAGATGATAATGTAAATGCATACCAAAGCATGGTAATTGATGGCGTCTTTCCAAATTTTGGTTTAAATGATTTTGGTTTAAATGAAAATGAAAGGGATAATGATACTTCTGTTGGGGAGTTGCCTAATCCTAGTGCAAGAGAATTCTTTTCTTTGTTAAATGATGCCGATGAGGCATTATGGGATGGCTGCAAAAAGCACTCAAAACTTTGAGCCGTGTCTCAGTTGTTAAATTGTAAGTCAGAGTGTAACATGAGCGATTCATCTTATGATCGGCTTATTTCAATAGTAAAAGACATGTTGCCTGAAGGTGATAAGCTTCCAAAAAATTTCTATAAGACTAAAAACATGATGAGAAAATTGGGACTTGATTATAAAAAAATTCATGCATGTCAAAACAATTGTATGTTGTTTTATAAAGAAGCAGAGACATTAACAGAGTGTTCTTTGTGTGGTCATCCTCGGTATAAACCTGTGAAATGAACTAGTACAAAAAAAAGGGGTACCTTTTAAGACTTTGAGGTATTTGCCACTTATACCAAGGTTACAAAGACTTTATATGTCTAAGAAAACAGCAAAACATATGACATGGCATGAATTTAACCGAAGTCCAGAAGGAGAATTAAGGCATCCTGTTGATGGTGAAGCATGGCAACATTTCAATCGTACTCATCAAGAATTTGCACTTGAAACAAGAAATGTAAGACTTGGTTTATGTGCAGATGGATTTTGTCCATTTGGACCTAGTGCAAAACCATACTCATGTTGGCCAGTTATTATTACAGTGTATAACTTACCACCATGGATGTGCATGAAGCAGCCATATTTATTTTTGAATATGATCATTCCAGACCCCAATAGTCCCGGAAAGCATATTGATATATTTTTAAGACATTTAGTGGATGAGTTGATAGATTTATGGACTACGGGGGTAGAAACTTTTGATGCACATAGGAAACAGAATTTTCAAATGCGTGCTGCTTTGTTATGGACAATTAATGACTTTCCAGCTTATGGCATGCTATCTGGATGGAGTACCCATGGACGATTGTCTTGTCCATATTGTATGGAGAAAACCAAGGCTTTCCACTTGAAGCATGGTGGAAAACCATCATTTTTTTATTGTCATAGGCAATTTTTGCCTTTAAACCATGCTTATAGAAAGCAACGAGATAAGTTCATGAGACCTGTTGAGAAAGATGTTTTAATGGAGAGATTATCTGGGGAACAAATGTTTGCTCAAGTTTGTGCTTTGCCTGATATCATATTTGGTACTCAATGTAGTAAACAAACTATACCGGGTTTTGGAAAAAATCATAATTGGGTGAAAAAAAGTATTTTTTGGGAGTTGCCTTATTGGAAAAAATCATAATTGGGTGAAAAAAAGTATTTTTTGAAAATGTATTTAATACAGTGATGAATGTAAAAGACAAGACAAAAGATAATATAAAAGCTAGGATGGATTTGAAAGTATATTGTAAGCGACCCGAATTGGAGTTAGTTGAACAGAATGGAAGATTTTATATGCCAAAGGCTTCTTATACACTAAGTAAGGATCAAATTAAAGTTGTTTGTGAATGGATCAAGCAATTAAAATTTCCTGATGGTTATGCTTCAAATATTGCTAGTTGTGTAAATGTGGAGAATTGCAAGATTGGAGGGTTTAAAAGCCATGACTGCCATGTTTTTATGCAGCGATTGTTACCGATTGCTTTATGTGATTTTTTACCAAGACCGATATGGGATGCCATTACAGAGCTTAGTCACTTTTTTAGAGATATTTGCTCAAGTAAATTACGAATTCAACATTTGGAAATATTGGAGAAAAACATTATTGAAATCCTTTGTAAGTTGGAAAAAAATTTTCCGCCTGGGTTCTTTGATTCCATGGTGCATTTACCCATTCATTTAGCTTATGAGGTTAAAGTTGGCGGACCTGTTCATTATAGATGGATGTATCCATTTGAAAGGTATAACTTTCTAGAACATATTTCCCACTATCATTGTAACAATCTTACAAAAAAAATGATTTTCACTTCTCTTCTGTAGGTTTTTGCATCAATTAAAAAAAAAGTGCGGAACAGAAACTATGTTGAAGGATCAATATGTGAAGCATATTTGATTGAAGAAATATTTACATTTTGCTCACATTATTTTGAAGATCATGTTCAAACACGATTGAACCGTGTTCCTCGTAATGATGATGGTGGAGATGTAGATGCAAACAATCGTTTGTCAATTTTTACTCTTCCGGGTCGACTGTTAGGGCAAGGTATTCGTAGATACCTAAGTGATGATGAGTATAATGCTGCTGAAATTTAGGTTTTAATGAACTGTGAAGATGTTGTACCATATATTGAGTAAGTATGTCAAACTTAATCTCTATAACATATATAGATAAAAAAAATTTAAAAATAATTCACCTCGAACTATTAAACTAATGTTAGGAAATTTGATGATGAGATACAAGAAGCAAGACCAACAATAGGTGAAGATGAATTACAGAATATTCGTGAAAAGAAATTTGCTTCATGGTTTAGACAATATGTAAGTTTTACTATTTACAAATTAGAATAAGTGATCTATATTTTATTACTTCAAACTTACTAATGATATGATTTATTAATTTATATATTTATGATTTATTAATGTGCATAGTCGTATATACGAGCTATTTAGAGGTCCATCCCAAATTGTCACCATTTATAAAGGATATTTTGTAAATGGATTTAAGTTTCATACACAAAAATATGGGCAGCACAAAAAAAAAAAAAAATGAATAGTGGAATTTGGGTGAAAGGAAGTTGTTATAATGAATATGAACGTGACTACTATGGTGTTTTGCTTGATATCTATGTTTTGGAGTATTTTGGAGTTGGTAATAACATAGTTCTTTTCAAGGGTCATTGGTTTGATACTGAGAGAGGTATTAGGGTGCATCCTTATAATGGTTTGGTTGAGGTTAATCACAAGTCAAGACTTGCATCTAATGAACCTTTTGTGTTGGCCCAGCAAGCTCAACAAGTCTATTATAGTTGTTATCTATGCACTCGACAAAATAGGCGTAACTGGTGGGCTGTTTATAAAGTTAAGGCTAGAAATAGATATGATAGAATTTCAAACATTGATTATGAAAATGAGGATGGCAATGAATTTATTTACCAAGAAGATGAAATGATTCCAACAACTATTGCTCCATCAGATGGACTAGATGTTGAGTGTACTCTTGATGGAGGTTATATGGAAGAAGTGGATATGGTTCAAGAGCAAACACATATCCAAATTGAGGAAGAAGAATTGCTTGAAGTTGAAGAAGAAGATGAAGAGGTTGATGATGAAGATGAGAATGAGGAAGATGAAATAGCATTCATGTCATCTGATTCTTATGATGATTAACAGTTAAAATCATCAAATTCTATACATTTTTTTCTCCTTTTAATTGGTTATACTTAGTACTTGTAATTAGTTTTTTTTTTAATTATGCTGTTTTATTTCTATAATTAATTCATTTTTATAACTATACTTTTTATCCTTCTTATAGGTAAAATGGTGACTAGAGGCAGGGGTAGAAAGAATAAAACTCAAGTAAGCGGAAGTTCTAGTCGTTTTGCACAAGTTGTTGTTGATGATCTTACTTCTAATCCATCACATTTTGTCAATGGTCATGGACTGCAATCCACACCTCTTATTGCACCTTTAATTGATGGATTGCAATCCAATGCACCACCTCATGGATCACAATCCAATGCTCCACCTAATCATGTTGCATCTATATCTTATGGACTCCAATCTGATGCACCTTTGTTAAATACACCACTTGATGATCATGTTGAAGAAGCTGTAGAAGTTACTGTTCAATCACTTCATGAATCTATCACTACTTTAACTAAACAAACAAAAAGGAGGGGGCCTAATAGAGGTAGAGCTCTACCATCTGATCCTTCCAAGAGGATCAAATTGAATGTTATAAGTGGGAGGTAGTGTTTTATTAACTTTTTATTTTATTATTTTTTGGGTATAATTATGTTTTTCTTAATTGAGAAATTATTTATTAGTAGCTTGCATGGCATGTATTTAACTATTTTATTATTTGAAGTATAGTGATTTTCTAGAAGATGGAGTTGCTGCTGACATTTCTGCTATGGTGAAATCAAATTTTAATGATCCTTGGCCAACTTGGGCTCAATTTTCAGATGATACAAAAGCTGCTTTATGGGCAAAATTTCAGGTAATAGTGTTGATTTATTTAACAAACATTTGATGCATTTCATTAGATTTTCAGCAACAATATTCTCTTTTTATTTAGCATAAGATATATAATCGTATTTTTTTCTATATGTTAGGAAAAATATCATTGGGATGAAGATAAAAATGAAAATGTGTATAAAATATGGTATGCCAAAGCTAATAAGGGGTTTAGGGATGCTATTAGTAGAGGAAGAAAAACTGCATGCACTAAGGCTGACATTAATCCCTATGATCCAAATGCTAACTAGGAAAAAGTAAAAGAGCATAGAGAAAGTTGGATCCCGCAACCAGTTTGGAATCATTTTGTGGACAATATTTGGTCCAAAGAGGAATGGATGAAGAAATCTGCTAAAGCTGCAAAAAATCGCAACACACTAAAGGAAGGAAGTGTCACCAAACATACTGCTGGTTCATGTTCTTTTGTTAAACATAAGCATAAGATGGTATGATGTTTTTTCACTATTTTATAATACTTGTCATTTTAACTAATTTTTTTATGCTAATAATAAATTGTTTTAATAATTGCTAGGCTAAATCACTAGGACGAGAACCATCCCAACTAGAAATCTTCAATGCAACTCATACCCGTAAGAAAGATGGTGGCCAATTTGTGGATGGAAAATCAAAATCTGTCAGTGTAAGTATTAGAAGTATTATTCTTCTTATTAGTTACTTAAGTTTTTTTTTTATATAGTTATATGATGCTTATATTAGTTTCTAATTTTATAAATAAAAAAATATGGTGTAGGAGAAATATGACACAGCTTTGAAAGAGAAACATGGTTGTGATTCTTCTTCTCAAGTGATATTTGATGCTGATGCATGGAAATATGCAATTGGTGATATCAATCGTTCCCATTTGTATGGTTTTGGAGCTCTTGAGAATTGAAAGTCTGTTCTAGGTGAAAATTCAACCCAAAGATCCACAACTACTAATGTACCTAATGTAGCAAATGAGGCATTACAAGAGCTTTTCAAGAAATGGTTGTCAGAACAACTCCCTGGTATGTTATCTTCTTTAGGCTATCATCCTATGGATAGTGCATTTGGAGACAATGTTCCACCATCATCAAGTGGTGATAATCCAAATACTTCACAAAATGACAGTCAAGAAACCGAAAGTAATAGGGGTGGTGATTGACATGATGAAAGGGATGGGGATGGACATGATGAATTGGAAGCACCATATATGGTAATTTAGTATGTTGCTAATCTGGTGCAGCACATAGTATTTTGTGATTATGCATGTACAAAGCTAACATCAACTTCTTTTTTGGTTACAACTTTGACAAGCTAAACTATCCCAACATATTTTTTGGATTAGCTTGTCCATTGGGATTTATGTTTTGTATATTAGTATGATGTTAGCTAACAGCTCTTAACTCCAATTTAGAGGAAGATATTAGTTAGCAACCCCATAATATTAGTGGTTTTTTTGTTGTTTTTGGGCGATGGAGCCGATTTGTATTAAACTAATTATATCTATGATGAATTGAATTTACTATTTTATATTGGGTGATACTTATTTTGTATATATGCAAAAGATTTGTGACAGGAAAATTATAAATTATACTAGTTTGAATGTTGTGATTTACGACAAACATTGCGACAAACACTACGACGTAAAATATAATTATTATAATATATTATAATATTAACTACGACACAATTGACATATAATTGCGACAAACAAAATTATATTTAAGAAATTTGCATCATATTACAACGACAAACATATAACAACAATTGCGACATACGATTCGACGAATGACATTTAAAATTAATAAAATTGCGACATACATTTCGACAAAAATTTGGAAACAACGACGAATATGAGCAAGTATTTGCAACGATTGTAAAATCAATTGCGGCAAAAAATTAATACAAACGACAGACTAATAAGCATAATTGCGACGAACAAAATTATTATTTGCGACACCTCGCGACAAACTAATGCGACTGATTTCGGCTACAAATTACGACAAAATTAAATATATCGTGACAGAAATATGATCGTTGGTGATAATAATTAATTGCGACAAACAGTCGCAACTGAGCAATTGCGATTCAACCTGATGCAACGATCACATTTTGTCGCAAAGTATGTCGCAATTTCTCTTTTGCGTCGAAATTGTGACTAATTGCGACGGAACCCGTCCGTCACTATAGCCATGTTTTTTAGTAGTGGTGTGACATTCTAACACTTAAGGTGTGCCGTTTTACACTTTGTTTCTGTCTTCTCAAGACGCAACTTCCTTTTTTTTCTTTTCATTGATTTGAACCGTTAATCTCAATTTGATCAACTACTCAGACCTCACCGCATGTTTCACCTGGGACCTTCTTCGCACTAGATTATATATATATATATATATATATATATATATAGAGAGAGAGAGAGAGAGAGAGAGGATTATTTTCAAATACAAACCACCTTAAAATACAAACCCTCCTTAAAATACAAATTGTGTGCATGTAAGTATGTTAATGTGTGCACGAGCTAATCCCAGATATTGTTGGCAGTGTGCCCAGTGTGCATGTAAGTATGCTAATGCGTGCACGAGCATTGATGGATGGTTGTAATTTTTTCCTCCTACGCGTTGTGTGCATGTAAGTATGTTAATGTGTGCATGAGCTTTGATGGATGGTTGTGATTTTTCCTCTTATGCGCTGTGTGCATGTAAGTATATATATATATATATATATATATATATATATATATATATATATATATATATATATATATATATATATATATATATATATATATATATATATATATGGTTGAGTTCACATGAGGACAGTGATATATAAAGGACTCTGCGAACAAATATTGGGCACACCATAAATTAGTATCATGCACACAATTTAATATACAATGACACACTACCATACATGTAAACATCAGGTTTCGAACCCAGACTCTATTAATTAATAATCCTATGCACACAACATACAAACTATGACATACGACTAAATTAGGCCAAGCACACGTCATACAGACTAATGGCACACGGCTACACCTATCACCCCTATACATGCACACGACATACAGACTATGACACATGACTACATTAGGCCATGCACATGACATACAGACTAATGGCACACGACAACACCTGTCTGCACAATCCTCTATAATATACGTGTCCTCATTTGTGTATGTGTGTGTGTGTACACCCACACACACACGCGCGCGCACGCACACACACACATGTATGTATATATTGATACAGTAGGGATAAAATACACTTTTGGTCCCCCTCTAATTTTTTTTTATAAGAAAAATCTATTATGTTTATATTAAATAAACTCAAAATATATATTAAAATTCAAATTCATTAAATAAAAAGAAATAAATCAAATAATTAAAGTGACCATTTTTCTTTATTATCTTATTTCTTTTATCAAGATTTTAATAATGAATGGCATCAAGTATACATTTTAATTTTTAAAAAAAAAATCTCCAAATTTGAGATATATGCTTTGGTTTTATTAGTTATATATGTTGATTAATTAATTAGTGATTTATTGTGTGTTTTAATTATTTATTTACATTTTTAAAATGTACATTTACTAGTTTAAATGATTAGTTTTTAAATTGACAAAAATTAATATTGATTATTTAATTCATCTTGATTTTTGTCTTTATCTCTCAAATTTTAAAATATTCAGTTAACCAGTAAAATGAATATAAGTTAATTATGAAAAAATTTGGTGACAAAATAATTGACAAAACTTTTTATTTGATGTTAAGTGACAATCTATATTTAAATAAATGTTGTTGTTATTGTTATTATTATATTTTGTGTTATGTGAAAAAAATTCTAAAGTAATGATTGATACATGTGTCGATCGTACTCATATAATTATGTATTTCATACTTTATTACACATAGTATAATTAGAAATCATTATCAATAATAATCACAATAATGTATGGTATATATAATAATATGGTGCAATTAATTATAATGTCAACTAACATTGTAAATTTTCTCTACTACATCGGCCCCTCAACTCAAGTTTTCTGGCTCTGTCCCTGCACACATAGGTCCATACTCTGGTGCGACTCTCCTCTCCCGTGCAGTCGTGCGTACATGTTAGAGCCGTAGGATGAGTTGATATTAAACATATGGAAATCAATGAAGAAGAGAAAATATGCAGTGGTAAGTTTGTAATTTCATGCAACATGTTTATTTTTGTAGTACATTACATGTTAGTATGTGGTGTGCACCGATGAGTGCTCTGTGGTGCATTTTTGAGTGATATGTTGTGCACTTGATCTGTAATACACTTAGTATTGCGCCATTCCAGTGGTGCAATACGTATTAGTGTGTGGTACATCTATAAGTGCTCCACGTATTAATGTGTGGTGCAGTAAGTACTAGGACTAAAGGAGATGTTTTGAAAAATAAAAAATAAAAGTAAATTGTAACCTATAAATTTAATTTAATACCAAAAATGAAATAACTCATTAAGTTCTATGTTCTCGTTTTGCTAAGAGAGTTTCCTTGAAAGTGCCCTTATTTGATTAAAAATAATAAAATAAAAAGAGTCAAATAAAAATAATAAAAAGTGAGTTAACAAATTGAAGACCAAAAAAGGTTACACAATGTGGTATAGCATGATTAACGTGGAAGAAAGAAAATTGAACAAGAGAAGCTTACCTTATCTTGTTTTTAATTAATTAGCATATGTATATGCGCATTTGCTAATAAAAAAACATCAATGATTGCAAGCATCTTCTATCTCTTAACTCTTTAAGTTCGGAATTTTAATTTTGAAGTATGCTAGGGATATGAAAGTTTATATTTTAAGATAGATTATTATTAAAAGTATATATAGTACAACTAAAATATGATAGAGGGAGTATCAAATATTGCTTTTAATATAATCAGGAATCTCTAAGTTGGACCATACCACTAAACGCACTACTTTATCAAACTTTTGAGTAATGAAATAATGTAATGTAAACATATATAATTGTTTTAGTCTGAATAGATTAGTGTGAAATCAGTCTAAAAAGTTGTACAGGGTTGTATCAGCACGTGTAAAGCATACTGTGAACAAAAATATGTATGCATTTAGTACGAAACTCTGATCCTTAAATAAAAGGAATTTTTTATTTGTGTTGTATGTTTAGTAAAATTGTAAAATATGATTATCACTGTACTAGCTACTACATATGACACATTAATAAAATTTCTTGAATAAATTAAAAAAAAATGATATGACTTCACTAGCTAGAGATTATAATGTGGTATTAAAGTTGAGGTCAAGCATTAGTGTACTGTTAAAGTATATTTTACGGTGGAGTTAGGGTATTAGCGTGAGTGTCTAATCTATCATTATGTGTGATAATAAAGACTAGCTGGAAAAAGGTTTCTCCGTATTTGATAAGGGGACCAAGAAAATTCAAAGTGAAGACTATCCAGAGTGATAATTCTCCGCTCATCTGATGCTAACATAGTGGAGTTGGCAACTTAAGTAAAGGCTATTTGTTGCTTGGTAAAGTTCGCAATGAAGTCATCTAAAGAGGAAAAGACTAACTGCTAGTACTGAGAAGAGTTTAGAGTTTAGGCCAGGTAATGATACAATCACACATTGATTATTCCACGCGAACTTATAAAGTAATACTTATATTGGGGTCAAACTTTCTCTTTTGAGCCAACTTTTACAATATAATAGAATTCGGGTTTTAACTTCAGTGTTATCCTAATAAATTTAACTGAGCAAATAAAATATAAATCAAGTTTTAATTAGTGTGAATCCTTTGCCAGAAGACCCTTAGAAGTGGAAGTTGATTCTCTCGCTCTTGCCACCCGATCTCATCGCAGGATACGAGGGTTCCATGGAGAATTGCAGCTGCCATTTCTTACATTTGGTCCAGCCTGAATTCATGGGGATCGAGCATTTGACATATTTACAGGGAAGCCAACCGGGTTGCGGATGCTCTAGCAACGACTGGTCTTAGTTGCAGCACTTCAAAAATTTTTAGCTCTTTGCTTTCGCTGCCCAATCAGGTTAAACTAGCCTTATTGTTTGATCTTAAAGGTTTTGCCACGCTGCCCAATCAGGTCCACCCTTAATGTGCGTGTGTTGTGTACTTTAAGTGCGTCAGATTAATGTTTAACGTGCGTCCACCAGCATAACCGCACGGGAAGCCTCAAATGCACCCGATCCCTTCCCTATATATATATATATATATATATATATATATATGGAAGGGTTCAGGTGCGGGTATAGCTTCCTGTGCGGTTGTGCGGTTAAATCTGAGCAGTTGATCAAATTTAGATCAACGGCTCAAATCAATGAAAATTTTTAAAAAAAAAAAAAAAAAAAAAAAAAAAAAAAAAAAAAAAAAAAAAAAGCGCGTGCCTGGAACAAAGAAGTATAAGTTAATCTGCACCTTAAGTGTTAGATCTTAATCACAAACTCACGCACTTTAAGTACAAAACCAACACACATTAAGCACAATCTCACGCACATTAAGCACAAAACCCACGCACTTTAAATATTAACTCACAGACTTTAAGTTTCAACAACTACTGACATTAAGTACAAAACTCACGCACATTAAGTACAAAACTCACGCACATTAAGCACAAACATCCCGCACATTAAGCACAAAACTCACGCACTTTAAGTATTCACTCACAGACTTTAAGTTTTAACAACTATTCACGTTAAGCACATCCCCACGCACATTAAGCACAAACCTCACGCACATTAAGCACAAATCACACGCACATTAAGCACAAAACTCACGCACATTAATCACAGATCCACTCACCTTAATTTTGACCGAGATATTACAAAATTGCCACCGCATTTTTTTTTAAAATTTTGATAATCCTGGACATTGATTAAAGAGAGATGAATGGCTCAGATTAAACCGCACAACCGCACCTGAAACCCTCACCCGCACGAGAACCTCTATATATATATATATATATATATATATATATATATATATATATATATATATATATATATATATATATATATATATATATATATATATATATATATATATATATATCACCTTAGGCTTATGTTCAAATGAGAACCACCCCTTACTTGAGATCCTCCGAACTTCTACATGAATGCACATATTTTACTATTTCAAGCACACAATCTACCTTAGAGTAGTTTGTGTGCATTCGTATAGTAAATTATATGCATTCATGTTGGTTCTCACGTTTGTACCCAAGAGGTTGTTCTCATTTAATTATTAATATATATATATATATATATATATATATATATATATATATAGTCAAACTAAAATATGATTGAGGGAGTATATGATAGAGGGAGACAGGGAGGATAAAAAAGATTATTGTGAAATTAGTCTATAAAGTTGTACAGACTGTGAACAAAAATATGTATGCATTTAGTATTACTCTTTAAATAAAATGAACTTTTATGTGTTTTACGTTTAATTAGTAAAATCGTAATATATGATTATCACTACACTATACTACCTATGAGTTATGACACACATTAAATTTGTTTCGAATAAGTTGAAAATAATAAGATATGATTTAAGTTGGGGTTAATTATTTACTTTTAAACTATCTTTTGTGGTAGAGTTAGGGTCTTAGCTTGATTGTTTGATCTATTATTTTGTACTTTTGTTGTGTGAGTGGTGCGTGCAATGACAAGAAAGACTTGCCTAGATCAAAGAGACTTTTCCCATATTTGATAAGGTTCAAATGAAACTAATAAGAATTCAAAGTGATCGAAAACTATCTAGCTAGAGTAAGAATCGTCCACTCGTCTCGTCCAATGTTGGCATAGTGGAGGAGGCGACTTAAGTAAAGATTATTTGGTGCTTGATAAGGTCCGCAATGAAGTCATCCAAAGGGAAAAAGGCTACCTGCTAGTGTTGAGGAGAGTTTAGAGTATGAGTTGTCATAGTAGTCAGCTTCTCAAAGGGTAATGTGGAATAATACAATAATCACACATCGGTTCCACAAGAAGTTGTGGATTAGTACTGATGTCGGCGGGGTCAAACTTTCTCTCTTGAACCAACTTTTAAAGTACAATAGAGATAGCGTTTTAACTTCAATTTAGTGTCTATCCTAATAATTTAAGTGTGCAAATAAAATATAAACGAAGTTTCTTTTTGCCACTTGTTTAAACAATATAAATAGGAGGGCATAGGTTGTGGAGTCGAGAGATATCAAACAAGCAGAGAATTGAATCAACTCAATTATTGATGAGAGATGGAAAAGGTGATATTATTATTGCTGCTCTTCTCTCTCAACTCTCAACTAACCATGGGAGAAGGAACTGTAACAACAACAACAGGACGTATTAAAAAAGTCTGCACTCAGATACTCAACCTTGACAAACAAGTCAAACCTCTTGGCGCCGATGATGGTAAGTGCCGGCCTATAAATATTCTTTTTCATTAGATTACACACACCAATATAATATCTGAAGTTTTTTTTTTTTCTTGATATTTTAAATTAACTATACAGTATTTAACAACCCGTTTGGTTGGATGTAATTTCATTGTACTTGCATTTCAATTCGTTTCTTTCCTCAATTATTTTGTTTAGTTGGAGGGGATTCCAATTCCATCAAATTGCAATTCCCTCCATTCACCGAATTGTAATTCATGACACCCCTCCAAGGAATTCTAATTCGGTGGGGGAATGGGAGAAATATATTGTTGTGAAGACAATTATTTTAACCCTGTCTTTTCAATTTACCCTTTTGACTTTTCAAATTTCTAGAGGTAAGTACAATTGTACTTTGTACAAATAACACCTACTTTTGAGGGTCAAAACTGGAAAGTTAGTAACATTTGTTATGTTGTATTAAAAATCATGCAAAAAGTAAATGAGACAATCAATTAAGGATGGATGGAGTATTACATAAGAGCATTTTAGTCATTGTATCATTTATTCTCATACCAAACACTGTAATTTAAATTCCTACTTTATTCTCACCTTATTCTTTTTTCAATCGAATTACAATTCATTTCCCCTTAATTCAATCCTTCCGAACGAACGCCATGTTTTAATATAATGTTTATTTTCAAATATAACATTTCATATATTTTTGGAATATTTTTTTTTAATTTGTCATGGACATATGCCCTTATAGTACAGTTATAGTGGATTTAATTATTGAGAAATTATTTGATACCAGTTATAATTGATCAACTAAAATGTTATGTATTGGTTTTTTATGTATTTATTTATTTTTGTTTCTCTTTCACATATGCCAGAGAAAGCCATTCTTAAATTGCTTGGATGTGAGACGAGGACTTATAGCACGAATTGTGAAATTGATCAAAGTGGATCAGATAGCGTTATTTGCGACTGCGGTCTCGATAAGGATGTTTGCCGGGTGATAGCAATGTAATATATTCATTTTATTTTAATAGTTCAAATAATTCTTGCGATTTTCTTGTTTACATGCATTTGGCTGCAATCTTGAATTTGATTATAAGATTACAAGTTTGACTTCTAACGAGAACTACTTATTGGCCGCACCATTGGGTATGAAATTATAAAAAGAATAAAACATAATAACATTTTCATAATTATTTTCAACTTTGAAGGGCATTTCACAATATTTTTTCCCTCTCCTTACTTATTAGGAATAGTTTAAATTAGAAGCAACCTTAGCTAAATTGGTTAGGTTATTGAATTACAAGTTCAACTCCTAGTAAGAATGATTTATTAATTTTTTAGGCTGCTTTATAACCAATACACATCTGAGTTTCCAACTTTTAACTTCAGCTACTAATTTTTTAAATTTCAACTAGCTATTCAGCTATATTTTCCAAACAGAGTCATAATCTCTAACGTTATTATAATTATTTAATTAAAAATAAATTATATTTATTTAAAAAAAAAAAAAATATGAACCGTAACTATTCATCGGGAGATCTAGCAAGATTGAGGGTGGTATCAATGCAAAATATTTTCTTCGTGATGAGAAGGTGGTTTTAGTGATGCTAGTCAAGGACAAATGTGAATAAATATAGGGAAAATGATACTTTTCCTCTTAAATTATATGTTTATAGTTTCTTTTATTTGATTTATTCATGTATTCACAATATTAGTTCCCTCAATATATTTTGAAAGTGGTCAATTTTCCCATATATGTTAAATGAGTTTTTGGACCGTTAAAAATAAAGACAAAATAGGTATTTCAAGTTACTTTCCTTTTTTCAACAAATTATTACTTATATATGAGAATTAAAATAAATGCGAAAAAAAACAGACATCATTTACAAATATTATAATTATAATATTAAGCTAATGATAGTAATATAATTAGGACTTAAACACAAAATTAGAATTAAAATAATGAATTATTTGTATTTTAAGTCTTAATCCGGTTAATAACATTAGCTTAGAATTATCTAAAAACATAATAAGTGTCAATACAAGTTATGTCCTTGATTTTTGTCCCTTTTTATATGCTAATAAATATATACATTTTTCTTTAATTGTTGTACATTCATTTGCATTGGACAAAATCACCCTTACGCCGTTATAACACCGTTAGTTTTTAATATATCTACCAATCTTACCATACACCTACATCTATCATATCTTTTTCCTATTTTTAATTATCATTTTATTAAAATTATCATATAACAATTAATTTAATTATAAATTATATTTAATTAAATATTTGTATGAATGCTAAATTATATATATATATATATATATATATATATATATATATATATATATATAATATGTATGTATATTATTTGTGTATCCATATTAATATATCATATATGTGAGTGTTAGCTTAGTATTATTTGTAAATTATTATTATATAAAAATATAATTTTTTTTTTTGTTTTGATCACTATATTATTTAAATATATGATAATTCAAAAGTATCATCGCTTTAAGAAATTGCAAAACATAATTTTAACTAATTTTGTAAATTTTGTTACTTACAAATATTTTAATATTGGGCATAAGTTTTCGCGCATCGCGCGTACAAAATGCTAGTAATTATAATATTTGTAAATGATATCTTTTCTCTTAAGCATTTATTTTGATTCTCACAAATAAGTAATAATTTGTTGAAGAAAAAAATAAATGAAATACCTATTTTACCCTTATTTTTAAGGGTACAAATATACATTTAACAGAAATGAGGAAAATTGTCACTTTTAAAATAATTAAAGGGCTACTGTGGATACATGAATAATTTATGGAAGAAAATGTTATAAGCATATAATTTTGGAGAAAAAAAGTGCCATTTTCTCATAAAAAAAATTATATATATATATATATATATATATATATATATATATATATATATATATATATATATATATAAAATTAGAGAAATATTATTAAATAATTAATCCATCTGTCACATTACATATCGTATTTACTATTCATCAGTTATGTCACATTTTCTTTCTTTGGTTATTTTCCTTAACAATTGTGTATGCAGTATTAAATATTATAAAAAATTATTTTGTAAATAACTTCAGTGAAATAGTCCAATCTTGTTAACTGAACCAGACACATTAAATAATGCTGAAAAATATATAGTTCTGAGAAATTATTACTTTTTTTAAGAGAGAATATATAGTTTTGGATTATTACTATTTGTATCTCGTTAATATTTTCTTTAAAAAAAAAAAAAAAAAAAAACTCTTTTTCTTATCATAATCTTCAATTTGTTTGTACTGTTTTTCCTAACTTTGTATTGAACTATGAACTAATGATCCAATTAGCTATTTAATCCAATTATTAGCTAATTGTGTAAATCTTTGATTACTATTGATTTTCCTGCAAATCTTTTATAGTGGTTTTTCAGATCGGAATTTGGATGGTCCATTACCAGAAATAATTGGAAGCCTTACAAATTTAACATTGATGTAAGTATCCAGCATGAAATAATATATGTTGTTATTACGTTTGATTCTTAATAAGTATTACAAAGTAGTTAAGATAAATATGCATATGTTGAGTTGTCTCTATTGTATTTGTTATAGAATGTTGCTTTCGAACAAATTTTCTGGCGAGATTCCAACATCATATGCAAATTTAAAAAATCTCGAACATTTGTAAGTACTATAAAATGTTTTTTTTTTTTCATGCTTTGACTTAATGAAATAAGAATGATGATTATAAACATTGTTTAAAAATTTATTGTATCCTCCTGTAATTGATAGGAATCTTCGTGGCAACAAATTGGAAGGATCAATACCCCCATTTCTTGGTGATATGAAGTTGGATTTTTTGTAAGTCAACACCACACTCCCTTTAATAGGCAGAAGAAAACATTTTATATATTTCTCCAAGTTGGATTAGTCTAATAATGACCTTCTTAATTTGAGTCAGTCAATTATGGTCACAAAACATAATTTACCTAGTGCATACCTACTAGTCGTGTGAATTACCCTCGTTACAAAAACAAAAACAAAAAAAAAAAACAAAAAAAAACAAAAAAAAAAAACAAAAACAAAAACAAAAACAAAAAAACAAAAAAAAAAAACATTATATTACTGTCACAACAAACAAATAAGAAAAAAAAAAAAAAAAGAGATATTGTGATTGGTTTGCTGAATGGGGTAGACATGGAATAATAGTTTTGGAAAATAAGATTACTCTATCTGTGATTTGGTTATTTTTTATTTCATGAAATAAAGTTTATAGATTTAAGAACGTTCAATTAATTATATCCTTAAATTGAAAAGACTTCTGACAAACTCATATATATATATATATATATATATATATATATATATATATATATATATATATATATATATATATTCAAATGAAGACAACTATATTATAGAGGATTGTAAGGACAGATATAGTCGTATGCCATTAGTCTGTATGTCGTGTGCATAACCGAATGTATAACCGAATGTAGTTATGTGCCATCATTTGTATGTCGTGTGCATATATTTGTTAATTAATAAAGCTTGGGCTCGTAACCTGATGTTTGTATGCTAGTGTGTCATTGTGTATTAAATTGCGTGCATGATATTGTCCTCATGTGAACGCAACTATATATATATATATATATATATATATATATATATATATATATATATATATATATACACGTACGTACGCACGCACGCACGTATGTATGTATGTATGTATGCGTGTATTAGATCACATGAGAACAAATATTTAGGAGAGAAATAAGAACAAATCTCAACCATACATCTAATAAAAAAAATTGGATGGATCATATATCAAATTTAAAAAAAAAAAAATGATAACATTTTTATAATTATCACCAACTTTACTATGAAAACATGAACACTAAAATCTACAATTCTCATACTTTTTCAGGTTTGCACATTTAATATTAACATTTTGCATATTTACTTATTTAGTATTAAAAGATTGCATTTGCAAAATGCAAAAGTGCATTGCATTCAGGTTTCAATTCTAGAGTTTATAACTGAGTTTTTGATTTTATTTGATTTAGTGATTCACTTTTTACTGCTTAAGGTCGAATATTTACAATTTAATTTTTTTTTGAATGCATTTACAGTTTAAATTTAAAATTTATCTTTTCTGTTGATTTTATAAAATTTACCGAGTTTGCATATATAGTGGTTAAAGTGTTCAAGTTTGCATAGTGAAGTTGATGATAATTACAAAAATGTCACTGTATTTTTTTAAAAAAATCTTATCAGATTCGTCAAATTTTTACAGATGTAAAATTGAGATTGGTTCTTATTTATCTCCTATGGTATTATTCTCAAAGGATCCTTAGCCGCCTTTGTGTGTGTGCGCGTGTATATGTGTGTGTGTGTGTGTGGTAAACTGATACTTTCGAACCGAAATTCTTCGATTCCGTCACTTAACCAAACTTTTACCAAAGTTTACATACCTCTACTCACAGAGATGGTGGTTCTCATTGAAACCAGATTATATATATATATATATATATATATATACCATGCAGCACTCAAATTTGCACCACATGGTAGCACCCGATAATGGGTCTATTGAACCTGTTGGCAGATTTGACAACGTTGAGTGGTATAATACAAATCAATGTACCATTAATTACTCAAAAATGCACCACACACTAGCACGTAATGCACCGTCGAAATATAAATAGTACAAGAAATTACGAAATTACCATCGCGTAATTTCTATTCTTCATTGATTTTCAACCGTTTGATCTCAACTCATCCTACGGTTCTAATATATCCACATGACCGCACGTGAGACTAAGGCCGCACCTGAACTCTATACTCTCTCTCTCTCTCTCTCTCTCTATATATATATATATATATATATATATATATATATATATATATATATATATATATATATATATATATATATATATATATGAAACTGATACACCTTTTTTTTTATCATATATTGTCCCCATGTTCTTTAATTTTTAAGATGATGTGTATATTTGTTTAATATATACCTTATGTATCTTTACTACTAAACAATAGTTGAATTGTTTTCTACATTCTCAGTTGTAACTTTTAAAAGTATTTTGCTAATTGAAAAAGGTTATATTACATTATAAGTACAAAGTCATAATTGCCTCTTTTTTTTCTTTTTTTTCTTTTTTTTTTTCACTTCATTATTTACTAATAAAATTATATTAAAAGTTCTAATAAAAAATTTATAACTATATCCAAATTACTATTAAATACAAAAAAATTAAATTAAATTAAATTTAAAAATTATAGAAAATGTTAAAGAAAATAAGTAGAAACAAATTGATTAACCAATTATTAGTAAATATGATAGGTAAAATTTACTATTTATTTGTCAATATAATTATTCATTTGTCACATACATTTTACCTTCTTTTTTTTTTTATTGACAAATAAATAGTAAAATTTTATAGGTAAAGTGATATAAATAAATAATATTAAGTCATTTAATATAAAATTATCTTTTTTATATTTAATAAAATATAATTTGTAAAATTATCTAACATGTTTTTTTAATTATAGTTATGTTGCTTTTAAATGTTATATATTACTAATGTCGTCTGTGTGATTGAACTATTATATTTCTTTACTCGTGTATGATTCATTTATAAAATAATAAAAAAAAAAAATTATTAGTCGGAATAAGTTATACGAAGTATTGTGCATCATTTTCATACTTTAAAAACTTTCGATCTAAGATCCTATTTATCTGTAAGCTTAGTTAATTGAATAAATAAATGTAACTCTATTTGAAATAAACTTGTGATTTTCATTATAGGGATCTGTCTGATAATTCATTTAGCGGTCCATTTCCAACTCAGTTGGCTTCCCTAAAAAGTCATCTGACACATCTGTAAGTATATGATCGAGTAATTTATTTACGTATTCTATTAGTTCGTTTATTGTTGAATTTCTTTTTTTTTTTCTTGTTCAAAGTGTGCATATTTTCAATTTGATATCCTATTTTTAAGTCAAAAAGTATTACATTTGACCAATACGTTTATAAAAAAAACTAATAATTTTTAGTAAACTAGAAAATATAAAACTTGTTAGCTCACATAAAAGTATTTAATTACAATTTTGTTTTTCAAAAGTTACATATTTGAGATTTGTCCCACGTGAGACGGTTTCTTAAATTTATGTTATTTACTAGCTAATTGAATAAATAAATGAAACTCCGTCTAAAATATATTTGTGATTTTTACTACAGGGATCTATCTAAAAATTTATTCAGTGGTTCATTTCCTACTCAACTGAGTTCCCTTGTAAATCTAAAGTATTTGTAAGTATATATGCGTAATTTATTTACTCATTTTGTTAATTAACAGGAAAGAATTACTTCTTCGTTAATTAGCTGGTAATAATTTATGTATGTTGTTTAGTGTTTAATTTCTTTTTAAAAATTGTGCACATTTTCAATCTGATATCCTCTTGTATATTGAATGTATTTTTAAGTATATGAGCAGTTTATTAATACTATATGTCAACAATTATTAATTTTTATAGAAAATTATAACATTTTTTATCTGTATTTTTCAAAGAACAAGTAATATTTTTAGTACACTAGAAAACGTAATATTCTGTACTTGTTAGCTCATTGAAAAGTATTAATCTTAAAAATATGTATTACATTTTACCAATACTTGTAAAAGAAACACAATAATTTTTAGCAAACTAGCTTGAAAATATAATACTTGTTAATTTATAGAAAAATATTTAATTTTGTTTACATATTTGATTTTTTTTTCAAGTAAGATGGTATTACATAACTTTTTAATTTATTTGTTAGCTAATTGAATTAATTTGATGTCTTATTTTTAGATCAACAACTATTACTTTTTTTTAATGCAAATTAAAAGTACGTATACTATTACATTTTATCAATACTTGTCAGGAAAACACAAAAGTTTTTAGCAAAGTTAAAAATATACATGTTGACTTATAGAAAAATATTTATTTTTTGTTTACATATTTGATATATTTTTTTTTTCACGTAAGATGGTATTCCATAAGTTTTTTAGTTATTTGTTAGCAAACCGAATAAATAAATCAAACTGTCTAAAATGTATTTGTGGTTTCCACTACAGGGATCTAGCTGGTAATTCATTTGATGGTCAAATTCCACCTCAACTAAACTCCCTTGTAAATCTAAAGTTTCTGTAAGTATATGAGTAATCTATTTATTTATTTTTGTAAATTAATAAACGAGAATCATTCTATCTTGTTATTATTCTTCAATTCTATCAATTTTACTTGTCATGTTCGTTATTTATTAGTCAAACAAACTCTTTTTTTATTCACTTATTTTCTTATTTAGTATCTTCTTATAATTTTAGAACTTTTTTAGTATTTTTTTTAGTATTTAATAGTACTTTTAACGTAATTTCTAAATATATAAATTTTATATGCTAATACTAAACTTAATATTATAAAAAAAAATTAATTATTAATAACCTCAAATCTTATTAACCAAACCAAACACATAAAATAAGACAAATAAAGTTTTTTTTTTTTTTTTTGAAAAGGAACAGATAGAGTATTTTTAATTTATTTAAAAAAGAATTGTTCACATTTTCAATTGGATATCCTATTTTTGGGTCAATAACTATTACGGAGTACACCAAATTGTTATATCCTACACCGCGGTCTATTTTATAAGATTAACCCAAATTATATCAATTGGTTCATTCGTGACAGATTGTGTACAAGTACACAGGGTTGAGCCCTAACAGCCGCAATAATGTAGGAGTTACATCCAATGTGGTGTGCTTCTTATAGAGAGTCCTCCCACCTAATAGGTTGAGATGTGAGAGTCTTAGATAAGGAAATTTCACCTTTGTGGACAAGATTAACCCAAACTATATCAAACAATCCCTAATTTCTCTCCCTATATTCTTTTTTAATATAAATTTATTTTTATTTTTTTTTTGTTGTACAAATAAAATTAACGCATAAAAAATATATCATTGAAAAACTCAATTAAAATATTTTAAACGACACTTATATTGATATATAATTACATTAAATTACTACTATAGGTTACATTAAGTTTATTATTGTAGACACATTAAGTTGATATTTCATTAAATCACAAATATAAGTCCATTAAGTCAATTCGTTTATATTGCAGGTTTATTAAGTAACTACTGTATTAAAATAAATGGAGCTATGTACCTGAAATGTACTTATATAGCTCAATGAATGGAGCTATATACAGGAAATAATGATTAAATAAATAAATGGAGCTATATATGAACTGCATATACTTATGAGTTTCATTGCAGGAATCTATCCTCTAATTTATTTAGCGGTTCAATTCAAACTCAATTTGGTTCCCTCGCAAATCTATCATGGCTGTGAGTATATAATTAAATAATTTATTTACTCAATCGATTAATTAATGGGCAAGAATTTGTTCATTCTTTCGGTTTATTATTTAATATCTTTTAAAAATTTATGTACATTTTCAATTGTTTATATTAATTCAGGGACCTTAGTAACAATAACCTCTCTGGTCCTCTGCCCGATAAGCTTGAAAATCTTCTTCTTCTTGAATATCTGTAAGTATGTATGCAAATAATAATGTTTGCTTGCCTTAATTTCTTCAACTTAATCACTCATCTGCTTTGCTAATTAATTATTTCTTCAGCAATGTTCAAGGGAACAACTTGAGTGGACCAATCCCAGATTCCATTGGACAACTAAGCCTCACATATTTGTAAGGCATATATATATATATATATATATATATATATATATATATATATATACACATACCTAGCACTAAACGCAATTCATATGATGAAACTTAATTGTGGTTATATATATTATGATGGATGGATCCTCATTTATTGATCGATCGATCGAGTAGGTCTTTAAATAGTACGAGTTTCGAAAGTCCTCTCCCTACTGTTGCAATTTCAAACTTGACAAATCTTGAGGACTTGTAAGATCGAATGAGCTTGATTATTGTAATAAATTTATTTAATACATCTTAATTTTAATCTGGTATAAATATAAATATAAATATAAATATATATATATATATATATATATATATATATATATATATATATATATATATATATTGTGCAGGCATGTAAGCGACTTAGTTGGAGGAAGAGAGTCGCAATTTCCTAATTTTGCAAATATGTATTTTTTGAAACAGCTGTGAGCTTTCATTTCTCAGATACTTTAATATGCTCCCTTTGCTTTTAACTGAAGCTACTACTATACCCTTTTATATATATATATATATATATATATATATATATATATATATATATAATGCTCTTCTACCTGTATTCAATCAGGACATTAAGAAAATGTTCACTTGCTGGCCCTATTCCTGACATCATATGGAATAACAGTCTGTATTTTGTGTGAGTTATTCGCAAATTAAATTATTCTCCGGGCATCATATCACATTATTGTAAAAAAATAGTTTGGCATGTTTAATTTTGATTATGTTCATCATATATATTTTCTTTCAGGGACTTGAGTTTCAATAATTTGTTTGGTCAAATTCCAAATTATTCCACCCTGGTCCCACCAATTTACATGTAAGCAAGTTTACATAGACATATCATATCCATTGCTTTCACAACAACATTATATACATACATACATACATATATATATATATATATATATATATATATATATATATATATATATATTGTATTGTATTTCTTATTGTCAAGTCTGCTATACATTATGCATCAAAGCAAGCTAGATTTGATAGAATCTTAATTTGAGTTGTTTTTCAGATTTCTGCGAGGAAATAAACTCAATGGCACAATTCCAACATGGATAAAGAATTCGACTATGAATATGTAAGTGCTTGTACGTTCTAAATTTAACAGTATGTTGTACACTTGTACGTTCTACAGTGAGGATTGTGTAAGAGTTTTGATCCACTTTCTAGCTATGATTAAATCAACATTAATAAAGAATTGAAGCTGATATGTAACGATTTTGGCCACAATATTTGATCTCGATGGCAAATTATGCTATTGACACGCGTCCACCATGTGCATGGCGCTCTACGTTCATAATTTTTATATTGTAGATTCATAATTTCTATACTGTAGATTCATAATTTCTATACTGTATGAATCTACATTATAAATTTTATGAATCTACAGTATAGAAATTATAAATCTATAGTATAGAAATTATGGATCTACAGTACAGAAATTATGAATGTGCAGTATAGAAATTGTGAGTCTACAGTACAGAAATTATGAATGTGCAGTATAGAAATTATGAATCTACCATTATAAATTTTATGAATCTACAGTATAGAAATTATGAATCTACAGTATAGAGATTATGAATGTAAAATATAGAAATTATGAATATACAATATAGAAATTATGAATGTACAGCGTGTCCACCATGCACATGGTGGACACGGGTCCACAGCATAACGCTCCGACCTCGATCATGTAGGCCGGATTTGAACCCAAAGTGTTAGACCCAGTTATCACTTGTTCAATTGTTTTGCCGTGAAACCGTGTCCACCTTACAAGGTGGATACGATTCTATGTTTATAATTACTGAACTCTATGTTCATAATTATAGAACGTAACTTTATGTTCATAATTTTTGAACTGTATATTCACTATTATAACAGTTTTGACACAGTTCCACAACATAATTTGCCTCACTTGTTCTTGTTCTCATCTCATTCCATTCCATCGAGTCATAACCCAAAACATGCAACGTAACTTTGGAGGATTGGACAAGAATCCATGTGTAGAATGGAATTGCCATTACCGTTTTCTCAAATGTGTAGTGGTTTGTTCTTAACTTATTGTTTACTTTTTATTTAATGCAGCGATGTATCTGAAAATCTTTTCACAAACAATGTCTCAGATATTCAAAATTTGCATTCAAACTCATCTAACCTGTGAGTATTTCTAATTGTTTATGCTAGCTTTTCTTTATTATGTCTTTTCCCTAGATGTTATGATTTTTCATACTTTGCAAATCAACCATACTTTGGATATTTAATTTAGGAATAAGGATCAAATAGGCCATCCAACTGCACACAATAATTCAATTAGGTCACTGAACCTAAAAAACTAACAATTGGGTCTCTAAACTAACCAATTTCAAACAATTCTTCCAATTTGAAGATTTCCAACAGGTCAACATGTCATCCTTCCAAATTAATTATTTTTAAAAAATAAATTTTTAAAATTAATTATTTAAATTTAAAAAATAAATAAATAAACAAAAAAAAAAAAAAAAAAACAGGACTGGCTTAGAGACAATTGTCTCCGGCCGGAGTCTTTTTTTTTTTAAACAAAATTTAAAATTAATTATTTTTTAAAAAAATAATTAATTTGAGAGGATGACCTGTTGACCTGTTGGAAACCTTGAAATTAGAAGAATTGTTTGAAATTGGTTAGTTTAGGGACCTAATTGTTGATTTTTAAGTTCAGTAGCCTAATTACATTATTCTGTGCAGTTCGATGACCTATTTCACCCTTATTCCTTTAATTTATATTGCAGGAATTTTTTCTCATCCCTTAATTCCAGTGACGGGTAAGCACTTCCTCTTCATTTGGTGGACACTCATTCCTCATTTCCTCCCCTCAAAAAACACAAAAATGTAAATGGGCTAGTTGGTTTGAATTTTCATATTTTAGGGGTACACATTGGGAACATGTTGGCTATACCTGCAGTAGCGACCTAAAATACCAATGTAAGTATATATTAATGATAAAAGACCTGATTGGACAACTCAGTTGGTTGTTGAGTGATAAATTCAGTGTTGGAAATTATGGAATTTACGACCACCTGAAAGTGATATTAAATCAAGTTAAAAGTCTTGTTCCAACTATATCCGAAAAAATCTTTGTTGCTATTTTCGACCACTTTTTGCTTTCAACTTGATTTCACTTTCAGGTGGTCGGAAATTCCATAATTTCCAGCCGTGATAATGAACAAAGACAAATGAAAGCACTGGCAATCACAGTGTGGTAATTAAACCAAATGTGGTGGGCTCCTTAAGCTTGTGGGCACGGGACACTGGTCCTCCTACCTAACACGAACATTTATTTCAAACATAATGACATTTTTTTTTCCTTTGCAGTAAAAGACCAACTATATATAAATTGTGGTGGTGAATCAATGAAAATAACTGGAAGTGTTTATGAAGGCGATCTGAATTCAAATGGAAGTTCAACTTTCTTTCTGAGTAGCAGTTTAAGATGGGGTTATAGTAGTATGGGATATGTATCCTACTCATCAATAAATGATGAATACAACACAAATGAGGAATACATAATGGACAATACATGCATTGTTGGTGTTGGTGATGAACCTCTTTACAGTACAGCACGTGTATCCCCAATCTCCTTGAAGTATTATGGATTTTGTTTAAGGGATGGTGAATATACTGTGAGACTTCACTTTGCTGAATTACTTAGATACAACAACTATAAAACCCCATATCTCAACAAATCAGGTCGAGTTTTTGACTTGGATATCCAGGTATATGTATATATATTGCATTATATATATCATGCTGATAAACTGGAATCTTGAAAGGTGTTTATGATTGCAGGGAAAGAATGTGAACTTAAGGATTTCAACATAGAAAAGGAAGCAGAGGGTGTAAATAAGGCTTACACTAAGGAAATAGGAAATGTTATAGTTAACAATAGTCGACTAGAGATTCACTTATATTGGTCAGGGAAGGGTTCAATGATGTACCAAGGTCCACTTATATCTGCAATTTCTGTATATCCTTGTAAGTCATATATATACTTGTTTATTTTGTCCTTTACCTACTTTTCCTACTTTTCTTATCTGATATTTGTTGATGCAGCTAAAGACAGTGGTCTGTCTCCTCCAAAGATGGCTGCAATCTCATTATCTGTCTTAATTCTTCTAGTAGTGTTCATAGTTTATTTCTGGAAATTGGAAGACAATTCACATGAAGGTAACTTCAACTTCTTAAACAATTGCTTATACTGTCCTGTGCATTTATTCCATCGATTTTTCGTGTAGGAATGGTTGAGTTGTATCCTGGAGGACTTTACAACTTCCAAAAAGTAAAAGTTGCTGCCAAAAATTTCAAGCACAAGCTTGGTAAGGGTGGTTTTGGAATTTTCTATGAGGTTAGTACAGTTTTGGTTCAAGTAAAATGAAATTCTCTTTAACAGTACAGTTTCTACAAGTGTCATTGTAATGTTAGCTACATACTTAAGTTGAATATATTCAGGCTACACTTGGCAATGGAACGGTGGTTGCAGTTGAAAAGGTTTCAGCCACAAAAGATATAATACGTGCATTTCGAGAAAAGGATTCTACCATTTATCTCATGGAACATCCCAACCTTGTAAAGTTGATGGGATGCATTGCAGAAAAGAACCAACTGTTGCTTGTTTATGAGGATATAGGCCATAATTCTCTTCAAAATGCACTTTTTGGTATGTACTGTCTCTATCCATCTCTACCTTGAAGTTTTTTTAGCAAGCATGTCTATTATAGTGTAGCTGCAGCAGTAAACAACAGTAGTTACCTCGATCACAGGTTCAGACCGGTCGAGATTAGATTGGGCAAAAAGGCTCAACATTTGCCTTGGCATAGCAGAAGGTCTAGCTTTTCTTCATGAGGGCAAGCAGAAACATGTTCATGGAAATATCAAACCAACCACCATTTTTCTTGACAAACATGACAATGCTAAGATATCTGACTTCGGATTTTCCAGGCTCCATGACCAGGGAAAGTCACGGGAGGAAGGAACAGTGTAATATAATCTTTCTCAGACTTGTAAATAAGTAAACAATCAAATAGCCAATTAATAGGTTCTCACTTGAAAGCATGCATTCTGATGGATATGCAGGGTATACATGGCACCTGAATACGCAAAATATGACCTCTTAACAACAAAGGCAGATGTGTATAGCTTTGGAGTTGTTGTACTTATAGTTGTTAGTGGAAAGAAAGAAAAGATTTCAATGTCTAGCAGCGGGGCTGACACCGAATACCTTCCAGATCTCGTGAGGATCGGACTCAAACTTAATTAATTATTATATCATTGCATCGTTAGTTGTTGTGAGTAATGTTATCATATATATATGATTGTGTGTATGCATTGCAGGCGGCGCGTGAAAAGCAGAGAGAAGGGCATTTTATGAATCTAGTTGACAAAACCATATCTAACACAGTGGATTGGAATGAAGCAGATACAATGTTAGAACTAGCCTTGATGTGCTTGGACCAGTACCCAGATCAAAGACCATCCATGTCTCAAGTTGTGAAGGTTCTAAAGGAACAGCTTCCATTGAAGGATCTAAAGGAAAGTTTAAAGCAGCTTTCTTCTATCAGAGAAACTCAACCACATGGTGAGATTTCCCAAAATAATTAAGTGAGCTTTCTGAAACGCACAAGTAATGGTGTAAGTTGTTTGTCTCTCTCTTGCTAGTATGTTTTGCTTTTGTGAAATAGTTGTGATATATGACATGCATGTACAATGCTACTATTTTATATTTTCCACTTTGTAAATTGTATGTGTGTTACCCCCAAAATTCAAGTTATGGGTGCTTTGAGAATTGAGATATTTTTTATTTTTATTTTTTACCATTTCCTACTTCACAAGGTATAAGATTGAATAAAACATCATCACAGTGACACCTCCATTACTGGGATTCGATAACAGAGGTGCCATAAACTACATAGTTGGCATGAATAACACTTCTATTACAACAATATTTAAGTAGTATTACAACTACATGTTTGTAGTAGGGACATTGCAATTTATCTTCTCTTATAGTTATCTTAGTGTTACATATATAGGCAAAAACTCCTATGAGACGTGAGACGAGTCGGGTTCTTTATGAATATTACTTTTCCATCATAAATGGTTAACATTTAAATATATGTTTATTTAAAAACATTACATTTTTTCCTTAAAAATATCATACATTTCGTTTTACACTTTCTCTGGTAAGTAATAATAAATTTATCTCTAATCTCTAATTAATATTACATTTCCTTCTAGACCCACCTTTCTCATTATCCCTAACTCACTGAGAAGGTCTCCAAAAAATCCACAACATAGTTTTTCAAAGTAACCTTTTCTTGTTGAACGATGAAAAAATAGATTTCAAGTACTCAGTCTCTGTAACAAGTTTGTACAAAAGCCTCTCTAGTCTCTACACTCCAAAACTTCTGAACATATATTTACTCACCAAGACAATCACTATGAGAAGTGTAAAAAAGAAGACCAAAACACTATAGCAGCTAGCTAGTCAGATAATGAATACCATGAAGGCCGGGGAATGGTCGAATTGTGGGATGGCAGTGCCCCTCGAGCTGTACAAGTGAGAAGCAGAAAAACGGTATAAATATCTCATTTGGATCGCGATGAAGGATCATATTCATAGTAATCAGTAGCAGAAGTAGACGTAGAACCTAAGTCGGTTTGAACTGTTGTTGAGTACTGAGTTTGGCTTCCAGTGGACATCTGCTTAAGCTTTTCGCGGTGGAAGTCTTTCATGGCCTTGAACCTCAAGTCATCGGTGTATGTGCTCGCCTCTGGGATCTCGTCGGGGATGGCGATTTTGCCTTCGAGCATGCCCACAACCTCGGACATTATAGGTCTCAGAGATGGAGTTGCACTCGTGCACAATAGCCCGACTTTCACTATCATTTCTGCTTCTTTTTTGTTGATAAGACCACCCATCTTTGGATCAATGAGCTCTTCCATGTTTCCGCTGAGTTGCAGGTGACAAGCCTGGAACATTATGAGAGATCATTCATTAACATTTCCCCGCATTTTGCAGATATCTATGTTAATAACTATATATAGGTCTTTCCACTTTTGGTTACACG
The DNA here is from genome assembly GCF_001879475.1 of Ipomoea nil. NCBI lineage: Eukaryota > Viridiplantae > Streptophyta > Magnoliopsida > Solanales > Convolvulaceae > Ipomoea > Ipomoea nil. The sequence goes on along the minus strand of NW_017619370.1, from coordinate 1,600,002 downwards.
ACTATGGGACTATTTCCCGACATTTGGTACCACGACTTTTAAATCTCTGCAACCACATTTGATCTCTCCGACCTAATTTCCGATCACGGGTGACTTATCTTAAAGGGAAAATTTATCATTTTTCATTACTTTTTTTAAAACTTCTCGGAAAGGGAACTGTAAATGACAATTTTGCCCTTCAAGATCAGTCATTTTGACTAAAATCTGGTCACTAGTAACAGGAAATTAGGTCGAATGTGGCAAGGATTTAAAAGTTGCGGGGCCAGATGTGAAAAAATTAATAGTCAAGGACCAAATATGGAGATGATGCCATGGTCGTAGGATCAAAAGTGGAAAAAACTCATGACTATATTATAACTAATGGTTAGATGTATGAAGAGAGTACCCAATCTAAAAGACAAATGCAATTGTGGCTCGGCATGTAGTTGTTATTGTTCTTGCCACTAATGACTTCTAGCAGTACAACTCCGAAGCTGTAAACATCTGCCTTGTAGGTCAAGTAACCCCATAACGCATATTCGGGTGCCATATAACCTCTAAATCATAAAAAAGTTTGTCCATCAGAGTTTTAACAATTTGTAATATTATAATCAAAACAAGAAACGAGGATTAGCAGTTGGATATGAGTGCAAAACGAACTTACATTGTTCCAGCGACTCTCGTACTAATATGGGTCTTCTCGCCTTCAGTAAGCCTAGCCAGTCCAAAATCTGAAATTTTCGGGTTGAGGTCCCGGTCAAGCAGCACATTGGTAGCTTTAATGTCTCTGTGAACAATCTTAAGGCTAGATTCCTCGTGCAGAAAGGCTAAACCTCTCGCAATCCCTAAGCAAATCTTGAATCTCGTTGGCCAATCCAGTATCAATTGACTCTTCTCCGAGCCTAAGCATTACAAACCGCCCAAAGTATTTAAAAAAATTTAGATATCCTTTCTCGTTACCAAGGGAGTGTCTAACATTACAACGTAACGGACTTACCGAACAATGCACTAGCAAGGCTGTTATTCTCCATGTATTCATACACAACCAGCAACTGATCTCCTTCAATACAGCACCCGTAAAGCTTAACGAGATTCGGGTGTAGCAAGCAAGAAATCATGCCAATCTCGTTCAAAAACTCGCGGTTTCCCTGCGTCGACTTGGAGGATAGTTGCTTCACCGCAATCAAGGTACCATCAGCTAACCGACCCTAAAAAAGACCATTTGTTAGAGGATGAAGCCCCAAACTTTACACTTATAAGCCATCTTCTCGGATCGATACCTTGTATACGGGACCAAACCCGCCTTCTCCGAGCTTGTTTGCATTATCAAAGTTGTTTGTAGCAGCTTTAATTTGTTTTAACGTGTACGAAACCATTTGCAACTCCACCCCTTCCAGACCTGTCCATATATGGAGAATTCAGAACTAATCTATCAACTTCGTTTTCGGATTTAGTCAAACGAAACTATTAAAAGAAAACGAAAAATAAGTAACACTAAATGGCAACTTCAAGCTCTATATGATCATTACGTTTACCTGTGGTTTTTCCTTTCTTGCAAAACAAATATCTCTTCCACCAAAGCAGGCCAACGATGATCACGACAGAGAACCCAACCAATAGTCCAACAATAATAGGAACGACTATGTTCTTCTTATCCCCCTCGTCATCTTTACAAGTTTTGAAAACTGTAGAAAAAGAGAGATAACTCAGAAGGATCACAAAGGCTCGGGATTTATTAACGCAAATAATAAACGAGGAAACGCATTGTTGTTCTTGTCACTTTACAATAGCTTTAGACACATTAAGTTGGGCAATTTAACTAGATATGAGAAGATAAAGGCAAAAGAGGGTCGAAATTATCAAATTTGCAATGACTCTTACGTGGATCAACTGAAATAGCTGAAATGAGAGAGCCATAATGTCCTCTTGCAGGAATACGAGTAGTCCCTTTCCCAGCCCAATAAATTCGAATCTCCAAGGTATTATCAGTTACGGTAGCATTAAAATATTTGACAACAGGCTTTTGAACTCCACGAGCCTCGTCTTCAATGTTGAAGTCTTTCCAAACTAATTTCTCCTGGGAAAAAAAGGGTTTATGTAAGTAATTTAAATCAATTAGCAGGTAAAGTTGAGATAAATGAGCAATCACCTCACCTGGATATATATGTCAAAGAAACGCCTTCCGAAGCTGAAATATGTATTGTTATTTGTAAAAATGATCTCCGCAAAGTGCAGACTCACATTGTAACCCCCGTTCTCCAAGCAATAACTGAAATAAGTAAGTGAAAGAGGAGAAACGCGAGCATTCCTATACAATTCAGAGAGACCTGATGATGAAATTGTCTCGATGAAACGTGTGTTTTGATCAATAGAATCATCCAAGAAATCCCCCGTGCTACTGAATCCCCAATTACCGCTGCTGCTATTGTAGTATTTTGCAGAACCACCTTCAACTTCTGCATCCCCTACATAATTAACTTCCCGGTTTCCCTCACTGATAGACACATCACTTCCCCCAGAATTTACATGCAAGGAACAACCATCTGTGATACAAAAAATGCCTTTGTTTGAATAACGGATGCATATAAGACTGTTTTCATCATTCCATGAGAAACTCCGGCAGAGGCCAGTGAAGGGCCAAGTCCAACACCAAGTGGCTAGGGGATTGTTGGGCGGAGGCTTGAAGGGCCAAGTCCAGCACCCAGCCTCTCGAAAATATGATTGGCTATAAGGAAATAAAGTTGCGCCTTCACTACGAGCTATAGCTTTTGGCATAGGGGTAAGTGCTTAATCCTAACAAGTGGTATCAGAGACAGGTTACGGTTTTGAGATTGGGCGGAGGCCTGAAGGGCTATGTAGTTAGTACTTAGTAGTATAAGAAAATTTGACGTAGGGGTAAGTGCTTAATCCTAACAAGTGGTATCAAAGCCAGGCTACGAGTTCGAGGTGGGGCGGAGGCCTGAAGGGCTATGTGGTTGGCGGTATAAGGAAATAAAGTTGCGTCTTCACTATGAGCTATCACTTGATCTAACTAGGTTTACTTGACATAAGATGTTAGGGCTAAGAATCCAATCAAAGTAGTAATGCTATTTGTATCAAGGAAGCCGTCTTCCTTCTATAGCACTAGTATATGCCTATATAACATACGTTAGGCAGAACTAAATCTTTACCATCCAAAAAAGTGCAACAGACTTACATCTAGGACAGCTGAATTGATTTGTGCATGGAAGAACTCTCCGTCTGTAGCAAGCAAAGCACGATAAATTGCCTCAGTTGTGCTTTAAAAAGGAAACCAACTACTTAAACTTAGAAAATTTCCTTCACACAGAAACGCATATTTGCACTAAAAGTAACTATCTAAAGCTTCGAATACTAATAAAAGGAAGTTTCTTACATGGAACTTTCGTTTGAAGAGCTCTTGTACAAGTTCACATATAGATTCCTAAGTACGAAAAATACGTAAAAAAGAATCTGTCAGGACACATGTTCCATCGATGCATATACAAAATAAACTTTAAATTAAAAAAAAAAAAAAAAAAACATTCTGACCTTGTTTCGCAAGCAGGCTGATCTGGGCCTTGCCATGTAAAATTATTGTAGGAAAGATCACTGAAAAAGTAACAAAACAACGTCAGATGTCATAGAGGCGTGTAGAAAAATATTTTTAGGAAGTCAACATGTATTAATGGCATGTCGAGAGATGAAACTGTAGAAAATAAAAATTGTGCAAAAATATAGTGAAATCCTCGAATTTTGCTAAAATATAAGTTAATGCTAACCCAACATACAGATTAATTCCAGGCTTCAAGACTGACTCGGGCACATCTCCACTGAGCTTGTTGCCGGTTAAAAACCTATTCACAGAATTAGCATTCAATTAGTATCTCGTATGCAGTTGGAAAAAAACAACTTGTCACGATAAATATGATGCCTAGAAATATCCCTGACCAGAAATTTATATAAAGATAGTGACTTACACAAAATTTAGCCCACTTCTTGCACTAACAAAATTTGGAAGTTCTCCCACAAGATTGTTGAAACTGAGATCCCTGGACAAAACGAAAACAGATTTGATAGCAGAGAAGGTCAAATTCTCGTATTCGAAGTTTCCTTTTCGTTTCTTGAAACTTCTGGTTGCCCAGTGTGCACACAAATCTTTAGCCAAACAAGCGTTTGAAAGGGACAAGTCCATAAGAAGATAATAAGCAAAGTAAAGCAAGAAACAGAAACTTCACTTTTGAACGCCATGCTAATTACTTACAATGTTTGCAGGGATTTAAATTCCCAAATATAGGGAGGAATTTCATCAGAAATGTTGCAATTCCTCAACACGCTGAAACCAAGAATGACCCGTATTAATAAATGTAAGCAGCTGTGCAAACACAATCCCCGATAAATTATACACTCAACATACGTTATATTTAGGCTACTCATATTATTCAGTGGAGGAAATTTTTGAGAAGGTCCTTTTATGTCGCTTATCCTCCTGTACAAGAAGATGCACCATGAGAATTTATCAGACAGATCGCTAAGTTAATTCAATGTTTAAGATGGTTTCATACTCACAGGTCAGCTAAGTTATCAAGAACGGATATATAGGATGGAATAGGGCCCTCAAGTCCAGTGCCAATCAGCTCTCTTAATTATTTACCCAGACTAAATATTAGATACCAAAAATTAAGCAAACATATGTTGCTAACAGAATTCGGGAATATGTGCAAGCATAGATGATCTTACAATTTCTGGAGTTGTTTCCAGTTCTGTATAAAATCTGGAATTGGCCCGCTCAAGTTGTTGTCATTTATCCTACTGCAATGTAAAGGACAGACCGTCAAATATGACCATCAAAACCGAAATTTAAACCACAATATACAGACAGAGACATGTGCTTACAAATCCGTTAACTTCACAAGTCCCGAGAATGTATCTGGCAAGTTTCCCACCAAAAGATTGGAGGACAATATCCTGAATCATTAAGGTAGTTATTAACCCTTCAGTACACAGATAGAAAGCGCAAACACAAAGGAAGAAGAAAAGAATCTCACAGAGATTGCAAGTTTATCAGTTTCCCAAGTTCAGAAGGAATAGTTCCCGAAAATTGGTTCCCTTCAAGATTCCTGGAATTACAATCAGAGAGAATTAACGAAATTGTGTAAGGAAAAAGTGATATTTGAATATGAATTATGAAAATCCAATACTTACAGGTATGTGAGGTTGGTTAAACGCCCTAAAACCTTTGGTATTTCCCCTGACAACCGGTTTACAAGAACAGAGCTGGATCAAAAACTCTGAAATTACTATGTTGCTCGAATGCATCAATAAAAACTTATTCGTCTAAAGAAGATGAAGCTCACATGGATGTTAACGGTGCTGTGCCCCATTCTAATGGTATTGTACCCCCGAGGTAATTTAATGCAAAATCTCTGAAAATCGGGGAAATTCAAATTGTTGGTTCTAGATTTGCATCAATTGAAAAAACAACTGTAAAACATGCATATGAAAAGGCTCTTACACTTCTTGTATGTAGGGAAGTTTTACCAGCTCCGGTGGGAGAACTCCAGGAAGACTGTAACCCTTTATCACACTGGTGGAAATCATTCATCATAGTTAATATTGGAAGTTGGGAATGATATTTTCTTGGTTACGAACATATATAAGGGATGTAAACTTACATTCTCCGAATATGGCACAATGAATCATTCCCAACGTTGCAGTTGCATTCAACAATATTCTCAGTGTATGTAACCGGTGGCTGTGGTACTACCCCCACTTCCTTACTTTCACAAGGATCGGGATCGAACTTCCAGTTTTTTGCCCCCATTGTAGTGGCGATTAGTTGCAGTGCATCCACTGAGAGACATCGATATTGAAATAAAACATCATATAACAGACAGTTGTTTCATGACTGAAACATTAAGGTTTAATAATCACCATGATCTATCTTTTCTTTTCTTTCTTTTTTTTGAGTGACTAGGAAACCCGCAGCCAAGATTAAACCCCGCCTTGTGACCCTAGCCAGCAAAGGACCACAAGGAGGTAAACCAGGCTAGATTGTCGGATCAAACCAAGAAGGCCAATAGACGGCTCCCATTGGGGGTCGAACTTGTAACCTTGATCACCATGATCTATCTTTGACACTTGGCACATGCCATACAATTGTTGATGACCAAATTTTAAGAATTGCACAGAGATTCAAGATTTTTTTAAAAATGGTATTGAGGATAAAAGTTAAAGAAATTCACAATACTTCTCAGCAAAGTGATTGTACTTTCAAATTCCAAATTAGGTAACTCTCATGCCCTCACCATTGTAAGCCAAAGAGGCAGCAAATATCATGTAATTTTCAGAAGTCAGGGCACAAAAACTGATCACCATAGCAGTCTGCTTGGCATCCAAACAAACATACATATAGGATAGAAATCTTATATCACTGTCAAAGATGATTATTGGGAAGAGAAATAAGAAAAGAAGACAAAATGATCTGAAGTTACTTAAAATAGCAAAATAATTGAGAATTATGATGGTAAGAAGAAAGCACAATAGTTATAATAAATCTTCTGTCCCTTGTATTTTTAGATTAAAGTGAAATAGAACAAAAAGGATCAAACTTTTTAAACTGCAAATTCAAGAACTCAACTTTTCCCCCCATTTCATAACTCCCAAATTCCTTGTTGGGGTTACAGATAAAATCTCATGGGAAAATTGCAGGGAGAAGGAAATTCAGAAAAATCCCAACTTTTCTAAACCCCCCCCCCCCGGGGGGGGAGTGGGGGCAGAAAGAAAAAAGAAAATACATATCAAGAATAGGGAGACTTACCTTCTTCTGGAGCGGTTTTAGATTCAGAGAATGTAAAGAAGATGAAGCAGCTAAGCGCAACAATCCATGAAACAGCAGTGTTTATTCTGGATAACATTCTTGTTAAATTATGTGCGCCAATAATGATGTGTCGTACTATGAATTTCAAGAATCTATGATGGTATCAGAATCAGTGGATTTACTGGATGGATGATATGGTCCTATATTACAATGGAATCTTTTGCTGCTACTAATATTTAAGACTAGGAAATGTTTCAGTTTCAGTGGGAAATGGTGAGCTGAAATGCTCTCTAGAGAGAGAGACTGCGTGGATGAGAGAGAAAGAGAGTGTGGGTAATTTTCTTTTTCTTTTTTTTTTTCTTCAGTTTTTTTTTTTTTTTTTAATGCGAAATAGCTGTCGGGAACGTTGGATTTTTTTGTCAGGCTGCGTTTGCACTAGTCACAAAAGTTTTCTTGGTTGACTTTCTTTGTTTCTAATTTTTTAAGGAAAAAAAATTGTAATTTTGGTACCTTAGTTATTTCGATTTAGTTATTTTAGTCTTTCATAATTATCAATTACACAATTTGTTCTCCAATCCCCATATAATTGAATGTGTGCAATTTGGTAGAATGAGTAAACTAGGTCACTATATTTTATTGTAAGAGTTAATATTATCTGAGGTCCCCCGAGTATAGTGATTTTGCCATGTCTAGTCCTAAACTTTCAAATTGACCATATGTGGTCCTTCGACTTTCAAACTTAACCATTCATGGTCCAAGTTAACCACACATGGTCCTTCAACTATTAAATTTTAACCATCCATGGTCCTTTCATGAGGACCACTACTGGTTAAATTTCGAAACTGAAGGATCATGGGTGGTTAACTTGGACCATGAATGGTTAAATTTGAAAGTTGAAGGACCACAAATGGTCAATTTGAAAGTTTAGGACTAAACGTGGCAAAACCACTATACTCGGAGGACCTCAGATGGTATTAACTCTTTATTGTAAATAGAAATTGGAATCAACTTTGGTTAAGTGGAAGAGAAATCCATTTTTAACAAAGGTCAAGAGTTCGATCATTATTTTTGGGTATGGAACAACCTTAAATGTCAATTGTCCCACTCAAAAGAAGTGCTTACAATACAATGAGGGAATCCTTGGTTTTGGGTACTGAAAAAAGGTATACACACATACATGTATCAAAATTTTATATTTAATTCATGGACAATAACCTCTCCAACGGCATAAACTCTGGATACACTAAAAAAAAAATGTATACACACATACATGTATCAAAATTTTATATTTAATGCAGGGGACAATGACTTTTTTAATTTTTAGGATAGCAAAAGTAGGCAAACAAATACGGTAATGAGTATCAAAATATATAGTAGGGTGCAAAAGTCTCCAACCAAACACACCCTAAAATTACACACACACATATATATAAAAGGAAATTACACATATTTAGTTACATTGAGCATTAATTTTGCGATTATTAATTCTCAAGAACTAAAATAATTACACAAGGATAACTAGGAGATTGAATTATTATTTTTATTTAAATAAAATTGTAAAAAAAAATAAAATTAAAACCTTGCTCTTGTCATATTTATTGATCGTAGGGGGAATTTTTTATTTCTTTTTTCGGTTAATCAACACACAACATGGTAGTAAAGAATAAAATGCAAAATACACCGTAACAAGAGATAGTAAATAATATTATTTTAAATATTTCTTCTAAGTATCTACCTACAAACAGTAAATATAAAAATAAATCATTCGTGTGATTTATCTTTTCTGTGTGATTTGCAAGTTATTACATTAAAACGGGATTTTTTCTGTGAACACCCTTAAATAGTAACAGTTGTTGAGTTCTCTGATCACCCAAAAAATAACAAATAAGCATTCAAAAAAAAAAAAACAAATAAAACATTTCCTCTAAAAATAATAGAAAATAAATAAAGGCTAAAAATACTAAATGTGAATACTGATAAGGTCTGTCTAACCTCTCTACCATTTTGAAAAAAAAAAAAAAAGAAATACATTAGTAGTGTGAATATTGATAATATATACGTATACGCAATTGCATGCAATAATGGTACATGTAGTATTAATTTGAGAAGAATCGAGATTTTAAATAATATATATAAATAGATTCTCGTTTAACACATAGTTAGAGCTATCCATGTATGGTAACCTTGAAGAAAAAGAGTTTTATTATCACGTTATATATTTTTTTTTTTGAATGACCAATAACACCTTTATTGAGGCTCAAACTTACAACTTTTCAAATAAAAATCCAACCTGGATACCATTAGGCCACATAGTCTTGGTTATTATCATGTTATATAATGATAGATTTTATATCAAAATCTCCCAATCATTTGACATGGTAATAAAACATTTTTTATTCATTAATTAATATGAGTTGACTAACCCCACCCGCATTTAAAAAGAAAATCTACTTATATTGTGACGTTAAATGGTGAAAAGTTTTTGTTATTCCTATTACTATGGTTTATGAGAAAGTTCATAGCCATTACCCAAATGTACATTCTGGATGAAAATATATCCTATGATCTTAGTCAGTAAAGGATCATAATGAAGTAAACCATTTAGGTTGCGCATAATTGACTGACTCAAAACAAAAAGGTCAATACATAGCATCTACAAGAAATCTAATTTGGAATTTTATGATTATTAAGTCAATTGTCTGACCAACTAGAGTTGTCATTTATATTATTAAATAGTAAAAATAAAACTATTATACAATGCAATTTATTATATTTATATTGATCATTACTTATACTTATTTGATAATGTAGAATTTGTTCAATAATAGTATTTATCCATACATTGACCCGAGGCGGATACACGGCGTTGGGTAGTTGATGACGCGCAGGTTTTTAATGCAAAGGCATTTGGAGGTCTTATAGGTGGCGGTGACGTGGATGTACATGTGTTGTTTCATTATTTTGCATGGCATCAACTCCTCAATAATATATATATATATATATATATATATATATATATATATATATATATATATATATATAGAAGAGCGCTCATATGCGGCGGCGTCTTACGGTGCGGCGATGCGGTCAAATTCCAGAATACACCAACAGTGTTAACAATATGCACCAACAGTGTAATAAAAACACACCCCAATGAAATGTAATAAAACATCACAAAATACACCACAAACGCAAAAAAACACACCATATAACTCACCACTCCCAATAGTGTATTTCCGAACAGTGTATGGTGTTTTTACTAACACCTAATGGTGTGTGTTTGGTGATGCAGGGCTCTGTTTACTCTGTTTTGTGTGGTGTATTTCCTAACGTTGATGGTGCATATTTGGTGAACTATTGGTGTTGCCGCACCGTAAGAAATAACCGCACCGTAAGACACTGCCGCACCTGAACCCGCCTATATATATATATATATATATATATATATATATATATATATATATATATATATATAGAGAGAGAGAGAGAGAGAGAGAGAGAGAGAGGCTCCGGATCCCATGAGGTCACTTAGATGGATGAGATGATGAGGCCTCATCTCATCCATTAAATCATTGCATATCAAAGGGTGAGATTGAAAGAGATTTATTATATTTAAGGTAGTACACTATGCATAAGGGTGAATATGTAATTGTATTATTGGAGCTATATATGGATAGGAATAAATTGGAATATATTCCATGCAAAGGATCAACTAATTATGTGATTGAATAATATATTAATGGCAACAACTAAGAATTGATAGTGTGTGAGATGTATTTAAGCATTTGTAAACGGAAACAAAGTTGATGCGCTGGGTTCTCTCCTCACGCACACACGTAGTTGTATAATGCACAGAGCTAGTAGGAAAACACAAGATTTATTACGTCGCACACACATAGATACAAACTGCACATACCGAGTACAAAACGCAAGATTTATTATATCGCACACACGTAGTTATACACCGCACAGACCTAATAGAAAACGCATGATTTATTATTTAGCACACACGTAGTTATATACTGCACAAAGCTACTAGAAAAACACATAATTTATTATGTCGCACACACGTAAATACACACCGTACAGACCGACTACAAAAACACTTGATTTATTATTTCGCACACATGTAGTTATTCTTTCGCACACTGCACAGACCTACTTAAAAACACATGATTTATTATTTCGCACACACGTAGATCTACACTGCACAGACATATTAAGAAAGTCATGATTTTTTAACTCGCACACACGTAGCTATACAAGGCACATGCCTACTAGAAAAACACATGATTTAATATTTCGCACACACGTAGTTGTATGATGCACAGACCAACACCAAGAAACGACGCCAAACAATTATTTGGAGAGGAACGGACGGACAGAATTATAAGAAAGCGAAAAGACGGCTTAGTATGAAATAATTAATCATCACATAAATACCATAATTAGTAGTGCACAAGCCCATAAAATCTGCTAATCAATTATTACTACCTAATAAAGACACCACCAAAAAGACATCAACACCCCCATCTGCACAGTAAACACACGCACATGGCACATAATTCAGTCTAATCTCATCCATCCAAAAAAACAAATAGACGTACCAGATCAATCCTCACCACCTTGCCTGACAAAGGTAATCTCACCAGATCCAATATATATATATATATATATATATATATATATATATATATATATATATATATATATATATATATATATATATATATATATATATAAATGGTGCATTTTATTATACACAATTTAATTGATCAAACTAGTTTAGTTGTTAAAAAAAAAAAAAAAAAACTTTATTAATAACAGTTCTAGGGTATAGAGTTCAATTTTAAAAAAATAATAATAATAATAAAGTATAAACACCAAGAGCATTTCTATCAGTGGAGTTTGCTCAGTTTTTTAGGATAGCAATGCTGATGTGGAGGAGAGAGGGAGAGGAAAGAGAAGGAAATAAGTCTTTGCAGAAGGTGTGATTTTTAGACTAAACATGTGGAGCCCGCATGAAGAAAACGTTTGTGCCTTGTTCGAGCTTTCAGTGCAACTTGCTCGCCCTCTTAAGCTTGTGTTTTTGTTTTTAATTTTTCTCTTAACCATTGGTTTTTTTTTTTTTTTTTTTTTTTTTTTTTTTTTTTGCTTTTAGAATTGATGACAGAATTTTAGAATTAATCTTCCAAATCTCCACCCCAATAATAACATTCACTATGTAATATATTACTATTATATTAATTATTTTTTGTATTTGATTATTATAAAATTTTTATTTTGAAAATTACGTATCGCAACTCATCACAAGCATGGAAGACAAGAAAGTGAAGAAACTGCTAAATACTTGAATTTAATCCAATTTGTATTGTGAAAAAAAAAACATTAATTAATTAATTAATTATAAGAAGACATAATCAGTTTAGTTGGCAACTTTTCTTAATTCGAATGTTGCCGTCATACAATTTTCATCGTGAAAAGGTTTCTAGATGGAACCATGCAGTATAATAATCCAGAATTAATTAATAAATATTTTGTTTGGTTCGTTAAGCCTAGGCCAATAATCTTGCTTAATCATGTTTTCATGTGAATGAACAAGAATGCTAATCAAATTGGGATAAGAATGCTAATCAAATTGGGATAAGAATGCTAATCAAATTTGTTTTTTACTAATTAACCATTAACCATTTTGACACGCCAACAAATATTTACAGTCCACATATATAACGACTTCCGATAGAGACATTTAACGTTGAAAATTCAACAAAATAATCCTCTTGATGAATTTGGATTTTGTAATTTGTAATAATTCTTGGAGGATTAATCTATAATCCTTATTATTAGAACTATTTGTTGGTGATAATGAACCACAATCGATTTAATATCCCAAAAATAATATTTATATATATACACACGAAATATATATAAAATATTATTGGATATATATATTTCCGAAATATATATATACACACAAAATATATATAAGACGGACCCTACGGTTATATATACATGTATATCTACGAAAAAGATATACCAATATATATCAACCAAAAAGAAAATATAATCCTTAGATTATAATTCCAAATCAACAAGAAAGAACGGATTTTTGCTTAAAAGCATAATCCAAAACAAGAAAGAAGGAGAGGAAGAAAGAAATGTACGAGTTAGGCAAAGTGTCTGTCTTTCCTTAAAACCTTATTTGCCACCTCCCAAAAGTGTTAGGAGCGTTGTGGCCTAGGTTTCCCAGGATAAAACGTACAACGGTTCGACGTTTGAGCACCCAAACGAACGAACCCGGCGAACAAGAGCACGGGCAAAACACAGCTTCAAGAAAGGAGTAGAAACAGAAGTATATTTTGAGGCTTGGAAAAATTATTTTCTTGTGTGTTATCTTGTTACTTTTCCTTGGAAAAATTCTGCTGCACTCTACCCCTTCTTATATAGGGAATGAGGAGTGAATAGCCTTTATTATGGCATTTAGGGGCATCCCTTCAACTCTTGTAACATCAACCATTAACATGGGTATTAATTCAAAATTAAAATTGAAATTAATTCAAAAATTAATTCCATAACAGCTGAATTAAATCCCAACAGTCACAAAAAGTTTCAGGCCGAACTTTCGGCCTAAACAGTAGTTTCGGCCATCAGCCGAAACCACTGCAGGGAGCTACACGAAACAATGATGTTTCGTGGTGGCCATCCAAACAATTGTTTCGTGGCAGTGAAACATTGTTTACATTTCACTAACCAAACAATTGTTTCGTGGCAGTGAAACATTGTTTACATTTCATTTCGTGGTGGCACACTTGGCCACACGAAACAATACAATTGTTTCTTTCATTTTCGTGGCTTAATTGGAAAATGGTACCGAAACATAGCCTGCAAGGCCTGTCAATTTTCGTTTCGATCTCATTCTGGGATTTGATTTGCACTCCCCTACGCGCAAGAAAGAGCCTCTATGCTATACAATTCAATAAGCTTACAAAGAGCTCATGTAAAAATAGTGGGGCAAATCCTCTTCCCAAACCAATGTGGGACAAAAGCTCACTTTTTTCCTTCATTTTCCAACTCACATGGGTCTACTTTGAGAATCAATATCTCATTCACCCATTATCCGTTTTGAGCGTACAATATATCAATCTCTTCGTCTTACTACGAAGAACCCAAATCCACTTTGACCCGACCCAAATCGGAAGTGGACCCTACTGATAATTATACCACAAAATAGTCACTTAATATGCCATTTTATGCCAATTTAAGCTATTTTTTCCAACACTATTAAGACTCTATTATCCATATTGGACTAGGACTATATTATTCGTGTTAGACTAGGATTCTATCTAGCATCTCTATATATTCGCTCCCTGTACTCTCAGACATTATCATTGAATACAACACAATTATATTCTCATCTGGTATCAGTTAGCCAGGGTTTTCTTTTCCAACATCCATGTTCCTCACTTCGTAGCAGTAGCCGATGGCATCAAACCAAGATACATCATATCAGAAGCGGTCCAGTCAACGACGTGACGTTGATGATCCCTATCAAATTTTTGAAGGTTTTGGCCACACGGGAGCCAATTGTGTTTGGTGTTATGATGATCCGTGTCAAATTTGTGACCGTTTTGGTCACATGGGAACCAATTGTTTTTGGCGCTATGATGATCCGTGGCAAATTTGTAACCGTTTTGGTCACACGGGAGCCAACTGTTTTGGCGTTATTCAGGGCTCCAGGTTTTCAAGCTAATGTGGCCGTCTCTGGTGATAATGGTGATTCCAACGGTCCTCATTAGTGGTTCCCTGACACTGGTGCTACAAATCATGCAACGCCTGATTCTTCTTCGATGACTTCTGCGACAAGTTATGATGGCCCGGAGACTCTGCGAGTCGGCAATGGTACATGTTTGCCTATTGTTACTGTTGGTTCTGCTTCGTTAGCCACTGATTCTATGTCTTTTAAGTTACATGATGTTTTGCATGTCCCTGGTCTCTCTTCTTCTCTATTATATGTCCAACATTTTGCAAAGGACAATAATGTTTTCTTTGAGTTCCCCCCTCTTTGTTTCTATGTGAAAGACATTTTGACCAAAAAGGTTCTTTTTAAGGGATATGCGTCTGGGGGTCTCTACACATGGCCTAGGTCTTCTGCTTCCCCTGCTGCATTTGTTGCTGCACGATCCTCTTACGTTTGGCACATGCGGTTGGGGCATCTTCGTTCTCGAGTCTTACGTAAAATTTTAGCGTATTCGTCTGTTGGTACATTTAATTCTAGTGATCTTCCCAATGTCTGTTCCTCTTGTCAATTAGGAAAATCTTCTCGTTTTTCTTTGTCTCGTGTCGAAACTACTAGTACGCATCCTTTGGAATTAATTTATTCAGATATTTGGGGCCCTGCGCCATTACTTTCTGCGTCTGGCTTTAAATATTTTGTGTTGTTTGTGGATGATTACACTCGTTATATGTGGTATTATCCCATGCGTGCTAAATCTGATTTGTATGCTATATTTGATAAGTTTCGGACCTTTCGGTCACTAGTTAAACGTTCCTTTTCTCGCAAGATTATTTCTTTTCAATCTGATTTAGGGGGAGAATATAAAAAGCTTGGTTCCACTCTTGCGTCCTTAGGTATTCGTCACAGGCAATCATGTGCGTATACTCATGAACAAAATGGCAGGGTAGAACGTAAGCATAGGCATGTTGTTGAAACGGGACTAGCATTAATGGCCCAATCCTCTGTTCCGTCTCGTTTTTGGGATTATGCTTTTGAAACTGCGGTTTATCTAATCAATAAAATGCCCACTCCTGTCTTATCTGATAAATCTCCTCATTATCTTTTGCATCGGTCTCCTCCATCTTATTCATATCTGCGTGTTTTTGGGTGTTTATGCTTTCCAAATCTGCGTCCCTATAATCGCAACAAACTACAGTTTCGGTCATCCCCTTGTGTCTTTCTAGGATATCCTCCATCTTTTCGTGACTATCGTTGTTTAGACACTAACACTAACAAGGTTTTTATCTGTCGCCATGTGCGATTCGATCGATGAGGCTGTCTTTCCTTTTGTTACTTCGTGGGGTGTTGCACCAATTGTTTCTGGTGGCGATCCGACTATTGTCACGGCTCGTGATCCTCCTGCCGCGCCCATAGCCGCTTCTGACCACCACCGCCAGCAGCATGCTACTGCTGAGCCCGTGACCGAGTCCGAGCGGACAGTCACGGACCAGCCGGCTCCTCGGCCAAGAGGCCGGCCTCGTGGTCAGTCTCGTCACGCGCCCTCACCCGTTCGCTCTCATGGAATGAATACGAGAAGTTCGGGACCACATGATCATGTTGCTTTATCTACTGCTGCTATTACTCCTGAACCTACATGTTTTACTCAAGGGGTTAAATTTCCTGAATGGCGGGATGCAATGGATTTGGAATTTAATGCCTTGGTGCATAACAATACATGGAGGCTTGTTCCCTTTAAATCAGGTATGAATGTAGTTGGATGTAAGTGGGTGTTTAGAACCAAGAGAAAGGCTGATGGTTCGATTGAGCGTTACAAGGCTCGGTTAGTTGCCAAGGGATTCAATCAAATTGCCGGCGATGATTTCTTTGAGACCTTTAGTGTTAAACCGACTACGGTACGTCTTCTTTTATCCTTAGCTATTTCTCGTGGATGGACTATTCGACAGTTGGACATACACTATGCTTTTCTAAATGGAAATCTCGCTGAGACGGTTTATATGCGCCAGCCCCCTGGTTATGAAGACAAAACGATGCCCGGGCACGTTTGTCTCCTTCAACATTCTTTATATGGGCTTAAGCAAGCTCCCCGTGCTTGGTTCACTCTTTTGCATGATTTTCTGGTTTCTGCTGGTTTCTCACCTTCCAAGACGGATGTCTCTCTATTTATATATTCACATGGCAATACTCGTCTATATTTTCTGGTTTATGTGGATGATATTTTGGTTATGGGATCTGATCCGGCTCATGTGACTGCTCTTATTGACAAGTTGGCTCTTGAGTTTAAAGTTCGTGATATGGGTGTGCCCTCGTTCTTTCTGGGTATTGAGACCATTCCGTTGTCTGATGGCATGCTTCTGTCTCAACAACGGTACATGAAGGATATGCTAAAACGAGCAGGTATGGTTGATTGCAAGCCCGTGGCTACTCCAGTTTCAACCACGAAGGCCGAGACAGATGCCGTGGTACCATACGCTGATCCCACTCAGTATTGCAGCTTTGCAGGTGCTCTGCAATGTCTTACGGTAACTCGGCCTGATCTTTCCTATGCAGTCAATCATTTGTGTCAACACATGCACTCTCCTTCTACTGCGGATTGGACGGTTCTCAAGAGGGTGTTACGGTATGTAAATGGGACACTACATGCATCTTGGTCTTAAGATTACGTCTTCTCCTTCTCTAGATATTCATGCATATTCTGATTCGGATTGGGCTGGCAATCCTGATGATCGCAAATCTACTAGTGGTTTTGCTGTATTTTTGGGGACCAATCTTGTCTCATGGGTTTGTCGAAAACAACGTACTGTGGCTCGTTCATCAACTGAGGCTGAATACAAATGACTAGCTGATGTCTCTGCAGAGGTTACTTGGCTTGTCTCTCTGATGAAGGAAATCGGGTTTGCGTCACCTTCTGTGCCCAAACTCTGGTGTGACAATCTGGGAGCTACTTATCTGTGTGCTAATCCGGTGTTTCATGCTCGCACCAAGCACATTGAGATCAACTACCACTTTGTTCGTGATAAAGTCGCGAAGAAGGAATTACAAGTCAATTTTATTTCTACCAAAGATCAGATAGCGGATATTTTTACTAAGTCTCTTTCGTCTGTACGTTTTAATTTACTCCGTTGCAAGCTCAATGTTTTGGCTGACCAACCTTGTGCTTAAGGGGGAGTATTAGGACTATTAGGACTCTATTATTCATATTAGACTAGGACTATATTATTCGTGTTAGACTAGGATTCTATCTAGCATCTCTATATATTCGCTCCCTGTACTCTCAGACATTATCATTGAATACAACACAATTATATTCTCATCCTTATGTATCAAGTTTCGTTGATTTTTAACTTTAAATTCAGTCATGTTTGGTTCATAAAATTAATTAGAAAAAATAATAATAATAATAGTGTGTCTTTCGCAAAAAATAACCGTACTTCAAAATTAAGTTCATTTTGTATTGCACAACTATTATGGAGAATAAAACTTTTTATGGGAAAATGTTATTTTACCTTCCTGATTTTTATTATATTTCCAAAATTTCCTCTCATTAAATGGCTTTCATTCATTCGGTGCAAATAAATTGATATACCTCATCACTAATTTAAAAAGAGCAAATATCAATTTTGGTCTTACGAGTATTAGTCCAATGACAGTTTGGCTTCACATGTTTAATTCTTACCAATTTTCATCCACAATTATTGTTTTAGTACCAATTTTTATCCACAACTATTGTTTTAGTGCCAAAATTCATCATGTCGATCACACATTCGTTTAAGACATGCCAAAATATAAAATTATTAAGGATATTTTCGTCTTTTTTAAATTAAGATTTCAATTTGAACATGAATAAATGGATTTAAGTCCTAAGATCGATCCCAATTCGCAATTCTACTCCTCAAATTAAGGTAGGATGAGGAGGAGAACTGCAAATTGGGACCGATATTAGGGCTTAAATTCCTTTATTCATGTTCGAATTGGGATCTTAAGTTGAAAAAGAAGAAAATATCCTTAAAATCCTTAAAATTTTTAAATTTCGACATGTCTTAAACGTAGGGGCTACCAGCGTGATAAATTTTGGTACTAAAATAATAGTCGTGGATGAAAATTAGTATTAAAACAATAGTCGTGGATAAAAGTTGGTAGGAATTAAACATGTGGATCAAAACTATCATTTTGTTAATACTCGGGAGACTAAAATTCGTATTTGCTCAATTTAAAAATAAATGTAGCTACTAATCAGATGATGCAATCTCAGGAAGGAAAGTTTTTTGAAAAATACATAAAGGGATTTTTGTAACATTTCTCTTTTTTAAAGTGAGAGGGGGCTCCTTGTGCGCAGTAAGCAAAGGTTTAGCCTCTGTGGTTCATGTTCAGTTGAGTTACCATGATTTACATTCTCCCAAATGCTCTATCGGGCCGGAGTGTGGGGGACCCTTAAGGTTGGGGTTCAACCTTTTGGAAGAATATAGATAGATAGATGGTTCGGGTGATCTGAGGACACCCAAGTGTGGACACATCCATACTCTCTATTTTAAAAAACCAAAGGCTATGATCTTACTATTATTAAACTTTCAAATTTGCAATAATTATAAAATGAAACCCCCTCTTAAAAGTTTTCTATAATTATAAAATTAAACTGTGTTTGTTTTTACTAAAACCCTCAATCATTGCATTAACTTTGATGGACGACTAAGAGCAACCTTATCAGTTAGGGTTATTTATGAGTTATTTATAGATCCCAGCATCCACCTCATCCTCCATTATCTCACTCAATCACAAAAAACTCTTCTCCACATCAGTTTTAAGTTTTTTTTTTTATGAATTATTTGTGGACCCACCATTTAACTCACTATATTTTAATTATTTCTTTATCTATTTATTTATATTTTAATTTTAATAAGAAATATTGAAACATGCATACTGTATATGCGTAAAAATGAGAATTCAAAATTGAATGGTAAAACAAAATAAAAGAAAATAATAAAAATTAGCTATAGTATACAAATTCATACGGTAATTATCATATGGTGGCTGTGTAATCAATGAGATAAGAAATTACAAAAGACACTTTGAAATAGTGTCCTTTATATTTGTTCCCCGATCAGTGAATAAGGTCGCTCATGCTGTAGCCCGGGCTGCTCAATCGATCACAAACTGGTCCTTCTGTTTGGTTGTCTACTATTCCTACTTGTATTCAAACTTTGATTTATTATTATCTCGTCTTTTGGTTTTCAAAAATAAAATAAAATGATAATTAAAACTAATTACTTAAGTATAAAATTGTAATTAAATTATTCAAAATTTAAGTAAAAAATATATGTAACCAGTGTCGACCTGACACAACCTTCACTACTGGAAATTATGAAATTTCCGACCACATGAAAGTGACCTTAAATCAAGTTTGAAAGCAAAAAATGGTTAGAAATAACAATAAAGGTTTTTCCAGATACCAAAAGTGGTCAGAACAAGACTTTCGACTTGATTTAAGATCACTTTCAGGTGGTCGAAAATTCCATAATTTCCAGCCGTGCTTGGTGGAGGCACGGCTTGTATAGCAGACGGCGAGTCAGAGTCTCGTTGCGGTTGTGGCAATGGGACGGACAGCAGGTGGTCTTGGGCAGTAGCAACTGGACGTGCCCGACGCCATGCATGCATGATGCAACAGCGGCCACAAGTAAGGATCTTGGTCGTGGGAGAAAGACGTCCCAAACTGCTCCGTTTCGTGCTCTCCAAACATTGTATAGAATTGATGCTGCATGCATATAATATCCCATCAAAGTCTAGAACATTTAGAAGTTCACCAAACCAAATATGAAAAACATTTGTCACAATATTGGAGATTGGAAGGTTGGATTGTTCCCATATGTTTCTTGCAAAATCACACAACACTAAGGCATGCATAGGATCCTCTTGAGATATTCCACACATGGCACAATGTGGATCCACACCCACTCTCCTTATAAGCAAATTAGTAGTGGTAGGCAGGATATCACAAATGGCCACAGTTGGTGCAATTCTTCTCGACATGGATGGAGGATATGTCTCGGCCTTCAGTGCGCCTCTCCCGAATTGTTTCTCACCTCTTATGGCCGAGGCGTTGGCATGCAATGAAGCTTTATCATGGTTAAAAGACCGGGGAGAGCAAAACATAGAGCTATATACGGATTGCTTGACGCTACAGCGTTATCTTACTACACCACCATCTGCGTTTCGTTCCTACATCGGCTATGCCATTGACAGCTGTAGAGCAGCTGCGTCTTTATTTGAGTCCTGTTCGTTTAATTTTATTTCTAGATTAGACAATTTTTTAGCTCATGCTTTAGCTTTTACCGCTTACCAACAACCTATTGTTATGTATTGAGATCTTTTCCCACTTGACATTATTGCGGCTTATTTCTAATGAATTACCACATATTTTTCAAAAAAAAAGTAAAAATATATATATTAAATTTGGTACTAGTATTTTATAAAAAAAAAAAAAATAAAACAAAACAGAAATGAAATTAAAAGAAAAAGAAAATAACAAAACAGATAAAGATTGAGAAATGGAACGAAAAAAAATAAATAAGGCAAATAAAGAACATCAGTGGCCGCCAGTTGGCATTGGGTTATCATCAGCTTGACTGACATAATCCCGTTCGTTGCATGAGGAAGATTTCCCAATAAACTCATCTTCACATCAGCTTTGAACTTGGGTATGAGAGAATTCATCTGAGATTAACTTCAAAGTAACCATAGATGGTGATGCTCTACGATCAATCCTCACTTTTTATAAAAGGACCCTATTCTCATTCGATCAAACGCACACACACACATACAAGAGATCAAATGCGAAGGAACTATCCCATAAAAAACAGGGTTAAATATAAGTCATTGATCTATTCTAAATGAACGGTCCAGATTGAGGAATTAAAAAAAAAAAAAAAAAAAAAAACAGTAGCATTATTGTAACTTTGTGTAAATAAGTTCAAATTTTTTTCTTTGGGTGCATTACTTTCCTTTTCTTCTTTGAGAGATGTTACAAAGTGATAATCTATAAAACTCCTTCCTTAGGATTCAAAAGAAAGAAAGAAAAAATAATAAAAAAAAAATGGAATTTGGCTAACTCAACATCAGTTCAATAAATAATACGGGGTATAAGATTAATTTGACTTGTTTATCTTCTAAAATAAGCTTATGACAATACTGAA
Source organism: Ipomoea nil (assembly GCF_001879475.1). NCBI lineage: Eukaryota > Viridiplantae > Streptophyta > Magnoliopsida > Solanales > Convolvulaceae > Ipomoea > Ipomoea nil. The sequence continues at coordinate 1,578,287 of NW_017619370.1, read as the reverse complement.
ATACGTTTTGTGCAAGTAAAGCCCCACCCATGCAAGTTGACTGACTTCAACGCCCACATTTTTTGGGTGTCCTTATCCCAAATTGAAAGGTCATATTTTAATATCTATAATGGAAATTAAAGAAAAAATGTGATTAATTAAGGAATTTAGGGACAATTTCCATATTACCACGTAACATTCTACTCACACATGTTAAAAGTTAATGCCTAACGTGCATATATTTAGACCAAACTGTTAGGAAAATGGAAGTGGATCATAATTATTCCAAGAAATATATATTATTTTTCCCAACACTTTGTGACCCTAACTAACAAATGACTATAATAAAGTAAATCAGTCTAAATTATCCATAATTGACTTGGCTCAAACCAAGAAAGTCAATATGTTGCTCTACTAGAAACTAAACTTAGAACATTGTGATTACCGAGCTAACAATGTAACTTGACCAACTTGGTTAAAATTACTCCTAATTCTTCTCAAGTTTACCTCTTGATGTAGTAATAAAATTTTTGAGTTAATACCCAAAATCGTCCTCGACTATAGTGGTTTTTCTCAATTTCGTCCTAAACGACTTTGGTGACCTAATATCGTCCCAGACTTTTGTGTTTCGCTCAATTTAGTCCTCCATTTGTTATTCCGTCAAATTGGTGTTAAATAAAGGGACAATTCAGTAATGTCAATATTGATCTCTCTTTACTTTCAACTTGTGAAGTGCGAAATTCATCTTTCTTGTACGAATTACACCCAGAATTACTCCCGGACATGCAAATCAAATTTTATATTCGCAGTTTTAGGAGTAATTCTGGGAGTAATTCGTAAAAAAAAAAAAAAAAAAAAAATCGCAGTTCACATGTCTATGAGTAAAGAGATGCCAATATTAAAATTACGGAATTGTCTATTTATTTAACACCAAATGGACAGAATAACAAATGAGGGACTAAATTGAGCAAAAATACAAAAGTCTGGGACTAAATTGAGCGAAATACAAAAGTCTGGGACGATATTAGGTCACCAAAGTTGTTTAGGACGAAATTGAGAAAAACCACTATAGTCGAGGACGATTTTGGGTATTAAAATTTTTTATATTCACTTATTTTAAGAGGGGTGAATAGCCGATTAGAGTTACAAGATAGAGTTTACCTAATGCACATCCTCATATAAATACTGAGTACGAATTTCCTTCGTCATTAAAAAAAAAAAAAAAAAAAAAAAAAAAGGTAAATATTAAAAAGTAAAATTAGGAAGGGAATGTAGCGTCATTCTTATTTCGATTGCTAAATATTTATGTACACATAATATTTGATAAAATTCTTTGATACATCTTCATTAAATGATAAAATTCTTTCATACCTCTTACTTCAATTTCTTAACTTGTTTCTAAATTAGAAACTTATATATATATATATATATATATATATATATATATATATATATATATATATATATATATATATATATATATATAGAGAGAGAGAGAGAGAGAGAGACTTGCGTTCAAATGAGGACAAGTATATTATAGAGGACCGTGAGGACAGATGTAGTGGGCGTCATTAGTGTATATGTCGTGTGCATGGCCGAATGTAGTCTTGTGTCACATTTTGTATGTCGCGTGCATACATTTGTTAAGTAATAGAGCCTGGGTTCGGAACCTGATGTTTACATGTATTCTTGTGTGCCATTATGTATTAAATTGTATGCATGATAGTAATTTGTTGTGTGCCCATTATTTGTCCTCACAATCCTCTATATATTGTTGTCCTCATTTGAACTCGACCATATATATATATATATATATATATATATATATATATATATATATATATATATATATAGAGGGATGCACTCAGGTGCGAATAAGTGTCCAAAAAGGAATATGCGAACGGATCAGCATGCGACACGTGTCCAGATCTAATAGCTTAAAAAAATGCGGTGACATTTTCGTAAATAATTAAACATCGAAGTGCAAGTAAAATCACTTACAAGTGCACCTATTTTCACCTATAAGTGCATGTAATTTTGTCTTGTTAACATCACTTCCCACAAACATTCATGCACCTGGATGCACTTACTTATAACTATAGGTGCAACTACTTATAACTATGGGTGCAACTACTTATAACTATATGTGCACCTACTTTCACCTATAAGTGCATGTAATTTTGTCTTGTTAACATTCATTGATCTGAGTTCAGCGGGTAGTAATACCCCTGAAAACCACTCGCAAACATTCATGCACCTAAGTGCAACTACTTATAACTATTTGTGCAACTACTTATAACTATAGGTGCAACTACTTAAAACTATACGTGCACTTTGTATTGATGCTCAATGTAAATTTTTACTTGCACCTATAATACATTTTACATGCACTTGTAATACATTTTACTTGCACTTCGATGTTCAATTATTTACGAAAATGCCACCACGTTTTTTTTAAAAAATCAGTGTTTCTCATCCATTAAATATGGACACGTGAACGAACGGAATTCATTCTTATTTCGCGTCTGGGCGAAGCATTCGCACCTGAGTACGATTCTCTCTCTCACTCTCTCTTTCTCTCTCTCTCTCTCTCTCTCTCTCTATATATATATATATATATATATATATATATATATATATATAGTCTAATGCACATCTAAATTTTATACAAATCTAAATTTTATACAAAGTAATATTTATAAAACTACCTCCATATTTTCCCTTTATTTTTAATCTATTGATTATCTCAAATAGACTGATGATCATCAGTCTATTTGAGATAATCAATAGATTAAAAATAAGGGAAAAATATGGAGGTAGTTTTATAAATATTACTTTGTATAAAATTTAGATTTGTATAAAAATAGATGTGGAACAAATTGCACTTTTGGTCCTGTGAGTATTAGGGTACTGACAATTTGAGTACGTGACTTTCAAAACCCCCAATTTAAACCTTTAACTATGCAATTTTTGGCACATTTGGTCCTCCGGGCCAAATTGCCGACCAATTTTGGCCGGAAAAAGATTTAATGTTTCGAATTAATTTCTGATGAGGGTAAAAATGTCATTTCACTCTCTTCTTCTTCATTCACCCCTTCTTCTTCGTTCTTCTTCTTAAATTGGGAACAAAGACACATTCTCTCTTCTGCTTCTCCTTGGATCAAGAAGCACTAAGCTCTGTTACTGTGAAGAACGATTCTCTCTTTTCTCAGTTTCAATGGACACAAATCCAGAGCTTTCTTGTAAATTGCTACCGCTTCTGCAACTTTCCCTGCCCAGAATTTCAGGTTCCCTTCTTTCTTCAGCATGGAAACCATTACTCTCCTCTGCTTTAATTCCTTTTCAGATATTAATTCGTCTCGTTTTCTTCTTCCCACCTTCAAGTCCTCCCCAGATGGAGCTCAGTTGTGTCAGGAATTCTTGGTTGCAGATCAGATTGATTGATCTTTTCTTTCTGCAAATTCAGAGGAGTTCATAGTGTAGGAGCCAATGATGTGAGCGGCATAGTATGGGATGGACATATTATTGCAGTTTCTGTCATTGATGATGAGCTTAGCCATGCAAGGGAAGAGCCCGAGGGCCGGGAACTCGGGGTCATCAGGCTTAGCCACAGCAATTCTCCAGACACCAGTTAGGATGATCAGAAGCTCTTTGTCATCTCTGAGAGGCAATTCTCTGAAGCATTTGGCTATTCTGGATCTTCTTGCAGATGGATCTGGTTCAGCCATGGTGCAGAAGAAACACCCAGGATTATTACTATTGTTGTTGTAGTTTTTGCATGTCTTCTGGGCTGTTTGGATCATATCTTTAAGCAGTGGTGATATGATTGGAGCTGTTGTTGAAGCTTTGGGACAAAGTTAAAAAAGATGTGTTTTTTTGTGAACAAAGTGCTCTCACTGCAACTCTCTGCTCAACCCAGCTCATCTTCCCTCTCACATCCACGCCAATGGATTACGCGGTAAATAAATCTTTGTTCTTCACTCCCAATTTAAGAAGAAGAAGAACGAAGAAGAAGGGGTGAATGAAGAAGAAGAAGACAGTGAAATGACATTTTTACCCTCATCAGAAATTAATTCGAAACATTAAATCTTTTTCCGGCCAAAATTGGCCGGCAATTTGGCCCGGAGGACCAAATGTGCCAAAAATTGCATAGTTAAAGGTTTAAATTGAGAGTTTTGAAAGTCATGTACTCAAATTGTCAGTACCCTAATACTCACAGGATCAAAAGTGCAATTTGTTCTATAGATGTGCATTAGACAAAACTTTATACTGCATCCAGTGATATATATAAAAATGTATTAAAAGATTTGTAAAAGTGCACTCAAGTTAGGTGCAATGTGACATATTAATGGATGCACTATTAAGTATTAAATCTTGTCCAATGTACGTCTAAAATTTATAATAATTATGAAAATGTCACACTTTTCTTCAGTTCTCCTTTATTTTCATTCATTGATCAACCCAGATAGATGAATAAAATTATTTAATATATTTTTACTCATCTACCATCCTATCTGAGATGCGAAAGATCTTTTTAGACAAAAATTTTACATTTTGTGGACAAAATTGATTATTAAATTTCTGAAATTAAATAGGCATAATACCCAATATTCTAAAGTCAAACTAGTCTGATCTGTCACCACAGTTATAGTCCACTAAAGGTGTTGACTGCCTATTGATGGATTTTAAGATTATTAGCCAATAGCCATGAAAGCTAAGAAATTAATAATGAAGAAACGCCTATTGCTAAAAAAAATTCAAACCTTTAAATTTTGTGATAATGATATCTAAATATCTTTTTTCTTAATACTACTGGCTCTATTGATGGATTTTAAGATTATTAGCCAATAGCCATGAAAGCTAAGAAATTAATAATGAAGAAACACCTATTGCAAAAAAAAAAAAAAAAAAAAAAAATCAAACCTTTAAATTTTGTGATAATGATATCTAAATATTTTTTTTTTTGAATATTACTGGCTCTATTAAAATGTAATATCTGTTCATATACTTTCTCAACCTACTTAAACACAAAAAACCAATAATGCCTCCACTAAAACTCAAACTCATAACCTTGCAAACGAAAGTCCAAGGTAGGTACCATTAAATCACATAGTCTTGGTATGACATTTAAATATATATATATATATATATATATATATATATATATATATATATATATATATATTCACACACACTATCATTTTGTATCTGCAATACACGAAAATTGCTCAATGTGGTAAATAAGAATAATTAAATTTTAGTTTAAATTATATTTCACATGTGGTAAATTTTAATAATTATATTTGAAACTCAGATCCCACCCCGAGGGAGGTGAGGATGGATAGAGTTTCCCCACCCCCGCGCGAGGATGGGAACAGAGATTGTTTCCTTTACAGTGACCCGGTCCAACTCTAACCCTACCCGACCCGATCCCAAATCCCATTTTATATATATATATATATATATATATATATATATATATATATATATATATATATATATATATATATATATATATATATATATATATATTTATTTATTTATTGTGAAAGGTTCCCGTGCGGATGTGCGGTGGATTAATGTGCGTGAGATTTGTACTCAATGCGCATGAGAGTTGTGCTTAATGTGTCTGAGATTTGTACTTAATGTGCGTGAATGTGTAAAATGTAGCAGAAAATATTAATGTCAGCTTCTTCCCCATCCCGAGTAGCCATTGCCCCCTCCCTGATTATGATTATGCGGAGGCGGGCTATGGTGGTTAAGAATTATGAGAATAATACAACAGAAATCCACATTTAGCTGCTGTGCAAATTTTACTGTGCGTGCATCATCTATATAAACATTCAACTGCACTGAAGGTAGCTGATAATCCAGAATCCTTGGCCAAATTGAAGGAAGAAGTAACAAGAAGCTTGGGCGTTAATGTGCGTGAGTTTCTGTTCTGCTTCCTTTTGAGCTCGTAATTATGAAATACTCACGCATATTAAGCACAAATCTCACGCACATTAAACACAATACTCAGGCACATTAAGTACAAAACTCACGCATATTAACATGACGCATCTTAAGTACAAATATCAGGCACATTGAGTACAGATCTCACGCACATTAATCCACCACACATACGCACGGGAAGCCACAAATGCACCTGATCCCTTCCCTATATATATATATATATATATATATATATATATATATATATATATATATATATATATATATATATATATATATATATTTGGACTTTTGTTTTTTTTTTTTTTGTTTTTTGTTTTAAAGTTATTATGTATGAATATTTGATATTTTTGCTTACTTAAAATTTGAATATTTTGTATTATGTAATGTTTTAAGTATTTTGTACTATTTGTATTTTTAGAAGATTGGATGTTAGGCTAATTGTATATTTCAATATATAAATTTATAAATTAATTATATAATTTAAATAAAATATTATTTTATAGTGTATTAAAAATTAGGAAGTATATATATATATATATATATATATATATATATATATATATATATATATATATATACATATATATTTATTTATTTATTTAAAAAATTCAGGACGGGGAATCATTGTCTTCGAAAAATCTCCGGCGGGGACGGGGTTGGGGTAGTTTTCCATCTCCGTCGGAGAACGGGGCATGGTCGGGTATGAATTCGAGGACAGGGACGGGGATAGGGACCCCATTCCCCGCCCGTCCTTTCCCGTTGCCATCCCTAGCTAAATCATAAACTTTAAAAGGTGAACCCTATTAGTGCATTAGGCTTTCACACTAGCCAAAATGTATAGTATAGTATTGCAAAGTGTACAATAGTGTGAAAAGTACACTTTTAAAGTTATAAAAATTTACTAAAATGCATCAAATTTTCTCTCATTACTCTAAAACTGTTAGATCTAGTCAGATAGGTGATTGAAATTGGATATTAGTTTTATGATTGCAAAGTGCACAATATAGTATGAAAATACACTTAAAGTTATAAAAAATTACTAAAATGCATCAAAATTTCTCTCATTACTCTAAAATTGTTAGATCTAGCCGGATAGGGAATAACATCAAAACACATAAATGATTCAAATCACATATATTCAATTGCGCTATATAATATTTGATTTCTAATTTAAATAATTATTTATCAATCCAAATATTCTTAATATATTACAACAAATCCATTTCGTGCATCATACTGCACGGGCGAAAATACTAGTAAAATAAATTAGAATTAAATCCTAAACTAATAAGAACTAACAAATTTGACCTAGAGGTAAAACCGCAAAATGTACTTGAAAGGTACATCCATCCCGAAAAGTTAGAACGAAAGGCATAAGGCCAGAAGAGAGTTTTTATATTATACAATTTAATTTCTTTATAAAATAGAATTGTACATATACTAAATCACTTTCTATTCCAATATGGGACCCATGCTACTTCTAGGCATTTCTCATCTCCATTTTTCAATCAAATGAGTCTACTATGAGAATCACTTTTGATCTCATTCATCTATTATTCGTTTTGAGCGTACAATATATCAATTTATTCGTCTAACCTTAAAGAACTCAAATTCACTTTGTCTCGACCAAAATTAGAAGTAGATCTCACATATATTTATACGAAACAATACCACTTAAAATGTTATTTCTGTTAAAATTTACAGCATTGACCTCATTGACCAGTTACTAAAAGCAATCAAATAAACAAAGTAAATAAGTAATCTCTAAGCTTATTTAAATTTGTTAATCTCTACGCGGTGGAGCAATTAATAATTTTCTACAATTGTCCATTTTTCGATGTTGACATTTGGAATACAAAATTGAATTTGGCAAGAGGGCATGATCTGTACATATTGTGGGCTAGGCCAGGCCAACTGGTAATTACTTAATTAGTGTCTTGTTAACTAAGATTAAGAATGAAAAACCCCCCATTTGCATATATCTTCAAACATTGTACATGAAAACTAAAGGATCTGATCATAGTCCCTGTATTTTTAACAAATAAAATTATAGTCAATGTTCCTATTCTATTAAAAGAAGAAAAATGAAGTTATATATATATATATATATATATATATATATATATATATATATATATATATATATATATATATATAATTCACTTTTTAATCAATCAGAACATAATGGTTGCATGTGTTTTGTGTGGGTTGTTCGGGGCTAATGAATTAATGATTATATTGAATTGCATGGGTATTGGTTGAGTTTTTCAATCACTATTTTAAAAAAGTTATTTTGCATATAATTAGCTATTAGCTAACAGTTAATTTATCAAATATCTTTTTACAATTAATTAATGCTATCAACCACTCAAACATACTAACTCAATCAGCTAACATCTAATAACTATTTACCAAACACCACATCCTGATTATAAAATTAGTCAAATCTCAAAAAGGTTTAGTGAGTTTCGTTGATGTTTCTTAAACGGCCGAGAGAGTCCACATTCAACACCTACTCATTCCTCAAGCAAATATTACTTTAGTGTACGGAGGAGTTATCTGTCCTTTTCCCATTTATTACATAGGACTTTTTTGTACTTAACAATGAAAGAATTAAGAATCTCTTTGTTCATAAATATACATACTTTTTTTCCCTTTTCTTAAATTTAAGATTGAGATGTGGTAAGAAGGTTTCTTAAATTTTAGGGTTCATAATTTTTAATTTTAAGGTTCATACCGTGGTGGTTATTGATTAGTGGTTAATTTTTTTAAAAAAATGTTCTAAATTTTCTCAGTTCAAAAAATCAATGCCTCCACTCCGTGGTAGAGCCACAGTGAGGACAATGGGGACTGCTGGTCCCATTCACCCACCCATATATATATATATATATATATATATATATATATATATATATATAAATAATATACCAAATATTAACCAAAGGTAACTTTGACTTAGATGGTAAACCCACTATTTAAATATAATGTGTAGTGGTCCATGGTTTGATCCCTACAACATTTAATTCATTTTTGAATTTTAAAATATCAAAAGTGGGAATTCTAATTAGATTTTTTATTTGTAACATTGTGGCTTTTTTTTTTTTTCATTTTTAATATTAATATTGAGATGAGTGAACTTTTATTTTTGGCATTTTAATATTAATAGTGAGCATTCTAATTGGATTTTTTATTTTTAACATTGTGACTTCTTCTCTTTTTTATTTTTCTTTTTTTTTATTTTTATTTTTTTAAAATATTAATAGTTAGATTTAATCAAAAAAAAAAAATTAATAGTTAGATGAGTGATTTATAATGTGTTTTTCATTCAAATTATTTTATCTAATTAATTATATTTTAGGTTTTAAATATTTTTTATTTTGATTTATTTTGATTTTTCATCTCTAGTCAACAATATTTATGACCTTGGTCTCTAAGTGCTTCATTTTTTTAAAAATATCTCGTTAGTTTTAATATTTTGCCTCCATTGGAGAAGATTTCTATATCCGCCACTGCCTCCACTACCCGTGTTTGATCATGTGACCACCGATTTGGAATGGTAATAGAGGTATCATCACACTACAAAGTAGTTGGTATTTTTTTTTTTTAAATCAAATTTATATATGTATGAAGTTTGCTATATATATGAAATTATAAATTAAGTTTGTTTATAGATTATTGATAGTTAAATTATACCAAGATAAGAAAAACAATATAACACATACCTTTAATGATATAAATTTTATTTGATGTGAAATATTTTTACTCATTTATTATAAAATAAAAAATATCATTTTATTTGAAATTAGCCCATATTAGTATAGAGCAGAACTTGCCCTATATTTCAAACATTTTTGTCTTAGGAATATAGTGAAGTTTATATTAGTATTTGTTCAAGAGGTTTATTGATGAAGAAAAAATGATCGTGTGATAATTAAAGTCAAAATTTTAAAAATATATGGAATATAAATTAGTTAAAAATTAATGCAATTTTAAATGCTTTAACTCAACCAGGAAAAGTCCAAAAAGTATATCGGTAAGAATATGTCCTTTTCAAACTTTGGAATAATGACCAGGGATCGAGTCTCACCAGCGGCAGTATGGGAGCAACCTCTTAAAGTGAGGGGGGCTTCTTGTGCGCAGTGAGTACTGGTCTAGCCTCTATGGTTCATGTTCAGTTGAGTCACCATGATTTACATCCCCCAAATGCTCTGTCGGGCCGAAGTGTGGGGGGTTCTTAGGGTTGGAGTTCAGGCTTTTTTTAGAATAAGAATATGTCCTTTTCTCATTTATTGCATTCGAAAATCCGAAATTTGGACTACCTCTTTTTAGACTTTTCTTTTTCTTCTTGTGCGAAGATTTATCTTGATATGATGATTTAGCTAGAGCCCAGAGGGAAATTCATAATTTCAAGGTTCATGTGATTTTGTAAAGAATAATATTCAATTTTTTCTTCGTAATTTCACGTAAGAGTTCTACTACATGTACTCACAAATTTTACTCCCTTAAATTTACTCCCTAATGTGGCGAGCTCTATAATCTATTTTTTATGTGGTTCTAATACAAGTGTTTACATCAAAGTTTTATATATTGAAATAAAACTTGTGAGTAAAAAATGGGAATACACAACATTTTCCTTTACCTATATCGCACATAATGCTCACCATAATGTGACAATAAAATATCTTTTATTTATTAGCTATTGTTAATTGGTTGATCCTATAAAAAAATGAATATAGTATTTTAGAAAAGATGACCGTGTTGGTGGAACATGATTATCATAATTGAAGGTCAAGTATTTAACTTTTTCAATTAAGCTCGTTGCACAAGATTTTTATAGTGCAGTTTATCTCTCTTGCCTAGTTTGTGAATTATTACACAAAGAGTGGAGTTTAGTCACTGCACAAATTTAAGTAGTGCTGCAAACTTCTTTCATCAATTGTCACCCCAAAAAATGAATATACTTATTAATCAAATATGAAAAAACAATTATATATTATCACATAAAGAGATAAATATTAAAAAGTGGAATTACAAGGAAAATGTTGTAGCTAGCATCATTCTTAAACTTGATGTTTAGATTTTTTTAAAAAATAAAAAATAAAAATCAAATTGACGTATGTAAGAAAATTGCATTGTTGACTTGTAAATTTTAAGTTTGATTAATTGTCAATTATTGGGAGCCAAATTATAATCACATCAGAAAAGTGATATCACACATACATCTAACTATAAAATTAATTTAAAGTGATGGTTGGGTTTTAGATTAAAAAATGTTAGAGATTAGCACATAAAAAATATTGAGGAAAATAACTTGTTAGAGAGTTGGGCTAGTTGTGGACTAGTGGCACGAAGTGACTCTCTCAAATGGGAGGTGATGGGTTTGATCTCAACAATTATGCTGTGATCGCGGTGCACAATGCATTGTGCACCACGGTCCAAAAACGGCGTCATTTTTTTTAAGTAAAGAAACGGTGCGCTGTTACAGTTAACAGAGCGTGCATGTTTGGTGTATTAATTACCAACTGAAACTACAGTATATCTAAATTGACACTGCCTCACATATTATTTTTATATTATCAAGTGAAACTGCAATTGAAATGAAATGAAACTGTAATTGTGTTGAAATGAAACTGCAGTGTATACAAAATGAAACTGAATAACAATTTCACACATTTGAGTGTATATTACCGAGCGAAACTGTAGTTATATCAAAATGATACTGTAGTTGTGTTGAAATGAAACTGCAGTGTATATAAAATGAAATTGAATAACATTTCACATATTTGAGTGTATATTGTGCAATGAAGCTGTAGTTATATCGAAATGATCATGTAATTGTGTTTTAATGAAACTATAGTGTATATAAAATAAAATTAAATAACATTTTCACATATTTGAGTGTATAAATATCGAAAGAAACTGTAGTTATATCGAAATGAAATTGTAGTTGTGTTGAATTGAAACTGCAGTGTATACAAAATGAAACTGAATAACAGAGTTACTTTTTGTGGAACGACGCGAAACGGGTGTATTTCTTTTCATTAAACAAAACGACATCGTTTGGAAGCTCGGCGCATAATCCATTATGCACCGCGGTACACGATATAATTTACCGATTTGATCTTCAGTGGGGACGATATTGATTCTTTGTGCTTCAATAGGTTGAGAAAGGGTGGTATTGATACTTTTAAAAAAAAAAAGGAGTTGGGGCTCACAATTTATACATTTCAAAGTGCTTGTTGTCTAATCTAATTGAAATAAAGCTTGTGGCTTGATCGCGCGTCGCCTTCTTTGATTTGAACCAATATTCTCGTTGTGCTGGCTATTTGGTTGTTGGACATGCGCGTGTAGGCTTTGAGTCTCTCAATTACCTCTGGCCCATGTCTTCGGAGCGAATCGAACTCCCACCTTACCACTGGAACAAGACTTTTAGGATAACTTTTGAACCTTTGAATTATGTCCTAGGGAGATGGGATATATTATCTTATAAGTCAGACTTGTGTGTGACCGTCTCATGAATCTTAATAATCTATGAGATGAGTCAAATCTAGAATAATTGTTTGTTAATTATAATAGAATTCATAATACTCCGGAGTAATTATTACTGAAAATTTTATATTAATTTAAAATAAATAAATTGTTACTTATAATAGATATGGTAATATTTATATGTGAAATTATGATATTATTTAAGGTAAAATGTTTGTTACTAATAATAAATATTGTAATACTTACAAATGTAATTATAATGTAAACATTGTAATACTTGTGTGTTAAATGTTACTCTGTACTTATGAAAGAAATTGCAATACCTATTATAGAAAATTTAATATCAATTTGAATTAAAAATAAATTGTTACTTATAATGGATAATGTAATACTTATATATGAAATTGTGATACTATTTAAGATAAAATTAATTGTTAACAATGAGAAATATTATAATATCACTTCTGAAATTGTAATACTTGTCTACAACTTGACCTGTGTCACAGACAAAAATTTGTAAGACGGTCTGATACAAGTTTTTGCTTATCTTATAAATGAATACCCTCCTTCTTGAGTCATTGAGATGGACCTATTCATAATAACTTTGACAATAGTGATTAATCTTTATTGAGTAATGCTATGCCCTAATAGAATATATAAAATATTTTATTGAAAAACATAATTAAGAAGTTTGTCTTAGTACTCATATTTGTTAAAGAGATTAATGGAAATTTTTAAATTTTTACATCTTTATAAAAATAAAGTAAATTTTATAATTTAGGAAGCCATTGATTGATACTCAATTTTTGTTTAGGACACCTCGTGGAGGAGGAAGAGAAAGAGGTAAGGAATTCCTAACTAGTACATTTCAAGACTTAAGGTCCCTCACTCCCTCACAATTGTCGCCATGGAGATTAATGGAGAAAGTAAATTATGAGATATGTCTTAATTGACCTACAAGTTTCCAAATACTTATTGTATACTAGTATTATTTTCACAACAAACCTAAATCCATACCTCCCTTTTTTTACCCTTGATAAATTTCAAACTATACACCATGCGACTATAAGCACAACAAAAATTAGGATTTTGTTTTGTACTTAATGTTGTATTGTATCCGTCTCATTTTATGTGTCTAGTTGGGTTAACGATATTTGACTGAAGTTATTTTTAATTCAATTTTTCATAATATTAAGTTTAGTATTAGTATTCAAAATTTATATATTTAAAAACTACACTAAAAGTACTATTAAACACAAAAAATTAAAAAGAAATTAAAATTCCTCTCTAGCATGGTCTAGAGTTTTTCCTCTCTAGCATGGTCTAGGGTTTTTGCGGTTTGATCGTCACTTTTACTTCCCATAGATTCTCTCTACTAGCTTGATTTTGATCAGTCTGGATTCTGTTTCACCGCCAGTCTGATGTCCATGGATGTTGCCCAGTTAGCACAACGTTGCTCTGAGATTGATTTGGAGGAGGAGCAGGTCGGTATATAACCGTATGTCCGCGACCAGGACCCTGGATCATCATGGACCCCCCAGAGCAGACACGGACAATTGTGGGAAGATTTCTGACTGACAAGCATATCAAATTTGAGGTAATGCAAAATGTCATGGCCTCCGTTTGGAGACGTCTTCGTGGTGTGCAGGTAACATCGGTCTAGCCAAATCTTTTCCTCTTTGTTTTCTTGTTGGAGTCCAATGTTAAACGGGTGCTGGAGGAAGGGCCATGGTCCTTTGATAACAATTCTCTCGTTTGCAGATTGGTCGAACCAGGGGAGATACCAGCGTTTCTCGCCTTGGATAGATTGCCAATATGGGTTCAAGCGCACGACCTACTTGGAGCGTATACTACCGATCTTGTGTTGGAACAGATCGGTAATTTTGTGGGAAATTTTATCATGTTGGACCCTGTCAATAGGGGGACTGGCTTGATGGCGTTTTATAGAATCCGAGTGGCTTTGGATGTGTATAAGCCTATCAAGCAAAGGATGAAGCTGGTGAAGAGGGATGGAACATGGGTTTGGGTCAATTTTAAATATGAAAGGCTACATGCTTTCTGCTTTTTTTGCGGGTTGCTTGGTCATACTGATAAGTTCTGTATTAAGGCCCTTAACTCTCAGCTTGCTCACACTGGTTATCCCTATGGTCCGTGGCTACGAATCGGCTCGGGGAGGGCCTCAACTACTGTGGGGGCTCAGTGGCTGATTCGGCAGGGAAGGGGGCACCGGTAGCGGTAGAGGGGCGTGGAGTGGTGGAGAAGGAGCCACATGGAGTAGGCAGTAGCCGTGTTTTGTCCGACAGGGAGGAGGAGCAGGCGGTAATGGTTAACCCAAAACGAAGGAGGGAAGATGGCGCTGCTAGTGGTAGGGTGGCGAGCAACACGGTGATGGGGGAGGCGGCACTTTTGTTTCCGGCGGGTCCTGTGGCTCAGGCCCGCCAGCCGCAATGAGTGTTTTAAGTTAGAACTGTCGCGGTCTGGGCAACCCGCGTACAGTTCGTGAGGTCACGGACTTAGTGACCAGGAGGAAGCCCGATGTAGTGTTTTTAATGGAGACAAAGGTAGGAAAAGTTCGAGTGGAGAGATTGCGTGTAAGGTTGGGTTTTGAAGGTGCTTTCTGTGTGGAGCCTGTTGGTTTGAGCGGTGGACTGGCAGTGTTGTAGAGGTTTAGTGACGCGGTGTCCATATTGAATTACTCAGGCACACATGTCGACTTAGCAGTTGTAATACTTGGGCAACAAAATGGCGTTTAACTGGTTTTTATGGCTATCCTGAGAGAAGTAGGAGGCGGGATGCATGGGAGCTGTTGAAATCGTTGAAGGGTTTGTCACTATTGGGTAGTTATGGGGGATTTGAACGACCTCATGTCACAGTCTGAAAAATGGGGCTTGCACCCACACCTTGAGGGCCTGATACATGGTTTTTGTGACACTTTGACCGAGTGTGGGTTGTTGCAGGTTCACACGGTAGGCTACCCTTTCACTTGGGAGCGGGGAAAGGGGACTATGGACTGGGTGGAGGAGAGGCTTGATAGGGTGGTGGCTAAGGAGGGTTTGTGTGATGCTCATATACAAGCTCATGTTTATAATATTAGCACAACAACTTCGGACCACTCTGCGCTATTTTTGGACATCCATTCCCGTTTGGATGCCCCCAGAGGCAGGCCACCATTTCGCTTTGTGAATGTATGGTTATTGGATAGGGGATGTAGGGAGGTGGTGGAGAGTGCCTGGGATGGTTTGGCTCAGGTGGGACTGCAGGATAAGCTGATCGGGTGTGGGGATAAGTTCTGTAGATGGGGTGGTGACAGACATCATAAGTTTGGTAGGGATATTGGGGTGATAAGGAAGGAACTAGAACGGCTAAGGGGTAATCGGGATGAGGATTCTCTACATTTAATCAAGGAGTTGGATGGCCGGTTGATGAGGTTATTGGATCAGGAAAATGCCTTTTGGAAACAAAGGGCCAAACAACATTGGTTGCGGGAGGCTGATTCTAATACGAGATATTACCATAAATATGCCTCGACAAGAAGGCGAAAGAATAAGATTGCTAAGCTGAGGGATCGTGATGGCACGTGGGTGGAGGGTGATGTCATGAGTTCTATTGTTCTGGAGTACTATAATAATATTTTCAAGTCAAATGGTTGTATGGTAGGGGAGGTGCTGGATTTTGTCCAACCGCGTGTGACTCAAGAACAAAATGACATTCTCATGAGGCCCTTTGAAGCTGAGTAGGTAAAGGAGGCTTTATTCAGTATGGGACCAGACAAATCTCATGGCCTTGATGGTATGAATCCTGCTTTTTATCAATCTTTTTGGGATGTGGTGGGGGAGGATGTTACTAGCTTTGTTCTAGGCTGTTTGAATAATGCTGCTTTCCCTGATCATTTGAATGATACCAACGTTGTCTTGATTCTAAAGAAACAGGCCGCAGAATTAGTAAGTGACTTGAGACTGATTGCGCTATGCAATGTGATCTACAAAATTATAGCCAAGCTCTTGGCTAATAGGATGAAGCTGTTATTGGGCTAAATTGTTTCCGAGTCCCAGAGTGCCTTTATACCCGGGCGTTTGATTATTGACAATATCCTTGTTGCTGTAGAGGTGGGCCATTATTTGAGAAGAAAGAAGGGAGGTAGAGAAGGGTGGGCAGCTTTAAAGTTAGATATGGTAAAGGCCTATGACATAATGGAATGAGCTTTTCTAGAAGGTATGATGTTTAAGCTGGGGTTTGCACGTGAGTGAGTCAAGTTGATTATGTTGTTTATGACCACTGTCCGGTATAATATCATGGTGAATGGGCAGGTAGGGGGTATGGTTGTTCCTACTAGGGGGTTACGCCAGGGTGACCCGCTCTCACCTTATTTGTTTATTTTTTGAGGCCAATGAGCAGGAGGCAGGAAAGATAAGCCCATGTTTGTCGGTTTATGAAGCTTTGAGTGGGCAGGCAATAAACTATCACAAGTCCAGTATTACTTTCAGCCATAACTGTAACACCCCACTTTTTTTAAATCTTAATTATAATTCTAAACCACAATTAACATAAACTAAGCAGTGGATAAACGACTTAATAAGAAAATTAGTGGGAATGTCACCGCCATAACCACCACTCTGTGGTGATTGCACAGGCTAATGGTAGAACTAGAAATAAAGATAAAATAACTAACATCCATAAATTTAACCGAAAGTCATAAGGGGGAAAAAGACACCCCGAAGTCTACATCATCAAACATCATCAACAACATAAGTCTATAAATTCAACCAATAAGATCATAATAAAAGTAATAAGAGTTTAGACTTCTATAACTACTAGACTAGTCTAACTCGATCACATCTCAACGTTGGGCCCACCTGAAAGGGGTTTTACAAACAATACATAGACAAATAAGAAAACACCCGTTAGCATGAAGCTAAGTATAACCACACTCAACCCTGTAAAGTACTATAGAATATACTTTGGAAAACATTTGTTCACATACTAAGTCAAACAATCTCAACACATAAACAACTTAGATACATCACAGGCTTTCTATATGCTTGCAACCTATAATAACAACAAGCATGCTTCAATACAAATGACTTAATCAACATAAAGATTCCAACACATAAATATCACAGCGAACTCATCGTAACGATCTCATGCTTACAAGCAATTTCATATTATTAAACAATACGAAAACTATCGTCATGCTTTCAAGTTCTCATCATGCAAACTGGATATACAAGACTTCAAAATGTAACCAAAGCAATCATGCTCGATATACAATCTTGATTCATCATTCTCATTATGCAATCTCATGCAATACTCTACTCAAATGTAATCTCGTGCAATACTATACACAAATGCAATCTCGTGTAATACTATAAATGTACTCAAATGCAATCTCGTGCAATACTATAATATACTCATACACTCGTTTGTAAAATAGAATACTTTCTATGGAGGTCTCATTGAGTCATAAATGACTTGCTTTCTTTCTTTCTTTCCTTAGAGTCGCAATGACTCGCTTCTTTCTTTCTTAGAGTCGCAATGACTCACTCTTTCTTTATAAATGGACGAGGTAGGAACTTCACCATAGTGTGAATGAACCTATCCGGGCACGGTATCTAGCCGACCTAATACTCTGCTCGTCCACCGAACCACTCTCTTGGTTCCATGCTCAAACTCTGTGGAATCAGGTATCGAACTATTAGCGTGTACACCCCCTGGCCAGGATTCCAAGACTGGCGGGCAGTTTCCAACCTCGTAACGTGGGAATACGCCGCGTTACATATACTGGGACCGCAATGTCCATAAAATCATCCGAGAGGACATAGTCCAAACGGGGTCCTCCAAAACCTCACCGATATAGATAATATATAAATATATCTCTCATGCACTAAACTTATGCATGCCACAACTCAACAATTTCTCAATGCATCAAATAATGATATACTACATGCTTATGGATTTTGAAAGTAATACTTAGGCTCACGTTGGCCACTTATGCACTTTTTAAAACATGATATACTTGAGATGCAAAAATACTCTACAACATGCTCCAAATCCATGTATATAATTCATACAATTCTCAAGAATACAATCTCAGGCTAGGCTTGCAACATAACAAATTCTATATAATTCCATTATCAAAATATACTCCAAATCCCATTGATCAAACAACACATTCTAGTCATGCTTTTCTAATAAGTCATATTTTCAAAGTGATCATGCTTCTCTACTCAACACAAAAATAACATCAGGCAACAAGGCAAGACATTTCTCTTTCACAGTGAACTTCAAAACACTTACTGTGTAGCAAAACATCACTAAATCTATCATAACATGCTCATTTCTAATCGAAATTCAACGAAATAAAAGCCAAAACGTGCGTCGAGACTGCCCCGAGGTACCGAGCTACAAGGGCCCATGACACCGGCCTGAAACGACACGTAGCTGAGCAACAAGGGTCCGGCCACTGCAGAGATCACTCTCAGAGACCAGGGGGCGGGGCTCCTCATGGCCCGTCCCTCTCAACCCGCCACAACACCGGGCCTAGGCAACGACCCTCTCCTAGGGCCGTGCCCTAGACCCGGTTGGCCACGGTACTAGCCGGCGGCTCCCTTGATGGGCTGCGACTAGGGCCATCTCATTCATCTGGTGAACACTGTGTGTGCACCAGATGATCTTTTTCATCTGCAAAACACATTCAAGCAAGTCCAAAACATCCAAAACATGATTAACACATCATAGACAAATACTAGATCACTTCCTAGTTCAAACACAACAAAAATCCACCATTTCTACTCAAGATATTAGTCTTCACAAAGTCAAAGATTTAAGAGGGAGTCCATGGGTTATACCTTTGTAGACTCCTCCTTTTTGTTGGGATTTCTCCTTCTTCCCAACTAGCTACACCCTCCTTCACCTCCTAGACATAACAAACAACCAAAACAACAAGCCTTAAGAGCTAAGTTTTTAGAGATGGAAGATAGAATTCAAAGAAGCTAGTAGAAGAATGAAGAAATGGAAGCTTATTGTGTTTTCTTGCAATGTTGGCTTGGGGAAGACAAGGAAGAGAATCAAGGTGGAAAAAATCTGATAAGTGTTCTATTTATAGGAACACAAAACCTTAGGTTGATCCCATATGATTAGTTGATGATAAAAATGTAATTTCCATTGGTTAGAAAATGAATCAGGAAAGGGTTTTGGATGCTTAGTGGTCCACCATGCTCCATGGACCAATGGTTAGAATGCTATTTTAAATACTTTGGGGTTGAAAAAGAATTTTCTCAAAAAGTTTTCTAGATGAACACTTGTTTAAGGCTTCTCAGAATTCTCCCGGTCTCACTCAGATTGGTTTCTCAATCTAAAACTTTACCCGAAAATTTAGGATTTTGGATTAAAAATAAGTTTTGGTGTTGAATTAATTTAAAATGTGTTCAAAATAATTTATTCAAACACCAATAGATCGCAAAAATTTGTAATGGAGTGAAAATTTTTATTTTGGAATTTCTTAAAATTGAATTTATGAAATTAAATTTTGGGTTGTTACAATAACACTGCTGGGGTGACAGGTATGCTGTAGCTACTTTTCTGAGAGTCCATTGTTAGATATACAATAGTCTAACTATAATAAACCATAGTATACGAGAAACCTGACCTCGTATGATAGCGGAAGCATAGCCGTGTTGATCTCCAGCCATAGTTGATGTTCCTGTTGTGTTGCCTCTTAACGGTAGACCGTTAGCCATGTTTTGTCTCAGACCTGACTCAGAACCCTAGATGGTGTATTGGTATCTACTGAGCAGTCTGAGTACCGTAACTGAATGTGCTAACTAATCCATAATCCTGTATCCCATCAATCCAGGTTATATTAGGCACAGAGTTTGGTTGACTAACAACTACTAGTTATTAAGTCCAACCAGACCACTTAATAAGCCTAGTCAACTTGCACCACTTAATTAAGGCCCTAATATATAATATCAATATATATTATAAGGGAAAATCTTACATTCTCCCACTTGGTGCAAGTACTAGCATAACCATCATCAAAGAACAAAACACACGAATCATAGTGACATGTCCTCTATTTAATCAGAGTAGTATCCATTATGATCACATGCATTTTAATTCTCCAACTTAGGTCCTTAATGAACAAACCCTATGTTTATTCTCGGTACCTTAAGGGATGTTTCTCAAAATACATTATGTGCACAACTGAAGGAGAAAACGCATCCAAATTGTACAAAAGAGTACACTGTATGATCTCTAAAACTTTATAAGCATGCCTTAAGTAGAGATCTCTTAATGTTAGCATAATGCTAACTATATTCCATGACTTCTTTATAAGTTAACTTTAAGTACTATCTCTAACGGCTAAGAGCTTGGAGTTGACACGTCTGTCACTCCCACTTATCAAAAATAGCCAAAAGATAGTCAAGTCACAGAAGCATTCCAATAACTTAGACAAAAAGCCAAAGGTCTAAGTCCATAAATTTGGAATCTTAATCATACACCATAACTTCCCAAATAACTTCAATGTTCACTTTAAATGAACTGAACATAATGAGTCTTACTTATATGTCTCACAAAATTGTTTTGAGCCTTACAAACTAAAATGGCCCAAGATCAATTTTGAAGAAACTAAAGACTCTATTAATCACTGAAGAATTTAGTAAATGACAGTGCCCCACAAATTAAATGCTTTTGTTCTAATAAATTTCATAATATTGTTGCAACATTTTCATAAATATGTTGCACAACCGAATTTTCAATAATTTGAACTTATGAATTTATATGAACAAATACAAGATTAATACTTGTGGAATCTTATGGACTTATTGTGTAACATACAATCCAATTTGAAACGTATGAAGCCAATTAAATCCATAAGCTTTAGTGGAGTATCTTAATGATCTTTTTCTAAATGATCACTCCCACTGATTAAAACATTTTTCAGCGAAATTAATAAAATGAACTTAATAATATACATACTCATAATTGATTTATTGACCAACTAACAAATGAAGACATAATTCCCCACCATTAGTTGGACATACTAAATAATCAATTTTTGGTTCCAATTAAAGTCCAACTAAATAATGAAGATATATTTCCCCACCATAGTTGGACATACTAAAAGAAACAAAATACATCTTTCAAAACCAAGTTAGAATTTAGCTCAAAAGATATATTTTATCATTATTGGAATCCAAGAGGTATGTCAAATCACGTAACTTACTACAGTTAGTCCGAAGAACCGAGCAAGATTCGTGGATTAATGAATAGAAGTGACTAAATTTTGGGAAGTGACTGAAAAAACATGTTTTGCCAATGCAAACCATGAACCTTAGAATTATAATTGAGCTAAATTTATAAATTCTAAGAATTGTGATAAAATTATTATCTAATGGGTGGTGGGATTTATTGACATAAAACTTGCCTTTGGGCTAAAGTTTAAATTCTATTAAATCCAATTAAGAAACCCCTATGATAATATTTTATCTCAATTACTAAAGAGCCAGAAGAATCTAGTGACATAAAACTTGCCTGTGGGCTGAAGTTTTACTCAATTAGATCCAACTAAAAAATTTTATTTATGATGAAACTATTATCAAATGAGTTGAAGAATCAAATGACATAAAACTTGCCTGTAGGCTAAAGTTTTAGTCAATAAGATTCATTGCTATCATTATGATAAAAAACTTAAGAGATCATGTTCCTTTTCTTAATCCCTGTGGGCAAATTAAGAAATATGACCTAAATTTACATCATAAAATTAAACTTCATGATAGAATTGGAAATTATTTACAAATAACCATAAAGTAAATAAATTTATTTATTTCTATCGTTACTGATAAAACTACTAAACTACATTCCGATACATAATTGCCTGTGGGCTAAATTATGACCGTAGTCCAGTATTTCATCTTGATTAATTATACAAATATAACAAAATTGCATGTGGGCTAAATTTCATCATATTACATACAATTAATCACAAATGATATGTCTAAAACTTTATGTGATCAAAATAAACCGCTTAATATATCATGTTAACAGATTAAGGATGCTGTGGCTACTCCCAAACCAAATTAAAATTATAAGATCACTAGACAATTATCAATTCCTTGCCTAAACTTTATGTGATTAAAACTTAATAATCCTAGGTAGCTGAATATGCCGTAGCTATTCATTAATTAACCAAGATTGAAAACTCAAGATATTTCAGTAAATTAAAGATGCTTTGGCTATTCTTTAATAAACCGAAATAAAATCACATTGGCAATGAATACTTAAAAATTTTGACAAACAGATTATACCAGATTGTGATGGGAAAATCTAAATATACTCCAAGGAAAGGTGGTTAGAGACTAAGTCTCACTGAAAACTAATTCCTTAAATAGAGTATCAATTTAAGGAGACTAGTGGCTCAAGATGTTCTTAAGTCATGGCCATTAAAACTAGTATGTCTCCAGGATTCATATATACTTAATGTATAACTGTTTGTGGGTATGAACCTAAAACTGTAGGATATATACCAGAAAACTGTAGGGTTCACCTATGATTAAAGCTTAAAGGGTGAACTAAAAATAGCGGACTAAATGTGCATAAATTCAAGCACTACCGCGACTAAAGTTTATGCATAAGTACAACTTAAATAGGGACTAATATAATTTCATCCCAAAATATGCATTGCTAAAGGCATAATAAAATTGCATAATTTAAAACAGAATATTATGCTTAGGACAAATATGCATAAAATTAAACATTAAACTCATATATTCCAAATGAATTGCATAACTTAAAGCAATTTACAATATGAGATTTTAAAGTATAAACTTAATATTCAAACACCGATGAGTCCAAACCAAAAGATACCCAACATTTTGAATAATAATGTACTGAATATATACTTTAAAATTTTTTTAAACTGTAAGCCCATGGAAAAATGTTTTAATGCATAAAGATCAAATTTATGAGAAATAACTGAATTTACAAATTCAAACAATATCAAACCAAAAGGATATGCTAGCATTTGTAAATTAAAATCTCATAAGCCCTAATTGCATAATTAAACTTAATATTATGCACTTAATATGATCAAATGCATAACACAATCTAGAAAGTATGAACCAACTAAAGGATATGAATTTAAACAAAATATTCATTTATTCATACTTAACCAAATATGGACAGTCATAATTCAAAGAACTAAATGAATTATAGAATTAATGACAAAAGTCAATTGCCTAGCAAATATGTTTTTCCAAGATTACTAAATTGATTCAAAATCACTCTCCATGACCGAGTTGATAATATTATTATTATTAATGGCAAAATTGCAAATAACCAAAATAGCAATAAATAGCCATAATAATATTATCACATTAAGTAGGAGACTAAATATGAAAAAAACAATGGTTAAAACTGCTAACATTTATAAACGTTTTCGGAAATTTTGAAAACTTAATAAAATCTGAAATCCGAAAAACATTAATGTCAAGAAAAATATTTTCTTAACTGGAATATTGTCACATTTATTTATATGGAAACAGCTCAAGGTACATATCTGAATACCATAACAATATTAATGTTATCATCATTAATTAATTATTAATAGCAATAAATAACATTATAATCACTATTAACATTAACAATAACGACAAACTAAATTATGGTAATGCGCCTTCAAATGTTTCCATTTTTCTAAAGATAAAATATGTGACTAGTCCAAATTAGCGGTTAACTGTAACTGTAGCACTAATTATCAAAAATAACCACAAAAGATAATTAATGGCTAACCTTAATGATGCAAACCGCATCTGCCCATTGCGCTAACAACGATCCAGAATTCTCCCATCTTCACTATCGGTGTCACTAGCCTCGATGCAGCGTCCAATGGTACATTTAAAAATTTATTGGTAGGATTTAATTACCAACATTAATATAATAGTCATGTAAAATGAAGTGGTAATCATGCCAATGTACCAAATATAGCATATTACCATGAAATGATAATTATTATGAAAAGTAATAAAATGAGATTAGTCCATAAACTTAATAACAGTAATTAATAATGCCAATTAATAATAACTACAATAAAGGCAAAACTGTAATTAAGGGATGCCAAATACTAATCTCAATTTATCACATAATAATTAACCATGACTATTATGATACTAAGGGAGACTGAAGTTAAGGTAATAACCAATTTACCATTATACAAACAGTATACCAACTATATTGCTTTTGCCATAAAATTAAAGACTTAATATTATTATTAAGGCCCTGAAAAACTACTGATAGATTAAAAATTTAATCAACTTAAACAATAGTTATAGTTCTTAATGGCCAAAATAACAATTAAATCCTTAAATCCTCTAAACAGGCTAAAACAATAATTATAGCACTTAATCACTCAAATTAGGCACATAAACCTCAATGACCCAAATGAATTATAACATGAATAAAAAATGGTCTAAGTACTGAAATAGACCCAAAACATAATATTATTACCAACGATGAATACCAAAATATGGTAGTTAGTAATAATTAAAACTTAATAAACATGTTATAAGGAGCTATAATTATTATTTAAATATCAATCAAAATAATGGGATCCATACTTTAATGACCCAAGATAGGTCCTAAATAGCTTGTTCAAAATAGGTTCTCAAGTCCCAGAGACACATAAAATTAAAATGTGTTCAAAATTAAAGGGAAACCAAAACAAGCTACCTTAATAGGTCATAATGCTTAAAATTGACCTAAGGATCTAAAATTCAGTGATATTTTAATAATGAATTTATGAGTTAATAATATGCTAAATCCAACTTTAATACATGCTATTAAGAATGTATAATTATAACAATAATTTATGAATATACGTAGCATGCTTGAATTTGCATATTAATATATTATTAACCCATATATCTTAAATAAATTGTAACACTTGAGGCAATTTAATATGCTCCTTAACATTAAATTAAAATTCAAATAGCAAACTCTTAATATTGCTCCAAATTGAATGATAATTTAATTATGAATTTAATGCCAAAATTAAATGGAAACTAAAGGGCATTAAAATTCCAAATTAAGCAATTATCATACATTTACCATTTGCTAAAATAATATACAATATTAATTAAGATAATATAATTAAATATGGTAATTTAAAACTAAATAATTACCATTTACCATATTAATATGTAATATTAAATAAAGCAAATATTAATATGGTAAATAAATATATATGATAATTGTAATTATAATTACCTTAATGACCAAACTTAACTTAATGCACGGTCAATTAATCAAAGCCGAAACACCCATCAGCGTCCATCTTCTTCCAAAGGCAGACATGCAACAGCATCTCAGGCAGGCCAGAACTTTCCTTATCCTCACAGAATTTCCAACGCCATAATTGGCCTTACGGACTCTGCAAAGGAAAACCAAATCGAAGTCGCCGCCGCAGAAGGTGGAAGAGAGAGAGGACGTCAAGATACTAGTGTCGCCGGAATTTTTTTATTATTGGCCAGGACGGAGACTTCTTCCCCTTCTCTACTGCAGCCCAATGAAGATGAAGCAGCAACCGGGATGCAACCATGGAAGCTGCGAACAGCATCCTACAGTGCCCCTACGATTTAATGACGCACTGTCTGACCGCAACTATGGCAACCAACCTTTTTTCAAAGATGAAGTCGGTCGCCACCCCACTGCGCCTACGACACTGTCTCTACGCCAACGTTGATAAAAACGTAGTAGACAACGCCATCTGATGACTGATTTCCAGTGAACTCCTTTGCCACAAGAGAGCTCTACAATTTGTTACCATCGAACCGTATTCCTCCGGCCAAAATTTCATGGCGGTGGATTTCAAAAACACGGCAACAACATAGCAACAACAATCAATCAAGTCCATAAGACAATATTTCGAAAAACAACATATTAAAATCAATCTATGATATTAATTAATGTTGATTTTTAGGCAAAACAATCAACCAGGCAGAGATTGATAAAGGCTCTGATACCAAATGTTAGATATACAATAGTCTAACTATAATAAACCATAGTATACGAGAAACCTGACCTCGTATGATAGCGGAAGCGTAGCCGTGTTGATCTCCAGCCATAGTTGATGTTCCTGTTGTGTTGCCTCTTAACGGTAGACCGTTAGCCATGTTTTGTCTCAGACCTGACTCAGAACCCTAGATGGTGTATTGGTATCTACTGAGCAGTCTGAGTACCGTAACTGAATGTGCTAACTAATCCATAATCCTGTATCCCATCAATCCAGGTTATATTAGGCACAGAGTTTGGTTGACTAACAACTACTAGTTATTAAGTCCAACCAGACTACTTAATAAGCCTAGTCAACTTGCACCACTTAATTAAGGCCCTAATATATAATATCAATATATATTATAAGGGAAAATCTTACATCCATGAGACGCTTGACTTTGGGAAGTACCTAGGATTGCCTTCAGTTATTGGTAGGAATAAGGGGAGGGTCTTTTCTTATGTGGAGCAGAAGTTGAGGCAAAGGATTGGAACATGGAACAAAAAGTTTCTGACTAGAGCTGGTAAGGAGATTTTACTTAAATCTGTGGCTAAGGCAATGCCAATGTTTACTATGAGCGTTTTTTGCTGCCTATTTATTTGTGTGAAAGGCTTGAAAGGTGTATGAACAGGTTTTGGTGGCGTAATGGGATGATGCCGGATGCATACATTGGTTAAGTTAGGAGAAATTGTGTGTGACGAAAGGTTTTGGTGGCGTAATGGGATGATGCCGGATGCATACATTGGTTAAGTTGGGAGAAATTGTGTGTGACGAAAGGTAAGGGAGACCTGGGATTCAAACAAATCCACCTCTTTAATCTGGCGTTATTGGAAAGAAGGCTGGAGGATGCTCACAAACCCTACCACTCTGGTTTCGCGTGTGTTTCAGTCCAGGTATTTCCCAAACTCCTCTTATTTGGACGCCACCCTAGGCCATAATCCAAGTTACTGCTGGCAAGTATTTTTGCTGCTCAGGGGTCAGTGAGAATGGGAGCTAAGAGAAGAGTTGGGAATGGCTTAACAACAGATGTTTGGAAGGACCCTTGGCTAATTAAATTGGATGAGCCACATGTGACAACTGAAATGCCTCCACCTCTTAGGGGTGCTTTGGTTGTCAATTTTACGTACGGACTCCTATCTGCCCTGATTTTGATGACTGCTGGTACTGGAATGAGGACTTAAGGGGGAATTACAGTGTGAAGCTTGGGTATAGAATACTTAGAGAGGATTATGAAGCTCATCCATTTTCATCTGCCTTCTCTAAGTGGAATTCCATTGGCATCTAAAGTGTCCCCAAAATGGAGGACTTTGTTGTGGAGGGTTATAAGAGGGGTGTTGCCCACTAAGATGACTTTGCTATTTAAACATGTGGAGGTTACTCCAGATTGCCCCATATGTGGCTTGCAAGATGAAACTCTCATGCATGTATTTTATTCATGTCCTTTAGCGTGGGATCGGAGGTGTGGAGATTGGAGATTGTCGAACATCCATTTGCCGAGTGCAAATTTGGATGAATCATTAGATGTGTGGCTTCAACAGGTTTTTATTTCGTGTGATAAGCAAACATTGCATGTGTTTGCAGCTGTTTTTTATTCTATATGGCAGGCAGTCTGGAAGGGGATAGTGAGAAGGCCAATAGTGTGACCATTGACTCATCATATTTCTTTGTCTTTATCTCTTATTTATGGCAGTTAATTCCAATATATTTTATTCATATTTAATCTTCTAAATGAGATTTGGGAGGTGCAAAAAAATTATTTTGAAGACCATTATTCCATCAACAAACTATTATATTCACAAGCAAAATTTTATAAGTTACCATTATATTATATATAGTTATAACATCCAAAAGAAATGGAATGTAAATAAACTCCTTAGTTGGAGAGATTAACACTACCTTTTTGCAACTTTTCTAAACCGTGACGAATCCATTTTTGGATCAAAAACCTTGCCTTAGCAACTTTTGGTTCATGTTATTGAATGTAGAAAGTGAACTTTAATTTTAATGGCGAGAAATGAGCTGATTTATATGTTTCGGGCCTCATCTTCTTACACAAATTATCGGTTGTTATATCGTGCACCGCGATTAAAACGGCGCCGTTTCTTCAAGTAAAGAAACGGCGTGCCATTAATTTTAACGAAACGCGCATTTTTTGCATGTTAATTATCAACTGACACTACAGTATATCTAAACCGACACTACCTCACGTATTATTTTTATATTATCAAATGAAACTGCAGTTATATCAAAATAATATATACTGTATTTGTGGTGAAATGAAACTGTAGTGTATATAAAATGAAACTGAATAACATTTCACATATCTGAGTGTATATTGTTCAATAAAGCTGTAATTGTATCAAAATGATCATGTAGTTGTGTTTTAATAAAACTATAGTGTATATTAAATAACATTTTAAAATATTTGAGTCTATAAATATCGAATGAAACTGTAGTTATATCGAAATGATTGAACTGTAGTTGTGTTGAACTGAAACTGCAGTGTATACAAAATAGAAAGGGTGCGGAACGGCGGAAAACGGATCCCGTTTCTTTTCATTAAACAAAACGACGTCGTTTTGATGCGCGGTGCATAATCGATTATGCACCGTGGTGCACGATATAATTTGCCACAAATTATTCTGTGGACCTAGGTCTACATGGCAAGATGGACTCGGGCTCAAATGTATAAAATTTACCTAATAAATGTTTACAATTTACCTTTTAAAAATCTACAATTTATATACTACAAACACAATGTTAACAATTTTAGGGTATACTTAGCATTTTAGAGTTGCGGACGGCGGATTTACGTGACTATTTTTGGTTCTTTGTGAATTATATATAAGAAGGACTATTTAATTTGTTGGAATGGATTGTTTGGTAGCAATTCTTAGTTTTATGACCAAACCCCATATTCAATTACAACTTTTATTTTATTATTATATTTTTGGTACATCACAATGGAATTCACACGCAAAGATATGGACTAAAAACACACACACTATTATAGAATTGAGCAAAGAAATTCTACTTTAAGCTATCATTCTTTAAACACGCAAATTATGCTGTGCAACTGAATGCACCTTGCAAAGTGCATACGGTTACAAAACGGCGCCGTTTTGGTTAAAAAAAAACGCGCATCCCACTTAAAGAAGAAATCAGGTTCGATTCCCGGCAATAGCATTTTTATATATCCAGAAATTCATAACTATATAACCACAATTTCATAATTATATATCCACAATTTCATAACTATATATCCACAGTGAATTAATGAAGTAAAAATCCACAATGAATGAATGAATGAAGTAAAAATCCACAATAAATGAATGAATGAAGTAAAAATCCACAATGAATGAACTAAATATCCACAATATATGATTGAACTAAATATCCACAATGAATGAACTAAATATCCATAAATTCATAACTATATAACCACAATTTCATAACTATATATTCACAATTTCATAACTATATATCCACAATAATGCTATTGCTGAGAGTCGAACCTGATTTTTTTTTTTTAAAAGTGGAACGCGCGTTTTTAATCAAAACGACGTCGTTTTGAACCGTATGCACCATGCGCATGGTACATTCGGTTGCACAGCATAACTATTGCTTTAAACAAGGGTAGTGTATTATTTAAAAAAGGGAAAATGGTCAAATAGGCCCTCGAACTTTAGCTTAAAAGTCAATTAGACCCCTAAACTTTTTAAAGGTGCAATTACACCCATCAACAATTCATTTAGGTGCAATGAAGCCCAAAAAAAAAATTAATGACCTGCTATCACAGGTCATTAGGGTTCAGGCAACCTTCCGGCAAAAAAAAAGTGACTGGCTAAATTTCCGGCAAAAAAAAAAAGTGACCGGCGACTGACGAACGGTCGCTGACGGTCACTTTTTTGCCAGAAATTTCGCCAGTCACTTTTTTTTTTGTTGCCAAAAATTTCACCAGAAGGTGGCCTGAACCTTAATGACCTGTGATAGCAGGTCATTAACTTGTTTTTGGACTTCATTGCACCTAAATGAATTGTTGATGGGTGTAATTGCACTTTTAAAAAGTTTAGGGGCCTAATTGACTTTTAAGTGAAAGTTCGAGGGCCAATTTGACCCTTTTCCCTTTAAAATAAAAAAGAAATGGTGACATAATTGTAATTAAATGAATAAGAAACCGCTACCCTTTCTAAAAGAAGGGTAGCAGTTTGAAAAAAAAAAAAAAAAAAAAAAAGAAGACGGAAAGAGTTTCCGCTGCCCTTTCGCGCGTAGCAAAGGGCAGCGGAAAGGATATTATTAAAAAAAAATTAAAAAAACCTAACCCTCGTACAGATTGAACGGATTCTCCATCCTCTCACCGCTCACATCTCACAACCAAGACTTCTGCAAATCTCACACCCTCACCTCACAGCCGGCCTCGACTAACTCGATCACCTCACCGCATCTCCGGCGAGGACACGGCCTCGACCACCGTCTCATCATCGATTCACCGCCCCACGCCCTCATCCGCTGTCTCCACCGCCACAGTGTCGCCGCCGCTGCTTCGATCCACCGCTCCAGCCGCTGCTTCGTCCATCATGTAAGGTTAATTTTTTGGTTAATTTGTTTATTGTTGTTATTCGGCTAAAACCCTTAACACATCCAGCAACAATGGCATTTACAGAACAAATTAAAAAACCCCAAGTTTCGATTGTGAATATATGCAATAATATCAATTGTGAATAGCATGCACTTAGATACACTATCATTTCAGTTTAATCAATTCATCATCTCAGGTAGTACTAAATTGCATATGCAGATATTTTTTTTTTTTTTTTTATTTGGTTTTGGGTTTCTGCATCCTTTTATATATCACTGCATATTTTCCAGTAAAAGTGGCTACACTCTGTATCCTTTACTAAGATGCCATTTCCATATGCCTTCTTTTGGAACACCATATCTGCTACTCCATACCTCTGTCTTTTCTTGGCTCTGGGTTTTTGCTTCTGGTGGTCAATGGTCATCAATGAATTGAGAAAGTTGAGTATGTGATGATGTTGCAGCAATTAATTGCCAATAAAGCAATCTTATATAAGTTTCAATTCCCATTTTCTTTGTCAGTTTGCTTGGCATCTCATTTTCCATTGATTTTGTTTGAAATATTTGCTAAATCTGTTTCCGTGACTGGGAATTTGAAGGGCTAAAACTAGATTGTGAATTGTCTTGAAGATATGAAAAGCAACAGTTTCTTGTTTTAGGAAAGAAAAGGAAGAATGTCTACCATCTTCTCTTTTTTGGGGAGGCATGAATGGGAAGGTGAGGGATTGGAGGTCTAATTTGATAGTGTTGAATTAGAAGCCACTGGGAAGGGCTGTAGGAATGTATGAATTAATAATTGGTGATCCTGTTTGAGATTTGTGGTGATTAAGAAAAGAGTGAGATGTTAATAAAGTATGGTTGTTGTATGATATAGATCAGTTTGGGTTACATACATTATTGAAACTGCATGAATGTCAGAAAGTGAAACATGTGTATTCTGTAAATCTGTATCTGTACAGAAAGGTATAGCTTGGGCAGGAAGGTGTTTTGGTGTGTACCCAAAATTCTACTGAAATCTTTGGTGTGAGGTAAAAAAATATGTACTGTGGTCTGTGGTTGATCTGAGCACTGCTTACACGTGAAGTCCTTCTGGGAAATTTATGTGAACTCCAGGTTCTCTCTTTCTTCAGCATGAATTCTTTCCAATGATAGAGCTGGGGGTAGTCCGAGTGGGAATTGACATAAAGGATTGAGGCCAAGTGATGTGTGTCTGTCTTTGGTAATACTTCATTGTATCCTTACTGTTAATGCTTAATAGTAATAATAATGAATGATGCAAACTGCTGGAAATGCCTTGGCATGTGCACTTTTTGTTTAGATCTGGGTGAAAGGGTGCTGTCATTTCCTGGAAATGATCAGCTACAAAGACTTAGAGTTCTAGAGTTTGATAAATGTATCACTTTAGAGTTCTTTTCTTCCGTTTCTTATAAACAACACTCACAAACACATGCATAATTGGGCAGATGGAGGAGGCCTCAGGGAGTGGGTGAAAGCAACTTCCAAGAATCACTTAGCACATGTAGATGTATCTTGCTGAACAGGTAAATCATCTTCAACTCTTCAAATATAGTAATCTATTTGCTTAATCTGCATGCATATCTGTGTCGGCTGCCCTTGATCTATGAGTTTATGAGTTAATACCCATTTTCGTCCCTCCGACTATTAAGTATTTTTAGTTAATCTCGACAATAGAGTGCATAATATGCATAAACTATCATCTTATAGAATTTATTTTTTCCATTGACATAAAGCAGTTAAGTAAGAGAATGTTTCAAAGAACTACAGTGACTAAAGTCTAATTAATCACTAAAGTCGAATTAATGACTAAAGTCTTGGTCACTAGTAAGTCAGAAAATTGTAAGTATACATTACACCTTAACTATCATTTGTTGGTTGCCTTCTTATGCTTCTTCTTCTGCTTAAAATGGTGAGCTTTGCCTAAATGGTTAGACATTAAATAAAAATGTCTAAGAGTAGTATTGCATATTAATTTATTTAAGTGCTTGATTTTTGAATTGTCAACAACAGTGTTTAAGAGTAGTATTACATATTAATTTATTCTGTTTGTAATTTCATCAAATACACTTGGACATATAGTTAAGCTCATGTATAATTCCATCTTATGAAGACTTGGCAGTGAAATTTGTGTTTGAATGTGATCTGCTTGTGATTACTGTCAACTATTATGAAGTACAAGTTTCTTTTAGGTAGTTACATGAATCCTTTTTAATAATTTTGATGTTTATTCAATTTTTGTTCAAATTTAACTTTCTAATGTTGAATTATTATTATTGTTATGCATAAGTTACTGCAGTTTTTGGGTAAAATTCAGTTTATTTTCCCTTTGGTCTTGTTGTTTATGTGCTATTAGATTCTTTTTGCGATAGTCCAAACATAGAGACTCAAATAGAAGTATTTATAGTTCAATTATATTTTATTAATTAATATATTTAATAATTTGATTACTTAAATTATTTTGTAGGTATTTGAAAGCAATCCGTACTCTATCGATGAAATTGATGAGATTCGAAACTATTGGGCAAAGTACTTCTTGGAAGAGTGCATGTAATTAACTTGTTTTTTTGCTAGTTGGTTAATTAAAAGTTTTTAGGTAATGCATGTGTTAACTATATATTAGGATGGATTGTGAGAGTATTGTATGTGTTGAAAGTATTTGGATGGATTATGATAGTGTTGAAATTGTATTATTGATAATATTGTGTTAGGTTGATCGATGGGAGTATTGTTTTTATAATATTGTATTGATATATATTTAATTTGTGAATATAAATTTGTAAAGGATTTTTAAAAAAATTTGGGAATTTTAAAAATAATAAATTAAAAAAAAAAAAAAAAAACAAATCCGCTACCCTTTCTATGAAGAAAGAGTAGCGAATGAAGTAGTAAAATGAAGAGAAATCCGCTACCCTTCCATCAGAAGAAGGGCAGCGGATATTCTAGTAATCCGCTACCACTCTACAAGGGACGCGGAAACCCTATATACACTACCCTTGTACAAGGATAGCGGATAACCCAGTACAAGGGTAGCGGATTTACAAATCTGTACTAGTGACATTAGGTTACTTCACAACCAACTAAACTTGAACCTAAACTCAAATGGCAATCTAAAACCCTTCCTTAATTAATTATTTAAAATTCACTATTTAGAAACTTTGGGCATTTTCTTCTCCAAAAATTTAAATAAAAAAATAATAAAAAAAAAACTTTGGGCATTTTCCATGACTATGAACTTTTCTATTCTTTAAAAAAATATGAATTTTTTGTTAAGTGGGCCTGTTTTCTATTTCTAAAATGAAAACCATTTTCTAAACGATTTCTACTTGAAGTTTAAAATTTTTCCATTTGGAAAATAAGTGGGAAATGTGGGTGAGAACTAAGCAAATACCTATACATACTGATCAAGTGATCATCCATATTTTCTACTCTTTGATTTTTATTTTTTATTTAAAAAAAAAAATTCAAGTAAGAATTACTTTTTTCGCAATCATTATTGTGTTGACCTGTCACAGTCCAAAAACACATAAATTACATTATTCTCACTTATAAAATACATTATTCTAACACATAAAATAAATTATTCTAACTCATAAAATACATTATCTTACCCTAGAAATTTTAGTATTCCCCCACATATAAAGTACATTATACATTATTCTAACGCGAAAAGTACATTATTCTAACTCATAAAATACATTATCTTACCCTAAAAATTTCATTATTCTAACACATATAAAGTAAATTATTCTAATTCATAAAATATATTATATTATCTCAGAATGTTCATTATTCTAACAGGCACACAGAACAAGAATTTTTTTAAAAATATCAAATTAACGTCATTTTGGACTGTGATTCACACTAAAAAAATAAAATAAAATAAAATAAAATAAAATAAAAACTAAATAGGCCCATTGAATGATGGAGTTGTGGTGTTACACAATTATTATTTGTGTGGATCATAAATAAAAAGTACATTTTTAATATACTAAGGGTACATTATTTATGTACATGAGGTACATTTTTTGAAAGTACATTTTTAATATACTAAGAGTATATTATTTTATATAATATACATTTAGTACAAAAATAATGTACATTCAATATAAAAATAATGTACTTTTAATATATTAAAAATAAATATTATTACTTTTAATATATTAAAAATGTACCTGAAGTTCACACAATAATTTGCCCGTGTCACATGTAAAAAAATTTCTTTTCATGCCGCCATGAAGTATTGAAGCAAATATTTGTCATTATTGAAGCAAATTATAAGTTCATAGTAAATTGTACAGAATATCTCATTTTCAAAGGGAGCTTTAGATTCAAATCTTATCATTTCCATTTCTATCAGAGATAATAAATTATAAAAAGAAGATATACTACCAAGGTTAATTCACAATAAATTATACTCAAAAAATAAATTATACTAAAACAAAATTTTTTGAGTGACGAGAAAAACTCATAACAACTACTCTATATCTAAGAGTGTGCATTGACCATTGAATGAGTTAATACCCAAAATTGTCCTCGACTATAATGGTTTTTCTCAATTTTGTCCTAAACGACTTTGGTGTCATAAAATAGTCCTAAACTTTTGTGTTATCGTTCAATATTGTCCTCCGTTTGTTAATCCGTCGAATGTAATTGTCTGTGAATTCTTCCAAGTAAACCGAGAAACTGAGAATGAAATTTCGCCAAAGTAAAATCGCCCAAGCAAATTTCTTCCCTGTACTTAAATATGGTTTCGCCCGTGAATTTGTTGTAATATATTAAGAATATCTGGATTGATATATAATTATTTAAATTAGAACATTAAATATTATATAGTGCAATTGAAGATATAGTTTGGATCGTTTATATGTTTTGATGTTATCGTTGCTTGAATTTAAACAAATAATTGCTCAAATTAATAGCTAATGTGTAGATATATGCATGCAGTGTTGTAACTTTGAAGCTTTTATTTATCATTGTTTAGTATTTTTATAAATTAGGCAAACGTGCTCATTCTTTAGCAACTCAGTTATAGGAATGAATTGCTATCCTAATTCATTTGTATGAAAAATAATTTTTTTTTTTTTTTGTCTAAATTGCTTTAAAAATTTTTTTTTTTTTTTTTTGTGTGTGTAGATATATAGCAATTTTGTCATTAAAAAAATATATATAATATCACCAATTGTATTTACACATTATTAAAACCTCATATTGTAGACGACATTGGTAGTAGCAACATAATTTTGTCCGTCCTCGTCTATAGCTAACATCTTCAGTCCATTAGAATGGGTGACTCGGGTGAAAATATATCATCGTAAAATATCAGTCAATTAGTAATATCATATTCATTTTCAACCAATTATTCTTTTTATTTTCCGTCAATTAATCAATTAGAATATCATATGCAATGGTATTTTTACCTAATTTCAGTTTTATTTTTAATTGGTGATGTAGAATATTATTATTGAAATATTTCCGTTCAATTTTTAATTTACCTTTACTATTGTTTAAAATATGCTTTTACTATTGATTATGTAGAATATTATTATTGAAATATTATCTTTTCATTTTTAATTTACTTTTACTTGATGATGTAGAATATTATTATTGAAATATTTTCATTCTATTTTTAATTTTCGTTCTTTTGTTTTAAATTTTGAAAGATTTATTGTGATATAATTGGTTCACATATTTCAATTATTTATTCTTTAATCATTATAAACAGAAATGATATTGTACTAATTAATTTATGATATTTATCAAATTGTATTTTTTAAAAATATAAGATTTACACATGTTATGAGGGGTTAAAAAAATATTTTAAAATGATTTTTTATTAGTATGAATTTTTATTTTAAAATATTTTATAGCAATCCAAACACTCCATTAGCCTCCCATAAAAAATTGATAAAAGAAAAGCCATTTCATTAAGGAAATTAAAATTAATTAAAGTAAATCAAATCATGCTATATTTATTTGTAACTATATATTTATTTCATTTTGAAATCATTGGTTCACATATATGAATTTTTTTTAATTATTATAATTTATAAACAGAAATGATATTCTACTAATTAATTTATAATATTTATCAAATTGTAATTTTAAAAAATATAAGATTTACACATGTTATTGGGGGGGGGGGGGGGGGGGGAGGGGGGTAAAAAATATTTTAATTTTTTTATTAGTAAGTATTCAAAAAATAATAATAATTTCCAGCAACTCAAACACTCCCTTAGTCTCCCACAAAAAACTGATAAAGAAAAGTCATATCATTAAGGGAATTAAAACTAATTAAAGTAAATCTAATCATGCTATATTTATTTGTAACTGTATATTAGTTTCATTTTGAAATCATTGGTTCATATATTTGAATTATTTATTTTTTCTTTAATTGTTATAAATATATATGATATTGTACTAATTAATTTATGATATTTATGAAATTGTATTTTTTTAAAATGTAGTGTTTTACCCGTGTGTTGCACGGAATTGTTTTTTGTTTTGTTTTTTTTTTTTGTTTTGTTTTTATGAATTTAAAATTAAAATAAAAAATAAAAAAAATGTTAAAATGTACAATATAATAATACAGTTGGTCAAGTATCTATTTTCATAACATACAAAATTTAAATTTAAATTTTGTATGATTAATATAATCTCTAATCATGTACATATTTAGATAAATTTATAGAAAAAGTTCATATAATTAAGTTGATTTATTCCAAATTGTATTATATATATATATTATTAATTCTAAAAATATGAATAATAATAACTAAGAGAATTGTACTTAGAAATCAATAAAAATGTAAATTCTAAATTTTGTATGAATAAATATAAACTCTAATCGGACGCATATCCTTATATGATTGTATAATACATTGTATATACACATAATATTTATTAATATGTATATAGGGAAATTATAATATAATTTCATTAATTTTAATTTATATTGATAGATTTATACTTAAAAAATTATATTTAGAAATTTAAAAAGTGTATGTATGTATATTTAAAAAAAATTATAAATATTCATGTTTTGTTAATTTTATAATTTCATTTCTTTAATTATATTTCATATTTTATTAATTATAATTTAATGAAATTGTCACAAATATTTCTACGGAAGAAATCTTATATTTCTCAAATTTCTTAATTATATTATTTATAATTACTAAATATTGTGGTAATTACAATAATAATTTCATTAATTATATTAATTATAACATTTTTTCTCTTCCAATATTTAAATACATTACCATAATAATTACACAAAAGAAGGAAAGAAAAATTATGTGAATAATTACCTTTAATAAATTAGGAAATTATATTAAAAATAATCTATATATATTAAGGTAAGTATATATATTTTGTGCCCAATAATATTATACATTAAGTATAAAAATATATATGTATATAAATTACCATAATAATTACCCCGAAAAAGGTGACAACACATAATTATTAGGCAATAATATTAATAATTAATTATTAAGGCAAGTATAATTGATTTTGTACTAATAATATTATACATCTATACACTTTTAATTCTATATTGATAAGCATAATCTGTGTATATACTTTAAGAAAATATTCATTATTAAAAAGGGAATATAATTTAAAAAGTAAATTATTAATTAGATTACCTAATATAATTGTCCTACTAATTAATTCCATGCTACTATGTATAATAATTCATATATTTGAAAACTTTTTAAAGCTAAATACCTATTAATTGCTTTAATAATTAAGATAATTTTTAGTTAATCAATATTCAATAGTACTAAATGTATTATTTTGAATTTTTATAAATAAGATATAATATTATTAAACCGAAATAAATAAAATAATGTGTACATATTACCAAAAATTTTATAATAGTAATTTTTATTGCCTAATTGAATTTGTCAATTATTAAACATTGTTTATGGTAATTATTGTATGACATTTAATACTAAAATTATTAGGTAGAATTTTTATAATTAAGGTATAATATTACTACGGAATGAGGCATCGCCGGGCTGTCAATAAGGCATTGCCGAGGCAACTTCAATTTCGCCGGAGACATTTCCACCGACAGAGGAGTTGAAGAAACCAGACCATTCGTTATAGAAGAATCGGAACCGAATCTGCGTATACAGGGTTTTTTTTAAAAAATTTTAGTTTGAATTTTGTTTAGTTATGTGTTCTGGAGGATATAATATCACTGTAGCTCTCTAGTGATGTGTGATTTACTATTTTTATATTTTGTAAAAATAGATCCCGAGCAATTAAATGTTGTGAAGGAGGCATTGCATGTATCTACTGCTCCATCAACCATAATGTGTTGAGATGCTGAGCAAAATCGTGCTCTGGAATTTTGCAAGCAATGTGTTGAGCAGGGGAAGGCTGGAAGTTTGTATGTTTCTGGGTGTCCAGAGACGGGAAAGTCACTCTCAATTGAAAAGGTCAAAGAAGCATTGGTTGATTGGGCTAAAAAGGTAATGCTCTTATCATCATCATCACGTGGCTTGATAATAGATAGTCTGAAATATGAGGAGCATTACAGTTTGAACACATAGAACAATGTTTGGGAGCTACAATATTTTTTTTCATATAAATATGATATGTGCATTTTTTGTAATTCAGTTGATTAGTAGATATTCTGCTGAGTGAATCACATCTGTTAGCTTTGTAAGATTGTATGCAAGTTAGAGACCTTGCTTATTCTTTTTAAAGAAAATTACATTTTCTTGATTGTAAACAGTATTGGACGCATGTTGTCTTTGATCTGTATATATTACATACTGGTAAACTTGATATAACATGTACAAATCTCGGAGTCAACATACTAACTCTAAGTTTAATAAAATCTTACAAAATTATCAAATTTACCATCGTTATATCCTCGATCGCATCTTCACAATCTTCAGTAAAATATAAACATATTCATTCGTTTTTCTTAATATTTCATTTCCTTTTGAATATATTCATTTCTTTTTTTTTTTCCTTCATAAAAAGAATTAATATTGATTTATATTCATTTTTCCTAATAATTGTCGATTAATTTGCCTGATTTTCATGTCGGTTAGGATATTAATAACGGATTTCTGTGTGAAATATTCATTTCCTTTCTGATTAAAAAATAATATAATTATAAAAATATAATTACTGATTATATTTTTAATAAAATATTAATATATTCATTTCATTTTTCCTTCATAAATAATTAATATAAGTATAATAATTATAATCATATAATTACTGATTATATTTTAAGTGAAATATGAATATATTCATTTCCTTTTTCACTCATAGAAAGAGTTAATATTCATTTTCATTTCTTTTTCTCACATAATTTTTTCTAATA
Source organism: Ipomoea nil (assembly GCF_001879475.1). Classification (NCBI taxonomy): domain Eukaryota; kingdom Viridiplantae; phylum Streptophyta; class Magnoliopsida; order Solanales; family Convolvulaceae; genus Ipomoea; species Ipomoea nil. The sequence continues at coordinate 1,537,869 of NW_017619370.1, read as the reverse complement.
TTTCACGTGGTGGTTACTAATTTTTTCGTAGGGAAAGCGGTGTTATATTTTCAATAAATTTTTAATATTAAATCTTTTTCATTTGGCCTAATTCCCGTGTCTATTAGTATAACAGAATATTAATAATAGATTTTCGTGTCTAAATTTTATTTTTTTCCTTTCATATTCATTTCCTTTTTTCTTCATAAATAATTAATATAATTATAATAATATAATTACTGATTATATTTTAAGTGAAATATGGATATATTCATTTCCTTTTTTCATTCATAGAAAGAGTTAATATTTGTTTCCATTTCTTTTTTCATCATAATTTTTTCCTAATATTTCATTTGGTGGTTACTAATTTTTTCGTAGGGAAAACTGTGTTATATTTCCAATAAATTTTTAATATTAAATCCTTTTTTCATTTAACATGATTCCCATGCCTATTAGTATAACAGAATATTTATAATAGATTCTAGTGTGTAAAATTCATTCTTATTTCTGGTCATAAAAAACAATCTGGTACGTTTGTAATATTCATTTTCAATCATAAAAGCAATCTGGTACAATGTTTAATAATCATTTTCTTTTTCCTTTACCCTAATTTTCTGTCTAGCAAATTAGTTATTTACTTATTAAGCACATTTTTTTAATTCGAGTCCATTTTTAATATTAATTTCGTTTTTCTTTTAGTCTGATTTCTGTGTCAATTAGTAACAGAATATTAATAACAAATTTCATTATTACAATTAATTCTTTAGTTTCTTTTTTAATTAGAATAATGATAATTGTAATTATATTAATTAATTAATTGTATGGATATTTTTTTGCAATGAGATACAGATCCACTAATATGCAATGTACCCAGATGTGTTCTCCTGCCTCAAAGCCTAATGAATCATACACACGTTGCATCTTAAATGCACGTAGATATAGACATTCAATTATTTTTTTTTTTTTTTGAGAATGCTAATCGATTCATTGATAGTTGAAGGTAGATAACAATACTTATAATATGAAATTAAACCTTTTGGAAGAATAATATGAAATTAAACCTTTTGGAAGAATAATATGAAATTAAACTCAAATCCAAGTTACTTTACATCTATTAATCCCTAATTGAGATTATATAAAAAGGAAACATAGATTTAAATGATTTCATCTAAGAGCTTGTAAATATGGTGACTGCTTTAGTGTTTTTAGAGAGACAACGTGCTTTACCAATTCGCCAGGAAGAACCAATCTCATGGCGGCCTAGATCTCGCGGGAAGTGATTATCGGCTTCTTGTTGTAGTGGGCTAAGCGAGTCACCTCTTGGGCGAGCGTCAAGAAGATATCGTTGATGAAGCTATTCATGATTTCCAAACTGCAAAACATATTGAAGTACGTGAGAATATAGTTAGAAAAATGTAAAAAATTCATACAAAAAGAAAACAGAAAGATGAGTCTGAGATTCTTTGATTGAAGAAGCTCTTGTATTTATAGGTAGAAAATACTAATTTAAAAGGAAAGTATAATAATTTATTTATTTAAGGGAAAGTATAATAATTTATTTATTTAAGGTAATAACGTTGTTGTTATTATTATTATTATTATTATTATTATTATTATTATTATTATTATTATTATTATTATTATTATTATTATTATTATTATTTATTTATTTAATTTCCATTTGACATTTACTTACCAAATAAGTTTTACTACAAAAGTTTTGGGGGGAAAATTTGTTAGGAGGATTTTACTTTTATATATATATATATATATATATATATAGATATATAGATATATAGATATAGATATAGATATATAGATTATATTATTTTCTTCCCTTAAATAACTTTAAATTTTGTTAGTATAAACTTTAGTAACAGAATATTCTGTTAACTATTTATTATTATTATTATTATTTTTTTCAAAAACAACCAATGTGGTTATATTTATAAGTAACTCAAAATTGAGTCAGGTGGGATATCATCCCAGTACATAGTCATATCGTGATTAAAGGCCTCAGCGGCTAACATATACGCTAAATAATTCTGCGATCTAGGAATAAAATTAACTGAGCAAAATGTAAACATAGTCATAGTAGACCTACAGTCATCGAGGACATAACCAAGGTAGAATCTAGATTGGATTGCCGAAGTAGTCAAATATGCCTGAAGAGTTTGGCAATCCGTGAATAACTCAACTGACACTTCGCCACGTGCCCTGAGCCATGATAAAACTTCCTTGCACGCACGCGCCTCGGCCATAAGTGGTGAAAGACAGGCTTGTAAGGGCGCGGCATAGGCTGAGACGTATCCACCATACGCATCGAATAGCACTGCTCCAACTGTGGCGGTCTTCAAGAGAGGCCGAAACCCTGCGTCGACAAAACACCGCATCTGCGGCACTGCTTCCGTTCCAGTCGCGGCAATGGGAGAAGGTGGCAGCGCCGGTTGCATTTGGGCAGTGAGGGCAGCCTGGTGTTCTGCCGTTGGTGGCACCTGGACGGTAATCGTGAGGCCGGTCGGCTGTGAAGGGGCGGCCGAACTCACACGCTGCCACGCATGCACGGAGGCTATGGCCGTCGCGATAATCTTCTTTGGTCTTGGCAGACATGCATTCCAAACGGCATCGTTCCGGGCTCTCCAAATATTGTATAATATTCCAACTGCAAACAATATCCCATTAGCATCTATTCTAAACCATTCCTGAAAAATATTCTTTACAATATGGGGGAGTGGAAGGTTAGATTGATCCCAAATGGACCTAGCATAGTCACACAACACTAGGGCATGCATTGTGTTCTCATTCATAACTCCACACATGGCACAAATTGGGCTAACATCCACCCTCTTTATAAGCAAATTGGTGGTAGTAGGGAGAATGTCACCTATAGCTCTCCATAGAAATGTCTTCCATTTAGGGGGGATTTTCAAATTCCATAAGGTTCGCCACTTATCAAAACCAGTATTATTCTCATAAGTTCCCACCATTTGCCTGTATCCATTCTTTACTGAGTAGCATCCATTTGGGTCCTCGTACCAATACCATATATCCTCATATCCTGGTGAGACCGGGATGTTTATAATTCTTGGTATATCATTTGGGTGGAAAATGTCTGTTAAAATGTGAGGATCCCATGTACCAGTATTTTGATCAATTAATCCCACAACCTTTGCACCAGCTAGCTGAGGTGGCATTTCCGTTTGGATCCTTGGTTCCAGCTCATCCTGAAGCCAGGGATGTTCCCATATTAAGGTAGACTTTCCATCCCCAATACGATGTCTTACTCCATTTGTTATCAATGCTTTAGCAGCCATAATACTCCGCCAGCAATAACCTGGATTATTTCCAATCTCTGCTTCATAAAATGAACTTTTAGGATAATATCTAGCTTTGTATACTCGAGAGACAAGTGAGTCAGTGTTGGTCAACAATCTCCATGCCTGTTTACCCAACATTGCCAAATTAAATGCCTTCAGATCTTTGAAACCCAGGCCTCCATACTGTGTAGGAATACACAATTTATCCCATGCCTTACAGTGAATACTACGGTCAGTCCCTGAGCCCCACCAGTAGTGATTCATAACCCGTTCAATTGTTGTGCACACAGGCAACAAAAAGACACTCATTGAAAAAGTTGGCATAGCTTGAGCCACACTTTTCAACAAGACTTCCTTTCCTGCCTGTGAGAGAAATTTCTTGCTCCACGACCCAATTCTCTGTCAGATTTTGTCTTCAATATATGCAAAGGCTGCCTTCTTATTCCTCCCCACAAACGGTGGCAATCCCAAGTATTTGCCAAAATTAGGAGCCTGGTCTACCCCTAAAATATGCGCCACCACATCCTTATATTCCTGACTTGTGTTCTTACTATAACAGATACTAGATTTGTGGTAATTCACCATTTGTCCAGACAATCTCTCATAAGTTGCCAAGCAACTCTTCACCTGAGTAGCCTCCTGTGGGTTTGCCTTTAAAAATAACAGGCTATCATCAGCAAAAAATAAATGGGAAATTGGGGGTGTGCCACGCGCAACTCTGCAGCCATGTATTAAACCATCATCCTATGCCTGCTGTAACAAAACAGATAGCCCTTCCGCACATATAATAAATAGATAGGGAGACAATGGGTCACCTTGCCTGAGTCCCCGGGTAGGTATGATCGGTTCACTGGGGGAACCACTTACCAAGATCCTGTATGACACAGTAGTCACACATAACATTATAAGCTCTATCCATCTCTCATCAAAGCCCAAGGCCTTTAACATTCCTTGTAAAAATGGCCACTCCATACGATCATAGGCCTTTGCCATATCCAACTTGAGAGCTCCCCATCCTACCACCCCACACTGCTTCCTACTCAGATAATGACCAACCTCCGCTGCTATCAAGATATTATCAGTGATGAGCCTATCAGGTATAAACGCACTCTGTGACTCAGATATAACACTCTCCATCAGAGGCTTCATCTTTTGTGTAATCATTTTAGCCATTATTCTATAAACCACGTTACTCAGGGCTATTGGTCTCAAATCCGTGACCCGCTTAGGCGTACATTTCTTTGGGATCAATACAACATTCGTTTCATTGTAGCAGGGAAATTTCGGGCATTCAGACAATCAACAATAAATTCCGAGAGATCCACGCCTACCACATCCCAAAAATGCTGGTAAAATCCTGGATTCATTCCATCCGGCCCTGGCGCTTTATCTGGGAACATTGCAATAAGAGCTTCCCTAACCTCATCCACACTAAAAGGTTGTAGAAGCAATTCGTTTTGTAAAGGTGTAACTTTGGGCATAACCTTTTCAAATAATTCAGCACCACTAGCAGGATTACTAGTACAGAAGATATTTGCAAAATAATCCTGGACAATCTTTCTCATACCATTACCTTCCACCCAGTCCCCATCATCATTCATAATTTTAGATAAATTATTTTTCCTTTTGCGATTAGAGGCGTACTTGTGATAGAATTTCGTATTGCCGTCGGCACCCTTTAACCAGTGCTGTTTGGCTCTCTGTTTCCAGTATGCATCTTCTTGGGCCTCAACTCGGCATAGAGCCTCCTCCAGGCGGTGGAACTCAGCTAATGATACTGGATCCGTGTGCCCTTTCAGATATAACTGTTCCTTGCGAAGCTGCTCTATTCGCTCACCAAACTTATGATACCGATCACCCCCCCCCCCCCCCCCCCCCCCCCCCCCCACAAAGCGAGCTAACCGGTCACCACAATGCACAATACACTACTGCAAACCACCGTTCTTCCCTTCTCCCCAAGACTCCTCCACCACAGTCCTGCACCCCTCATCATGCAGCCAGGCCATTTCAAAACGGAACTTTCTCTGTAATCTCCCCCTCCCCATAGGGTCGTGTATTCCCACAAAGAGGGCAAAATGATCAGACCTTCTCATTAGGATATTAGTCACCCTAGCTCTAGTGACAATATCACGCCATGCATCGGTAGCTAATACTTTGTCCAACTTTTCCTCAATCCACCGAGATGTGCCCTTTCCCTTTTCCCAGGTAAACTAATACCCATTCATTGGTAACTGAGATAAGCCGCAATACTCAATAGTCTCCCCAAATCCCCGTAAGCAGTCTATCCGGGTGTAGATTTCCACATCTCTTCTCATAGTGGAATAAGAGATCATTAAAATCCCCCATCATAACCCATAGCAGATCAGACTGGGGTGCCACTGATTTAATGAAATCCCACGCTTCAGTGCGCCTATGCCGTTGTGGATAGCCATAATAACATGTCATCCTCCACTTAGGGAAACCCATCATACTCACTTCCACATCAATATGATTCTTTGAATATTTGATAAGTCTTGCCGTGTTATTCTTCCTCCATAATAAAGCTAAACCACCACTTAGACCAACCGGATCAACATAGAACAATCCATCAAACCCTAGTGTAACATGAATATGCTCTGCATGACTTTGATCCACCTTTGTTTCCATGAGGTAAATAAAATCAGGCATGTTGCGGGACGCCGTGTCCACTATCTCGTGAACTGTACGTGGGTCGCCCAATCCACGACAGTTCCAACTTAGAGTACTCATTGGATCTGGCGGGTCTAAGAGCCAAGACCCGCCACAAACAAGTTTTTTGACACATCATTGTCAGTTGCCTCTCCATTATTCGGTGCCACCTCACTACTATCCCCATCCTCAACCGCACGGCGACGTTTGGAAGAAGCTAGTACACCCTCCTCCAATTCATCTTCCGTTTGAGTCATAACAACATCATCAGTCACTCCCCCCCACCCCACGGTCTGCCAGCACCGCCGTATCCCCTCCACCAGCCTGTACCACATTCGACCTTATCGGCTTTCCCTCAGGCGGTAACAACCACTATTTATTATTCTTAATATACTCATTAATCTACAAATCTACAAATCTAATAAGAGCCAATAATGTTAGGCTCTTAACTGGAACAAAAACAAATGTCAATAGTAGTTGTTTCTTAAAATGAATGGTTCATATTATTTTGATTTTAGTATCTTTTAATGATTTTTCTTATTTACCATCTATTATATTATTTTCTTCCCTTAAATAACTCTAAATTCTGTTAGTATAAACTTTAGTAACGAAATATTCTGTTAACTATTTATTATTGTTAATATACTCATTAATCTACATACAAAACTAATAAGAGCCAATAATGTTAGGCCTTAACTGGAACAAAAAAAAAATCTGTACTTATTTCTTAAAATGAATGCTTCATATTATTTTGATTTTAGTATCTTTTAATGATTTTCCTTATATACCATCTATTATATTATTTTATTCCCTTAAATAACCCTAAATTCCGTTAGTATAAACTTTAGTAACAGAATATTCTGTTAACTATTTATTATTCTTAATATACTCATTAATCTATATACAATATATAAATATAATAAGAGCCAATAATGTTAGGCCCTTAACTGGAAAAAAAATGTCGGTAGTAGTTGTTTCTTAAAATGAATGCTTCATATTATTTTGATTTTAGTATTTTTTTGAATGATTTCCCTTATTTACCATCTATTATATTATTTTCTTTCCTTAAATAACCCTAAATTCCGCTAGTATAAACTTTAGTAACGGAATATTCTGTTAACTACGGAGTATTTATTATTCTTAATATACTCATTAATCTATATACAATATAAATCTAATAAGAGCCAATAATCTATATATATATATACCAAGTATTTTATACAAATATAATAAATATTAATATTTTATTCAATACTTTCACATGATAACCTATGACACAAATTTCACATGAAACTTGTAGGGAGAAAACTATCACTACTAAATATCAATAGGTGTTTGTAAAATAAAGAGTTCATATTACAACTAAAATCTCAGTCATATACACAACAAGACAAATATAAAGCTTCATACACCATAATCTCATTACATGATGAATCATTCTATGCTGCCACCAGTAACCTAATTGCACATGACACACTAATAATAATAATAATAATAATAATAATAATAATAATAATAATAATAATAATAATAATAATAATAATAATAATAATAATAATAATAATAATAATAATAATAATAATAATAATAATAATAATAAAAAGAGGACATGTACTGAAGATGAAAACAATGACAATGTTACCCAAAAGAGAATTAAGGGGGTGTTTGGTTGGATGGAAAACATTTTTCATGGAAAATGTTTTCCTAAAAGTGAAGGAAAATTATGTTTTATGTTGTTTGGTTGGATGGAAAACATTTTCCATTGAAAATTTTTTCCTTAAAAATGAGGAAAACCAATTCCTACCTCATCCTAGGTATTTTGTTTTCCATGTAAAACTAATATGACAATTTTACCCTCACCATTCTTTATTAATTACTCTTATTATTATTATTATTATATTATTATTATTATTGTTGTGTAGTATATTTGTCATTATACTCATTATTCCTTACCATTTCAAACTCAACCAAACAATGGAATTCATATTCCCAGTAATTTCTTTTCCACCAACCAAACAATGAAATCTATTTTCTTGGAATTTATTTTCCATGGAATTTCAATTCAATTTCCCTTCAAATATTTTCTAGCGAACCAAACGAGCTGTAAGAAGAATTAGAGAAAATTAAACCAAAAGTAGTATTTATTTAAACTATCGCTTTAAGACTAAGTATTTAGACTAGTGTTATTACAAAGTTGCAAACATTTATTTTAGTGACAATTATAATCAACCTCTCATATATTATCTTGAATTTATATACTTTAAATTACCGATTTAAATAAACAAATTCAACATTTATTTACCTATGCATAAACATCTCCTATATAATATTGCATTGATATACTTTAAAATACTTATTTAAAAATAATCACTCGGCATTGTCCCATTCATGCAAAGCGCGTAAAAAAACTAGTGCTTATATATAATGGCGGATCTACAATGAGGGTAGTGGGGGATGCTGCCCCCACTGACCCCTCCCTAACCTTTTAGTCACCTACCTATAGGAATTTTTAAAGGCTTTAGTCACCTAGTTGGTTAAAACCTTGGATTTGTTATGGTAGGTCAGGAAATCAATTCCCATGAATAGTTTTTTTTTTTTTTTGTATTTTTTTTTTTTTTTTGTATTTTTAGCCCTTCCAATCCTATAGTAGTTTTATTTTTTTTTTCTTTATTTTAACCATTGCAATCCTTCAATAAATTAAATATTTTTAAGTCTACTTTTTTGTGAATCATTTTTTTTTTTGAAAATCAAACCAATATCATTAACTTCAGTAAATTAAATGTTCAATACAAAAGGGAATTGAAGAAAACCAACTAAAATGACCATATTGAGAACTTGCAGCCCTATCTAAAGCACGAGCACACTTATTCACTGATCGAGAAACATACTTCATAGACACTGATTCAAAGTGTGATTTGAGATTTTGATAATGCCTTAAAACACAACCCGCATATGAATAATCCTTGAAATCGTGATTGAGAAATTTGTAAACCAACTGGCAATCTGATCGAACCACCACATTACGCCAACCTTGTTCAAGGATCCAAGATAGAGCCTCCTTCATTGCAATCGCCTCAACAAGATGGGGATCATTTAAACAACGAACGGGTCGGCCAGCCTTTGTAGCCACAAAACTACCACTGTTAGTTAAAACAACAATACCATAGAAACCTGAGTTCGTGTTTTGTGGAATACATGCATCAACTTCTACAACTACCGTCGAAGCTGAAATACCTGCATGGGAATCCAGAACTGCTGGTGCATGAGGGAGGTTAACAACCACCATATCTCCAGAAATTTGCCAATCCACCAAACAATTCTCCACCATCCATTTAAAACCATCTAACGACCAGACTTTTTTACTCCACACCCAATCATTCCTTCTAGTCCAAAAGCACAAACAAATCGCAAGATATCTCAGTTGTTTGTCTTTATCAAATTGCTTGAGTAAATCCGATAACCAGGCTTCAAAACTCTCATCGACTTGCAGTAAATGATCCGCTATACTCCATACCACTCGAAACAGGAATAGAGAGGATCAAACCGACATCTCTTGGGATAAATATCTCACGGACTAGTTCAACGTTCCAATCACGAGAGACTAGGTCCAGTAAAGTCTCAATCATAGCCTCACCATGAATATTTGAAACTGGGGTTTGAATATATGGATTTTCTTTGTCTGGAAGCCAAGGTTGATGACATATCTTAGTCGAGTGCCCATCTCCAATACGATGGAAACAACCCCTCTTCAAAACTGCTTGCCCGGCAAGAATTGAGCGCCAACAATAGCTTGGGTTAGCACCTATAGTAGCCTCCAAAAAAGTCTTACCACTAAAATAACGAGCCTAATAAAGACGGGAAATCACCTACTCAGGATTATCCAACATTCTCCATCCCTACTTAGCCAGTAGTGCTATACTTGAATTTGTTTAAATTTTTAAAGCCTAAGCTACCTTCAGATTTTGGAATACTCATACGGTTCCAAGCCAGCCACCATACACCTCCCCCTCCATTATGATTCGATTACCACCATTCATCATACGCTCACAAAAAAAGTCACCGGGAGAAAATAAAGACTCATAGTGTACGTGGGAAGGGATTGTGCAACACTTCTTAGCAAAACCTCTTTACCTGCCCGTGAAAGGATTTTCTTACACCAACCTCCCAGACGTTGTTTCATTTTAGCCTCTATGAACGAGAACACCTTGTTCCGGTTTCTGCCAATACCCAATGGAAGTCCCAAATATTTCCCTATGTTATTTGCCTGGTTGACACCAAAGACCGAAGCAACGCGAGTCCTAATATGAACATCCACATTTATATTAAACACAATGCATGATTTGTTAAAATTAATAGTCTGGCCTGACATGCACTCATAATTATGTTGGTTTAAAGAATAAAAGGTTGTCATTTGCAAAGAATAGGTGAGAAATACCTGGGGCTCCTCTTGCCACAACACAAGGAGATATGTGTGTGACACCCCGGATATTTATCCTTTAAACAGAATTAATTATTTATTTAATTCTAAACTTGCTTTGCAAAATCTCTTCTTAATTCCTTATTAAAATAGTCGGAGGACATAAAATTGACTTAAATCATTAGTCAATAAGTTGTACATGGTGCCTTATGCCTTGTACCTAGTTTATAATTCCTTCCTAGCCTTAAAAGTGATTCAAAGGGGTCCACCTTGCAACTTTTATTTTAGCCTAAAGATCCTACCCCAACCAAGAGAATCCCCAATCATTCCAACTTTTCCATCTCTCTCTACAATACTCTCTACCTCCTCTCTAAAATCCTAGCTTCTTCTCCAAGCTAAACCAAACCCTCTCCCCAATCTTGCAAGAAATCCTCCAAGATCCCAACTTTCCTCCACCAAGACCCTAGGAAGGGTAAGGCTTGAGCTTAGATAGTGTTTTTAGTTGGTTTTTCCTTATCTTTATCTAAGTTTTGGTCGTTTGTGTGGTTTTTGGTTTGTGTTGGAAAGACCTTGCGGTAGAAGAGTTCCAAGAGGAAGGTTAGAGGTTGAAGAAAGTGTCCTTAGGCTACAAGAGGTAACCCATGCTCTACAAAACTTATTTTATACTTGCTATGATGATTCTTGATGTTCTTGATGTTCATGAGTGAAATGATGCATAATCTTGTGTTTATGCATGTTTAGAGCTTGTATCTAGGGATCATAAATGCTATTCTTTGAGCTATTCATGTTGTTTAACTTCCTTTGTTGTTGTATGAGAGATTTTAGGTGTTTCGACTTGAACTTGGCATTGTTGATGTTTTTCCCCGAAGGGAATTATTGTCTCGCAGGTATGTACCCGCGGGAGGAACAGCGGGGGGTTGTCCACCCGCCATTCCACCCGCGGGGAACGTATGTTGGTGGTGGCGGGGGGAGCCGCGGGTGGTTGTCCACCCGCTAGTACCGTGTAAAGGGGGTGGCGGGAGGTTGTCCACCCACTGCTCCGCCCACTGGTACGTTGTGTTTTGGCCTCCATTTTGTTAAACCGTTGTGCAATTGTGTGTCTCATTTGATGTTTCGTACGTCTAGAACGGTGTCCTAAGTATCCATGATAGGATTATGAGTCTTGAATCATGATTAAGGTCCAACTTTGTGATTCGTTGGATTAATGTGAATTCTTTGATGTTCGTTTGAACCGTTATGCCTATTCTATTGATTTGCATGCTAGTTACGATGTTGTTGGTACTAGTATGTGCTTGTTCATTCGTTCTCGATGAAGATTGGTAACTTGTATTCACCAACATTGAAATCTTTGGATTGAAGCCTGTTGTTATTGTGTTATTGCCTTGAATGTCTCTTTCATATCTCTTCGTAAAGTCTTTCGATTGAATCCCTTGTTGTGATCTCATACATATGTTGTACACGTTTGATTGATCTTGATTAGGCTATTGATGAGCCTCAATCCTCTATGTCAATAACTATGTGATTGTTATGAGATTGGTGGTATTGAGCTTTGCTCACTTGATTGGTGGGATACTGTCACGTGATAAGTATTATTATGATATTAATGACATTGCGTATGTCTATGAGATCGGTGGTCATTGTTTGGCGAGATGATTGGTGGGGAGCAATGGCTCCAGGAGGGAGAAGGTTGGTCTTGGTGTACAAAGTGGCACTTGGAGGTACAGGTTGGAACTGAGATAAGGTTGACATGGTGTTATAAGGTTAGAACTTGTCATTGATTGCGATTCTTGACTTTCTATTGCTTATGAGCATGCTTTGACGTTAACTTTCATGTTATGATGTTACCTTGATTGATATTGATGATCGTATGTTTTTGATGATCCCATTGTTATTATCCTTGTGCTGATCTCTTGATTTATCGTATGATGATCGGTTGATTGAGAGTGTTCCAGGATGAGTCTTATGATGTTTCTATTCCTCGTTTTAAAAGACTATATATTATGTATTCTAAGTCTCAAATTGTTTTCTTATATCTATACTGTATGTACTCAATGAGTATTGGTGGGTTATTAAGCATTATTCGCTAACCGGTGCTACCCCTTATGTTTTCAGGTGTTGAGTAGACCGTTGAGAGCGCGCTAGAAGAAGACGTAGTTAGCGTATCTTTCCTTATCTTTAGTTTAGACTTGTGGCTTGTGAGCCTTAAACTTGTGGATTGTTAACTTATGATTGGATTTTTGATATTTGGCATTTTGATCTAGCCTGTGCATCTATAGATTAGATAGATGTGGCATAACACTCCTGTACTTATCTATTAGCTTCCGCTCAGTTTTAATTTAATGGTTAGATTGCTTTACTTCTTAAGCTTTGAATTGTTGCCTAAAATCGGGGGTGTTACAATGTGATTGTCCTTGACAGCTCTAGTTAAGAGATGAGATAAACCTTCTGCACACAATATAAATAGATAGGGAGAGAGCGGGTCACCATGACTAAATCCTCTTATAGGAATTATGGTTTAGTGAGGATTCCATTCATCGTCACCTATTCCAATAAAATGCAAACTCAGCTTCTGTGTCCGTGTACTTCAATAGAAAATTAAATAACTCCATAAAGCCATTTTGACTCCTTATACCTTTGTTATGTTTCTTTGAATTCTCTCCAATATGCCAAATACAAAGCTTGTGCCTTGCACTTGGGAAAACCTGAGAAATTACAGCAGACATAGCAACACATTGATCGGTCATGATTGTTTTGGACACTTACCACCTATAGCTCGCAAGAATGTTTCAAACAACCAAACAAATGATTTGATCCTCTCATTCAATAAAAACCCACACCCAAACATTATGTTCATGCAATGGTGATTCATGCCAACAAAGAAACTTTTGTGAATCATTTAGTTAATGTAATCCACAAGTTTATATTATACTTCATTGTATTCGAATTAATTTAGAAAAATTTAAAGTTGATCTAACTAAAAGAAAATTAAAATTAAAGTATTTAAGAATATACTGTCTTTTCTATTCAAACTATTTTATGTAATCGATTATGTTTCATATATTTTTATAGCATTTCAATGTGTTTTAAAATGTAACCCAACCCAAGTATAGTATTGGCTCCGCCCCAAACTATTCTGTAGTTTGTCATAACTCATAACTCCTAAACATTATTATAATTTATAATGTATTTTGTATTTGAACCGTATTATGTGTGTTTTTGATATTTTGTCATTGACATTTCTAATGTCATTTGAACTATGCTCCACTCACATAATTTTCTGAATCCACCCCTCCTTATATATAGTAAGGATATATTTGGATTTGGTGAAATGTATATGTTGAGATGTATCTCAATGTAGTTAGTCCAGTTAAATGTGATGAAGATATTACAGGTATATGTCTAGCCACACGTGTTCCTCCCCCAAGTCCATGACACCACCTCCTTAGCCCCCATGCCTTTTTAACATCGATCTCTAAGCCCAAGCAATTATCCTTTCACCTCAAATACTCAAGCCCAACCCCATGCCATTAGGTTCTCACTTTCACCAGCCAATTGAGCAACTATGGCCGACTATACCCTAGGCCCTATGGCTCCATCATCATAATTTTCAGTTTGAAACTTGAACCACACGATTCTAGGGAGGTGTATTCAATCAAAACTTTTATAAATTTTTAAATACTTTAAAAGTTTGGTGATATTCGATCTACATTTTTAAAGAGAGTTAATTACCGATTTGGTCCTTCGACTATGAGGATTTCACCAATTTGGTCCTTGACTACAATTTGGTCCCTGACTATAACATTTTTACCCGATTTGGTCCTAAGTGTTATTTGCCGGTCAAACCTAAAGGACAATTTGGGAATTATTAAAAAGAATTACCTCATCATCTTCAATCCAAATTATTATTATCATATCCAATTTCCAGCCAGCATCATCACCATCAACGCCAACATGCCATTCTAGACTTCACCATTCATTCTCAACATCAACTCAACAACATAGCCGATCACCTCTCAACTACACCGCCGAACACCACTACCATTCACAACTTCGCGGATGCCGCCATAACGTTCCGCCTTCGCTGCACGCTAATCAATGCTACCTCCAACTACTACTGCTAGGTTAGCCGAGAGGGGGGAATGAAGGTAGAAGGTGGGAGCTGCTACTGCCAGAGCTCCTCCAAAAATGCCACCGCGACAGGAAGCGAGAGAGGGAGACCGTTGCTCGCCACTGACCTGCTCTGTTTCGCCAGAAAAGGACATCGCCAGAGTTGCTTTTGAGATGAGAGGGATAGGCGAGGGAGAGAGAGATAGAGGTCCACCGCCGTGCCTTGCTGCTACCACTAGTCAACACTTCGCCGATCTACTGTCTGCGTCGTCGACAAGTGAGGAGCGAGGGTGAGAGGTCGCCGGAAAGGAGCTAGCTGAAACTAGAAGTCACCGCAAATCCGCACGCGTCGGTGCTCTACTTGCCCACTGATGTAGGGTTATAGTTGTTGCTTGAAAGACAAATGATTTCTCAATTCATTGCTCAAATTTTCGACTGAAGTTGTGCAATTAAGGTTTCGTATTTGGGAATTCAACAATTAGAAGGTTTTGTTTGTCTGAAATAAGGCAAAGCGTGGAATTAACTTAAACAGTCGAGAAAGGAAACAATGTGCAATTATAAAAATGTCCTCAAGTTTATTGCCTTAAACAAGCTGGTTTGACTTTAGGACCAAATCGAGTAAAAATATCATAGTCGGGGACCAAATTGAGGAATTTTGATAGTCAAGGACCAAATTGGTGAAATCTCATAGTCGAGGGACCAAATCGGTAATTAACTCACCAACTTTTAAAAGGATGTCCATGTTCAATTCAGACTTTTAGAGCGTTTGGTTGGAAGGGGGAAATTACGTGGGAAAGGAATTGTAATTTGCAATTCCATGGGAGATGAATTACTGGGAATAAAGTGGAAATTTAAATTCCAGTGTTTGGTTTGCAGGAATAGAATTATTGGAATTTCAATTTCAATGTTTGGTATACATGGGAATTGAAAGAGAATAAGTAGTATAAAGTCTAAACTACCCATTGTTGTTGTGGTATTAATTTTAGATTAAAAAAAGGGAGGGGTTACTTTGTCTCATCACTAGTTTTTTTCCTTCCTAAAATCCCAAGAATTAAAATCTAGGGGGGGGGGGGACATGGAATTTTAATTCCATGAAAATCGGGGAATTGCAATTCCTTCCAACCAAACTAATGAATTTTATGGCCTTTAGAATTAGGTAGGAATTAAGTGGGAAGGAAATTTAAATTCCCTCCAATCAAACGCCATGTTAAAGAATTTTTAAATATTTACTGGTATTTGATAAAGAATTTATAGTCTTTAATAGTTTACTGGTATTCAAAAACTTATTGACTTTTATAGACTATTATACAGGGCGTTTGGTTGGATTTGAAGTTATATGTCTTAAATATGAAAAAATTTAAAAAATTTATAACTGTTTGTCATACACATTTTTATAGATTGATACAAATTAAAATTTATGAAAGTCATTTAAAATCAATCACATTAATCGTTTGAAAGTTTATAAAAATTTTGATTGAATACACCCCGCAAGTTAGAATAGATGGTTCTGATTCATACATTTTAGAAACCTGCAAATTGTGGTCATCATCTCTGATTTGTAATGATGAATTGATGAGTAAATTAAAGTTAATACATACTATATATAGAACATAGGAAATACTAAATATTCACCAACGAACTCCATATTATTTCTGTATACATATATAGCCTTAAGGAAGATGAGACATGCATACATTGGTGAAAAATGAAAGGAACTAAGCCTACAGCTAGCCTCCATATATAGTAGTTCCAGATTACTTGGAGCCATTGCGGCTGCTGGAACCTTTGCTTCTGAGAAAAGAGCCACTTTTGGTGATCTCACGCAGAGGCTTGTCTGTAAACCTAATGGTATTGTAAACCCAAGCTCCTGCAATGGCGCCTGCAGTTGGTCCTAGCAAGTAAATCCAGATTCCAGTGTACTTCTTTGACACTATTGCTGGCCCTAAACTCCTTGCTGGGTTCATAGATGCCCCTGATATTGGCCTGCATTTCCAAAATATGTGAGTTAGTGATTAGAGGTGCATTCATTATGGTCGACGCAAGTTGTATGGACCATATTTTGTATACTATAAAATAATGTACATTTAGTACACAAATAATGTACTTTTAGCATATTAAAAATGTATTTTGTATTCAGGAAAAATACATTATTTTATTTAATGTACATTCAGTACACAAATAATGTACTTTTAGTACATTAAAAATGTACATTCTTTTATGGTCCATACTCCATACAATACTACGTGGACCATGGTCCACAAAATAATTTGCCGTAGAGGTGGCCACGGACCGGCAATCATTATTGTGTGGACCATATTTTGTAATTTGTATACTGTAAAATAATGTACATTCAGTACAAAAATAATGTACATTATATTCAGGGGATGTACATTATTTTTGTACTGAGTGTACATTATATTGTATAATGTACATTCAGTATAAAAATAATGTACATTTAGTATCTTAAAAATGTACGTTTTGTTATGGTCCACATAACATTGTGTGGACCATGGTCCACACAATAATTTGCCCTTCAAAGTCGAACTAGCCCTGAATTGACCCCAAAAAAAAAAAAAAAAAAAAAAAACAAAACAAAAAAAACAAAAAAATAAACAAAAAAATAAAAACTTGAGCTTCATTGGGCTTGGGTCGGGTTAGGCCTAAACCTGAACCGGCTTATAGAGGGCCAGTTCAGATCTTATAAAAAAAATAGAACTGAGGTTTATGTGTTAGCCAATTATAAGAATATAGGTAAAGTCGAGTTGTTTTAAGTAAATTATATATGATGGTTTTTAAAGTTTTTAAACTCAACATCACCTACAAACTAAATAAGTTTATTAACTTTAAAAAATTCAATAATAATATGTAAATTTATGCAATGTATGATTTGAGGCTTGAAACTAGGTGTAATATATTTGATATGAAAAATATTTTTAGGAAAAGAAAAATTATACATTTCGATTATTTGGTAACAGAATCTGAGAATGTTATACGTCTTTGTTTGGCTCTTGAAGAATAAAAATGTGATATTTCCTAAAATAATTTTATAGTCTTTTTTTCCCACATTCCTAGAATCTAATATTCTCTATGGAAGGGGGTGTCACTACAATTTTGAGAATAAATAAATAAATAACGTAGCATGAGAAAGTTGAAAATGAACCCTTTGTCAACATCAAAATAATTGGTGAGTCCACACAAACTTTATAAAATTTCGAAATAATAATAATAATAATAATAATAATAATAATAATTATTATTATTATTATTATTATTATTATTATTATTAATAAGAAAAATGCAATGGGAGTAGAGTACTTACCCAGCAAACATGACATTGAGTAAGACAGTAGCTCCGACTGCAAGGCCAGCAAGTTCTCCAATCTGCAACGTAACGTACGTAACCCAAAAGTAAATCAATAGAATAATGGACTGATGATTTGATTTTGATTCGTTAATTATGGGTGGTCCATATACCAATTTATTTATAAAGTCGCTTTCTTATCAACTTTTAAACACAATCTCCTTTTCCTTAATTGACTATAATTGCGTACGCCATGTGATTAACCCCAGACCCCCCTTAATAATTATAATAACATTACTTTAGTGTTACATAAGTAATATGGTAGTCAAACCTACATATTGTAACAATAATAAACAACTTTACTCAATACTTCATTGTAAAATTTAAAAATAAAGCTGGAATGATACTAACAGCTCGATTATCGGTGGCGACTCCAGAAATGACGAACATGAGGTAGAATGTGATGATAAACTCGATAACGAGGGATTGTGAGTCGGATCCCTGCGGAAGTGTGCCGGCAAAGTGATCATGTGTTCCATGGAATAGTAGTCGGAGGGTTCCACTTGCTAGGGTTGCGCCAAGGATTTGTGCACATAAATACAAAGGAACCTAAACAAATGTAAATCTAGGTAAGAAAAAGTGAGAAATTAAATAAAATAAAGACTATCCTACCACCTTAAGTAGTATTGGATAATATATAGTCCTAACTCCCAACTAACATCACCGGCTTGCGAAGTTAGAATAGTTAGGAAGTTAAGTTTAATGAATGTGAGAAGAAAATTAAAGTAGAAAAGCAAAAACAAAATTAATTTGAAAATGAAATATAATGTGAGGTGAGTGACCTGTTTGAAGGGGAATCTCTTGCAGGAGGCGAAAGCAATGGTGACGGCGGGGTTGAAATGTGCGCCGGAGATATGTCCGACGGAGTAGACCATGACCATCACCACCAGCCCCCACACTATTGATATCCCCGGAAAAGTTATACTCCCTTTCTCCGCGTTCACCACCACCGCGCCGCAACCCGCGAATATCAAGAAGTATGTCCCAAACATCTCTGCAATCAACTGCACACACACACACACAAACAACATTAATCAATAAACCTCCAAATCATATTTTGTCTTCTCCCAACAGGTTAAATTCTCAACTCCAAGGATCCTCCACACTCCAGTCCAATAGAATATTTAAAAAATGTAAATTACGGGTGATTCAATGGCTCAGCAGATAGGACCAAATGTCAGTAAACACTACGCATAGGAAATCTGCACACTTTGCGCATAATCCCAACACTACAACTGTCAAGATTCAAATATTGATATTTTTTCTCAAATACTGTCTACTGAACCATTGAGCTAATCCTGTGCTGTGCTGATATTTTTTTGTTAGACCACCAAATGACTCGAATAAGTCCTAATTATAGGAGGGACTAATCTTGTCTGCATTGGGTTAGCTCAATTAAGAGACAAAGTGCTTGTGATATTGATATTTTATATGAGGATTTTGAAAGCTCAACCACTTTTAAAGAATGGGAGTCACGCCAATTAAGCTAGTTTTAAAATCATATTTAATAACCAACAACATTTTCAGACCTGCTAGCTAGCGACAGATTTACAGCTTGTGTGCATTTAAAAAAAAATTCAGATTAATGGGTGTTTCCAGCTCATTAACTATGCTTCAAGATTGAAGGAAAAATCAAAATTAGAAAAAAAAAAAAAAAAATCCCTGCAAATTTCATGGTATGATGAAGAATATAAATTGGAGAAGAAAGAATCTGCAGGAGATGGAGAAGGATTATGAGGAAGATAGGATGGTATCTATCACCTTCTGTATAAAAGGGAGAGTGAAGATGAAATCGCAGCCTGGAGAAGAAGAATCATCAAGATTGGACCTTTCATCCTTGAGGTCCAAAGCAACTACATGGTTTCCATTACTCTCTGCCATCACAGCACAGAAGAGGGGGGATGGGGGTTGATGTGTATATACACAAGTTTGTATCTAAAGGAGCAAATTATGCAAAGGCAGAGCAGAGGGGTTCCAATTTATATGCATATCCAGAGCCCAGAAATTTGGGTTTGGGAGTGGGTGGGTGGGTGGGTGGGAGACTGGAGGGTGGGGAGGGGGGTTTCGGAGAGATCAATGGAATTGACTATGAGGTCTTATAATTTGATTTCTATTTTTAGTACCCATTTTAATGTTGCTAATTTCTGTCGATGAATACTAGCCTATTTTGTTAATCTTTTGACTTAGATGACCAAATTCTACTTCGTATATACACGTATATTATTTGGAAAAGTTACTACACGTACTCTATTTTGGCAATTTATATCGTGCACCACTGCGCACATAGCAATGCGCACCCAGACACAAAACACATGTGTTTCATGCTGATGTCATACTGACGTCACTCCGTCTATCAGAACAGACCAAACTACATTATGTGTATTCAATTAAAAATTTATGTGTATTGTGTTATGAGTTTATGTGTATTCAGTTAAGAGTTTATGTGATTATGTTAACCAAACCCCATTATGTGTATTCAATCAAAAATTTATGTGTATTGTGTAATGAATTTATGTGTATTCAGTAATAATTTATGTGTATTATATTAACCAAACCCCATATGTGTATTCAATCAAAAGTTTATGTGTATTGTGTAATGAGTTTATGTGTATTTAGTAAGAATTTATGTGTATTATATTAACCAAACCCTATTATGTGTATTCAGTTAAAAGTTTATGTGTATTATGTATTATGTAGATTATGTGTATTCTGTTATGAGTTTATGTGCATTCGAAACAGGGGATTTTTTTAACAACTTAATAAAACGACGTCATCTTGGGATGCGCGGAACGCACAGTACTATGTGCGCCCTGATGCACGGTATAACGATTGCTCTGTTTTTTACTCAACGTTTATTAGGTGATGTATTTTGATTCATTTAAAAAAGAGTTACTCGTAATTTTTATTACTCTCTTTCTTTTTACTGATAAAATCACGACACCTGCTAGAAATTTTACTCCATTTTAAAATCACGACACCTGCTAGAAATTTTACTCCATTTTAATCCATTTATCATTTTCCTATTATTTGGGAGTATCCAAATTTGTGGATTATAATTGTATTGTTATATTAATCTTCTTGAAATGAAAAGAGAAGTAGTAACCCCATTTGTTGGTTTAATTTGATTACATCTTGTATGGCCACAAGTTCAATTATTGTAAACACCCTTTTAGTGAATTTATTGCACAAGGTCTTCCTAATGTGTTTTACTCTTTTATGTGATTTATGAACTATGATATAGAAGTGAGGTTTACTTAATGTACACTCTTGGATAATGGTTGCGAGTTTCTCTCATTATCCAAAATAATACATAATTTTGATTGACCTTAAAATAGTTAATAATTTTAGAGTTAATTATTGAAACGGTCCATTGACTATAGCGAAATTACCAATTTAGTCCTTAACTATTTTTTTGACTAATTAAGTCCCTCAACTTTAAAAATCTTAACCAATTTGGTCCTCCATTTGTTTGACCGTTAGTCAACTGTTAACTTGGGACCAAATTGGTAATTCGTTATAGTCAAGGGACCATTTTGGTAATTAACTTTAAGGGTCGGCAATTCGGTTCAATTTTCTCGAACCGAACCGTACCAAACTAGTTAGATTCGGTAATATACCAAATAACCGAACGGTTCGGTAAAAACTCGAACCGAACTGAATTGTTCGGTAAAAATCAAACCAAACCGAATACCGTTTGAACTTTGGATTGCTATTTTATTATATATTAGACTTTGGATATGGACTATGTAAACATCATAACACATAATATAGAACTTTTGATAACAAACCATAAAGAAATCAAATAAAACATTTACGAGAGATACCCGTAAGATACTATATGAGCTGAACGACAAAACAAGCAGCAAGGGACTTGGATTTACTTTCTATTTATTTTATTATTATCATTATTATTATTATTATTATTATTATTATTATTATTATTATTATTATTATTATTATTATTATTATATTTAAAAAAAAAAATCAAACGGTATTCGGTTCAGTTCAATTTAATTTTTTATCGAACAATTCGGATCGGATCGGGTTTTTTATCGAACCGTTAGGTATACAAGAATCCAATATCGTTCGGTTGTTCGGTATATTACTTCGATTCGGTTTGGTACGGTTCGATTCGAGAAAACTAAACCGCATTGTCCACCCTTAAAGTTAATTATCAAAATGGTCCCTTGACTATAGCGAAATTACTAATTTGGTCCCAAGTTAACGGTTGACTAACGGTCAAACTAACGGAGGACCAAATTGGTTAAAATTTTTAAAGTTGAGGGACTTAATTGGTTAAACAAAATAATCAAGGATCAAATTGGTAATTTCGCTATAGTCAAGGGACCATTTTGGTAATTAACTCATAATTTTACTTTGCTTGTTGTCATTAAATATAAGGTTAGATTCTTACGAGGAAAGTATATGATATTGAATTTATTGTGCACCTATATACAAATATTGAGAAAACTTGTAAATAGTATATATTGTAATTTACCTCTTCCATCAAGACTTTAAGACAAGGATAATGAAAGTTCATGGGGTTAAGGTGCAAGTGTTTAAATAAAATGGCATAGTCACACTTTTGATCCTTTAATTAATTAATTGTTTATTATTATGCAATGTAGTTCTTAATTTTCAATTTTAATCAATAAGGAAAATAACATTTTTGTTTCCAAAATTATATGTTTATAATGTTTTTTCCATGAATTATTATTCATGTATCCACATTATATTATTCCCCTCAATTATTTTGAAAGTAGCAATTTTCTCACCTCTCTATCTGGACTGTTAAAAATAAGGGCAAATTATGTATTTCAATTCACTTTCATTCTCCAAAAAATTATTGTTTATATTTGAAAATCAAAATAAATGTGAAAATGAAGATACACCATTTACAAATATTATAATTATAATTATAATTATAAGCTAATGCTAGTAAAATTGTTAAGATTTAAACACAAATAATTCATTATTGCTAAATTTGTGTTTAAGTCTTAATTTTGTTACTAGTATTAGCTTAAAATTATAATTATAACGTTTACAAATGGTGTTCTAAATTTGTTTTTAAATCTTAATTATGTTACTAGCATTAATTTAAAAGTATGATTATAATATTTACAAATGGTGCATGTCATTTTTCGCATTTATTATAATTCTTGGATATAAGCAATTATTTGTTGGAAAATGAAAGTGACTTAAACTACTTATTTTGTCCCCATTTTAAGGGTCTAAATGTCCATTTAATAGAGAGGGGAAACGATTGCCACTTCCAAAATAATTCTAGGGATAATATGGATGCATGAATAACTTAGGAGAAAAAAAAAACTATAAGAATATAATTGAGGGGGGCCAAAGTGTCATTTTCCAAAATCAATATAATTATCAATTGTTTTACTGTGCTGTAAATTTAGCCACTCAATATATATATATATATTAATCAATTTAACCCCTCAATTATTTATTTATACATGTTTTCATTTTTTTAAAAAATTTAAGAGATTAAATTGATTATTTGAAGGGATTAAATTTATAACATAGTAAAATAATTGAGGATTATATTGGTTAAATTTTTTTATTTATTTATTTTTTTTTTTAAAAAGAGGGACTAAATTGCAAAGTAGCAAACAATTGACTTTCCTGGCAAAATTGTACAAATGTACAATTATCATAACATGATTTTGGCAGGAAAGTGTGATAGGATGCATAAAAATATAAATGCACTTTATGGACAACAAATTGAGGAAGAAGCATTGATGATTCATTGATTTGATGGCAGCTTCAACAACCCACCGGAAATACAGCAGATTATCAATGCTCTACATTCAACACATCCATCATCTACTCTGTCAAATGGGATCCATAAGAGATAAGTATTTGTCTCCTTTTCGGTAATTAATTAATATAAAGAAGTGTAGTGGTAAAGAAGTCATTGAATGAGTGAAATATACTTATATCAAGTCATGTGTTTGATTTTTTTTTTTAATTTTTTTTTATCTCCTGCAAAAATAATGTTTTGCAAGAGAAAAATTTAACAAAAAATTATGCTACTAATTATATAAAAATTAGCTGCTCAATTTTGTCCTGTTTCAAAAACCAACAAAAATCTCCTATTGGGGTTGTTGTAATAGAAGTAATTCTTCTCATTGCACGTAAGTACAAGGTATTAGGACTAGAATTAGGATTCTTGTATTTGTGTCATAGTATGACTCCCTATTCTAGTCTCCGTATGATTCCTCTTCTATATATTCTCTTTACATGTACATTGTAAATCACAGTTCACATAATACAGTTTCCTTCAGTTCTCATCTGGTATCAATTAAGCTAGAGTTTTTTTCTTTTCCCTATCTCAATGACTAACGAATCTGTTCAATCTTCCGAACGAACCGTTACCAATGCAGCTATTATGCCTTCCGCTAGCACTGCTGTTTCTTCGCTTTCTACTACCCATCACTTTATCAGTATTAAGCTCACTCATAAAAATTACCTGTTTTGGAGAACTCAAGTAGTATCGTTTCTTGATGGACATGGTCTCATGTCGTTCGTTGATGGGGCCAATCTCAGTCCGCCACCCTTCCTTCCCGCTGTCGAAGGAGGCTCACCGACCCCAAATCCCGATCATGCAACATGGTTTCAACATGATTGGGCTCTTATGTCTATGTTGATTTCTTCTCTCAGTGAAGAAGTTATGCACCTCGCCGTTGGACGTCGTATGTCACGGGAGGTTTGGGAGTCAATTGAACAATCTTTGGCTTCCGCATCTCGCGCCCGCTCGTTAAATCTCCTTTGCCAACTATAGTCCCTAAGCTAGGGAGATTCCATGGTTGCTGATTATATTGGTCGTTCCCGTGTTATTTTGGAAGATCTAGCCTTGGCCGGTCGGCCAGTAGGACTAGACGAGATGAATCTTTATGTGTTTCGGGGTTTATGGTCGGAGTTTCAAAACCTAACCGCGTCTCTCTTAGTGCGCGGTCAACCCGTAACCCTAGGTGAGCTCGCTGATTTTCTTGGTGCACAAGAGTTCATCCGGGGGACTGTTCCTAGTGGTCCACCCACGGTGTTCGCCGTACAGCGAGGCTGCGGAAGCGGTCAAAACCGTTGTGGAGGTCGCGGTAACAACCGCGGCGGCCAGGTTCAAGGTTCTGGCGTCTAGCGCGGTCGAACTCCGCAGAGGTGGTGGCCACCGTGGGCGTGGCGGCAATGGTAGTAACAATGGTCCGGTGGTTTGTCAATTATGTGGTTGTACGGGGCACTCAGCTTTAACATGTAACAATCGTTATGATCCTCGTCCACAAGCAAATTTGACATATCAGAATGACCACTCAAATGGCTCTCAGGCTTGGATTCTGGATACTGGAGCAACCAACCATGTGACTCCAGATATTGCAGTCCTATCTACATCAGAAGAGTACACGGGTTATGACACATTGCGTGTGGGTGATGGTAAGGCACTTCCTATTAGTCGTGTAGGTCATGCTTCTTTTAATACCCCTTCTCGTTCCTTTCAATTGTCCAATATCCTTCATGTTCCTAGTTTGTCTACATCTTTATTATCTGTTCAAAATTTACAATAGATAATAAAGTGTTTATTGAGTTTCACTCGTCTTTTTTTGTTGTTGTGAAGGATATCAACACCAAGGAAATTTTGCTTAAAGGCAATAGTCATGGAGCTCTTTATAGACTTCCAATTGCTACACCGTCTCCCTCCATTTTTCTTACAGCTCGTACATCTATGTCAGTGTGGCATGATCTTTTAGGACATCCACATCATCGTGTTTTACTTCGTATTCTTCAGTCATGTTCGGTTCGTGGGTTTAATAATCCTATTCGATGTAATTCTAGTTTGTGTAATGTGTGTCAATTGGGTAAATCTTCTCAATTCCCGTTGGCACGCGTTGAGTCTTCCAGTTCTAGTGTTCTTGATTTAGTATATACAGATATTTGGGGTCCAGCTCCTCTTTTGTCAGTTGATGGCTATCGTTATTTTATTATTTTTGTGGATGATTATACTTGCTACACTTGGTATTTTCTCATGAAATTAAATATGATTTGTATGCCATCTTTGATAAGTTTCGTACAATGGTTGAACTGCTTTTTAACAGAAAAATTAAAGCCATTCAGTCTGATCTAGGAGCTGCATACAAAAAATTACATCATTCCTTCACCCCAATTAGGCATCTTTCATAGACAGTCTTGTGTCTACACTCATGAACAAAATGGTCACGTCAAAAGAAAACTTAGACACATAGTTGAAACTGGTCTGACTCTTCTAGCGCGTGCCGCTGTTCCATATAAGTTATGAGATTATGCTTTTGAAACTGCAGTTTATTTAATTAACAAAATGCCATCTGTTGTATTAAATAATCACAGTCCCCATTTTAAAGTGCATAATTCCAATCCTTCATACTCTTTTCTTCGTGTCTTTGGGTGTCTATGTTATTCGTATCTCAGGCCATATAATCGTCACAAACTCCCATTCCGGTCCTCCCCGTGTGTCTTCCTAGGTTATCATGAGTCGTTTCGGTGGTATATATGCATGGACTTACAGACTAACAAAGTTTATGTGTGCAGGCATGTAAGGTTTGATGAGACAGTTTATCATTTTGCTACTAACAGTACTGTACAGACATCTGAACTGGCGCAGCATCACCCGTGGGCTGAGTATGTTTTTCACCCTGTGGCTATTGCTTCTCCATCTCTCGGCATGACAGACGCCCAACCCAGCTCCGCCGCCGGCGAACCCGTGCCGCCTGCTCCACCGCATACTGCCACCGCCGATCGCTCGCCCTCGCCCGAGCGTGAGCCGCATGATCAGGCGGTTCAACCCGTGAAACGCCCTCGCGGTTATCCTCGTGGGAAGACTGTCAAGTCCACAGTTCGGACTCATGAGATGCACACTCGGAGCCGGTCTCAGGCTCTACCATCAGCTTTAACGGTTCAGGTTTATCCTTCGGATTCTACTTGTTACACTCAAGCCGTTAAATATTCAGAATTGCGTGAGGCTATGGATCAAGAATTTAATGCCTACAAAATCAAATATGGAAACTTGTACCATCTCAGCCAGGCATGAATATTATTAGGTGTAAGTGGGTTTTTCGTACAAAATGAAAAGCTGATGGCACTATTGAAAGACATAAGGCAAGGCTTGTAGTAAAAGGATTCAATCAGGTACCCGGTCAGGACTTCTTTTACACATTCAGTCCAGTGGTTAAACCAACCACAGTCAGCTTACTTCTTTCCCTTGCTTTATCATTTCGGTGGTCTATTAAGCAATTGGATGTTCATAATGCTTTCTTGAATGGAAATCTCTCTGAAGTTGTGTATATGAAGCAACTACCTAGGTACATTGATGCATCATATCCGGATCATGTTTTCTTGTTGAAAAGGTCACTTTATGGATTAAAACAGGCACCTAGAGCCTGGTTTAATCGTTTGTACACCTTTCTACTATCTATTGATTTTTAGGCATAAAAAATGGACGTATCCTTATTTTACTACTCTCAGGGATATGATTGTGTATATCTGTTGGTTTATGTGGATGATATCCTTATGATGGGCAGCGATTCTAATCTAGTTACTCAACTAGTTCCGAAACTCTCCACCGCTTTTAAAATTAGAGATCTTGGTGAGCCAGGATTTTTTCTTGGAATTGAGGCTGTCAAATGCAGTGATAAAATTTTACTTTCCCAACAGTGATACATGCATGATATTCTAAAACGTGCTGTAATGGCAGAATGCAAACCATTATCTACTCTCACTCCCACGTCGAAACCCGTGACTGCTACTACATTGTTACATGATGATCCAACACAGTACAGGAGTTTAGCTGGTGCATTACAGTATTTAACTATTACTCGTCCTGATCTTTCCTTTGCAGTAAATCAGTTGTGTCAACATATGCATGCCCCTACGACTGCTCACCGGGAACAACTAAAGAGAGTTTTAAGGTATGTTAAAGGAACTGTTAATTTTGGTCTACGAGTCAGATAGTCATCCTCAAGAGAAATTCATGCATTCTCTGATTTTTGACTAGGCTGGATGTCCGGAGAATAGAAAATCCACAAGTGACTTTACTGTTTTTCTTGGGTCTAATCTTATATCATGGGTCTACAAGAAGCAAAGAACTGTTGCTAGATCTTCGACTAAGGCTGAATATAAAGCTTTAGTAGATGTTTGTGTTGAGGTAATTCAGATCATGTCCCTTCTACAAGAAATCCATGTTCAAGGTATTTCAGTTTCTAAACCATGGTGTGATAATCTTGGGGCTACATATATGTGTGTCAATCCTATCTTTCATGCTCGTACCAAACATATAGAGATAGATTATCACTTTGTGCGAGATAGAGTTGCTGCTGGAGAAATATAGGTTAACTTCATCTCAACAAAAGATCAACTTGCGGACATATTTACCAAAGCATTGCTTGGTCCTAGATTTTCTTTTCTCAGAGACAAGCTACAAGTTACAAGTGTACCGTGTGCTTGAAGGGGAGTATTGGGACTAATTAGGATTCTTGTATTTGAGTCATAGTATGACTTCATATTCTAGTCTCCCTATGATTCCTCCTGTGTATATTCTACTTACATGTACATTGTAAATCACAATTCACATAATACAGTTTCCTTCCGTTCTCATCCAAAGTACTAATTTAATTTATTGAATTTAATGTTATTTGTTTTTGTCAAAATTTTGCTTAAACTGTATTTATTCAGTTTCCCTAACTTTTGTTTGTATGACGAGGAAACTCACAGTCACAACTTAATGATGTGCATTAAGTAAATTTTACTTATATGTATTATAGTCCACAAACCACACATGAGAGATAAATTGCACTACGACGACCCAATAAGAAGTGCGACGGGCTCGGTCAAGAGAGTGTTGGCAGTAACCGAACTCGTGACGTTGAAATACGAGAATTATGTTCTACTCACTTAGCTACCGTATTAAAAATAGTTTTATGTAAAATCAACTCATATAAAATATTTAATATTTTTTAATTAAAATGCAATACTTTTTTAAAAATTGATAAACGTTAAAGCAATGTCAAGAATCAATATATTTGCCAATTCCCAAGAACATATCCAACTTGAACAAAGACACTTAAGCAGTCATATTCCATGAAATTTTTTCATTGTATATATATTCCAATTCAAATCGTCATCGCCGAAGTTATAAAACCTAAGTTCTTCGACAAGATTCTTAATTTCTTATGTATTTATTTTTAAAAATTTTTATTCGGCAGTTCAAGATTCTTGATATTTTTGTTAAAAAATAAAATTAATGAATATTTTTACTAAGAAACAACAAAATGGTGGTCTGGTGGAAACGGTTAGACAAATAAAAAACTTCCCAACAAAACTGTCCTTAATTACCTAAGTGGATCTGTTGTGCATCTATAATTCCATCTTTTTGTCAAATTCCATTGTAGGAAGATTCTTAGAATTTTGGACTACAATTTAGGATACCTGACATTTGTGTGAGACTGCCCCACATATCTTAATTAATGAGACAGATTACGTTGAATCTAGGATATATAATTGCTTGTAATTACTTATGATAGAAATCATAATACATATTACAAAGGGTTTAATAGCTTGTAATTACTTACGATAGAAATCACAATACATATTACAAAGAGTTTAATACCAGTATCAATTTTTTTTTATTTGGGTGTATCCAGGGTTGGCTGCTTCATACCCAAAGCTAAGGATCGAACCCTTGACCTTATTATATCAGTATCAATTTTAAAATAAATAACTTATTACTTATAATAGATATTGTAATATTTATATGTGAAATTGTGATACTATTTAAATTAAATGATTGTTACTAGTAATAAATATTGTAATACTTATAATTGAAATTGTGATATTTATAAATTGTAATTCTAATCTAAATATTTATAGGTAAAAAGTTACTTTTTGAATGTATCACACTATCACCATTCACCACTTCTGTATCTTTTTATCCGTATATTCACAAGACTTGATCGGGATGAGGAAGCATCAATATCCATTCTTTAATCTTGAGCATCCATGCATTATCTTGATTAAAAATAAAAATAAAAAAAATTGCAGACATTTATATATTAGTTGATATAATATATCCTTTGGATAATGTTGAATTAAGGTCACGTGTAAAGGTTTCTGTTAAGAATCATGTTGCACGTGAAAGATATACATTCCAGCTTAGAGGGCTGCATGCATGTATCGATGTATAAATATAATAATATATACTTTGAAACGAAGAAATTTAAATCAATTTGTGAAGTTAAAAGTGTGTGAACAAACATTGCAATATTGCATGTTGCCTTTCACACAATCTTTTCTGCATGGTCAAATTTGTCAATTATAACGTTTTTGATCATGTCTCAAACCATATGTCATGATGTGTGTCTATATATACACACACATAGCATAGATTAACTGTCGAAGATTGCTGAAAGTATAGAAAAAATGGGAGGGCCGAGATAGTTTTATAAATATTAATTCCTCTGTCTCATTTTTATCTGTTCCACTTACTATTTATTGGTCAAACCAACTTTTTCTTGTTTGTTTATTTTCTTTAGTATTTTTTACTTATTTTTAAATTAGATTTTCTGTGTTTAATAGTACTTTTAGTGTAGTTTCTAAATATATAAATTTTGTATACTAATACTAAACTTAATATTATGAAAAATTGGATTAAAAATAATTTCAGTCAAGCCTCGTTAACCGAACCAGACATATAAAATGGGACGGAGGGATCGAAGTACAAATTTAAAAGTTTACAATAATTATAAAATTGTGATCGTGTTTGATTTTACTAAACTCCATTAACTATTAATGAACTCTAATGGACAGTTGTAATAAATCATGCATTTCTTTTTGTCAAAGGACCATATTCTCATTTGAACTTTCTCTATAAATATTAGGAGATCAATTCAAAAGTGACAAAAGCTAAGACTTGAATGACCAAAATTGGTCAATTTTAAAATTGAAGACAAAAAATAACAAATTCATACGTTCCATATCGGAAGGCTAAAAATGATAAACTAAGATAAGTTCGCTTCCTTTATAAATAATTATATATTAATATCTATAAATCATGTTATGCCTATGTTGAAAATTTATATATTTTCATAACAAAACTACTTACTATAAAAGGAAATTAAATAAAACTAAGTGTGAAATGGGAATGAAGAGTCAAATGTGGTATAATACAAAGATAAAGCCATAAAGGGAATTTTTTATTCCAGCATGAAACCATTGAAACCTACGTAATTGATACATACCAAGAATCATTTTAAGACAGAATATATTTTTCGTCAAATAAGTACTGTCCTTTGGCAATAGGCAATGCATTATGCATGGCATCACTTGAGTCAGAAATTACACACAAATGAACGGAAGAATGTTATATATGTCAAACTTTTATATCAAATTGTGTATTAATTATTTATGTATTATTTTTCAAAATAAATGTTTTGTAAACTCTTTAATCTTCCTTGATATATTTAATGCCTCGAAAGGAATAGTCAAGTGGATGGATCAGAAAGATTACGTGTTTGGTTCTTACCAACACTTTTCCAGTCAAATCCTTCGCACATGATCTTCATTGTGGTTGTCGATTTCTTTCGTCACAAAAAAAAAAAAAAAATTTAAAACAACACTTTATTATTTTTTTAAAAAAAAACTTAAGTCATTTTTTATAACTAAAACTTAAATTTTATTTTTCAGAACCGTCTAAACTCTAATGGAATATTAGTGGACAATTAAAAATTAAAAATTAAAAATGATTTTTAGCGGCAGGGGATGTTGGTAAATTATTCTGTGGACCCGGGTCCATATTGTTAGGTGAATTTGTGTCAAAAATACACAATTTACATATTAAATGTTCACAACTCACATACACAGTTTACATTTCTGAATATTCACTATGTAAATTGTATATTTTGAACCCGGGTCCATGGTATAACTATTGGATCGTTATGTTGTGCATCCGTATGCACTATGATGGTGCATACGGATACAAAAACGACGTCGTTTTACTAAAAACGCGCATCCCACTTAAAAAAAATTCAGTTTCGATTCCCCTCAACAACATTATGTTGTTCATTCATTCTGGAATTTTAGTTCATAGGTTCTGGAATTTTAGTTCATTGATTATGGATATTTAGACGTGAATCGAAATTGATTGTTTTTCATTCATGCTGGATATTTAGTTCATTCATTATGGATATTTAGTTCATTCATTCTGGAATTTTAGTTCATAGATTCTGAAATTTTAGTTCATTCATTTTGAAATTTTAGTTCATAGATTCTGAAATTTTAGTTCATCGATTCTGAAATTTTAGTTCATTGATTCTGGATATATTGTTCAAATTATGCACAATATAATGTTGTTGCTAAGAATCCCAGAAATTGATTTTTTTTTTTTTAAGTGAGACGCACGTTTTTAATAAAACAACGTCGTTTTTGCATCCGTATACACCATGCATGGTGCATACGGATGCACAGCATATATAATTTGCCATAACTATTGGTGGATGTTCGAACCACATCACATGCAAAATTGAAGTTGGGTTCCCAGCCCCATGCTACTGGAGATGTCGAGTTGAGATCCGTCTAATAGAATATTACTTGACAATTAAAAATTAAAAATGTTTTTCAGCGGCATGTGGGGTTTTCAATCCCAACAAATTATAATATGGACCATGTTTCACGTTGCAATGTGAACTACAAATCAATGTTCATTTGTAGTATATTTAATATTCATTTTTTAATGTACTGAAAGTCCATATTTTTGTAGTATGCTTAAAAATGAACCTTCACTATACAAAAAAATGAACTTTCAGAAAATCAACATTCAATATACTAAAAAAGAACTTTACGTAAATGATTCATATTGCAATGTGGATCATGTTCTATGATATAATGATTGTCAAACCCCACCACAAGCAAATATGCAATATAATTGTTATATCATGGACAAAGATCTACCTTGCATTGTGGATCATAGTTCAAAAATCATATGTTTTCGGTTAATAAATTATATGCTTGTAAATAAATAGAAAGTACATAATTTGTTAACTATAGACACGTAAGATGTTAATTACAAGCACATAATAGGTTAACTACAAACAAATAATATGTTAACTGTGTATTATGTGTATGTAATTAACATATTAGGCAATTTATATCCTGCACCACGGCACGCGTTGCATTGTGCGTCCAGATGTAAAACGACGTCGTTTCAATTTTTTTCTTTTTTTAATTTCGCTACCCAGTGTTTGGCAGTTAATTTTTCTTAAAAAAAATCTCATGTTCAAAAATGTACATAATGTTATACTAGAATACACATAATTGTATACATAAATGTACATAATTATATAACAAAATACACATATTCTTTTTTAAAAAGATAATACACATAATCTAACATAATACATAATAAACATAAACTTTTAACATAATACACATCAACTCTTAACATAATACACAAAAATTTCCTGATTCGGATGTACATAATTGTATAAAAAAAAATGTACATAATTGTATAAAAAATGTACATAATAAAAAATATACATAATTGTATAAACAAATATATATAATCATGTCAATTTCCTACCGCGCCTCCCAAAACGACGTCGTTTTGGCGGCGCGGGGCGTGCGCCGTGGTGCAGGGTATAACGATTGAACATATTATGTGTCTTCAATTCATCTACATGTATATAATCTGTTAACTGTAGACACATAATATGCTAACTGCAGATACATAATTTGAATATTATTTTGGATCAGAGTCCATAATAGGAAGTGGACCAGTAGACCCTGATCCATGCTATAATTTGCCACAGTTGGATTTCTCATATTCAATTTATTTACATTCACATAATCTGTTAATTGCAGACACATAATAGATAAAAGTCCACAATACAAGGTGGAACAGTGGATCCTGGTCCATGCTATAATTTGCCATAGATTGGTTCCTCATGATGGAGTCGGACTTCTCAAGTTGGAGTTGAGCTTCCCATATTGGGTTAGGGCTGAACTCCTTGTTCATACAAATGTAGAATCGAATGTAGATCTCAACACTACGCACGTTCAATTTACATTGAGTTCTACTACATAAACTCCCAAAATTCTATTCCTTCATTTATACTCTCTTAGGTGGCAATTCAGAATTGGTTATTTTCATCATGTGGGTCCACAGAAAAATGTCTACATCAAGAGCATGTGAGAGGGAGTACAAGTTGAGAGTTTAAAGTGAAATTACACCAACTATTTTCCATTTACATTATCATGGGCTTAGAGATTGATTCATGAGACTCGAGATTAATCAGACAAATTTCGAATAATTTATGTAAATTGAAAAAAAAAAAAGACAATTAAAAATGCTATGACAAATGATGTAAACGTCAAATGTCAATGTTGATGTTCTAGTATAGGTAACGTTTTTGGGTATACGATGTCAGACTATACAGACCAAGAGATGTGAGTAATTGATAATGGACCAAGT
This sequence comes from Ipomoea nil, assembly GCF_001879475.1. Lineage (NCBI taxonomy): Eukaryota > Viridiplantae > Streptophyta > Magnoliopsida > Solanales > Convolvulaceae > Ipomoea > Ipomoea nil. Next base: position 1,503,523 of record NW_017619370.1, on the reverse strand, counting down.
CCACAATCCTGGAAAATGTTGGTGTGGAAGTGTGAAACCAAACATGCCACCGATTCTTTATTTATTTATTCACTTTTTTTTTTTTTTTTAAATCTTGTCTTTTCTCTTATCTTTTTAATTAATTAATTACTTAATTTGATAGGATATCTTTGAAGAAAAATAAGTAATCGAGAATGATAAGACTTTTCTTGTAGAATGTGTAACCCCTAAATATATGTGATCTCATGTTGCATCATGCCTTGCATGATCCAATCCCAGGGATCGTGCATGATATTTATTTATTTATTTATTTATTTACGTTATCTATCATCTTTTATAAATAAGAGTTAAGGGTCCAATAGACCATTAAATTATAAATTAAAAAATAATTAAATATCTATATTATTAAAAAAGTTCTAATAAGACACTCTAATTTTTCATTTTTATGCAATTTTGTTAATAATTTCTTAATTTGTGCAATAATTAGATTAATTTATAGGTAAGTTCTAGGTAATACTAGGTAGAATTGATTTTTTTAAAATAATTTAAAAGTAAATTAAAAAGAAAAATACACATTATCGACTTCTCCATAAACGACAAAAAGTCAGCAGTTTTCTTTGTCTAGATTTAGATGGAGATGTCATTTTCTCCGTAAATAATATTGTTTTCTTTTTATTTTAAAGAATTTTCGAAATAATTTATTTGAATTAAAAAAATTACTTTCAAGATTTTTCATTTTAATTATTTTTTTTTGAATTTAAAAATATATTTATACCGATTAATTGAAAGTAACCTGTTAATTAACTCAATTGCGTAAAAGTTATGAATTGTTTTAGGAACTTAATTACTTTTTGACTTATGGTTGATGACCTATTTGATCATTTTCTCTATAATAAAAAAAATATGTATTCCTCTCAATATATATATATATATATATATATATATATATATATATATATACACACACACACACACACACACACACACACACACACACACACACACACACACACACACACACACACACACACACACACGTTCAGGTTTAGGTGCATTTAAGTGTTTCCCGTGCGGTTGTGCGGGTGATTAATGTACGCGAGTTTTGTACTTAATTAATTTGTAATAAAAAATTTATTTTATTGATAATTAATTATTATTCTATTTCACAAAACTTTATTTGAGTTTAGGGTTTAGGCTTTCCCCTAAATAACTAAGTCCCAAACAAGGCTTATAAATAAACTCGTAATTTGTTTATAGCTCTATTTAGTACATAAAAAGAGTTTAAAATAATAGTTTACTTTGAAACGTTACTTTAATTGTGTTTTATCTTCATTATTTTTTTAAATGACACATTTCCCCGTTTGCAATTAAAACTGATGGAAAAAATTATTATGAATTATTGTACTTCAATTTTGATGATGTTATGATTGTATTAGGACTTTAGATACTCCAACTCTTTTATCTTTAGTCCATACCAAATACTTAGTTTTTCTTGTAAATCATCTTGAGTATGTTCCAGCTATCAACTAGTTGTTTCCAAAATGTCTACTACAATAAAACAGGGGAGTTGAAGACAGTGAACCAATGAGTAGCGGACTAGCATAGAAGCTCAAGCAGAAGCAGAACAACTAACTTTGACCAGCTGGGTTCCTAACTGTCAAAAGAGTCCTAAGCTAATAAGGAATTTCATCAACAAGGGGTTTCCAAGGCAAATCAATTGTGTCTAAGATGATTTATGATGAAGACACATGGATTTATCTCAAATTTTGATGAAGAAAAGAAAAATGTTGCACGTTCTTTTTCAAATTCGCGCTAACTCTAAGAAAAAAGGATGGTAACTCTAAGAAAAAAGGACAAAAGTTGTTACGCAATAAAACAAGCAGTACAATTGCAGCACGTTGGGGATAGTGACAGATTTGGACACCTGTTGCACTAAGGGTAACGGGCAGATTTGAAGATTCTTGGAAGATTTCGCGAAGCTCAAAAAGGTTGCCCCGTTTTGATCATTTTTAAAATTTATCTGAAAGTGTCATTCAAGTATTATGCAAGGAAAGCTAGAGAGAGACGAGCAACTTGAGCTTCACAGTGAACTTCTAAGTTCACAGTCCACTAGTTTGAGGAATCAAACAACAAACAATCTCAGCTTTTGAAGATTGTGGTAGGAGACGACCTTTCACTCAAGGCGACTTTGTGGCTGAACCTTAGAATGAAGATCAGTTGTTGAAGAATAGAGGAGACATTTGGTCGAAGGAACACCATATACAGTCAACAGTGCTTTGCAGATACACTGTGTGGCTTTTTCACTTGTATTTGTGCACAAAATACTAGTAAAATCCTATTTGGACGTTAAGGAGAAGAGTGGAGTAGGCAATTGCCGAACCACTGCTCTATAAAAATCACTCTCTCTACTCTTTTATTTTCTGCACTTTACATTCCTTACATTTTCATACCAGGTGATTGAACTAGTTAACACACAATGCACATTCTTCGTTCAAGTTGTTTTCCATTCAAAGTCGCGCTACAAACCTTTTAATCTTTTGTTGTCTATCACTGTGCTTTCAAGCTGGTGGTACACTTTGAGTTAAAATTGTTTTTGCCAAACCCAGGACCAACAAAAATTAATCTGAGGCGTCCAATGTTTAGAAGGGACAAAGTGTCCTTGTAATAGCTTTAATTGCTTGAAAGTGAGTACAAAGGTATAGCAATTAGCAACAAGACAAATCGTAAGTCATTTGATCGATGTCTTAACAAGACAAGGAAACCTTATTTAAACTAGTACCCCTAACTAAGTCCCCACAAATAGGGTTATCCACAAGAATAGGTCTTCACTCAACCGACCTAGAGGTTGACCTTGGAGGCCGTCTGAGGGAGCCGACCATGGAAGACGACCTTGGAAGTTAACATTGCAGGGAATAACCCCCAACTACCCCTTGGCCTCGGGTCGGACCACATTGGGCCGACCTTGTGGGCAGGTGATCTGACTCCTTGGTCTCGGGCTATACCACCTTGGGGCAACCTTGTGGTTAGCCTTGTCCACCCCGGGCCATTCTCGTGGTTGGAGTTATCCAAGTCGATCTGCCTTCTCTCAGGTTGGTCCACTTCAACTCGGGTCAAGTTGCTCCATAGCTTAGGTCCATGCTTAATATATCCATCATCAGTCCTGCACTCTGTGAGTGGTAAGTTATCGTCAGCAGGAGAGAGTATTCTCCTGACTCAAAACCTGTGCTGACACTTTCTCCCTTTCAAACATTGTATTATCTTACATCTTTATCCTTTAATTAGTGGGTTAATTGATTCGGGTGGCCTAAATTAATTTTCTCCTAAAGCTTTTTCAACTCCTCCCCTCATTTTCAATATTTACTCATATTCTCTTTTCAGTAATAATATGTAATATTATCTCCAACTCAATTTTCTCCTTTTTTTTTTTTTTTTTTTTTTTTTTTTCGTTTTACATATTTTTGAATATTTAGTCTCTTTTAGTTTTTTTTTTTTTTTTTTTTTTTTTTTTTTTTTTTTTTTTTTTTTTTTTTCATTTTTCATTTTTCTTTTGTATGAGTTTTCTATTCTCTCTCATTGTAAATAGTATGAATTTACGTGCCTTCAGAGCATGTGTTAATTTTTACAAACAACGGTAAAACAAATCATCTTTTTTTTTTTTGTTAACATTTTTACTTTTAACAACTTATCCAATGATTAATTTTACTAAACACTTTTATTCATAATAAGCTTGTTTAACTACTCTCAAATTTTTAACTTTTAGCTTCTAATTTTTCAACTTTCAACTTACTTTTTAGTTAAGTTTGCCAAATAATACAGCCTTAATTCGAAACTTTACTCTCATGGAAAGCAATATTGATTATTTGTTAACAAATATTTAATGTGAACATCATTTTTATATATATATTTTTAAAAGATGAGGTATAGGCATGAGAATAGTTCATCTTAGGTTTGACTATTTTCGCTTTCTTATTTCCTATTAAATTCATATTCAATTAAAATAATATAATAAAAAATAAAGATGTAGAAATGACTTGTCTAAACTCCGTAATAAAAGTAGCAAGAAAAATTGTATATCTTTAAGAAAGAAATTCCACGTACTCCCTTTAATTAAATTCTGTTAGCATTGACTAATTAAGGACATCAACCAAGTAATTGGAGTATATAATATACTATATACACCTAATGACAACAACCTAAACTAGTGATGCACTGGTATTGTAATATGTTACATGTGCATGATGAAAGAATATATACTACTTGCCTTAGAAGGTGGCAACGTGAGTGAAACATGATTTTCGTCTTTAAAAGACACATATTTGATTATTGCGAATATTTTCTCAGTCGAATCCATCACACATGATCTTCTTAGTGTGTTTTACCTTTTCTGTATGACTTGTGCACTATTACACATGAACAGAATTTATCTAACGACACGATCGGATAATAAATGTGTGGGCTTTCCTCGTCATAAAAAAAAAAGAAAAGGAATATCTATTACTTCTACTACCAAACATTTAATATTTTAATTCCATTTTATGAAAATTTAATTATTTCTAATATTTTTTTAAAAAAGCGTAATATTAAGGGCTCTTCAAATGACCATCTCATTGTTAAAAAAAAAAAAAAAAAAAGTGAACAATCAAACAAAAATAATTGAATACGGAGTAGCTATTAAGCGGTTAAGTATGGATGAGATCGTTATGTCAGTCTACATTGTTCAGACAATTTCGGTTAGGAAGATGCAGTGATGTAAACAGTGAGTACATGTATACGTACTAACTCTACTGCTGTAAAAATTTTGTCTAAGCACCGATTAATTGGCACCTAAGCGCTAGGCGCTGGACGGTCGCTTAGCGTATCAGCATAATCGGTGGTTTAGGCGGCGGCCGGCTAGGCAACCGACTTAGGCTGTTTAGGCGCTGACTAAGCCTCATAGGCACCAACTAAGCCGCCTAGTCCGTCAATCAGCTATTGTTCTCTTCTTTTTTAAATGAGTTATTTCGCTCAAAACGATAAATTATTTAAACTCTAGATGTTTTTTAGGTTAATAATTAATAGTTTAGTATTAACTATATTAAAGTATTAAATAGTTTATAATTATCAGGTCTTAAAATTTAAATAATTTTAAACATTTTTTTAAAAATAAAATAAAAAATACACGAGTATCAAAATGTCGATTAATCGCCGCCTAAGCACTCTCGAGCGCCTAGCGATTTTTTCAACCGAATAGGATGTGAGATGATCCAAAATGTTGGATTGAAAAACTAGTTATACTAAATTCAAGTTGCCTATGTGGTGGCACTTTGTAAATGAGTTAATGCAGTATCCTTTGATTGGATGTCATGATTGATTTGTTAGATAAAACACTAGGTTATTAGAGCAACCCAACATTTGATGTTTTTTCTCCGCGACTCAGCATCTACCTTAATATCCACTATCTCACTCAAATTCAAAATCTTTTATTCCAAACATTTTTTTTTTTTTTTTGGGAAAATAACAGTTTTAAGGCATTAGTTATATCTAAATTGTAGACTCAATCAATGAATTAATATCATATACTTATTTTCCCATTTAATTATGTTGAAAGTGACATTTTCAATCCATTACTTATGATTTTGTTAACAATTTATTTTGACTTTCCAAATTATTAAAGGACATATTAATCATTTTGTAAAATTTTCCAAATTTCCTCCATATATGAATCCTTCATATATACGCTACTCTTACCGCAAAACCCTTGGTAAATACGTGTTTGTCTTGATTGAGGAGAAATTTAAGAAGCACAAATGACAAGCAGAAAATTACTTAGGATTGAAGATACACCGAATTATAAGTTTAATATGTTAGTTTATTACAGTTTTTCCTTTTGTTGAATGTAAATTACTCTTTTTGATATCTCATTGAGTTCTTACTATAATGAGCTGAGTAAAATATGCAATTTAGTTATTTTAATATGTTAATTGATTGTGTGTAGATATTTATACAAAATGTGAATGCAAAAGATTACTATATTTTAATCTAAACAGTATTTTTGTGTATTATATTATTATATTTTGTTAGAGATGCAATCTTTTTTTTTTTTTTTTCACAATTTCATGAAGTTGGTTTTAGATTTAGTGGAAGTTGGGCGGATGAGATAATTATCTTTATTGGTATTTAGATAAAGCCAATAATGATTTTCAAAAAAAAAAAGATAAAGCCAATAATGGAAAAAAAAAAAAGACATAATTATCCAGCCTCCATCATTAGTATCCAATACACTTAGAAAGATTCAGTGCAACCTCTAATATTTATTATTAGTCAGTCACATAAAACAAAAAAAGAAAAAAAAGAACGAACAAAAAACAACAAAATAATTCTAAATTTAAGAAGCAAAATAATTGAAAGCATATGTTATCTATTTATATAAGTCTTGTTTTTCTTGCATGTTAAATCATGTAACTTCGATTATCAACTGAATTATCCTTTTAACTCCATTGTAAATAAATCATATTTCACAAGATAAAACCTACCCTTTACAATTTAGTGGCCAAACCCACCGGTGGCACTTACACAATTGTCATAATTTATATCCCCTGTCCACTACTAATAAATGAATCAACCACTCAATATTGCGCATTCTCTCATAATGCTACAACCAATCATCACAACAAGAAGCAAACCGTACATGTTTTGACTGAGGCCTTATTAGTTTAATTAGTCATTGAAGTTAATGATAAAAAAAAAATGGTGATTAAGAATAGAGTAAATACCCAAAATGGTCCCTCGACTATAGCTAAATTCACAAATTGGTCCTCGACTTTCAATTTCAACCAATTAAGTCCTTAACTTTGTAATTTTGACACGATTTGATCCTCCATCTATTTGACCATTTGTTGACCGCGATCTTTGAGGATATATATGTAATTTCACGTGCAAAGCTCAAGAGAATGCTCTTGGAGGTTACATCGTTGTTTAGGAGGGGAAGTGCTTCTCCGCTTGCTGCTTGGGGATCACGAGCCGGTTCAGCTTAGAGAACACTCTTGGAGGTGACAGCGCAGTTTTGGAGGGGGGAAGTGCTTATCCGCTTGCTGCTTGGGGATCCCGAGCCGGTTCAGCTTGCCTACATCACTTGGAGTCACGACTTTCTCGAAGAGCCACTCCAGGAATTTTGGCGATCTATCTATCAAAAGCTATAATCTCTCCGGCATGGGGTGCAGCGCCAACAGTGGATTCAAATGTAACAGTGCGGTCTAGAAATGCAATCGAAACCTTAAAAAATCGACGATGGACCATGAAATTACATATATATCCTAAAAAAGCGCAGTCAACAAACGATCAAATAGACAAAGGACCAAATTGTGTTAAAATTACAAAGTTAAGGACTTAATTGGTTAAAATTAAAAATCGAGGACTAATTTGTGAATTTAGCTATAGTTGAGGGACCATTTTGGGTATTTACTCTTAAGAATATTAAGAATCCTATATATAATAAAGCTATATGGTCTTGTGAAAATTGAATGTTGCATTTAATTTTCACAAGACCATATGATTTCAAGATTAAACGGGCTTTAAGATGTGAAAATTACTTTAAGATGTGAAAATTAAATGCAACATTTAATTTTGACATCTTAAAGTCATATGGCTTTAAGAAGCACGCATGCAACCCCAAAGTCCATAAGTTTGAAATTAATATATAATATAGCTATGTGGCTTAATATTTAAGATTGTTGATGTGCATATTAAGGACTACGGAGACAAAGATGCGTTATTCGTGGATTCATCGGATACTATCCAACAACACTCTCCAACTTAATTGACGTGAAGTAGGCTTAGTAACATTAAGATTATATTCTCGAATTATTAGTTCTCATCTTTTATTGATTACACACTTAATTCGATAGTATTTGGAAGAAAAAAATCAATGTTCTAACTAAGATTGTGATTTTGGTCTTTAAAGGTCAATTGTATGTTGCTACATCTAGAGTTAGAAATCTCAAAGGTCTAAAAATTTTGATCCGTGGTGACTCTAAAATTGTAATTCAATTACTATTGTAGTTTACTAAGTTCTTAAAATTTATAATTTAAATACTATGTACTAAATTTTTAATATAGTTTAAGATTTGTAGTAATCACTCACCTTAAATATTATTTTAATTGTAAATATATTTATGTTCATAATTTTATCATAGGAATTCACACATAATAATTATTAAATGACAAAAATTTTATATATGAATAAACCTCATATAGTGTATATTTTTATAACATATTTTATATATGAATGAACCTCATATAGTGGACAAATACTAGTTTAGATTTTAAAGAGATATGATAGTTGATAAATCATTTAAAAAAAATAAAACGAGATTTAATTGGAATGATGAGTATCGTGAGAAAATCATAATTGTGGCTCTCCATGATGGGAGGTCACAAGTTTGAACCTTAGTATGGGGACATTTACTCTTTATGCTTCAGTAGGTTGAGAAAGTATGTATTTATCGCTTAATTTAATTACTTGGCCAATCTAAATACAAGGGTGATATTTTTATTTTTTTTTATCAGAAAGTAGGGGGTTACCCAACAAATGCTAGATTCGAACACTTCCCCTAAATCTATCTTGGGGTAGCCTTCTGGAGAACATTGCTCCAATCTGGTCTTGCTGCATAAACTCCCGGAGCTCCGAGGGTGTTTCCTCTAAAATGCGCAGCCCAATGTGGTGGGACAGAGCCATTGATGCCAATTTATCAGCAACCCTGTTTTGCTCCCTGTAAACATGTTCAAACACTAATGTGTTCAAATACAAGGGTAATATTGACTATTCAAACATCATTTTTTAAATTAATGTTATAAATGTAAAATTCTAATTTTTCAGATCAAAATTTTGAAAATTATACATAACATTTTGGACTACCGTCATTCCAACCTCTCTTGTTGTTATAAGTGTTATAAGACTAGTTTTGATATATTTCAAAATAGTCAAAAGTCTATTTTCTAAAAATTATATATTAACTCTATAATCCCAAGGTGGATCTCTTAATATATATGCGCATGCAAAAAGGAGCAAAAATATTTCAACTCTCATGCATAAATAATCCATATAATTAACACCCATTATCCACAACATGGAGGACCAAGTACATGTAAGAATATGACTTGGTCAAACCTATATAATGCACTTTCCGTATTTCCAACCACCATATGTCCATATCCATACTATACATAAATTTCAACTGTTTTTTGCTTTTATTACCCATCCAATCCCATGTTTTCTTGTTGGTGACTTGGTGCAGCCTTTATGTTTAATTTCAAGATGTTCACATTCTTCCTATATGTATATTAATTAAATATATATAATAATAACAGTATATATGTATAGAACTGTATTGAATTGGAATGATAAAAGTCATGGTCTTTTACCATGATTCATGGAGATATAGTGGATGATTCATACTATGCATGCACTAGCTAGCTACCCCGGCCCTTTATTAAATTTGCTTCTACAGTATGAAGTAATCACGTACATTTACTTAGAGCTTCCTCAACAATGATTTTTTTTGATAGTTTTTGTCATATTAAAAATTTAAAGATGATTTTTTGTTATTACGGGGAATGGTTTTTCATGAGGTGATTTTTTTTCTTATGCAATTTTATGTTTTTTATTTTTATTTTTATTTTTTTTCTTTTTTTATGGATCCACAGGAGAGAGAAAGGGAGAAACTGTCCACCCTTTATGCACGTTTCAGGCACATCAATGCCCAGCTGAGCGCGTTAGTAACTTTTTCTTTTTGAGATCTTAACTTTTTTGTTTCTTCTTCTTCCCTCTTCTTTCTCTATCCTAAGTGTCACGGTAAAAAACCCAATTAAATCCAATGTTGTAAAAATCGACATAAGCGGCCGCCTAAGACGTCGACTATGCGCCCCTAGGCCGAGGTAATTTCAGCCCTAGGCGGATTTTAGTTGGCTGGCCGACTAGGCGCCGAGTTGGGCGCCTAACTACGCCTAGTTGGCGCCCAACTAGGCTGAGTCGGCACCCAACTCGGCCTAGTGGTATTTTTTGCATGCTCGGTTGCTTTTATTCTATATTCCTCTAGTCATATACACAACTAACCAACTAGCATATGTAGTTGACTAGTTTGTGGGATTATAATAGTCTAACAACTCACAACCCTGAGTGAAAAAAGTGGAGACAATATATTCAAATTACTTGACCGCCTAAGAGGCGCCTAGTGCCTTCTGCAACGTTGATAAAATCTAAAACTAATGGGGTTGTTCTTAGAGGTCTTCCATGTTTTTTTGAACTTTTTTTTTTTAGATGACGATGAAAATTTGCACTCATTATTTAAGGGTGTAGGATGAATTCAGCTCCTATGTAATAATCCGTAAACCACACAAGAGTGGTAAATCACACTGAAAAGACCCTATGCGACGTGCTCGATCAAGAAGGCTTTAACAAAAAGCAAACTCAGCTCGTGACCTTCTAGAATAAGAATTATATTCCACTCATTCGATCACTGTTTTTAAAATCTTTTTGACCCTTTCCAAAGGCGTGAGTGGGGTATGATTACTCCATTAACTGCCTAATAATATGGTGAAAGTTGAACTTATTAGATTCTTAGCTAATAGTCATGCAAATATTAATGCTGCCTTTGATTTTGTTACTCCTCTCGTCCTCTAGAATAAGATTCGTAAAGTCAAGAATATGCGGTGAGTTGACATAGAATGTCATTCTTAAAGACAATATTTGATTTTCATGAATGTTTCAATGAGAACGGAATCTATTACATTTTTTTTAAAATCTACTATACTATATATACTAATAAGAGCCCAAGAGAGTTAGGCCTATAATGGGTAGAAAAAATGGCGGTCAAACTTTTTTTTTTTTATCAAATGAATGGCTCAGATTGATCAGATTTTAATTTTTCCTTAAGATTTCCTAATTTATTCTTAATGAATATGATTATCCGTTAACTTTTCCGTTAAATATTATCTTTTCCGTTAATTTCTGTTAGTTCGTTGACTGTTAACTTACTCATTGATTTCAACAAGAAAGATCTTAGGTTCGAACCACATCCCAATCAAAGTTGGCATAATTAGTACTCTATTTTACTCTTATTAAATTAAAATAATAACTTAGTAGCTACAACAAAAAAAATTCATATGCATTTCTTTAATTTAGAATTATGTGTCTACAATGTCTTTATTAAAAAAATTATTCATTATCAATAAATTAAATAAGAGAAATAATTTCATTAGTTATATTGTATTTATTTTTCTCCAATATAAAAGTTCTTTACATTCAAATTCATCAATTGATTATATTCGCTGCATTGTTCCTATAATGTCTTTATTAAAAAAATTAGAATCATTACCCTATGGACCATGGTTCACACATTTGTGTGAATTATAAATAAAAAGTACATTTTAAATATACTAAAGTACATGATTTTTAAATATATGATCAAATAATGTACATTCAATACACAAATAATGTACTTTTAGTATATTAAAAATATATATTGATTCATGGTCCACACAGCTATATGGATCATAGGCCACACAATAATTTGCATAACACAATATGTGTTTGTAATTAACATATTATGTGCCTTTAATTCATCTTCAGACACATATATAATCTGTTAACTACAAACACATAATAAGAATGTCATTTTGTACCAGAGTTCATAATACAAGGTGGACCTAGTCCATGGTATAATTTGCCCAAAATAGGTTAGTCCGGTTGGGATTTGCCCAAAATAGGTAAGTCGGAACGTTATGCTGTGAGGACGTGCCTACCTTATAAGGTGGCTACGGTTCCTGGTTTCATATCCATAATTTCTATACTGTAGATCCAATGGGACGATTTGGCAATGCATGTCATCACTTGAGTCAGAAATTACACACAAATGGAGGGAAGAATATCATGTTATATATGTCAAACTTTTATATCAAATTGTGTATTAATTATTTTATGTATTATTTTTCAAAATAAATGTTTTGTAAACTCTTTAATCTTCATTGATATATTTAATGCCTTGAAAGGATAGACAAGTGGATGGACATAATTATTGTACATAAAGGTCACGAGTTTACTTCTTATCAACAGTTTTTCTGTCAAATTCATCACACATAATCTCTATTGTGGTTGTTGATTCCCATCGTCACAAAAAAATAAAAAAACAAAAAAAAAACAAAAAAACAAAAAAAAAACAAAAAAAAAACCTCTAAACAACACTTTATTATTTTTTTTAAAAAAAAAAACTATAAGTCATTTTTATAATTAAAACTTAAAATTTTAATTTTCAGATCCGTCTAATGGAATATAACATGAGAATTAAAGATTAAAAAGGCTTTCTAGCGGCAGGTGGGCATTTGCGCAAATTATGCTATGGAATCATGTTCATCGAGAATGGTGAACACGAGGCAAAACGATGTCGTTTTTAGGTAAAAAAAAAAAAAATTTGTGAATGTGGAGTTAACGGCGCGCGTTTGATCAAATTATGAATTTTCTGTTATGAGATTATGAATTTTATGAAAATTCATAATCTCATAACAGAAAATTCATAATCGCATAACAGAAAATTCATAATCTCACAACTGAAAATTCATAATCTCATAATAGAAAATTCATAATCTCATAACAGAAAATTCATAATCTTATAACAGAAAATTCATAATCTCATGGTTCCAAAGTGAATGTGTAGGCATGGTTCCAAAGTGAATGTGCAGGCATGGATTCATAATTTATGAATGTCCGTGATTTCGGACGGGAATATGTAGGCATGGTTCTAAAGTGAATGTGCAGGCATGAATTCATAATTTATGAATGTCCGAAATTATGAATGTAATGAAAATTCATAATCTCATAACAGAAAATTCATAATCGCATAACAGAAAATTCATAATCTCATAACTGAAAATTCATAATCTCATAACAGAAAATTCATAATCTTATAACAGAAAATTCATAATCTCATGGTTCCAAAGTGAATGTGTAGGCATGGTTCCAAAGTGAATGTGCAGGCATGGATTCATAATTTATGAATGTCCGTGATTTCGGACGGGAATGTGTAGGCATGGTTCCAAAGTGAATGTGCAGACATGAATTCATAATTTATGAATGTCCGAAATCTTTATTCACCTCAAATTAAAGTGAAACCGCAAAATATGAAAATAAAGAAGAAAAGTCACACAATTAATTAAGAACAAAAAAAAAAAAAAAAAAAAACAGAAGAAAGATAACGGTGTACTAACACCGTTGGAACCGTGTTCACCATGAATGGTGAACACGGTTCCATGGCATAACGTCCCGGGGATTTGAATCCCGACAAATTATATATGGACCATGTTTCACGTTGCAATTTGAACCACAGATGAATATTCATTTGTAATATATTGAATATTCATTTTTAATGTACTGAAAGTTCATATTTTGGTAGTATGCCTAAAAATGAACATTCACTATACAAAAAATGAACTTTCAGAAAATCAACATTCAATATATTAAAAATGAACCTTATGCCAATGATTTATATTGTACTGTGGACCATGGTCTATGCTATAATGATTGTCAAAGCCCACCACAACGTCCACAAGCAAATATGCAATATAATTGTTATATCACGGACCAAGATCTATCTTGCATTGTGGATCATGGTTCAAAAATCATATGTTTTTAGTTAATAAATTATATGTTTGTAAATTAATTGAAATTACATAATTTGTTAATTATAAACACGTAATCTGTTAATTACAAGCACATAATAGGTTAACTACAGACACATAATATGTTAACTGCGTATTATATGGGTGTAGTTAATATATTATATGTCTTTAATTAAAAAAAAAATCTGGTCTTTTCTCTTTTATTTTTAATTATAATTAATTACTTAATTTTATAGGATATCTTTGAAGAAAAATAAGTAATCGAGAATGATAAGACTTTTCTTGTAGAATGTGTAACCCCCAAATGTGATCTCATGTTGCATCAAGCCTTGCATGATCGAATCCCTGGGATCGTGCATGATATTTATTTATTTACGTTATCTACCATTTTATAAAGAGTTAAATAGACCCTTAAATTGTAAATTAAAAAATAATTAAATATTTATATTATTAAAAAAGTTTTAATCAAACACTCTAACTCTTCATTTTTATGCAATTTTGTATGTGTTGAAAAAATAGCTTAAAATGACATAAAATGACATATTAAGTGGCTATTTTGTGGTACAATTATCAGTGGGGTCTACTTCTGAATTGAGTCGGGTCAAATTGGATTCGGGTTCTTCGTAGTGAGACGAAGAGATTGATATATTGTACGCTCAAAACGGATAATAGGTGAATGAGATATTGATTTTCAAAGTAGACCCATTAAGTTGGAAAAAGTGAAGCTTTTGTTTCACATTGGTTTGGGAAGAGGATTTGCGCCACTATTTATACAAGAGCTCTTTTCAGACTTATTGAATTGTATAGCATAAAGGCTTATTGTGAGCTAAAATTTATACTTTTAGATTCATAATTTCTAAAACTGTAATATCCATAATTTAAATATAGTAAATCCATAATTTCTATACAGTAGAATATCTAAGTATAGAAATTATGGATATAAATTCGTGCACACCATGTGCATGGTGGGCATGTGCTCACAGCATAATTTGCCCTGGTATTGTGATATGTTACATGCGCATGATGCAAGAATATATACTACTTGCCAAAAAAGTGGAACGTGAGTGAAACATGATTTTCGATCATCCTAAAAAGTCACGGATTCGATTCTTGCTAATATTTTTTGAGTCCATCACATAAGATTTTCCTAGTGTATTTTACCTTTCATGTATGATTTGTGCACTATTACACATGAACAGAATTTATCCAATACATACGATCAGATAGTAAATGTAGATTTTCTCATCGTAAAAAAGAAAAAAAGATAAAAGATAAAAGAAAAAAAAGAAATGAATATCTATTACTTCTACTACCAAACATTTAATATTTTAATTTCATTTTAGGAAAATTTAATTATTTATAATATAATATTTAAATAAAAAAAGTGTAATATTAAGGGCTCTTCAAATGACCATCTCATTGTTAAAAAAAAAAAAAAAAAAGAAAAAAAAAAGAAAAAAAAAAGTGAACAATCAAACAAAAATAATTGAATACGGAGTAGCTATTAAGCGCTAAGTATGACACTTTTGTTAACCATAACAATTTATTTTGAATTTTCAAATTATTAAAAGACATATTGATTATTGTGTAAAATTTTCTAAATTTTCTCCATGAATCCTTCTTATATATGCTACTCTTACAGCAAAATCCTTGATAAATACTTGTTTGTCTTGATTGAGGATGAATTTGAGAAGCAAAAATTACAAGTAGAAGATTACTTAAGATTAAGATACACAGAATTGTAAGTTTAATTAGGGCTGGACATTTCGATTCGGTCTTAGATCGAAGTATCGATCGGACTCGGTTTAAGGAAATCGATCGGTTCGGTTCGGTTCTGTTAAAACCCGAATCAAACCGAGAAATTAACCGATCAATTTTTTTTTTTTATATTTATAATAAATATATAATATAATGTATTAAATGTCCAAGATGAGGTTTGAACTCTTGACCATTAAGTTAAAAAGTATATATTTTATCCACTAAGCTATAAGCATATTTGTATTTTTACTTACATTTGTATGCTAATAAAGGTATACATTTTTCATTAAATGTTGTACACTTTAATTATAATGGACAAAATTGTCCCTACTACATTCTTGTGAGACAAAAGTACCCTTATACCGTTATAACACCGTTACTATTTAATTATAACTTTCAGAACTCTATCATTATTATCATACACCTATATCTATGATATCATTTTCCTATTCATTAATTATCATTTTATTAAAATCATTATATAATTACTTTAATTGTTGATTATTTCTTAATTAAATTTCTATGAATGGTAAATCATATACGTGTGTGTGTGTATATGTATGTATATATATATATATATATATATATATATATATATATATATATATATATATATATATATATATATATAGGCACGCACACTCACCAATATATGTGACCGGGTACTAGATTAGTATTATAGATATTTTATTTATTTATTGTAAAAACAAAGTATAAATTATATCAAAATTGTTTACATTATTAATAAACAAAATATAAATTTTGTTCATCTCTATAATTTTCAAATACGATGATTAAAATTTACTACTTTAAAGAATTGCGAAATATAATTTGAACTATAACTTGTAATTATTTTCAAATACGGTGTTCTAATAATTCTTATTTTTCAAATATTAACTATTTAGATAGATGATTCTTCATCTTGTCATTAACAAAACACTTCAAGTGGCACTCCAAGTGAGCGTACTGAACAATCGGTCAGGCAAAAAAGAGAACGTTCAAATAGTGGACTTCCACCAAAATCGAACCGAAACCGAATCGAACTTTATTTTTAAATCGAATGGTTTAATTTTTTAAAAATCGGAACCGAAATCGAAAAAAAAAAAAACGAACCGAAACCCGAAACGCCCACCCCTAAGTTTAGTATGTTAGTTTATTACCGTTTTTCCTTTTGTTAATCGTAAATTACTATTTTTGATATCTCATTGAGTTCATACCATAATGAGTAAAATATGCAATTTAGTTATTTTAATATGTTAGTCGATTGTGTGTAGATGATTATACACAAAATGTGAATGCAGAAGATTACTATTTTAATCTAAACAGTATTTTGTGTATTTGTTGTATTTTGTTAGAGATGCAATTTTTTTTCACCATTTCATGAAGTTGGTTTTAGATTTAGTGGAAGTTGGGTGGATGAGATAATTATCTTTATTGGTCTTTAGATAAAGCGAATAATGAAAAAAATGGCATATAATTATCCAGCATCCACCATTAGTAGCCAATACACTTATGAAGATTTAGTGCAGCCTCCAACATTTGTTATTAGTCAGCCACGTAAAAAAAAAAAAAAAAAAAAAAAAAAAAAAAAAAAAAAAAAAAAAGACTAACAAAAAAGCAACAACATCATTCTAAATTTAAGAAGCAAAATAATTGAAAGCATGTGTTATGCACTAAGTCTTGTTTTTTTGCATAACCATATAACTTCGGTTATCGATCATTTGGATGTTTTTGTGCCTATTAAATCATTTGCAGATTATGTTGTATTTTGTGCAATCATGAATTTTTTGGTTGTTTTCGTGTCGGTTAAATAAGTGTAATGTAGACTATTATTTTGTGCAACTTAAGATGTTATTATGTAGTAAACGTAGCGCATATATGAAGATTTATAAAGAGAATTTAAGAAGATTTTACGAAATGATCTTAATTTAAAAATTTAAAAATAAATTGTTAATATTAACAAAATCTATAAACAATTGATTGAAACGGTCACTTTCAACATAATAACAAAATTGTCACTTTAAACATGCCAAAATTAGTTTTAATTTATAATTATAAAATTTCAATTCAAATAATCTTATCCTATCCTATCCTATCCTATATATAATAAAGCTATATGGTCTTGTGAAAATTGAATGTTGCATTTAATTTTCACAAGACCATATGACTTTAAGAGTGTGTTTGGAAACCCGGAAAATGACTTCTGGAAGTCATTTTCCGGGTTTTTGGTGTTTGGTTACATTGGAAAATGACTGGTCAAAGGAAAATGGGGTGGAAGTCAATGGAAAAGGAAGGCAATTTTATGGAAAATGACTTCCCCTTTTTTTTGGGGAAGTCATTTTCCAACTTTTACACCAACATCATCAACATCATACCACCACCACCACCACTACCAACATACCACCATCGCCGCCATCACCACCATACCACCGCCACCACCACCACCATACCACCGTTGCCACACCACCACCATCACACCACCTTCGCCGCCGCCGCCACCACTACCACCATACCACCGCAACCACCGTCGCCACCACTATCGTCGCCGCCACTACCACCATACCACCGCAACCACCGTCGCCGCCATCACCACCATACCACCGCCACCACCACCACCATACCACCGCAACCACCGTCGCTGCCACCACTACCGTCATACCACCGCCGCCGCCACCACCACCATACCACCGCAACCACCGTCGCCGCCACCACTACCGTCATACCACCGCCGCCGCCACCACCACCATACCACCACCACCGCCACCACCACCACACCACCGCCGCCACCGCCACCACCACCATACCACCGCCACCACCACCACACCACCGCCGCCACCACCGCCACCACCACCATACCACCGCAACCACCACCACCACCATACCACCGCAACCACCGTCGCCGCCACCACTACCACCATACCACCGCCGCCGCCACCATACCACCGTCGCCGCCACCACCACCACCACCACACCATCGTCATACTACCACCACCATCACACCAACACCACTACCGCCGCCGCCGCAACCATCGTCGTCGCCGCCACGACCATACCACCGCAACCACCGCCACCGCCACCACCACCATACCACCGCCACCACACCACCACCGTCATACCACCACCAATTATTATTATTATTATTATTATTATTATTATTATTATTATTATTATTATTATTATTATTATTATTATTATTATTATTATTATTATTATTATTATTATTATTATTATTATTATTATTATTATATAACGAATAACACCACTACCACTACACCACCACCACCACCATAATATTTTTGATATATTATTAGTTTTTTTTTTTTTGTTGAAAAACTTAGCTATTTTTTATTATATTTAAAATTAATATTATATTATATTATTATATATTATTATACATGTTGTAATATTCTAAATAAAATAATTAAAATGTTTAATTATACAATTCTACTCATTTTCCAGAAAATGAACCAAACACAAAAAAACAGTTTTCCAGAATGCAACCAAACACCGGAAAGGAAAATGTTTTCCGGAAAATGACTCATTTTCCAGAAAACATTTTCCAGAAGTCATTTTCCTGGTTTCCAAACGGACCCTAAGATTAAATGGGCTTTAAGATGTGAAAATTAAATGCAACATTTAATTTTCACATCTTAAAGCCATATGGCTTTAAGAAGCATGCATGCAACCCCAAAGTCCATAAGTTTGAAATTAATATATAGCATAGCTATGTGGCTTAATATTTAAGATTGTTGATGTGCATATTGAGGACTACAGAGACAAAGATGCGTTATTCGTGGATTCATCGGATACTATCCAACAACAGTCTCCAACTTAATTGACATGAAGTAGGCTTAGTAACATTAAGATTATATTCTCGAATTATTAGTTCTCATCTTTTATTGATTACACACTTAATTCGATAGTATTTGGAAGAAAAAAATCAATGTTCTAACTAAGATTGTGAATTTGGTCTTTAAAGGTCAATTGCATGTTGCTACATCTAGAGTTAGAAATCTCAAAGATCTAAAAATTTTGATCCGTGGTCACTCTAAAATTGTAATTCAATTACTATTGTAGTTTACTAAGTTCTTAAAAATTTATAATATTAAATACTATGTACTAAATTTTTAATATAGTTTAAGATTTGTAGTAATCACCCACCTTAAATATTATTTTAATTGTAAATATATTTATTTTCATAATTTTATCATAGGAATTCACACATAATAATTATTAAATAACAAAAAATTTATATATGAATAAACCTCATATAGTGTATATTTTTATAACATATTTTCCGTGCATCGCACGGGACAAATACTAGTATGGTACTAAAGTTATATACTACATTTACATTTGTTAAATTTTTAAAAAATTTAACGACAAAATTAAATAAAAAAAATGTTTTAACAAATTTTTTAAAAATAAAAAGGTTAAAAAATATAACAAAATAATAAAACAAAAACAAATCAGAGTGCCTGAAGTGTCCCACACTCGCCCGCTAGGGCTAGCCGTTAGCTTTAAGTGCGTTTTTTTTTTTTTTTTTTTTTTTCCTTTTCTCATTCCAAAAGATTGAAAGAAAATTATTTTGTAGGAAATTTTTTTTTTTGGTAAAAATCAATCTCAAATCCCCACCCCCACCCCCCACTTTGTAGCTCTAAAAAAACTCACACAAAAATCCTCTTGGAGATGCTCTTAAGCAGTGGCCTATGTCTGAAATCTTGTAGGCATAGCCTAGATTAGATGGTATCGTTGTTGTGCTACAATCTTAAGCAAGTAATTCTTCTAATTTGTTGAGTTTGGATTCATCATTCAATAAGTTTTTTTTGAATGCATCATTCAATAAGTTAATTGACCTTTAAAAGTTAAATTTACTATTCCAATTATTATGTCAATTCAATTATCCTTTAACTCGATTGTAAATAAATCATATTTCACTAGATAAAACCTACCCTTTACAGTTTAGTGGCCAAACCCACCGGTGGCACTTACACAATCGTCATAATTGATATCCCCTGTCCACTATTAATATTAAGTGTAAAAATATTACACATTAGACCCTACTATGTTGGTTTAAATTAATTGTCAAACACTACTGGAAATTATGAAATTTCCGACCACTTGAAAGTGATCTTAAATCAAGTTGATACCAAAAAGTGGTCGGAAATAGCAACAAAGGTTTTTCCGGATATCAAAAGTGATCGGAACAAGGCTTTCGACTTGATTTAAAATCACTTTCAGGTGGTCGGAAATTTCATAATTTCCAGTAGTGAAAATAGTTTTTTTTATTTTTTTTTATTTTTTTTTTAGCTCTGGATCAGTGTCAGGACGTGCTCCAAGCAACCATGGACTTCTTCAACGGGTTGTTTTTTTTTTTTTCAGACCTTATTTTGTTGTTGTTTTTAAATCAAAATGAGCAACTTAAAATAAGGAGTTTTAAGATCCACATTTTTTGATCAAGGAGGCACTTCAATACCACTATAAAAATTCTACTTTTTAGCATTTTATCTCACGGCTTTAAGAGGATTTTTGCTCATACTATTCTGATATATATTGTTCTCATATCTGATCGGTGATGCACTGTTGAAGAAGATCTCACGAAGGGTTCGTGATGCAAAGAAGATAGCCTGCACATTGATTGTGGTAAAAATAAGATGTGAGCTCGGGTATGTAATGTCGTCCTCAGGGGATTGGGGGTTATGGCATGCAATATGCAATTACAAGAAACTAGGCACTAGTATAAGGAAATCAACAAGAAGCTAAGCAAATCATAACGAGATTGAGGCTACGGTAACTAAACAAAGTAACACAAACACATGTTAACAAGATGTAAACACGAAATAAAGAAATATGACTCAAGCTAGGGAGCATTATCTTCTAGATACATAGCACAACCTAAGGATTGGGGAAAATCACACAACCAAGGAATAGAGGGGATGCACGTAGGAATCCTAGTCTATAAGTCACTTACGTGAGAAAATTAACAAGGATTAGAATAAGGAATTGCTCCACTCTCGTGGTGAATCAACTCCAAGTTCTTCAAGAACACAAAGCATCAAAAGCCCCCAATTTCTCCTATTTTCGTAGGAAGTGATGGTACTAATTGACCCGGGGTAGGCCCGAACCAATGAATCCGGATAAGAATATATATATATGAAATAAATAACGTAACGCAAGGATATCGTAAGGTCGCAGGGACCGTAAATTATATTGAATATCGCTAATAAGCTATTACAAGACATGATTAGGACAATAATGCTATAAAATAATAGTTTAGGAATATGTTGTGTCCATGTTTAGGACAAGATGGAGGCTTTTATATCAGCTAAAACCCCCAATCGCACCCATAAAATCGGGGGCGGTTAGATCGGCCCGCTTTGACCGCGTCCCCTCTAGGACCGAGTCCAAAGCGGGGCGACTCGGCATGGCCGAGCTGGGCATATACCGAGCTCGGCCTAGCCGAGTCCACCATGGACCGACTCGGCAGTTACCGGGATCCATGGTGACGAGCTCGGGTGCACCGAGCTCGTCCGTGGATGGGCTCGGCCCACGACCGAGTTGCTTGGGGCGATTCGGGTCCGTCTCTCTGGGTCGGTTCACTCCGGGTCCAATATATCCATCACGAGTCCCTCACTCTCTTTGTTGTGATGAGTCGACAACGATAGAGAGTAGACACATTGCGGGCCGACTCCTACGCGGTCACCCCGAGTTGATAATTAGCCGACCTCCTCCAAATAAAATCTTTATCGCGGATAGAATTTCCCTTCAGAAAAATCCTCCCCAGATATGGTAGAATCCCTATTAACATGCAACTCCCTCCTTATAAAATCTTGAGAATCTCACCCATCATATCCATCAAATCTACTTCCCATCCCCATTACCTTTTCCTTTTCCCCATACACCTTTCCAAATTTTGAATTTTTGGTCAACTCTTCCGACCACGTGTGGAAACCCTAATTTGTGTATATCTCCGTGGGCCCCGAGTTTCCCTTCATATCTCATTGGAGTCCCCGGTTCCGGAAGCATGTTACCCCTAAGAAAGGAGCCGTATTGCTAGAAGACGTCCGTATTTTTCGACGGGGTCACCCAACCATCTACATCACCCCGATGGTGAGTGAGGAGAACCTGGCAAGTTTGGGCTTCGCCCGGGGTGCCTTGCTCCCTCCCCCCTTACCGGGTCCTGCCGCGGACGAGCCCGAGCCCACTGCCGTGGACTCGCCTTCCGGAGGTGAGAACTCGGATGACTTGGCCTTCGAGTTCCTGCCGCGGGATTGGGACGAGTCCCCCAGCTCGGCCTCGGCCAGGCCGACTTCTGCACCCGCGGTCCTGCCCGAGTCTGAGCTTGAGCTTACCATGGCTACGCCGAGAGGTCGGTCTCCCTCACTCTAGGTTCCTTCCCGTATCCTTGTAACATTACTCTGTGTTCTGATCGAACGTTTTGGTTGGTTGTTTGCAGGAGACCCTCCCTTGATAGCCGACCGGGTCGCGAGATACCAAGAGAGGAAGCGCCATAGAACAAAGGCGAGGGGGGTGGGGCGGGCACTTCCCGCACGACTGCTGCTGCGGTACGTACTCGTTCTACTAGCGCGCCGGTGATCCCCGTGCCTCCCGTCTTGCCGCGAGCACCTCTTGTCACCCCCCCCCCCCCCCCCCCCCCCCCCCGCCGGTCGAGACCCGGAGATCTCTCACGTCTCCGCGCATTGCTCCAGGACTTGGTTTCCTCTCGCGGGCCAGCCGTCGCTGACGAGGGTGCCATGTACAATCACTTGATGGTGGTGAACATGTTTTGGGCTCCCCTCGGAGAGGGGTAGGTTTACGTCTCTCCTCTGAGGGTTGAGACTTTATATGTCACATGTTGTTGCTAACTTGTGTTTCATCTTTTTGGATTGACAGACTGTTCATCACTGCACCTCCCTTTGCGGGAGCCATGGGGCGCTTCGGGCTCGCAATGAGACTCTCGAGGGGCGGGTCACTGAGCTCACCGAGTTGTTGGACCAGGAGAAGGAGGATCGCCGTCTTGATTTGGATAGACTGAGAGAGGGGACGGGCCACGTGGTACCGACTTACCAGAGGTCCCACCAGTTCACTTTGGATGCCATGTCGTATGCCCGGGGCCGGTGGCAGGAGCTTATAGACGAGTGGCTTGCCTCGGAGGAGGGGAAGAGCCGCATCGAGGATGAGGGGATGGCTGCTTATGATGTGGGCGAGTGCACGATGCAGCAGGATATTTATGCTATCTTGAAGCAACAGGACCCCTCTTTTGATCCTGTAGCGAGGGGCTTGCCAGGTTATCTTCCCCTGCCCGAGGGCTCTGCGGTTGGTCCTTCTGCTGGAGCGGTTCTACTCGTGCTGTCGGTGGAGGTATGACTTCCAACTGCGCGGATGCATTGGGGAGGTTGGATGCCTTGCTCGTGAGCCAGGCCCCTCTTACGGGTTCCATCTCTCCATCCACGGAGAACGTCCATGCTGGCTTGGACACCTATGTCGAGGGGATGGCTGCCCATGAGGTCGCCCGTGATGCCCCCGACTTGAATGGCTAACTCGGGGTTGCTTTCTTTTTGTCACACTTAGATGCAAAACGTTGCGTTTATTTTGGCTTTGTATGGAGCTCGTTTATTTTGTCTGAACTCTTTGTCTATGCAAACTACGTGCTTCCTTGACTTTGTATTGAACTTATCTATCTTGTATGAACTTTCCCGAGTTTAGAATTTGTTCAAAACTAGCCTTTGTTGCTTCTATGCTTTCAAGAGAAAACAGAGAAAACATCTCGGGTGACCGGAACACAAGCCCGGGCGTGGCACGGCGTGGGCCTCGGCTTCTGCGCGACACGGGATCTCAGCTACTGCCGAGGCGTCCTAGGCCGACCTCGCCATGGACCTGGGCGTCTGGGACCGAGGTGAGACGTATTGTGCTGAGGTGAGACGTCTTAGGCTGAGTTGAGACGTCTTAGGCCGAGGTGAGGCGTCTTGGGCCGCTCTAACTTCTTGCTCCGCTCCCCTGGGTCGGTTTGCTCCGAGCATAATATATCCATCATGAGTCCCCCACTCTCTTCGTTGGAGAAGTCGACAACGAAAGAGAGTAAATGTCCTGAATCAACCTCCATGCGCAACGTGCCGAGCTCACCATGGCTGAGCCCATTGTGGCCGAGGTGCCTTGTGCCGAGGTATCTTGGGCCGAATATTCATCAATGAAGGAGAGTAAATACGAGTTGCACTCCATGGGTCCGACCCCAACATGGCTGACCCCAACCTCAAGGATTAGACTTGATTGTAGCGACTTGGTTGTAGCTTGTTTGCCGTCCTCCTTTCTTTATCATATGGGTTCCGTTTCACCCCTTTGTATTTTCCTTAACATGCCTCTCCCCTCGGAGGTGGGCACATTTTGTGTCTCCCCTCCCGGAGGTGGGACATTTCGTGTCTCCCCTCCGGGAGGTGGGCACATCTTATGTCTCACATCAAGATGTGCCCACCTCCGGGAGGTCGGCATATTTTATGTCTCCCCTCCGGGAGGTGGGCACATTTTATGTCTCCCTTCCGAGAGGTGGGCACATTTTATGTCTCCCCTCCGGGAGGTGGGCACATTTTATGTCTCCCCTCGAGAGGTGGGCACATTTTATGTCTCCCTTCCGGGAGGTGGGCACATTTTATATCTCCCCTCGAGAGGTGGACACATTTTATGTCTCCCATCCAGGAGGTGGTACTACCGAGGTGCTAGACCTTTTTTTTTTTAACACAATACCTTATGTTAGCCGCTTGAGCCTAGTCCTGCTGGACTAAGCCACCGAGCTCTTCCGTTGGGGTTGGTACGCGAGGTCGGACCCCGTGCCCCCTTAGAGTACGTTAGCCGCTTGAGCCTAGTCCTGCCGGACTAAGCCACCGGGCTCTTCCGTCGGGGTTGGTACGCGAGGTCGGACCTCGTGCCCCCTTAGGGTGCGCAAGCCGCTTGGGCCGAGTCCTGCTGGACTAAGCTACCGAGCTCTTCCGTCGGTGTTGGTACGCGAGGTCGGACCCTGTGCCCCCTTAGTGTATGTTAGCCGCTTGAGCCTAGTCTTGCCGGACTAAGCCACCGGGCTCTTCCGTCGGGGTTGGTACGCGAGGTCGGACCTCGTGCCCCCTTAAGGTGCACTACCCGCATGAGCCAAGTCCTGCCGGATTAAGCCATCGGACTCCCCCGTCGGGGTTAGTACGCGTGGTTGGACCTCATGCCCCCTTAGGGTGCGCAAGCTGCTTGGGCCGAGCCTTGCTGGACTAAGCCATCGAGCTCCTCCGTCGGGGTTGGTACGCGAAGTCGGACCTCGTGCCCCCTTAGGGTGCGTTCGGGAAGGTCGGGTGAATACTCGTCTCCCCTGTTTAAAAAAGGAATAAAAATCACTTCGACACGAGAAGTTTTATTCCGTTTATTGCAAAGGAGGAGACATGCCACCTCTTGCAACATCTTTGGAGGGGACGCTCCACCTCTTAAAATATCGTTGGAGGAGTCGTTCCACCTCTTGAAACATCCTTGGAGAGGACGGACCACACGGTGGGCCGAGCAGGTCACTTTGTGGATTTCCTCCATTACTGACCTCGCCTCGTTGGGGTACAAGCAATGTAGCAGGGTGTCATTGGAGGACCTCTTGTAAAGTGTATCACGGGAGACCATGTCGGTTCTCCCCATCGGCTTGGCCGCGACCTTGTCAAGGGGTAAGCAACCCATAACAGGTTATCCCGTTAGGTAGTGAGATGGGGCGTCACCCCTGTACTACCGTTAGGGAAATGCTAAGGTCGGGGTCGGCGCGCACGACATCGACCATGGGTTAATAAGTACACATGTCAATATTTGAGCTCCTGGGGTTCGGGGAAGTCGGGTGGTCGACCTATCATGCCCCCTTGGGAGGGGTGGGGTAAAGGTAGGCACCCCTCGAGAGACGTCGGGGCCAAGCAGGAGGGTTCGGACACCTCCTTGGAGCCCCTCAACGGGGCGGGTCGACAAGGTGGTAGCTTGTTGGAGCGCGATCTTCCCCTCTCGGAGGTTGTTCATTCGCTTACGGATTGCTCGACCTCGTCACAATGGGTGCTTGGAGCTCGACCTTTCGTTTCTCCCGACCTCTCATCTCGGAAGGCCTACTCGCGTCGCGGTGGAGCTTGGGGTCCGCAGATCTACGACCTACGTGAAAAAAATTCCTGTCGCGGCAGGGCTCGAAAGCCACGGCTCGGCGACCTTCGGGGACATAATTCCTCTGCTTGTGGTGCGTTGGGGGCTGGCCTTGGGCCCAACCTATCTCGGGTCGACACGCGTTTGCCCAGCCTCGCCAAGGCGGGCCTAACATGGGTCGACCTCCCTCTATCGCCCTCTCGATAGCGATCTTGGCGGATGTCACCTCCTCCCCGCGTGTCCGATGGCCGGGGCGAGTTGACCTCCTCTTCGATTTGAGTGTTGAGTGCCCGGGTGCTCGGCCCGCTGCTCCCTCTAGAGAGAGGTAGTGGTGGAGGTGGTGCTGGCGCCCCTCGGGTGTCGCCCAGGTCGGCTTGTTCATTTGCCCGTAGGCACGCCGCGAGCAAGTCAGCACCGTGGAGGCTTGTTTGAAGACCGCCACCCCCACCTGGAGGAGAGCGCGAGCTGGAGCGGGGACGACATGGGGTGGTTGGTGAGCTGGCCCCTCAGGTCTCCTCCCGAACTAATGGAGGAGAGCGCGAGTCGGAGCTGGGGGCGGTGCACCACTGCTACGGTGGTAGGTGAGCTGGCCCCTCAGGTCTCTCCCCGACTTGATGGAGGCGGCCGACTGGAGGTTGGGGGCCCTATTAGGGTCGTTCCCGGTTGCGACGAGCTAGGTGCCGCGGGAACCGTTGGTGTGGCGAGAGTTGGATCTCGATCTTGCCATGGTAGCTGGTCGTGGTAGACCAATGAGTAAAGAACACGCTTGAGCTGGTACAACAACTCTCAACAAGAGCACCAATGATGGTACTAATTGACCCGGGGTAGGCCCGAACCAATGAATCCGGACAAGAATATATATATGAAATAAATAACGTAACGCAAGGATATCGTAAGGTCGCAGGGACCGTAGATTATATTGAATATCGATGATGGTACTAATTGACCCGGGGTAGGCCCGAACCAATATATGAAATAAATAACGTAACGCAAGGAAATCGTAAGGTCGCAGGGACCGTAGATTATATTGAATATCGCTAATAAGCTATTACAAGACTTGATTAGGACAATAATGCTATAAAATAATAGTTTAGGAATATGTTGTGTCCTTGTTTAGGACAAGATGGGGGCTTTTATATCAGCTAAAACCCCCAACCGCACCCCTAAAACCGAGGGTGGTTAGATCGGCCCGCTTTGGCCGCGTCCCCTCCAGGACCGAGTCCAAAGCGGGGCGACTCGGCATGGCCGAGCTGGGCATATACCGAGCTCGGCCTAGCCGAGTCCACCATGGACCGACTCGGCAGTAGCCGGGGTCCATGGTGATGAGCTCGGGTGCACCAAGCTCGTCCGTGGCTGGGCTCGGCCCACGGCCGAGTTGCTTGGGGCCGACCCGGCCACGGCCCAAGGAGTTGGGCCGAGGCGTCTCGGGTTGCGGCGATTCGGGTTCGTCTCTCCGGGTCCAATATATCCATCAGGAAGAAATCTGGTTTATGCAAGGAGTGACTTGGAATCTTTACCCAACTCTCATTGAGGCCAAGAATCCTCCAAAACATGTCAATGAATGTTGTACACCAAGCATTAACAAAATACAAACACAAATCCTTCATAAACTCAAGAACCCTAGGTTAGAGTTCTTCCCCTTTTTGCAATAATCACAAATCAAGCATCAAGATAGAAAATACAACCCTAACTCAGGTCCATAAACTAATTACTCATGATTCAATAGCATAAAGAACACAAAAACATAAGTGTAAAACATAAACATTGGAAGATAAAGAGATAAAAGGAAGGAAAACTTCTCTAAAGAAAATGGATGGTAGAATCTTGAAATGTTGGAATCCAAGTGTTGAATCCTTGATTACAAGCTTGAAATATGTTAAGAAACCTAAATCTAAACCTAATCTAACACTACAATATGAAAGGAAGTGAAAGAGAGAAGCAAGGGCTCAAGCATAACTCAAAACCGAGCTAAAATGAGTGAAAAACGGGATTTATAAAGTTGCAGATGGCTGGCCATGGGTGTGGCTTCACCCGTGGCTAGAAATTCAGTTTACACTGCCCAGTGGCCACGGATGTGGCCACGGGCGTGGCCAGACCCGTGGCCACAAGGCAGTGTGCACTGCCTGTGCATTGAGTCTGTCTTCTAGGTCATTTTTCACCCTCGAAACGTTTGAATTGGCATTTGGTTCTTGAACCAATTTTGTAGACCTTCACGTTAGCTTTCCAATGACATAAGAATCACTTCAATTGGACATTTGTAGCTCGAGATATGATCCAAATACTATGACGTCGACGTGCAGGTCGGGAAATGCAATGCATTGATCTTTTGCTTCTCTTTTGCTTTGGTTTGCTCAAATGACCAAGATCATTCAAAGCACCACCCTTAGGCTTTCTTGGAAGTGTTTTGTCCATCTCCATAGCTTCTCATTGGCTCCCATGGACTCCTAATGCATCCAAAATGCTCCATTTGACTCCAATGTCCACCAAAATGCCTGAAAATACTCATCTTTGTTTCCAAACAAAACTCCTTGCAAAATAACACAATTTAATCATAATCTCATGAAATTTGGAATGATCTATAAGCAAAATGGCTTAGTTAAAGGGGGGAAAATATAAACAAATAAGCACTTATCACACGTCAAGTCCATGGTGATGCTGGAGTAGTGTAATTTATGCTTTAGTGTGTAATGTACTCCCCTTTGTACTCCTTGTTGATCATCTAGTGGATTGGGCTGACGTGAGTGGCCCCGCAGACGTAGGAGTGAGGCTCTGAACTGCGTGAACATTTCCTGGTGCACGGTTCAATTTATTGCTTTTGTAATTAACTGCAATGTACCCGTGCGATGCACGGTCTCTACAAATTATATTTTAATTTAAAGTACTATTGTAATAAACAAATTGATTGAATATATGATAATAAGCTATACATATGATATCACAATAAATTGATTGAATATATGATAATAAATCATATTTTAAAATCCCTTTAAATATTAAAAATATAACATTTAATAATTAAACTATAATGGAGGCGTGTTCTTGTTCATGCACTGTCAAACAAATTTGTGCATAATTCTTATTCTCCAATTGAATTTTGAGTAGAATGATTTACAATTTTTACTCAAATGGAGGCGTGTTCTTGCACCTATTCTCCCAATTCTAAGCTTGGAGCTCTAGAAACCTCCATCTCACTTCATGCAACTGTCGAACATATTTGTACAAATTTCTTGGTCTCAGATTGTTTTTTGAGTAGAATGCTTAGCAATTTATACTCAAATGGAGGCGTGCTCTTAGGGGTTTTCTCCAGTTTCCTGAGATCTGACCAACTCTATTTTTTGAAGGTACATATGGACGTAGCTGTTGTAGAAGGTTCATGCACAGTTTTTTTTTTTTTTTTTTTTTTTTTTTTATCTTCTGTTCTACATATTTGAAATCTGAAATTAGATCTAGATCTAGGGTATCTCATCTACTCTCTAAATCATATGATTCAACCTTAAAGTTAATAGAAAATAACTTTTAGATGATTTGTGTGTATGATTGCAATCATATATGTTCTTGCATGTTATTCTAATACAGTGTAAAAGCTTTTTAAATAAAAATTCAAAAAAAAAAAAAAAAAAACACACATGTTTTTCTGCAATTATATGTGTTGCAAATTTATATTACTATAGTATTTCAATAAGAGTACTAAAAAATGCTCTACTAAAGGCAACTAAGGGAAGTAATAAAACAAAAAATCTTTAAATAGCACATGAATGTATTTTCTCAGTAATCTAATATGATTGTCCAGTGTTATGACTTGTTTGATATATTTTACAAATGCAAAAATGTTTGATATATCATTCATCTAACATTTTATTCCTTAAAAACGGAGGATTTAAGAAAGATTTAACTCAAAAAGGACTGCGGTACATATATCTGTCATGATGAATTGTTGTTTCCTGTCACTCTCTAATTTAAATTCTACCTCTCTCACAGCAAGAGCTGAAAAGTTCTTCATTGGGCAACCTTCAAGTTCAAAGAATACAAAAATGGTACTTGTTTCTTAGCATACACATCAGTTATTGTAGCAACAACCATCGAACCACTTGTGTACTCATCAAAGGTGTTCCCACAGGACAAACTTTATATTTTTCCAAAGGATAATCTGAAAGATAAATATGGTGCTTAAATATGTCCATTTAACATTGAAACTTGATTTAATCTGATTAGATCTGTCTTCAGAAATTACCACACCTTATATCATAAAGGTGTAAACAGGGACAAAGAAAGCATATTATATTAACATATGAACTTGCTTAGCATCCTCAATTAAAAAATAAATAAGGCATACCTTCTTTGAATAGAGTTATGTATTTTTCAACTGGTCTTTATGTATATGAGCATGGATACAAATACCTAATCTAAACTAACATTTATATTAATTTAATAAATATTAAGCATATTATTTTCAAGAAAACTACAATTATTGCTTGCATTACTTACTATTGCTATATTTTCTAGAAAACTATCTCATATTTGTTCCTATGCGTCACTTGCTAGATGTGTTGTGTTTCTTCCTCCTGCTAATTGTCAAGATTAAACCAAGTGTGCTGCATAATAATAAGGTGAGAGTTAAAATAAAGTATGAATATATTGAACACACACACACACACACACATATATACTTATATTCACATACTTGTTGTATATTAGTATATAACAGTATACACATTTGAATAAGAATTGAAATTAGGTATGCATTTGGATTTTACCTCTATTTGCAGCAATGTGTTTCCTCTTGCAGCACATTGCAATTTGCAACCAAGCTTCTTTGTTCATTGTAGCATCCTTCCTTCCCTGTCCAAATTATTTATAGAATTCACCTTGACATTTTCACAAACACTTGGCAGGACATACATTTTTTTAATCCAAGTATAGATAAGAATGTATCTTCCTTCCATTAAAGAAAACACATTCTTTAACCTTTAGTTTTGTTTAAATATATCCTATTAATATACATGTATATCCCATCTACATGCAGAGTGGTCATCCCCTGCGGTCTTCTCCTAGCACAGCTGCCATGCACCACTGTAGCCACATATCACCAAATTTTTTCCCACCAACGCCATTAACATGCTACTAAGCCAGACTGATCTGCCAATAAAAGAAGAAAAAAAAACCACAAACATCCTAGCGAATATATAAAGCCTTCTCCTAAAATTCATCCTCCGACCATCTTCACTGGTGTGTGATAATAGTTGGTGCTAATGCTTCGTGTTCTACGGTCTCAGCAACATCGGCTCTTCTAGATCGCTAAAATTCATCCTTCGACCTCTAAGTTCTCTCCATATGAGAACCCAATTTATATACAGATTTGGCTATCTACTCTAATGCGTACAAACAATGCTTTGTAGTACTCAAAAGACACCTTGAAAATAACATGTGGTCATTACTCCTTATTGGTAATTGTTTTCTAGTAAAAGACTGATTCATAAATACACTGTGTATCTAGAATTGTTTTCTAGTAGAGGATTTGTCTAGAATCTTCTTCTATTGGGCAGAAACTTTTTATCAAAAACAACTTTTGTAAGCCAAAATATTTGAGCGGGAATTTTGGCTCTATTTTGCATCCCAAGGTGTGTGGCTTTTTTATATAGTAAGATTTCTTTATTCTGTATGGAGTAGATCCTGGAGCTAGTCCAGCTTAATAATTGAATTAAAATTTAGTAAGAACCTTTAGGTTATATCTTGTATTCAAGATCCACGAGCTTTTTTCAATTGGTATCAGAGCCCGGAGACTTAAAATATTAGTCTAACCGATTTGGCTTACTTGTGTTTCTTGAACTCAAGATCTCGGTCTTTGTTCTTAATTCTACTTTTCTGGTCAATCTTCTTTAGCTTACTGTGCATTGAGTTTTGCAGAATGGAACGACATATAGCACCTCCTGAATTAACAGGTGACAACTATGCGTACTGGAAGGCTCATACCAAAATGCACTTACGAGCTCATGGGGAGATGATCTGGAGGGAAGTTCTCACTGGGTGGACTCATCCTACCAAAGATGGAGCCACTTCAGGAGCCCCTCCTGTTCTTAAACCAGAAACAGAATGGACAAATGCTGAGATGACTACTGCGAACAACAACAATAAAGCCTTAGATATTATTTATTCCTCAATGTATGAGAGACAGTTTACCCTTATTACAAGTTATGACTCTGCCAAAGACGCTTGAGAGATTTTGGAAACTACCTATGAAGGAACTAACTCAGTCAAGCAGTCCAAACTCCAAATGGTCCAATCTGACTTTGAAGATCTAAAAATGACAGAAGACGAATCAATTGTTGATTTTCATGCCCGGGTTCAGGAACTAGCAAATCGTGCAATTGTTCTAGGCGAACCTTTCTCTCAACCTAAACTTGTCAAGAAGATTCTTCGTTCACTCCCTCAACGTTTCAGGATGAAGGTAACAGCGATTCAAGAGCATGATGGGTGGGAGAACAAAACTGTAGCTCAATTAATGGGAAACTTGCAAAACTATGAGATGGAAATACTCTCTAACCACACTAAAAGGAAGAAAAACATTGCCTTTATAACTGAAGAACAAGAGTCAGTATCTGATCCAGACGAGGTAAATGATGATCCAGTTGAATTTTTAATTAACCAATTTTTGAAGCTTTTGAAACAGGTGAAACAGATGATCAACTCTTAAAATGGAAAGTTTCAAAACCAGAAGGGATCAACATCAAACGCATCACGTAACAACCAAAAAACTAGATCAGCTAATATTCGTCCATCACGAAACAATCAGTCTAGGGAGAAATCAAGTGGAAAAGGCATTAGGTGTTATGAATGTGAAGGTTTCGGCCATGTTTGAGCAGAATGCGCAACATACCTAAGGCGTAAGAAGTCGATGAAGGCAACTCTAACCTGGAGTGATGATGACGAACCTGAACATGATCCTGATCCAGAAAAGATCTCCAGTAACCTTGTGGCATTCACTGCAATAGCCAACATGGAGTCTGACTCAGAAGCTGAAGTAGACTCAGAATCTGGAGAATATGTGTCAGCTGAAGACCATGATTTACCAATTCCCTCATTTGAAGTAGAATATAAAAAGTTGTATGCAAAATGGGAAATTCATGTAAAAGTAAATAGATCTCTGTGTAGTCAAGTCAGTAATCTAGAGAATGCTAGGAAAGTGTATAAAAATCAAATTACTGACAGGGACAACATCATCAAAGACGGGCTCAAACGCGAAGAAGAACTCAAACAAGAGCTAGAAATGCTCAAAAGGCGAATCAGAATGATGGACAATACCTTTACGCTTGATAAAATCTTGGATTCTGGAAGAAAGTCATCTACAAAATATGGCTTGGGTTTTTCTGGAAGAAAAGACAAAGACGTGACAGTATTTGTTCTAGCTACTGGACTTGACCCAGCAACTGGACCTGATCCAGAAACTAGTACAGCGCAAGAAAAATACGGTAATGTATCATGTGGAAAAACTAACCTTAAATATTATAATCTCATTTTTCATTATTGCAGGGTTCGGGGACACACGAGACCAGAGTGTTTCTACTTTTATAAAGATCAAAGGTGTGAGAAGTACACCCACAAACACATTTCACCTTTTGTAAAACAAGTGTGTGTTAGAGAAACAGATTTTATATCCCAGTTAACTCCAATCGCATCTCAAGGGAAACTAGCATAAGACAGTGGAATTGGATTAGAGAATATGCAAATACAAGATTGAAGGGTCATCATCGAAATAAAACCAGGTATTTTATAATTTAATAAGTTATGTTTTATAAAAAATTTTGCTCACTGTTTCATATCCAGAAGAATTGATGGCCTAGTCCAGAAAATATTAATCCTAATTCTCCGATTGCTGACTTGGAGAGTTCAAAAATCTGGAATTGTGGTACCATTTTCTATTCTCTCTGCTCTACTAGTGGTGGTATTTCCTCAGTACCAATTTCAATTCCTATCTTTGTCTTTCTCGTTGCCTATTGCACTGCGTAGTTCTATTTTGCATGGATTATCTTGTTTTGCCTTCTTTGACTGGTTCTATGTGTTCATTAAATGTCCATCTATGATTTGATCGATTTTGTGTGATTGTACCTTTTAATTTATTTGCTCCAGTTATGTGTTTTGCTAATCCTGTCCAGTCTGGTTCTGTGTCAGTTTCTGCTCTAGAATTCTCTAGCTCTATCTCTGCTTCTGCCTCTACTCTAGGAACCTCTGGTCCAGTTTCTATATCTACATTTTCCTCTGAATTGGTGTCTAAATTTGAAAATGCTATTCTTGTAATGTCATGTGTATTTGTTTCTATGTGTTATGTGTTTTGTCCGGTCAGACCGTGTTTGATTTTGGTTGTGTGCTTTCTGTGGTACATGTTATGAATCTGTGCATGAATATGCTTTATACGAATCTGGGCCTGAATATGCTTTATATGAATCTGTGTCTAAATCTGCTTTACTTGGATGTGACTGGTTTATTTGCTAATCTGTCTGTTGTGTTTGACCCAATACTATGAATTGTTGTTTTGCTGAGTTGTTTGCAAGTTGATGTGTCTTGTTCTGGGTCTCTTGTTTTTGTTTAGCTTGTGCAGGTTTATATGAAAAATTCTTTCAAACAAAGCAAAAGGAATCTTGCTCTAAGCTATGATGTTTCTTTTTTACGAACAGTCAATGTACTAATTGAGGGGGAGCATACTTATTTGGATTATCTTTATTTGGATTATCTTCATTTGGATTATCCTATTATTCGGATTATCTTATTTTGATTATCATATTATTCGGATTATCTCATCTGGATTATCATATTATTTGGATTATTTCATTGGATTATCTTGTTGATGGGATTGATTATTTTACCATCTTTGTGGTGAATTCTAACCTGCCCTTGCTTCAGATAAGTCGGGCACTCCGTCAGCTCATAGTCCTACCCACTGATGATCATCTTTGGCACTTAGTGTAACACCCCAGTTTTCTAACTCTTAATTACAACACTAAACAGTCATTAACGTCACTAAGCAGCGGAAAAACTAAAAGATAAATAGTGGAAGTGTCACCGCCACAACCACCACTCCGTGGTGATTGCACAGGCTAAAGGGGTAAACTAGAAATAAAGTAAAAGTCTGGCAGCCACCATAAAAAACTAAAAACATAAGGGGGAAATATGTCACCCCATATAGTTTACATCATCCTCAAACATAAATTCGATAAGTCTAAAATCCATACATAAACATCAGTCAAACTAAAGTTTAGATATCTCTAACTACGAGACTAATCTAACTCGACTTCTTCACACTGCTGGGCCCACCTGAAAGGGGTTTTACAAGCAACACATAGACAAATAAGAAAACACCCGTTAGCACGAAGCTAAGTATAACCACACTCAACCCTGTAAAGCATTCTAGCATTTACTTTGAAAACATTTGATTTCTTTATAGCAATAAGTTCATCTCAAATCATCTTTAGATTTATCACATTCTTTCTAGATGCTTGCACCCTATAATATCAGCTGGCATGCTCATATATGTATAAGATTGTTCACATAGATTCATCAACATATAGACTTCTCAAATAACTTATCAAGCAATTCATGCTTACAGATAGGTTCATGCTAAAAGACCATATAACAGTTGTTCACATGCTTTCACATTCTTATCACATAACTTGATAAGTAGAGCTTCTAGTACAACAAGATAATCATGCTCAAAGGAATATCTTAAGTCAAACTTCTCGTCATAAAATCCCATACGATACTCTACTGACATTCAATCACGTATAACACTATAATCATACTTCTTATGCAATCTCATGCAATACTATATACATTCTCATATGCAATCTCGTGCAACTATATACTCATACTCATATGCAATCTCATGCAACAATATAATCATACTCTTATGCAATCTAGTGCAATAATATACTCATACTCATATGCAATCTCATGCAACAATATAATCATACTCTTATGCAATCTAGTGTAATAATATACTCATACTCATATGCAATCTCATGCAACATATAATCATACTCTTATGCAATCTAGTGCAATAATATACGCATGCTCATATGCAATCTCGTGCAACATTATAATCATACTCTTATGCAATCTAGTGCAATAATATACTCATGCTCACATGCAATATCGTGCAACAATATAATCATACTCTTATGCAATCTAGTGCAATAATATACTCATACTCATATGCAATCTCGTGCAACATATAATCATACTCTTATGCAATCTAGTGCAATAATATACTCATGCTCATATGCAATCTCGTGCAACATTATAAATATAAATACTCATACACTCTTTTATAAAATAGAGTACTTTCTGTGGAGGTCTCTTTCTTACTTTCTTGAGTCTCTCTTGACTCTCTTTCTTTTTCTTGAGTCTTTATTGACTCTCTTTCTTGAGTCTCTGTTGACTCTCTTTCTTGAGTCTCTGTTGACTCTCTTTCTTTCTCTTATACTCGTAGATGGCTTAGGGTTTCACCGAAGCGTGAATTACCCCATCGAGAACGGCATAAATCCGACCCAATATCTCCTACCGTCTACGGAACCAATCTCGTGGTTCAAACTCTGTGGAATCAGATATCGAACTATTAGTGTGCACACCCCCTAACCAGGATTCCAAGCCTGGCGGACAGTTTCCAACCTCGTAATGTAGGAATACGTCGCGTTACATATACTGCGACCGCAATGTCCATAAATATTTCCCAAGAAGACATAGTCCAAACGTTATCCTCCAAAACCTCACCGATATAGATAATACATAAATATATCTCTCATGCATGCAATAACTCTACTACTTCTCAATGCATCAAAGAATGACCTACCACATGCTTATGGTTTTTGAAAGTATTCTTGGGCTCACGTTGGCCCCTTATGCATTTTTGAAATATGACTCATGTGAAATGTCAAAATGTTCTATAACATACTTCTAAACCATGTATAAAATAACATGAAACACTTAAGGATATAATGTCATGCTCGGTTTGCAACATAGCAAATTCTATACATTCTATCAACAAAATATGCTTCATTTCTCATGGATCAAATATCTCAATCTAGTCATGCTTTAATAATAAATCATATTCTCAAATGATCATGCTTCTTTACTCAACACAAAAATATCATCAGATCACATAGTCAAGTATTTCTCATACACAGTGAACTAACAAATATATACTCTGTGTAGCAATTCTTCACAAATTCCTTCATAACATACTCGTTTTTAATCCAAATTCAACGAAATCAAAGCCAAAACGTGCGTCGAGACGGTCCCGAAGAGCCCAGCCACAAGGGCCCGTAACACTCGGCTCGAAAAGACACATAGCTGAGCCACAAGGACCCGGCCACTGCACAGATTCTTCTTAGAATCAAAGTCAGGGACCTGGGGCGAGACTCCTCATGGTTCGCCCCTCACACCCCGTTATTTCACCGGGACTAGGCAACGGCCCTCCTCTAGGGCCGTGCCCTAGTCCGCGCCACTACAGCTCTAGTCGGCGGCCCACCTGATGGGCCGCGACTAGGGCCGTCCATCTGATCTGGTGCACACTGTGTTGTGCACCAGATGGTTTTTCATCTGCAAAATTCAATCCAAACAAGTCCAAAACAATCTCAACAACTCACAAACAAATACTAAATCACTTCTAAGCATGAACACATCAAAAGCTCATAGTTTCTACTCATTTCTACTCAAAACTAAGGCTTCACATAGCCAATTTTAAAGTGGAATCCATGGGGTTATACCTCTTGTAGTCTTTCTTCTAACTTGGATCTCTTCTTCCTCTCTATCTAGCTTAAGCCTCCTTCACCACCTATT
The DNA here is from genome assembly GCF_001879475.1 of Ipomoea nil. NCBI lineage: Eukaryota > Viridiplantae > Streptophyta > Magnoliopsida > Solanales > Convolvulaceae > Ipomoea > Ipomoea nil. The sequence continues at coordinate 1,465,177 of NW_017619370.1, read as the reverse complement.
CTTCCCAAACACACCATATAACCTTAGCCTAGAACCTCAAAGATTAAAGAAACTAGAAGAGAAATGAAGGCTAGGATTGAAGGATGAAATGAGCTTACTGTGATGTTGTCTTCTTCTCTTTTCATGGCAGACAAAAATGTGTGGAGAGGCAAAGAAAGAGATCAGGGAATCAAGATGGAATAATGTGGTTTATATAGGGTTCAAAACCCTAGGTTGATCATCAATGATTGGTTGAGGGCAAAGGAGTAATTTCATAAGCTAGAAGATGAATCAGGAAAGGGATTTTGGATGTCTAGTGGTCCACCATGCAACATGAACCATATGCTAGATATCTATTTTAACTACTTTGGGGTTAAAAATGAATTTCCTCAAAAAGCTATTTGGATGAACACTTGTTTAAAATCTTTTTGAATTCTCCCGGTCTTACTCAGATAAATTTCTCGATTTAAATCTTGGTATGCGAAGTACCAGAAAACTTAAGAATTTTCGAATAGAATCCATTTTTGGTGTCGAATTAATTTAAAATGTGACGAAATATTTTATTCAAACACCGATTGATCGCAAAATTTTTTAATGGAGTGAAAAAGACTATTTTGGAATTTCTTAATACCGAATTTATAAAATGAAATTTTGGGTTGTTACACTTAGTGTGACAAAAAGGGGGAGTACTTAGAAAGAGGGAATACTTTGATGGCTACTAGGTTTTCTGCTCTTCAATCCTGCTCCTGACTCTGATCCAGACTGAATGTATATCTGGCTGTCCAAAATGTAAGCAAATATACTCAGGCTGTTTATCAATAAAGCTTTATACGAATTTTGTTCTAGCCTTCAAGTATATTAGTATAAGTGGTGTTTTGTCAACTAATTGCCAAAGGGGGAGATTGTAAGTGTAAAAATATTACACATTGGACCCTACTATGTTGGCTTAAATTAGTTGTCAAAATAGTTTTTTTTTTTTTTTTTTTAAGCTCCGGATCAGTGTCAGGACGTGCTTCAGGCAGCCATGGACTTCTTCAACGGGTTGTTTTTTTTTTTCAGACCCTATTTTGTTGCTGTTTTTAAATCAAAAGGAGCAACTTAAAATAAGGAGTTTTAAGATCCACATTTTTGGATCAAGGAGGCACTTCAATACCTCTATAAAATGCTACTTTGTTTAGCATTTTATCTCACAGCTTTAAGAGGATTTTTGCTCATACTATTCTGATATATATTGTTCTCATATCTGATCGGTGATGCACTGTTGAAGAAGATCTCATGAAGGGTTCGTGACGCAAAGAAGATAGCCTGCACGTCAAGTCTATGGTGATGCTGGAGTAGGCGCTGGAGTAGTGTAGTTTATGCTTTAGTGTGTAATGTACTCCCCTTTGTACTCCTTGTTGATCATCTAGTGAATTGGGTTGACGTGAGTGGCCCCGCAGACGTAGGATTGAGGCTCCGAACTGCGTCAACATTTTCTGGTGCACGGTTCTATTTATTGCTTTTATAATTAATTTCTTTATTCTGTATGGAGTAGATCTTGGAGCTAGTCCAGCTTAATAATTGAATTAAAATTTAGTAGAAACCTTTAGGTTATATCCTGTATTCAAGATCCACGAAGGTTTTTCATTAATAAATGATTAACCACTCAATATTGGGCATTCTCCCATAATGCTACAACTAATCATCACAATAAGAAGCAAAACATGTTTTGACTGAGGTCTTATTAGTTTAATTAGTCATTGAAGTTAATCATAAAAAAAAAAAAAAGTGATTAAGAATATTAAGAATTTAGATTTTGAAGAGATAAGATAGTTGATAAATCATAAAAAAAAATTAAAAAAAAAATAATGAGATTTAATTGGAAAGATTAGTATCGAGAGAAATATGATATTTACATATGTGATAAGTTCATGTGTCCCTCTTAATCTTCACATTATGTTTTACCACTAGACTCGTAAAAATATGGTTTATATCAATTAGGATTTGACAACAAATTACAAATTAAATATTAATTGCATGTGTGCTTTGATACTTACAAGACATTCATAGATTAAATTTGGTTTTGCACAGGTGATAATTGACATCCCTATAATAATATTTGATAATTATTGTGCAATTATATAGATTAGAGTCATATACCAGAGAAGAATTACAGTGCAACTAGAATTGTTAGAGTCATAATACTCACCCTCAAGTACAAGGTGAGGCAGCAACTTGAAGCTTGTCACGTAGAAAAGGAACCGAGAAGTCCGCAAGCTAGTCCTTTGTTGAAATAAAGTTCACCTGTATCTCTCCCTGCGACTACTGTGATAATCAATTTCAACATGTGTATATAGTATGAGTGGAAAACATAATTTTCACACATGTATGTACGTAGCCCCCAAATCATCACAGCATATCTTTAGCACAGGAATATTTTCAATACCAAGCTGTCGTAGAAGTGCGACAATCCACGTAACCTCAAGCACACACATCAGCCAAAGCCTTGTATTCAGCCTCTGTTGAAGGTCGTGCCACAGTCCTCTGCTTCTTACACACCCTTGAAACCAGATTAAAGCTCAGGAACACAGTGAATCCACCGGTGGACTTATCAGTTGGGTATCCGGCCTAATCTGAGTCAGAAAAGGCATGTAGATTAGTAGTCATAGATTTACAGAAGCGGAGGCCATAACTCATAGTGCTCTTTATATACCTCAACACACGTTTTAACTGAATCCAGTGCGCCATGGTTGGAGCATGCATGTGTTGACACGGACGGTTGACCGCAAAAGACAAGTTCGAGTGTGTGATTGTCAGATATTGGAGGGCCTAGCTAAGCTCTTGTACTTAGTTGGATCATCAAATGCATCCGTAGAGCCTTCTACAGCAGAGGAGACCGGGATGGGTGTAGCAAGCGGTTTGCAGTCAGACATGTCAGCCCTCTTTAAAATATCAACCATGTAGCGATGATGTGACAACAATATACCATCAGGTAAGCGAATCGTCTCAATCCCAAGTAAGAAACTAAGAGCTCCTAGATCTAGAATCTTGAAGGCAGCAGACAATTTAGTCAGTAAAACTTTAACCAAGAGTCATCACCCATATTGAGAATATCATCTATATATATACACTAACAAATAGACATGAGAGGACCCTTGAGAGTAAATAAAAAGAGAGACATCTGTTTTAGATGCCCGGAAGCCAACAAAAAGTAAAAAGTCATGTAAGCTATGGAACCAGGTCCTAGGTGTCTGTTTTAGACCATACAAAAATCGCTGCAAGAGACACCCATGATTTTAGACCATATAAAGACCACTGCAAGAGACACACATGATCAGCTATCAACAACAATAGATGGCGCAGACATGATGATCGAAAAACCCTAGCTAGCTGATACCAGATTAGAGCTATATTTTCTGGAATTAAATTATAGCAGAATACAACTAAGTTATATACCAGAGATAGAAGAGTTAGAGTGAAACTAGAATTGATAGAGTCCTAATAATATATACTTTGATAATTGTACATTTGCTAAGAGAAATTTTAGGACTCTTTGTATAAATATAATAAAAAGTGAATACAAAAAAAAAAAAAAAAAAAAAAAGATCATTTAATTATTTTGTAATATCTGTGTGTGGGAATAAAAATTGAGAGTAGAAAATGAAGGTACATGTAGTATTTTCCATATCAAAATTGGTTTTCGACTTTTCATTAGAATAGATTCAATATGTACTATACATTTGTTGCTTATTTTAATTACTTGGCCCATCTAAATACAATGATTATATTGACTATTCAAACATCCCAAACTATTTTGATTTTTTAAATTATTGTTATAAGTGTAAAAATTCTAACTTTTCAGATCAAAAATTCAAAAATTATACATAACTTTTTGGACTATCGTCATTCCAACCTCTCTTGTTGTTATAAGTGTTAAGACTAATTTTGATATTTCAAAATAGTCAAAAGTCCATTTTAAAAAAATTATTTTAACTCTATTAATCCCAAGGTGGATCTCTTCACTTACATGCGCATGCAAAAAGGAGCAAAAATATTTCAACTAGCATGCATAAATCCATATAATTAACACCCATTATCCACAACATGGAGGACCAATTAAGTACATGTAAGCATATGACTTGGTCAAACATATATAATGCCCTTTCCATATTTCCAACCACCATATGCATACAACATAAATTTCAACTGTTTTTGCTTTTACCCATCCAATCCCATGTTTTCTTGTTGGTGCAGCCTTTAGGTTTCAAGATGTTCACATTCTTCCTATATGCATATTAAATATATAATAATAAAGGTATATATGTATAGAACTGTACGTATTGGGTTGGAATTGAATGATAAAAGTCTTGGTCTTTTACCATGATTCATAATATGCACTAACTAGCTACACCCGGCCTTTCATTAAATTTGCTTCTAGAGTGTGAAGTAATCACATTTACTTAGAGGTCTCCATGTTTTTTCAACTTTTTTTAGATGATGAGAAAATTTTTTGATCATTATTTAAGAGTATACATGAGATAAATTCAGCTATATATGTATAATAGCCCATAAATCACACAATTGAGAAATAAATACACTAGAAAGACCCTATACGACGTGCCTAGAGCCGTCGAAACGGTCTCGCGGGGCGGGACGGGCTAAAAAGCCCGCCTCTTAGCAGGCTTGGAATGTAGCCGGCCCGCCCCACCATGCCAAAGCCCGCTGGCGGGGCGGGCTAGCCCGCCAATCAATTTTTTCGCTGTGTTAATTTTTTTTTTTTTTAAATATCACTGTACAATATCCTTGAAAAAAAAAAAGAATCAATGTACAGTACACTAACACAGTAACACTACCTAGTATTGTATTCCTATAAATCTATAATCCTATAAGTTATAACACACTAACACAACTACACAAACCAAAATAACATGTATTAAATACTAAATATATATACAAAATATATATGTATTAGGAGGTCGCGAGCTAAACCCGTGACCCGCCCCGCTTGGACCCGTGACCCAGGCGGGACGGGCTAAAAAGCCCGCCTCCTGACGGATCAAAATTTGAGGAATCCGTACCCCACCTACGGCACACGGGACGTGTCGACCCGGCGGGTAAAACCCATTTTTGACGGCTCTAGACGTGCCCAACTAAGAAGGCTTTAGCAAGAATCGAACTCATGGCCTTCTAGTATGAGAATTATATTTCACTCATTTAATCACCATTCTCAAAGGCCCCGTTTGGTAAAATAGTTAGCCTATATGTCAATATTGGCTTATTTGACTACTATTTACTTTTTGATTTAGTTAAAAAATCAATATAAGTGTTTGGTTAATTAGCTTTTTGTAACTCTAAAATGTTAAAATTTAAAAAGCTTCTTCAAGCAACTTTTTCAATTAGCTTTTTGAAAAAGGAAATTATACCAAACAGCTATCAGCTAACAACTAATTTACCAAACACATTTTTACAATCAGCTAATATTATCAATTAGTTATACCCTCTAATTAACACAATCAATTAACAGCTAACAACTATTTACTAATGAGGACCAAAATCTTTTTTGACCCTTTCCAAAGGTGTGAGTGGGGTATGATTACTCCATTAACTGCTAATAATATGGTGGAAGTTGAACTTAGATTCATAGCTAATAGTAATGCAAACATTAATGCTGCCTTTGATTTTGTTACTCCTCTAGAATAAGACAAGAATATGCGGTGAGTTGACATAGAGTATCATTCATGATTTTCATGATATGAGACGTTTATAGATAATATAATACAATATTTGATTTTCATGAATGTTTCAATGAGAACGGAATCTATTACTACCCTTTTTTTTTTAAATCAATAGTTCTCCAAATCAACTTGACTTAGACATCATTAGCTAAATTCAATTCCCACTAAACTACATTTCTTAAGGCTTAAGCTATAAATTGGATCCTTCAACTTATTTTCTTTTATAACAACCATAAATTACATGATAAGATTAATTAAAATTAAACCGTCAAAATAGGCCATTGTTATACCATGGACCAAGATCCACATTGCATTGTTGATACTAGTCAGAAATTATGTGTTTGCAGTTAACATATTATGTGTTTTAATTAATAAATTATGTGCTTGTAAATAAATCGAAGGCACATAATTAATATTACATTTAACATATTATGTGCCTTCAATTTATCTTCACACACATAATCTGAATGTCATTTTGTACCAGAGTTCATAACACGAGGTGGTATAATTTGCCCAAAATAGGTTAGTCCAATTGTTATGCCATGGACCCAGGTCCAAAACGACGCAGTTTGTGCGTGTGAAAATAACGGTGTTGTTAGTGGCACCGTTTCCCCAACCAATGATTTTTTTGTTAATTATTGAATACAACTCAGGGAGTGAATATTCAGTTTTGTAATTGTGAATATAGAGTTTTTTAATTGTGAATATAGAGTTCTGTAATTGTGAATATAGAGTTCTGCAATTGTGAATATTGAGTTCTATAATTTTGTATATTGAGATCTAAAATTGTGAATATTCAATTCTAAAATTGTGAATATAGAGTTCTAAAATTGTGAATATAGGAAAAATAATTCTGAAGACAAGCGACAAGAAAAGGAAGCAATTTTTTTTTTTAATTTAGACAGCGTTGTTTTGACGCAAAACGACGCCATTTTGGATCCAGGTGCACAACATAATTTGCCAGGGGCAAATTATATCGCGCACCGCGGTGCATAATCGATTATGCACCGCGCGTCAGACACTACAGTGTGTCTAAACCGACACTGTCAAAACGACGTCGTTTTATTTAATGAAAAGAAACAGAATCTTCGCAAAAAATAACTTTGTTCTTCAGTTTCATTTTGTATACACTGCAGTTTCAGTTCAACACAACTACAGTTTCATTTCGATATAACTACAGTTTCATTCAATATTTATACACTCAAATATGTGAAAATGTTATTTAATTTTATTTTATATACACTATAATTTCATTAAAACACAACTACATGATCATTTGAATATAATTACAGCTTCATTGTACAATATACACTCAAATATGTGAAATGTTATTCAGTTTCATTTTATATATATTGTAGTTTTACTTCACCACAACTACAGTATCATTTTGATATAACTGTAGTTTCATTTAGTAATATAAAAATAATACGTGAGCCAGTGTCAGTATAGACACACTGTAGTGTCTGACACGCGGTGCATAATCGATTATGCACCGCGGTGCACGATATAATGACCGTTCAATCGTTATACCCTACACCACGGCGCGCGTAGCACTGTGCGCCGCGCGCCTCCCAAAACGACGTCGTTTTGCGAGGCACGATAGGAAGTTGCTGTGATTATGTGTATTTGGTCACACAATTATGTGTATTTGTTCACACAATTATGTGTATTTGTTCATACAGTTATGTACATTTTTTATACAATTGTGTACATTCTTTTTATACAATTATGTACATCCGAATCAGAAAATTTGTGTGTATTATGTTAAGAGTTAATGTGTATTATGTTAAAAGTTTATGTTTATTATGTATTATGTTAGATTATGTGTATTATCTTTTAAAAAGAGTATGTATATTTTGTTATATAATTATGTACATTCATGTATACAATTATGTGTATTCTAGTATAACATTATGTACATTTTTGAACAACGGGTTTTTTTTAAAGAAAAATTACTGCCATTCACTGGGGCAAAAAATTTAAAAAAAAAAAAAAAAAAATTAAAACGACATCGTTTTGCATCTGGGCGCACAGTGCAACGCGCACTGTGGTGTAGGATATAAATTTCCATGACCGTTTGCCAGGTTAGTCCGATTGGGCTACCCCACCATATAATTACATTGGGTTGGGAGTTAAGTGGTTCATCTCTAATGGGTTGGCCCAACATATTTTTTAAGAAAGAAATCCTAAACTTTATATTAAATTGGAATAAGGATCAAATAGGTCATCGAACTACACACGAAAATGCAATTAGGCCATTGAACTCAAAACAAGTGCAATTGGGTCCCTCAACAACACAAAATGTTGCAATTAAGCTAAAAATGACTTGTTTACCTAATGAGTAGGTTACCATATTAAAATAATATTTTTTAATTTTATTTTAATAATTTAAAATAACAAAACTAAATTAAAAAATTTATTTTTAAAAAAAAACGGATTTTAAGTTTCGTCTCCACTGCCGGAGAGTCGGAGACAAAGAACCAGTCTTCGTCTCCGGCAGCCTAGAGACGAAGAACCTTCTTCGTCTCCGACCGGGGATAAAGAGCTCTTCGTCCCCGGTCGGAGACGAAGACCAGGCTGCCGGAGACGAAGATTGGTTCTTCGTCTCCGGCAGCAAACCTGTTTTTTTTTTTATTTTAAATTTTTGTTATTTTAAATTATTATAATAAAATAAAAAAAAATTATTATTTTAAAGTGATAACCTCCACATCAGCAAGTTAACAAGTAAACAGGTCATTTTTGGTCTAATTGTAACATTTTGTGCTGTTCAGTGGCACAATTGCATTCTTTTTGAGTTCAGTGGCCTAATTGCATTTCCTTGTGTAGTTCGATGGCCTATTTGACCCTTATTCCTATTAAGTTTGTTTTAGTATTTTTAGATTTTATTGAACTCTTATAAATTTATAATTTTATTTTCAGTTAAATGAGAATATGGATGAAATATGGTGTTATAAACTTAAGACAGTGGAGATTGTGGACTAATTGTTGGCTTTTTTGAGTTGCAATTTTATTTTTCATTTAAAAAATATTACTCCGTATTAGTGAGTTCGCTCATTCAACCAGCAACTCAGGACAAGGTAAATTGGGTTGAGGTTTTCTCAATTGTTATGGTATGGACCCGGGTCACTAGGCATGGTGGACTCGGGTCCAAAACGACATTGTTTGAATTAAAAAAAAAAAAAAAAAATTCGCTTCCTTCCTTGCCATTTGTCATCAGAATTTGTTCTTCTATATTCATAATTTTTGAACACTATATTCACAATTTTAGAACTGAATATTCACAATTTTAAATATCAATATACAAAATTATAGAGCTCAATATTCACAATTGTAGAACTCTATATTCACAATTTTTGAACTCTATATTCACAATTACAGAACTATATATTTACAATTTCATAATTTTATATTCACAATTAAAGAACTCTATATTCGCAAATACAAAACTCTATATTCAACAAAACAAATATCATTAGCTGAGTAAACCGTGTAATTAACAGCACCGTTATTCCAGACGCGTGTTTTAGACCAAGGTCCACCTTGCAAAGTAGACCCGGGTCCACAACATAATTTGCCAGGTTTTCTTTTTTGAAAGGTTTTCTTAACCTTTCAAAAATGGCAAGTTATAACGGGCCTTAACAAAGGGACCTCCTATTCATATAGGGGCAAATTATATTATGCACCGCGGTGCATAATCGATAATGCACCGCGCGTCTTTTTTTTTTTAAATGAAAATTAACAGTGTTTATTTCTCCCGTTTCGCACCTTTTTGCAAAAAGTAACTCTGTTATTCAGTTTCATTTTGTATACACTGCAGTTTCAGTTGAACACAACTACAGTTTCATTTCGATATAACTATAGTTTCATTCGATATTTATAGACTCAAATATGTGAAAATGTTATTTAATTTTATTTTATATACACTATAGTTTCATTAAAACACAACTACATGATCATTATGATATAATTACAGCTTCATTGTACAATATACACTCAAATATGTGAAATGTATTCAGTTTCAGTTTATATACACTGCAGTTTCATTTCACTATAACTACAGTATCATTTTGATATAACTGCAATGTCGGTTTGGATATACTGTAGTGTCAGTTGGTGTTTAATATACCAAATAAACGGACTCCGTTAACTCTAACGGCGGGCCGTTTCTTTACTTAAAGAAACGGCGTCGTTTTTGACCGCGGTGCACATGCACCACGGTCTATAATATAACGACTGTCATATAGGTCATGTTTCGTAACTTAGTTAGCTTATTAGTCAATTTTGCTTATTTGATCACTATTAACTGTTTGACTTTGTTAAACATTCAATATAAATGTTTCATTAATTAGCTTTTTGTAACAACTTATTGTTATAAAATGCTAAAATTTTAAAAAAGCTGGTCAAAGCAACTTTTTTGATCAACTTTTTAAGAAAGTAATTTTACATGTAATCAACTATCAGTATGGTTGCAATAGGCGCTAGGCGCTAGTTAGAGCGATAAAGTAGCGCCTAGCGCCTAGACGGTCTATCGCTTAGACGGTCTAGGCGGCTAACTAAAAAACGAAAGCAGTGCATGTGTGTGGTGTATGTATGTCATAATATATATATATATATATATATATATATATATATATATATATATATATATATATATATATATATATATATATATATATATATATATATATATATATATATATGAAAAAAATAGCAAAGTTGAGCCGATCGGGTCAACTCGACTAACCTGATCAAAATGGATGAATTAACTCGGCTGAATTCAGTCAAGTTAGGCGTTAGGCGGAAGAGTTAGGCGTTAGGCAGAGGCGCCTAGGGAAAAAATCGCGATGGTCTAGGAGCGCTTAGGCGGACGCCTTGACCGATTTTTACAATAATGGCTATCAGCTAACAGCTAATTTATCAAATATTTTTCTACAATATAACTTTTTTTTGAAAACACAATATAACTAGTTAAACCAACTAACCCAATCAACTAATAGCTAATAGCTATTTACCAAACACCCCATAATGTTATTTAACTTTCTCCTTTGGCAATATAGTCACCCTTGATTATCATGCGTGGCTTATGTTCATAGTTTGTATGTCTTATCGGACTGCATTCTTATCCTAACTGGTATTTCTTTTTATATGTCAAATTTTAGATTCGTGATGATATACAAGTATAATTTGACATATAGATAATAGATTCTAGGAATAGTGCTCAAATTAGCCATTGAACCATACACAAAAGTATAATTAGACTATTCAATTAAAAAAATACAATTCGATCTCTGAAATAAAACAATTAAAAAGACAATTTTGCCTTCCATTTTAATGTCTAATTCATGATTTAACTAACGGAATATATATATATATATATATATATATATATATATATATATATATATATATATATATATATATATATATATATATAAATAATTAATATGATACCCGGGTTGGACTTCCATTTGGAAGATTATGAGTTCGAGCCTTAGTGGAGGCGTTATTGGTTCTTTGTGTTTCAGTAGGTTGAGAAAGTATATGAACAGATACTACAATGTAATAGAGCCAGTAACTTTCAAAAAAAATCTAATAATTAATATGATAATTAATAAATTAATTACACAAATATTAATATAATTAATTAATAATTATTATGATAATTAAGCTAATAATTATCTTAATAACAGTATAATTATAATTAAACATGGGTATTTGGATTATTACAAAAATATATATATCTCAATTCGCAGTTCTCCTCATCATCCTACCTTAATTTGAGGAGGAGAACCGCGAGTTGGAATCACCTGAGAGCTTAAATTCCTTTATTTATGATCAAATTGGGATCTTAATTTGAAAATGACGAAAATACCTTTAATGATTTCATATTTCAGCGTGTCTTAAATGAAGGAGTGACCGACGTGATAATTTTGACACTAAAACAATAGTTGTAGAGCGAAATTGGTACTAAAATAATAGTCGTGGATGAAAATTGGTAGGAATTAAATATGTGGACCAAAATTGTCATTTTTCTAATACTCGTGTGATCAAAATTGGTATTTGTTCATAAATTAATGATTTTTGTCGTAGGGATTATAATTGTTTCTTTAAATCTTTTTGTAAATCAGTTAGTTTTACAAAACATACCATTAAAGTGTTGCTTTAGGTTGCATTCCATTTCCAATTTCTTCTTAAACTACTGTGACATTTTGTAATTTTAATTCTTAACTTTGATTTATTTCATTTTTAGTCATTAATTTTCCAAAATACTTTAATTTTAGTCAACAATTGTTCTTAAATGAAATAGAGTGAGATTAGATGAAGTTTAAGCAAAATGGTTAGTATATATATTAGATTAAAAGTGAAATGTTTTTAAAAGTTCAGATCTAAAAATAAAATAAATCAAAATCAATATTTAAAAATAAAGATATTATTTTAATTGAGAAATTAAAAATGAAATAAACTCATATTAGTAAAAAATTTTCGAACTAATTATTTTATTCACGAGACTCAAACTTGACATATTTTTCTTTATATACATGTGTACAAAATATGGTTGGACGGAAGAAATTAGGGGGGAAATGAATTGTAATTTTGTGGGAATAAAGTAAGAATTCAAATTATAGTGTTTGGTATGCAGGAATAAGGTAGGGAATTGAAAGGGAATAAGTGATACAATGATTGAAATGTTCCTATATACTAATGATGATGATGATGATGATGGTATTATTATTATTATTATTATTATTATTATTATTTTGCCATACCAAATCACTTCTTCTGGTTTCTGATAGAATTCATGTCTACTGAAGATTTTTTTAATAAAAAAGAGAAAGTTATAATATACTGGACAATAGATTCAAAGTTTCTATCAATCATGAATGAACCAGTAAACATAAGAGAAGAAAAATCTAAGAGGGGCAAAATTATCTTCACACTTTTTTTCTTCTTCTATTGACCGCTGAATTGCAATTCTTTGGTGTGGGGTTGAGCATTTGAAGGGAATTATAATTCGGTGGAATTGCAATTCCCTCCAACCAAACAACGTAATTGTGGCTTCCATTGAATTGCAATTCAACTACATTTAAATTACTTCCAACCATTCAACCAAACATGCACTAATTACTTTGTCCTATAATAGTATGATTATAAATGTGCCTTTCGATTATAATTGGTGTTCGATAAATTAAGAAAAAATAAAGTGAATAATTTAAGTGAGTGAATTACAAAAGGATGAAGACAGCCCCGCCATGAGATTTTGAACTTATCCACTCTCCAACGTAACGTTCATCTACATTCTAAATTTACAAATTACAACCCATTGCAGTCGACCGTTGCCACCAAACCTAATTTCAAAATCAACAAACACTCACCGCTTCGCACCACTCTCATAAACCCCTCTCTCTCTCTCTCTCTCTCTCTCTCTCTCTCTCTCTCTTTATTTCTCTGCAAATTTCTGCAAAGCCCAGAAGAATGGTGGCCAAGGTTTTCAAGAAAACCCCGACGAAGTCCATCAGGGCTCACAAGAATCATCTCCGTCGCGGCCGGAAAAAGTCCCCTATCAAGAACCCGGCAGCGGCGGCTGCCACCGTCTCCTCCGTGGTGGTCGCTTCCATCAACAAGTCCTTCTACACCTGCCGCGGCCGCCTCGTCAAGATCTTCTCCAAGCTCGCCTGCATTTCCGGAACCCCCAAGAAAACCCCCAGAAAACGAGGCTATCACATTCTCGACAAAGTCTCCGACGTCCCGGGGACCGATCTCCGGCGATCCCTGTTCAAAGATGAGAAAGAGAAATCCCTTCCCCCTCTCCTCTCCCCGGGCAAAAACACCATCTTTCTTGATCTAGACGAAACACTGGTCCATTCCCAGCCCAACCCTCCGCCGGAAAAGTACGATTTCATCGTCCGGCCGGTGATCGACGGGGAACTCGTGGAGTTCTTCGTGTTGAAGAGGCCATTCGTGGATGAATTTCTGGAATCCCTGAGCAAGAAATTCGAGATTGTGGTGTTCACGGCCGGGATAAAGGAGTATGCGTCTCTGGTTTTGGATAGGCTGGACAAAAAGGCATTGATTTCACACAGATTGTACAGAGATTCTTGCAAGGAAGTGGACGGCAGATTTGTCAAAGACTTATCGGAGTTGGGGCGTGATATGAAGAGCGTTGTGATCGTTGACGATAACCCGAATTCATACAGTTTCCAGCCCAGAAATGCGATCCCAATCAGGGCCTTTACAAATGATATGGAGGATGGGGAGCTCAAGAGGCTAATGGAGTTCTTTGATGGGTGTGATGGGGTTGAAGATATGAGAGATGCAGTGAAGGGTTTTCTAGCAGAAGAGGAATTCAAGGATGTGGAAGTATAGGTTTTTGTTCCATTGTTTTTGCAATTTTCAAGTTTAGATTTTGGTTGTTTGTTTTCTACTTCATCTCTGGATCGGAGATGAATAGTATTCAATTGTTAAATGTTGAATGGATTGGTGTTCAACCTCACATGGCAAAGGAAATTGGAATAGTGATGATATAGTTTTGGAAATTTCTATCAATTTCTCCACTCTTTCAAGTTTCAATCTTGATGTGGTGAGGGATTCTGGGATTGAGAGAAGAAGATATGAGAATTCTGTACTATTAGCCTTTAACAACTCTACCTTTATTTCTTTCCTTTTTTAGTTTTATTGGCTAGGAAGGAAATTGCAATCACTACTCATGTGTAAAATATGCTATGTAAACTTCACTCAAATCACACATGAGAAGAATCAAACTTATGACCTTTGAACTGCAATCTTAGTTATGTTGGTTAGGCAATTAACTTAGTAACTATAAAATTACAAAAGTTTGAATCTCTAAGCGATTAACAACATCTCCAGGAGGGAAAGAAGACAATAAAGAGAGATCCACCTTGTTGTCATAGTTTCTAGCTAGTCAATCTGCAACTTGATTCTGTTCACGGAGAACGTGGCAGTACACCACATTCCAATTCTATTCCATCCACATCTGACATTCAGTGATAATGATAACCAGAGGGCCATCACTTTCAGAGCAAACGTTAACGACCCAGCAGAAAAACTTGTTAACTTTAAATACATGAATAATTCTCAACCCATTTAGCTATTCCTTTCGGGACATGTTTATTTCAGTATGTGGCTATGAGTTTTATGTACACTATCAGCAGCAAGCAACAATACTTGTGGCATGAAGCAACAAAAGCTTACTAACAAAAGTCATGGATTCCATTATTAACTCCTGATGCAATACCCAAAAGAGATAGTTGCAGTCTTGCAGATGAGCAAATAACTATCCACTAATATAATAGAAAGCAACATTACTTACCCGACAGGCTGCCGGCAATAGGAGGCATGAGGGTGGAAGCGTAATTTTAGATTTTTGAAGGTGTGTTTGGCGGTATAAAATAAAAATGGCCCATGCAAGCCTCGAACCTACGACCTTCGCGTTATTAGCACGACGCTCTAACCAACTGAGCTAATAGGCCAATTGTTTTTAAAATTTTTACATACAAATTTGTATCATATAAGTTAATAGGCTAAAATGCTAAACAAGTTGATATGATCCCATGAGTCCTGAACCATTTGATACATTAACAACCCATCCAATTATACAAAGTTTCCATTTTAATATTAAAATCTATATATCTACAATTTTAATAAGAGCCAATAATGTTAGGCCCTTAATTGGAATAAAAAAATGTTGGTACTACTTATTTCTTAAAATGAATGGTTCATAGTATTTTGATTTTAGTATTTTTAATGATTTTCCTTATTTACCTTTTATTATATTATTTTCTTTCCTTAAATAGCCTTAAATTCTGTTAGTATAAACTTTATTAACGGAATATTCCGTTAACTATTTATTATTCTTAACTTATTATACTTATTAATTTTTATAAGAAAGGTCTTAGGTTCGAACCTCATTCCGATTAGAGTTACCATAATTGTTAAACATATACTACGAATATGTTAAAATGTATTAAAAAAATAAAATATAGAATTTAACATAAACTTTGGTCAAATAATTAGCCCGACTAAATACATAGCATTCAATGATTATAAATCAGGAACTTTGATAATCATTTGATTTTCTTTCATTGAAAAAAAAATTTTCCGTTTAATTAATCTTCTTTTGATTATTGAGAACAAAACTTAATATTTCAATTATGCTTTTATCAATGCATGAAAACTTCTAAAGAAATTTGTAAGTTAATTTTTATTATATTATTATAATAATATATATTGTAACCTTATATTTTGAAGTATTTATTATCATCATCATCTATTGACAGCAATTGTCATTGACAAACTCTCAAAACAATTTGTCTCAATAACGAATGTAAATTTAAAAAAAAAAAAAAAATCAATGACTTCATTATTGTGGATGAAAAGTATGTACACCACTTTATTCAATCGTTATGCTGTGGAACTGTGTCCACCTTGCAATGTGGACACAGTTCTATGTTCATAATTACTGAACTATATGTTCATAATTATAAAGCTATA
Source organism: Ipomoea nil (assembly GCF_001879475.1). Lineage (NCBI taxonomy): Eukaryota > Viridiplantae > Streptophyta > Magnoliopsida > Solanales > Convolvulaceae > Ipomoea > Ipomoea nil. The sequence continues at coordinate 1,448,975 of NW_017619370.1, read as the reverse complement.
TATTCATACATTTTGAACTTCATATTCATAATTATTGAACTCCATATTCACAATTACAGAACTCTACGTTCATAATTACTGAACTATATGTTCATAATTATAAAGCTATATATTCATAATTTTTTAACTTCATATCCACAATTATTGAATCTCTATATTCATAATTACAGAACTGGTAGGAAATATCCCGACCGACATAAGCTTTACCCCGACCGAGTTGCCTTCGTCCTTTCTTCTTTGTCTTTGCAGGTAACAGGTCGGGCTTCATGCGAAGAACCCGGTCGGCGTCCGACCAGGAGTTGCCCGAGTGATAGTGTCGACCACCGAGCGGTAGCCCTTTGGCGAGAGAGCTGGTACAGGACACGTGGTGGCTCTCTACGACGACAGGCAGGGCACCTGGGAGGATGACACGTGGTGGCTACGTGGAGAACATGCCGAACGACCGGAGTCGTGTCTCCGGCACAGCGACTATAAATACCCACAGTAGCTACAGTGTGGAGGACTTTTGGACGATCGATAGGTTGTTGTTAGAGAATCCCGACCGCAGTCAGTCGGTACTCAGAGCAACCAAGTAGATTGTACTTAGGGCCTTTACCGTGATCAATAAAGTCTTTTACTTGCTTTAATTGGTCTCGGGTTTATTTTATATTGCTTACGTAGAATTAGCAGTATCATTTTGGCGCCGTCTGTGGGGACCCGTGCGAGAAAGCAACGTCTTGACGAGCACCCGCTCCCTCTCCAAGCTTGTATCCGTGGGCTCAAAACAACTTCGCCGACGACCAGGCGGACGCAGCGAGTTCATCTGGGCACCACGCCACCCAACAACAAGGTCAGACGGTAGAATTGAATCTCAATCTCTCACCACCGCATCCGTCTAACACATACCCGGTTGCCCAACAACCGGTGAACTACATCCAACCGGGGTACCCAACACCCGGTCAGCCATATCTGCAGCAGCCGGTGATGTATCCCGGCCAATATCCATACCCAGTCCCACCTCCGCCGTATGGGTATTGGCCTGGCCAACCGATGTACTACACTCCCCCGGTTGGGTATCCACCATATACGCCTGCTTACACGGCTCCAGCCGCCGCCCCTCCAGTACAACCGACCGCACAGGTAGAGCCGCAGCGTCAGTCCGCGCCCGGGCTCGACGCTCGGCTCATTCGCGGTTGGGGTCGGGGGGTGCTGATGCGATGGAGGCACCAGGGCTGGCCCAGCAAGCGGCCGAGGTTCCCGTCCAAGCGGAGGACCCCGAAGAAACTGCCCGAGCGGCAGCTTTTAATCGTCTTCGACCGGAGATGCGTCAGCGTTTGGGACCCCAAGACCCGAACCGCCAGCAAGACGTACAGATGCAGGAGGCCAGCCAGGAGGCTTCATCCGGGTATAGCGGGTCGAGATCTCACCGACGGCGACGCGCTCGGGATACAGCCCAAGCTGCTCAAGCCGCCGAGCTCAACGAGACCCGAGGATTACTCTATAACCTCCAGGCGGAATTTGCGCAATTCAGAAACGCCCACTCTGCAGCAACCCCGGTTGGACAACCGACCCTGCATCAGACGCCTTTCACAGCGGCGGTAATGGCTCAGCCTTACCCGCTCGATTTAAAGGTCTCGGGAGAGAAGAGTTATGATGGCCGGACAGACCCTGAGGCTCACGTCAACGATTTCTACAGCAATATGACGCTGAAGGGTGTGTCAGACGCCGTAATGTGCAGGGCTTTCTATTCCACGCTTACCGGTCGAGCGGCGGAGTGGTTCCGAACTTTGCAGCCGGGTTCGATCGACAGGTTTGACACCTTGGCGGTCAAGTTTGTGAGGAAGTTTATCACTTCCAAAGTGGTGAGGAAGCCTTATATGTATCTGGAAAAGGCCAAGCAACTTGAAGGCGAGAGCTTGACCGACTTCCTCACCAAATGGAAGGCGGCGGTCGGGGAGGTCGAGCCCATGGATGATGCGACCGCCACTCACATGTTACACATCTCTCTCCGGGCGGGGTATTTATATCAGGATTTCATTTTACACCCCCCGGCCACGTATGAGGAGGCCCTTCGAAGGGTCACAGATTATGCCAATGCTGGCGAGGCGAACGCCGTAAAGCGCTCGCAGGAGGTCGGGTCTTCATCCCGTAAACCGGCCGGCCGGGCGGAACACCGATCGGGTGACGACCATCCCCGATCCCGCACCAGGACTGGTGAGTTTACGGCCTTGAATCGATCAGCAGCGGAGGCCATGCAGTATGCCCAGTCTTGCAACCTCATCAAGCTTCCCCATCCCGATCGAGACGGTCCTGACAAGAGTAAGCATTGCGCTTACCACCGATGTGCTGGGCATGACACTGAAGAGTGTACCCACTTGCTCCAACTATTGGAGGATTTGCTCAATCTTGGGAAATTGGACAAGTGTGTGGGGAGGAGAGAGGACCCCAAGAGGAATACCGATCGGAGAGATCAGCGGCGTTCCCATTACCGCTCCGATCGGTCAGGTCAGGACCAAAGAGACGATCGAAGAGATGATCGTCGCGATGACCGACGGGACCCTGACCCTCCATCTAGCAGCCGACCAGCAGGAAAGCAGACCATCCACGTTATTTTCGGTGGATTGGAAGACGCTTCCCGACCGCGAAGTAATTGCCCGGTCGCTATAGTGGATTCCCGGGAGACTGGGAAGAGGCAGAAGATGGAGCCCATAACCTTCACCCTCGAAGACCAACCTAGCAGCGGTGACCACGGTATGGAGGCGCTCGTGGTCACGATTGACGTTAAAGGGGCGGATGTCCAGAGGGTTATGGTCGACACTGGCAGCAGTGTGAACGTCCTGTATTTGGACGTCTTTGAGAAACTTGGCCTTGACAGGAAGGAGCTGACTCCGGTCGGTGTACCACTGTCAGGTTTTACCGGGGCTCTGGTTTACCCCGAAGGAAAGATAACGCTCCCGGTTGAGATCGGCACACCCCCAAAGTCGATCAAGATGGAGCTGGAATTTGTTGTGGTCAACCTCCATTGCGTCCACAACATTATCTTGGGCCGACCTGCCATTATGAAGATCGGTGGGATAATTTCTATGCCCCACCTGTGCATGAAATTCCCCACCCCTAATGGGGTCGGTGTAGTCCGCGGCGACGTCCAATCCGCCCGGAAGTGTTACACCCGAGCGGTCAACAGACGCGACTCCGGTCCGTCTTCCCGGGTGAACACCATAGCCAAGGAGGAGACTAAGGATCGGAAGGAACAACCTGAGCCTTCCGAAGAGATAGAAGAAGTTCCCATATCCGAGGACCGACCGGATAGGAAGATTAAGATTGGCCGGGCCCTCACCCCCTAGCTTCGAGCGGAAATCTTAGCCATACTCCGGGAGTATGCTGATATCTTTGCGTGGGGGCCCGAAGACATGCCCGGGATCGATCGATCGGTAATCTGTCACAAGTTAGCCGTCGATCCAGCAGCGAAGCCTGTCGTGCAAAAGACCCGGCACCTTTCTTCCGATCGCCGCGAGTTTGTCAGAGAAGAAGTTAAGAAGATGGCGGCGATCGAGCACATTCGACCGGTGATCTATCCCGAGTGGGTGGCCAATATTGTTCTCGTTCCTAAACCCCCAGCTTGGAGGATGTGCATCGATTTTACCGACCTCAAGAAAGCCTGTCCGCTCGACCCGTATCCATTACCGAGTATACACCAGATGGTCGACGAGACGGCCGGGGCCGAGTTAATGAGCTTCATGGATGCATTCAAGGGTTATCACCAGATTATGATGCACCATGAAGATGAAAGCAAGACCGCCTTCGTGACCCCGGACGGGCTGTATTGCTATCGAGTGATGCCATTCGGCCTCCGGAACGCGGGAGCGACCTACCAGAGGATGGTCAATATGCTCTTTGCCGATCTGCTGGGCCGAACGATGGAAGCTTACATTGATGATATGCTGGTCAAGAGTCGGGACCGATCCGACCACACTCGGGACCTCCGGGAGTGCTTCCAGATCATGAGGAAGTACCAGTTGTGGCTGAACCCGACGAAGTGCACATTTGCGGTTCAGACCGGCAAGTTCCTCGGCTATATGATGACCAAGAGAGGAATTGAGCCCAACCCGGCCAAAGTGAAAGCGATTCTGGACATGCAACCACCCTCTACCGTTCGGGAAGTCCAGCAATTGACCGGTCGGTTGGCAGCCCTCAACCGGTTCCTCTCCAAGCTAGCCGAGCGCGCTTTACCTTTCTTCAAGGTATTGTGAAAGGTTAATGGATTCGTCTGGGACGAAGAATGCCGAGCGGCTTTTGATGAGCTGAAGGAGTATCTCATGTCACCAATCGTGCTCTCAAAGCCCGAGCTCGGAGAAGAGCTGGACGTGTACCTCGCCGTCTCCGATCGTGCCGTAAGCGCAGTATTGTGCCGAACCGATCTGGAAGGGGTCCAGCGACCGGTGTACTATGTAAGCCACGCGCTACATGGTCCCGAGCTCCGGTACTCCCGGTTAGAGAAGGTCGTCTACGCCTTGTACATTGCCGCGAAGAAGTTGGCTCCCTATTTCCAGGGTCGAGCAATTCGCGTGTTGACCGATCAGCCAATCGGTCCAGTCCTCCGAACTACTTCCTCATCCGGTCGCCTAGTCAAGTGGGCGTTAATGTTGACCCAGTATGCGATCGAATACCGACCGAGACCAGCTATCAAAGGTCAGGCCCTTGCTGATTTCTTGGTCGAGTGCACCGCCCGGGATACCCGACCCCCGAGGTCGCGGATCCTGAGGCTGAATGGTGGTCGCTGGCTACTGACGGGTCGAGTAGCAAGAAAGGAGCAGGAGGAGGAGTGGTGGTCACGAGCCCGGAAGGATTTAAAGTTTATTTTGCTCTCATGTATCAGTTCCACCCGACCAATAATGAAGCCGAGTACGAAGCATTTGTTAATGGCTTACAGTGCGCTCGGGACTTGGGGGCTGAATACATCCGAGCTCAAACAGATTCTGCGCTCGTGGTCGGGCAGGTCCTCGGAGATTATGAGGTCAATGGAGAGCGTCTGCAATTATACCGGGACCTAGCCCTAGAGAAGCTTGCTCAGTTCCGGGGGTATACCGTCCGGCATATACCCCGGAACACATGTCGAAGATAGCTCGGATTTTGGTGATCCCGAGACATAGTATCCATCGCCTACCGGTCAATCCAATCCAGCCGGTAGAAGATAATTGGATCACCGATCTGAAGGAGTTCCTCGAGCACGGTCGACTTCCAGACGACCCCCAACGTGCTCGAAAGGCCAAGCTTAGAGCCCCGAGGTTCCAAGTCTTGGACGGTCGTCTCTACAGGCGATCGTATGGAGGCCCTCTTATGCGTTTCTTGACCGCATTTGAGGCAGATTTAGTCATGAAGGAATTGCACTCGGGAATTTGTTCTTCACACCAAGGAGGCCGATCGTTAGCCCGTCGTATCATGCTGATCGGGTACTATTGGCCGTCCCTCCAGCTAGACTGTGAAAAGTTAGCTCGGGAATGTGAGACGTGTCAACTGTTTGCCCGGATGCCTGGACGACCGGCAACTTTCTATCAGCCGATCACGACTGCAATTCCCTTTGCTAGGTGGGGGGTAGACATCTTGGGCCCCTTCCCCCAGCTCTCTGGTCGGAGAAAGTTCGTCATTGTCGCCATCGATTACTTCTCAAAGTGGATAGAAGCTGAGCCCTTAGCCACGATCACTTCTCAGCAGTGTGCTCGGTTCCTTTGGCGCAATGTGATTTCCCGCTTTGGTGTGCCCGTGCATCTCATCAGCGACAACGGCCGCCAATTCGTAAGCCAATATTTTCAGAACTTCTTGGCCACGATCGGGACGACTCACGTCCGGTCGTCGGTAGCTTACCCGCAGGGAAACGGACAAGTGGAGAACGCTAACCGGACGATTTTGGAAGGTCTAAAAAAGAAGTTACACTCGGCTGGTCGTAGTTGGGCCGATGAGTTGCCATATGTCTTGTGGACTTATCGGACGACCCCGAGGGAAGCTACTTTGGAGACCCCTTTCGCCCTGGTTTATGGAGCAGAAGCCCGGCTCCCGATCGAGGCTTGGATCCCGACCGATCGAGAAAGAACTTACAACGCGGAGGAGAACGAACATGCGATGGTCGTGGATCTCGATGGGGTCGAGGAAAATAGAGAGCTAGCCGCTCGGCGTATGGCCGAGTACCAGAAGCGGGTCAAGAGTTCGAAAGATGTTCGGGTCAACCCTCGTTACTTTCAGGTGGGAGATTACGTTCTACGACGAAGGGAGGCCAGTCAACCTTTGGAGGGCGGAAAGCTAGCTCAAAATTGGGAAGGGCCGTACATCATCAGTGCCATCATACGGCCAGGTACATACCGACTGGAGACAACAACTGGTCGAGTAATTGAGGGGACTTGGAATTCCGAGCACCTCGTTATGTTTAGGCATTAGCCTATTTTTTTGTAATCTTTGGACGAAGTGGGGGCTCGACCTGCGAGTTAGTCCCGGTCGTCATATGTAATCAGATTTATGATTGTAAATATTTATTTAACCGCCTGCGAGCGGGAAGGTTTAATGTATATACGATCGGTGATTGCTCGACCGCATGCATGCGGCGGCCCGGTCGGTTATTTTCTTTACCTTCAGTGCACGCAGATCAGTTCATCCTCAAGTTACATCGACCGGGCGAATCTATCGACCGGTCAAATGCGCTCCACATCGGCGGACATTCGAGTCGCGCCACTGATCGGGGAAGCCAGGAGCTCTCCGCACAATTCCCCGATCCGTCCAACTTCTTTCCACTATCGCACCCACTCGTGCCTCGAGCGCACAATAGTGTGGGGGCTGGGATGAAGGAAGTATCTATAGGCCCGTCGCTCGGATATATCCCGACTGTGGAGGCTTACCTGTTTTCAAAATTTCGTCAAGGCCTGGAGATCGGGTAAACTCGATCGGGTCGGCCAGTTATACGACGGAACCTCAGATGCACGACCGGGCCATAAGGCCTTAAGGTTGAACATCGATCGGGTCGAGTATTGCGAAACCGGGCCAGAGGGCCGTGAGGTCGAGAGTCTACGATTGGAGTGTGCACGTTGAAAACAAAAGTGTAAAGCAAAAAACGAAAGGCGCAAGTTGGATCAAAAGGGATTATTATTAATCAAAATGTGCCCGGTACAACTCGGGACCGGGCTCCCGATTAGGCGTTTACAAAAGAAGAAAACAAAACCGGCCGGCTTCATTTCTTTGCGGCTTCGGCAGCGGTCGGATCGGCAGGCTTTTCAGCAGCAGCCCCGCTTGGGCTGACGATCTCGATCTCCGGATCATAGGGGTCCAGCCCGGGGTCGGGGACCTCAGTCGGGAGGGTGGTCAAGACCAGCTCAAGGTCTTCGCCTTCGAGTGCCTCCCTCATGTTGGCCTCCGTTCTTTCCCTCATGTCCCTCTGGCTGCTGTTGTAGGCCCAGTGACCGAAGGACCAGAAGAGCTCATCCGCAACGGCGTTCTTTCGCATTTGCCGAATGAAAGCCATCCCGGGCTCGACCTCCCGAAAGAAGTGCTCGATTGCAGCGGTCGGGTCTGTGCTTCTTTTGACCGCTTCTTCCTGAGCCTCCTTCTCCTTCTGCAGCGCCTTCGACAAGGCGCTCCGGTCGGTCCGAGCCTTCTTCAGTGCTTCCTCGGCCTTCTTCAGCTCGGCGGACATCTCCTCCAGCTCCTTGAATCGCCGGTCGGCGACCTTTTTGAGCCGTATGGCCTCAGTGGCCAACAGCGCCTGGCCATGAAGGGTCGCCCCGACCCGTGATGCCTGCAAAGATAGGCATGTTAGTTCGATTGAAGATCCTTCACATAAAAACGAAAGAGGGAAAACTCTTACCTCGGCCAGCTCGCGACCGAGCCGTTCTGCCAGTTGGGTCGGGCTCAGTTTGGTCAGGTCTATCTCGACCGGCGTCAGATTGACGATCCGAGATAGCACGGAGGCATCAGCCATGACAGACCCGACCGCCGGGCTCGGGCTCTTCTCGGTCCTTTGCCTCTTGCTCCCGGCCGCATCCTCGACCGCTCTCTCCGACACCTGTCCCTTCGGCTTACTGGTCACTCGGGTGACCAGGGTGTCCGAGGCGTCCAGGACCCCCCCCCCCCCTCATCGGTGATGATCGGGATGGGGCACAAGGGTCGGGCAACCGGGATGGAATCCCCTCCCGAAGACCCAGCAGTTGTCTTCTTCTTCCCCAAAGTTATCTTCGTTCGGGGAGGAGACTTCGGAGCTCCGCTGTTAAAGCGTTTTGGCGCCATATCTGCAAAAGAAATAACTACGTTAGCTCGGGGGTAAGTTCATTGCTCGGGGAGTTACGAGCGGGGAGGTTAGTTAAGGATAAACCTGTCTTCTTCCGTTTACCCCGAGCAGGAGGACCTGCTACCACCACGCCCATCGGCACGGGCTTATACTTCTCCTTCAGATCGTATACCGGGTCTGGTAACCGGGCGGCTGCAAGGCTCTCTGCCGATTGGAAGATCTTATATTCGTGGATCTCGCTTGAGATCCGGACAGCAGCTTCCCGAAGAGCCGGAGTCTCGACCGGCGTGACTTGTTTCCTAAAACGGGTGCTCCAGACTCTGTCGATCGGGAGGATCCAAGGGTCGTATTTGACCGAGAAGATCCTCTTCTTCCACCCTTTGTTGTTCTCGGGCAGGCCTGAAATCGAGCACTTTCCCTCTCGAGACTGCACCATCAAAAACCCACCTCCGTAGTTGCCCGAGAGGACCTTCACCTGATAGAGGTAGTTGAAGAGTTCCATCGTGCAAGGTACCCTATGCCGAGCACAAATCTGCGGAAAGCACGCTATGATGCGATGTGAGTTCGGGCAGATTTGGGCTGGCATGACCTGGTAGTAGCCCAGGAAAGCGGTCAAGATGGCCGTGAATGGGAAGACGACCGGGACCAGTAGGGAGTCGTAGTGCATCCCGATCCACTTGCCCCGGTGATGATCGATAATATTCCCGAGCCTCCGACTTGTGTCGAACTCCACTCGACCGCCTAGTCTTTCTGCGATCCGCGCAGCTTCCCCGTGCGTCAGTTCACTCATTTGTTGGGCGACGCTCTCGCTGTTCAAATATACGAACCCGTCATCCTTGCTGGTCCCCGGTTCGGTCACCTCTTCCTCGACCGGGTCGTTCCTGCCCGGAAAATCGTCTCCTTGGGGAACGGTTTTCGGATGATCCCCTATCACCCGGGTAGGCGTTTCTCTTACGACCCCACTTTTGCGGCCTGAGTTTCCCGAACTGCTCGAGCCCGATCCCGAAGAGTCGCTTGTGCTCGAGGATCCCTGCTGCTCGGGGGCTCGCTCGGGAGCCTTGCCCGGTCGTTGAGCGATTTCAGGAGAGTCGGGCATGATCTCTATCTCCTCGTCGCTAATCTGCTCGAAACCATGGTCGTAGTCCGCGACCGAGATGTTTTGGCTATCCGAGTCCGACATGAGGTTCTACCTAAATGTCGGTCGGGGTTAGTACAGGGTTCGGGAAGTTAGTTCGAAGTTAGTTCTACCCTACTCCTACGCCAAGTTAAGAATGAAGAAAAGATAAGGGGTTAGGAGTTTACCGGTTGATAATACTTGGAAGGAGATTTGAAGCTCGCTTTGCTCGATCGGATCGTTGAACTGCTGCTCGGGACTCTCAGAGGGTACCGATTGCTTCAGTGGATTGAGGAAAGTTCAAATGAAGGCCTCAAGGGCCTATTTATAGGGGAGCATTTAGGCGGGAAAACAAGTCCACTTGCGTGATACGACCCGCACTGATTCCGAGGCGACCGTTACGGTCGCCGAGGCCGGCAGTGGTCGACACGTGGCGGGGGAAAGAATGATAGCTGGCCGGTCGGTTTGATGGCCGACGTTTGGGCTTCTTCATCCCGTCCCGTTTTTTCCCGGACGGTCAAAAAGACCCGGGCTGGGGGGCTTTTGGTAGGAAATATCCCGACCGACATAAGCTTTACCCCGACCGAGTTGCCTTCGTCCTTTCTTCTTTGTCTTTGCAGGTAACAGGTCGGGCTTCATGCGAAGAACCCGGTCGGGGTCCGACCGGGAGTTGCCCGAGTGATAGTGTCGACCACCGAGCGGTAGCCCTTTGGCGAGAGAGCTGGTACAGGACACGTGGCGGCTCTCTACGACGACAGGCAGGGCACCTGGGAGGATGACACGTGGTGGCTACGTGGAGAACATGCCGAACGACCGGAGTCGTGTCTCCGGCACAACGGCTATAAATACCCACAGTAGCTACAGTGTGGAGGACTTTTGGACGATCGATAGGTTGTTGTTAGAGAATCCCGACCGCAGTCAGTCGGTACTCAGAGCAACCAAGTAGATTGTACTTAGGGCCTTTACCGTGATCAATAAAGTCTTTTACTTGCTTTAATTGGTCTCGGGTTTATTTTATATTGCTTACGTAGAATTAGCAGTATCAAGAACTATATGTTCATAATTATGTTCACAACTCTATATTCATAATTATAGAACTATATGTTCATATTTTTGAACTATATATTCATAATTATGAACAGTTTTGGAACCGTGTACACCTTTGTCCACCTTGCAAGGTGGACACGGTTCCACATCATAATTTTCCCACTTTATTGCTCTTATTACTTAAATTAAAAAATAAATTAGTAGCTACAACAAAAAATAATATATATGCATTTAATTAATTTAGAATTAGATGTCTCACAACACATGAAACATGTAGGGAAAAACTACCACTACCAAATATCAACATGTGCTTGTAAGATAAAGAGTTCATAGCACAACTAAGATCTCAGTCATATACACAATAAGACAAATCTAAAACTTCATACACCATAATCTCATTGTATGATGAACCCCTCTATGATACTACTAATAAACCAATTGCACATGAGTACATGACACACTACCAATAAAAATAAAAAAAAATAAAAAAAAAAAAAGAAGACATGTACTGAAAATGAAAACAATAAAATTTTAAACCAAAAATAGTATTTATTTAGACTATCGCTTTTAGACTTAGTACTTAGATTAACGTTATTACAAAGTTGCAAACATTTATTTCTGTGACAGTTATATATAATCAATCTCTCATATATTATCTTGAATTTATATACTTTAAATTACCGATTTAAATAAACAAATTCAACATTTATTTACCTATTCATGAACATCTTCTATATAATATTACATTGATATACTTATTTAAAAATAAGTATTGGGCATTATCCTATTCGCGCAAAGCGCGTAGAAACACTAGTCTTTTTAGTATTATTGTTAATGTTAATTGTGTTGTAAAATCTTATTATGGACATTATTCTGGCATTAATAACATGATTTGTAACAGCTTAGTATTTATGGAATGTTATGTAATAGCTGTCAAATATAGATATGAATGAGATGATCCTCTTCTCTTAGTATCTCTATTTCTTAGCACGTTATCAGCACTTTGCTTTACATCCTCGTTGAACCTAAACGGAAGAGTTTGTCCATCATAAGTGCTTATGCGACAAGCATCGGCCATCCGAACATTGGCCTCCACCGACGACCTGAGTATCGTTCAGGGGAAGCAGAATTGAAGGCGATGAGAAACAGTCTGAGTTTCCCCGACGTCCATCTACGGCCGGCGTCGTCCCTCTGGCGGAAGCCGTCTGCGAAGGCAGAGGCAATCCAGATTGAAAAGTTCCGCGCATCCCTCGACTTCTCCGGCAACGAGGAGGGCTGTGATTTTTTCCTGGAGCAGGTTTCGGCCGAGACAGGTCAACGTTTTTCCAGCGCCGACGGTCACTTTTCCGGCGATCTGTTCGGCTCAGATGGGCCGATCTGCCGCCGTCCGACTTCATATTAACGACGAAACACTGGGAATTGGAACTCTGGATGCAAGCGAAGTAATTAGATCCAGGAAAGGATAAATTAAAGTTGCATTTTCCCGTATACAGGTTTTACATTTTCAACTCATAATGTTATTCAATTATCCTAATTTGAGTGCTTAACATGATGTTTATCCCTACGTGCTGTGCTTAACATTGACTAATTTATCTAACTAGTCAATGTAATTTTTGCTTTTAACCTTACCAACAAAAGCAATGTGTTAAAGATTTAATCTATATCTAATGCATGTAGCTAGTATCAGCTTGAGCTTTTCACACTATTTTATCAATGCTAATTGTCACCATGATTTTGTCTCGTGATAAGATTTTATATGATTTATATAGTCTTGAAAATATTATACTTTTACACAGTGACCTAGTTGGCATATTTGTTAGACTGGGTTAATAAGGATTCAAAATTTTATGACATTTGCAAGTTATCTATAAATTTGTGAGGCTAAATATTTCTTTTGGAATTCATGTAGAAGATGTTAATTGAGTTACGTTGTTTGTTGGACTATCTTGTATAAACGTTAAGTTCTTTTCATACAAAAGTAGAGCTATATGTTGGGATGATGTGGTTGTGTTATGCATCAGTGTATCATGCTCATGAATCATGCAAGATTCTTTGCTAATTCAAATAGTATTTGAACCCCTTCAGAAATTAATTAAGTCTAAATAGCAACCTTAGTCATTGCTAGAAACCTCACTGTATGAATATGCATATTTAAAGCTATGTTGAATCATTTCATCATTCAATAATTTCATAATTCCAAAGAAGCTGAGTTGAGGTGCTTAAATGTTCCGTAGTGATTTTACGGTGTCTAGAAAGAATGATCTTCACCCATAGTATTTGAAAATTTTGACTGGCGCGGTCTGAAAAATAAATTTGTGAAAAATACTTGTTGAACTCTTGTTGGCATGAATTTTTTTTTCTGGAAAACCTAGACTTGTGATATTTGATGTCCATAAAAATATTTTGTTCAAAATATGCTTTGGTTGTTCCAGAAAAATTCTATAAAGTTTACACTGCCAGTTTTTTTTCTGCCTGGCGCAGTGTTAGGAAAATTTTTGGAAAAAATACTTCTAGACCTTGGATTGGCTTGAAAATTTTTATGTACAATCTAGACTTGATGTACTTTTTATCTGGTAAATTTTGTGTCAAAATGGGTTATCGTTTTTCCCCTGAAAATTTGCAATCCAGGTCAAAATTTTGAAAATTTTCTGCCGGTTTAAGCTTGGATATCTTGCTATTTTGTGATGTTTTCATGCTTGTATGAAACTATGAGATAAAATGAGAACTTACTTGGAAAAGTGCTGTTTTTGACTCCCTGAAATAGGAATGAATGGGCTTGGCAGCGAACATGTGCTCGTTATCCTTCGGCGAACGGTGCTTCTCTCATTTTATTTTCTAATAATTTATGAATTAATGAAATATCTCTTGTCATGTCATACCTTGCGTGTACCAAACATGATACTCTTTATTTAAAATGGATGTGCATGACGTAATTGAGATTTTGGTGTCCAAGACATAAGGGACAATTATATCACATATTGCATATGCTTCTCTTTTATTGACAACATTTAGCATATAATCTCTTGATTAGGCTCATATAAGAGAATTTGTTACTTCTCTTGTTGGCAATTAATTATTTGCTATAGGCTACTGGAAACATGGTTTTGTTAGGTTGCACATGTTGCTACACACCCTATGTTTTAAGAGAGATTATAGCTTGAATTTTTAGACATAGCATTGCCCAGAAGGCGACAAGTCATAGCACTAATTAGAATATAACAGCACTAGGACAATCTCCTAATGAAAATTGACTTAGTATTTATTTAGACGTCAATTGATTATTTGTCCAAGTTCAAGCTTATTTATGGTGCTAGTCTTTATTTTAGAAATCCTTTTACATGAGTCTCGGACATTGAAATAAATCTCAAATTTGAGCACTAATTTTATTTGTCACTTATTTATGCCTAATTTTTCCCAGATGGTAAACACTAAGAGCACTAATTTTATTTGTCATCTTTTGGTCTAAACCCTCGATTATGAATATTCCATTGGAATATACACTTTGAGTTTTAAATCTTCCCAACTTGACAATGTGTTTGGTCTTTGGACTATTTTTTTTAATAAGTTTTGACAAACTATGAATATGGGTTGATCTTTGAGTGATTAAACGACTCATCACTCGTGAATAAAGTCTGCAACTCCTATTTTTAATACTATGCAAAAATGTTATGTGCTTAACCGCCAAAAGTGAGTCACATCATGTTGGTTTGCCTGAAGCAAACAAATTGTTAATACTTGATAATATTTCATCATCTATACTTCTTTTGGCGTTTAATCTCCCTAAGATTGTCGAATGTTCCTGTCATTTTCGTTCAATGTGTATGTTTGCCCTATCTAATTTTATATCTCACTTGTGGTAAATTTCATATACATTTGAGAACTTATTGTGTTGCGATAATCTTTACATTTTAGAGACCCATTTCTTTAATTATGGCATGAGCAATTGGGTCACTTAGGGCAAATATAATGAGTTAGATATTAGAATTTCTTATCCACATGAGTATTTTATAGAGCATGTGTGAAGGGGAAATTACTTAAGTATCTATTTTGGGGATATACTTTTGTTTTAAATCCAAATCTAACTCGGTGCATATCACAAATCAATCCCTCAAGGATTGTTATGAACCTAGTACATGGTTTCAAAATAAACATTTCCCTCTCTGTGTTATTATTTCAATATCACCACCACACCGTACCTGTAAAAAGGCTACCACAGAAGCCTCCATCTCTTGAGTAATTAATACCAAGAGCACATGATAGCTAGGAAACCGATACATATCCTTAGGTATGTTAACTGCATACTTAATTAATGAAGATCGTTTCTCGGCATTAGGGGGAGAAAAGAGTTCAAATTTAATAGAATGCCAAGAAATTTCATAGAATGAAAATATCTTCATTATTTAAATCCATGTACTAGTTAGACTGAATTGGAAGTTCAGAAAATAATATATTTGCGATATTAGCAAATAATCTGCCAAATACATCTATTGACCATATTGATCATAAAAGAGTGACTAGGTCTATGTACCTTCCCCAAGTTGGACCAAATAAATCAATCGATACTCCTTGACGCCAGAAGTATATATAGGAGATCCATCGGTGTAAGAGATAAGACTCATTATACTAGATCTAGTAAATAAACATTGTCACTCTTGAAATAACATTGAATAATTTAGTCCTGGAGACGCTCGTCCAGATGACGAGAAACCCTAGACAATTTATAGGTGCACCAAACAAACACAATACTAGGGATGCGGAACGACCAGATCAAAATATCAAAAAAGGTTATAGTTGTCGACAACACAATTGCCATTACAAATTGCTGGTTATATGATAATCTGGATCCAGAATTAGGCACCGAAACTCCGGAAGTGTTATGACTATTTAACATATAAATGAGCAATTAAGGCATATCTCGACTCGCTAAAATGAATTAATTCTCTTTATAACAATACATCGTTGTGCGTTAACCCTGAAGGTTACAAATGGGTGTGTGCATGAAAGAGAAATAAGAATAACGAGGTGATAAGATATGAAGCGAGTTTGTAGCCTATGGGTTCACGCAGAGACCCTTAATTAATTTAATCAAATATACTCTCTCATGGTAAATGACATTAACTTCCGCTACATAATACAATTGGCAGAATAATAAATTTAGATATGCAGTTAAATTTATTTTGAGAAATCCCTGATGGATTTATATTTCCCCGATATGAGGATTTATTTAAGTATTATTATGTGCCATTACTCACTCTTTAAAGAGTTGCGAATGGTGTTATTATCCTCATATAGAAGGGATAATATGTACCATTATGTACTCAATAAAGAGTTGATAATAGACCTATTTATTATCTCAGTCAATATTGATGGTATAAGCATCAATGAAATATCTAAAAAGCTTGATAAAGAGTTGATAATGGACTTATTTATTATCTCAGTCAATATTGATGGTATAAGCATCAATGAAATATCTAAAAAGCTTGATTATATCAGTTCATGTCTAAAGACGGAGATTTTGAAACAAAAGCTTGGGAAAGCTAAGTATTATCTCGACTTGGAGATCGAGTTTTTCCTTGAAGTTTTTTTTATATACACCAGTAAGCCAATATATAATGGGCTACTTGAGTACTGGTTATTATTTTTGTATCCCCATAATGCCAAGTTCCAAAATGGGTTGTACTATATTTACCCCCATTGTCCTATAAAGGGACAATAAAGATTGTGTTGCATAAATGATAAAATGATATATAATGAAATCCTTTTGACTAGACATTATGATGTCAATATTATATCCACGTGAGCTCCAGAAGACTCACGAGATTATTATAGAGTATATTCATTCCATTGACAGTTGTACATATTTATTTACAAAATTCATCTATACATTTTGGAAATTTAATGTATGGACTTAAAGATTGTTATCTTGAGGGGGGGTATCATTTTACATGAATCAATCCTGAAGATTGGGTCTTGACGACTAACAGTTGTACTCTTTTTACTTAGTTAAATTTTTCCCCACGGGATTTTTTCCTTAAATCTAAGGTTTTTAATGAGGCAGCTAATCTAAAATAAGAATACACATACATCATGTACTCTTTTCCTCAACTAGTTTTTTTCCACTGGGTTTTCTATTGAGGTTTTTAACGACGCATGAGTATGATATAGTAATGTAAATGGGAAAAAGTTGCAAAATAATTACTTAAGTAGACAAACCCCAAAATCCTGAAGATTATGCCGATTGTGCCCTAAAGGCTTATGGTTGTACTCTTTTTCCCTTAACTAAGTTTTGTCCACATGGTTTTTTGAAGTTAAGGTTTTTAATGAGGCAATCAGTACAATATATGTTCTTACAAATATCATGTACTCTTTTCTTCAACTAAGTTTTTCCCACGTGGTTTTCCTAGTGAAGTTTTTAACGAGGCATGGATATATATATTTTATATTCCTTTTGTTTAGGTTTTTCACACGGGGTTTTCCTAACAAGTTTTTACGAGGCAGGATCATATCAAAGTAATGTCCAAGGGGGAGTGTTGTAAAATCTTATTATGGACATTATTCTGACATTAATAACATGATTTCTAATAGCTTAGTATTTATGGAATGTTATGTATTAGCTGTCAAATATAAATTATATATACTTTGTAATCTTGTTGAGAATGTACCGATGAATGAGATGATCCTCCTTTCTTCCTTATCTCTCTATTTCTTAACAGATTGATGGTTGTTGTCATTAATAGTTAATAGTAATAGCAATAAGCGAATTGGCGAAAAAAAACCGCCTATTATTATTATTATTATTATTATTATTATTATTATTATTATTATTATTATTATTATTATTATTATTATTGCATGTGATATTAAATGGGTATGTAATAGGAGCTTACCTATTTGAATTTACAAAATTAATGAATAATAATGTATTATTGACTTATTTAAATTGATTAATTCAAATGCATTTACATATATATTGTATTTGAGTGAATTTGTGTTAAAAATAGTATATGTCACTAATAAATTGATGATGATGATGATGATGATGATGATACACATTTGTTTCGCAATATACGCATATAACAGAGACTCAAAAAATTATAACTTTACAAGTCTATTGTGAAAAGACACAATTTTTTAAAAAAATAAATTTAAATACTTTACGTGTCTTTTCCAAGCTTGGAACAGACATGTTATTGTGTGTGTATATATAATGACATAGGCTTATGTTCATATGAGAACCATGCACAACGGAAGAATATTCAGTACTTAAGTCAGATTTATACTAGCTTAGAGTGCACATCGGAATAAATGTATGTAAAGTGTAATATGTGAAGGTTCAGATGATTGTGAGAATTATAAGCATGCAGTACGCTAAAGTAGTAGAAAAAAAAAAAGTAGAGAGAGATAATTTTTATAGTGGTTTGAATGTGATGTAATCCTTCTACTCCACTATGCTTCTATCTCCATGATGAATTCACTATATCAATCACCCAGATACAACTTAAATGTTAGTTCATCAACTCAACACTTTCTACAACTTCGAGTGTTTTTGCACCAAGTCTGCAATCGACAAGGTTTTTAAAAGCTCCTCTTGTTACTCTACTCTCTATCTACACTTAGTAGAGATTTTTTATACAAGAAAAATAGATTTTCTTTTCTCTCTAACTCTTAGAGACTTTAATAGAGTTTATTCTCTTTTCTACTGAATATTTCTGTGAAGAATATCTTTCTTAGAACTTGAAGATTTCTTTTTGCTTGCTTTCATTTATGCTCTCGTGTATTCCCCGTATTACCCGTGTTTTAGTTCATCAAGTCTTCGTGCATTTTATAGATAATTAAATCTATCCATTGGAGTGAGATAGCTTTGATTTTGAATTCTTGGTAGTTGTAGCTTGATCTGATGAGTTGACACATTTATCTTAACTTTCGCTTGCTGCAGTAGCTTTATTGATGTTCTGAAATTTCCTCTTTGCTACTTGGTTTGTAAATAAGGCTTTATTGACTTTTGATGTCCTTTCCATATTTTGAATTTTTTTTTTATCTTGGAACTTGCATAGAAATTTGAATTTTAGTGCAAGTTAAGATTCTGGTGAGTGGTGATCATCGTCTATAATTTTTTTTATCTTCAAGCCTTTTGCCTTTGGCTACTTGTGCTTCCAATATGTACTCTTGTGACTTGTGCCTTAAGTTGTGCTCTTGATGCCTCAAAATAATTGATTTCCATCATGAGCTTTTAATACTCTCTTGATCGAGTGATTTGTCTTCAATTTTACCTCTAAATTTTTTTGATTCAATTTGATTTCATGACTTCTTTTGTATCGAGTGATTGATCTCCAAATTATACTCCAATATAATCTTATAATTGTGCTTCACTTGATCTTACACTTGCTCTTCAATTGATCTTATAATTGTGTTTCAATTGATTTTTTCAATTTAGCTCTTCTGCTACCTTTGTTCCTTTGTCTTCTACTTCCTTCGCTGCTATCTTTCATTGACTTGCTCTTAAATTTCTTCTTTGAAGGTTCGAATTCTGCTTCTTTATGCTACAAATTGTTCTCCAACTTTTGCTACTTAAATTATTCATTCTCCATGGGATTCGAACTTAACTTCTCTTCTATAACTTGTTATCGATCCTTTGCAACTTGAATTACTTGTTCTCCAACCTTTGCTACTTCAATTATTTGTTCTCCCTGAAATTTAAGCCAAAATGATCCTCCGTTAAATTTGGTGTTAAGTAGGTATTAAAATGAAGGGTAAAAAAGATATTTTATATTATTGTTTGTTCTTTAGAGCTTTGACTTTCCAATTACTTCTCCAAATTAGTGAAGAGATTTTCCCCAAATTAAAGAATATAAACCTAGCTAATTGCAATTTTTCCTCTTTTTTTTTTTCCCAAATTGCGAGTTTCCCTTGAGAAAAATCTTTTCACTAATTTAGGGACCCTTCATTTTAACACCCACTTAACACCAAATTTAACGGAGGACCATTTTAACTTAAAATTCAATGACAACTTTGAAGCAATTAAAAGTCAATAAACCAATTTAAAAAAATGTCATAGTCAGAGGACCATTTTGAGAATTAACTCTCTCTTTTTCTTTAAACTCTTCTCAATCTCTTCTACTAATTATGCTCAAAAATCAATTCTTCTACCATCTTTGCTCCATAATTGGTTTTTCTACTATCTTTGCTCCATAATTGATTTTTCTACTATCTTTGCTCCATAATGCGTTATTTTTAAGAATTCTTCCAAGTTGTGTCACTTAGGCTATTTTTAATACAATTTCACAACAAAATTTTGGGAGTTAATTTTTCAAAATAAAATACATATTTGCTCATCAAAATTAAATTACAAAATATTCCAAACACACACACACATAGGGTCGCGCTCCCATTGGAACAACCTTTAATGTGAGAACGTAAGTATTAATATAGACCATTAAATTAGAATGATGCACGACTAAGATTAAAAGGAACAAATCACACGGATTAAGGAAACAAGTCCCTTTAAAAGATTAGAAAATATACGGTTAGGGTTAAATCAGTCTTATTAGAAGCAGTGCATTCCTATACAGAATGTCGTGTATTGATAACTTTCTGGTTATGCATTCAAACACTGTAAAAAAAAAAAAAAAAAAATCCTACGATGGACATCCCAATGTCCTATGATGCACCGCACTAAGTGCACTAATGCATAGCTCACCAGTCTACGATGCACAACTCACAACACTAGGTTGCACAACTAGCATACCCGAATGCGCAACTATACTACCCAAACATGTGTACATATAAACCAACATCCAAATATGGACAATGTTATACTCAAAAGAACAAGCGAAAAAAAAAATACTGATTGCTTTCCATGGATGAACACTCGATCGAAAATGAAGAAATCGCGACTTCAAATCGCAACGGTGATATCCAAGAAAATAGGAAACAAATTTGGCCAAGGATTACCCAAGCGTTCATATTAGATATATTAAGCTTTTGAATTATTCTTGTAACTATATCCTGATGTGTAGGATATTTTATAGCTTATTACCTTTGTAAATATCTTGTGTAATTAATGAGATTAATTGATTTTCCCTAATTTGGTATCAGATAGCGTTAGGACTCCTCAATCTACGCTTCTTCTTCGCATTTTTTCGTTCGTTCCTCTCCGATGGCGAACTCCTCCGAGCGAACGATTAGTAACACTGCTATTACTCTACCCACATCCACTCCCAATCACCTAAATTCAGCGCACCACTTCGTATCAATTAAGCTCACCACCCGCAACTTTCTTTTTTGGCGGACACAACTAGTCCCCTTCCTCCGCGGACAGGGTCTGCTGGGCTTCGTTGATGGGGCGACACCATGTCCGCCGGAGGTGATCACTTCTCCGGCAGTCACCACTGCGAGTGCGTCGACAGAGGCGGTCTCCACCACGGCGAACCCGGAGTTTGCCGCATGGGTCCAGCAGGACCAGAGTATCATGTCACTGCTCATCTCCTCCCTCTCCGAGGAGGTGATGTACCTCGCCGTTGGCCGGTCTACCGCCCGGGAGGTTTGGATCTCCATTGAAACTGCACTGGCTTCCTCCACACGGGCACGTTGCCTCAATTTGTTGGGCCAACTCCAGTCTCTCCGGCAAGGAGACATGTCGCCGGCAGAGTACCTCGGACGCGCCCAATTGCTCGTTGAAGATCTTGCTCTCGCTGGCCGGCCGATCACCCTGGATGAGCAGAATCTATATGTCTTCCGCGGACTGAGGCCTGAGTTCCGGGCGATGTCGGCATCCTTGGCAGTAGCGGGTACTCCGGTGACACTGCCTCAACTTGCTGATTTTTTGCAGGCACAACAATTTATTTTCTCCGATGATTTTCCGGCGGGTGGTCCCGCAGCCATGGCAGCAACTCGTGGCCGGGGTTTTCCCGGCAATGGAGGCGGGAGGCAGAATCGTGGTGGCCGGCAGAACTGGGGTGGCGGACGCGGCGGAAACAATCGCGGCCGCGGAGGCAACTCTCCTCGTTGCCAGATCTGCAGGTCCCATGGACACACTGCAGTGTTTTGTTACCGGCGGTATGACCAGCCGGAACCCCAGGCAAATGTGGCTGTGAACGGAGAAGGCGCTGCTGCTGAACCGCCGGCGGCGTGGTACCCGGATACGGGTGCAACATCACATGCTACACCGGACTCCAGCATGATGGCTCGATCGGATGAATACTCCGGGAGTGATGTGCTACGCGTTGGTAATGGGGCAGGTTTGGGCATTTCTCGTATTGGTTTTACTTCGATCCCCTCAGTTTCTAAACCTCTTAAAATATCTAATATCCTGCAAGTACCTGATTTGTCTGTTTCGTTATTATCTGTATACCGGTTCACTAACGATAATAACGTGTTCTTCGAATTTCACCCTTCGTTTTTTGTTGTGAAGGATTGCCTCACCAAAACAGTACTCCTTAAAGGTCCTACGTCGGGTGGTCTATACACACTTTCCGTGCCACGGTCTCATATGGCGTTTGTGTCAGCTCGAGCCTCTACCGTCACTTGGCATAGGCGTTTGGGTCACCCGCATGACAAAGCCCTGCAACGTGTTCTCAAGTCATGTCCAGTAGTGTCACATAAAACGGTTTCCCCGTCACTTTGTTCAGCTTGTCAATTAGGCAAAGCTTCCCGCTTTCCCCTAGATAGAATAAACACATCCAGTTCTAATGTTTTAGACTTAGTTTATTCTGATATCTGGGGTCCTGCCCCCGTTGTTTCGGCAGGTGGTTATCGGTACTTTGTTTTATTTGTTAATGACCATACTCGGTTCAGTTGGTTTTATCCTTTGAGTGTAAAAACGGATATATATAAAGTGTTTAATTATTTCCGGGTCATGGTAGAGCGCTTGTTTTCGCGTTCTATCAAGGCCATACAGTCTGATTTAGGGGGTGAGTACCGTCACCTACAGGCCACTTTTAAAAATCTTGGCATTGTCCATAGGCAATCCTGCGCCTATACACACGAGCAAAATGGAAGAGTTGAGCGCCGGCATCGACATAGTGTCGAGACTGGGCTAGCTCTTCTAGCTGAAGGGTCTGTTCCCCTAAAACATTGGGACTCGGCCTTCGAAACTGCCACCTATTTAATTAACCGTTTACCATCCTCGGCTCTCCAGTTTGACACTCCATACTACAGACTACACAAAACACCCCCGACATACACGTTTCTGCGGGTATTCGGGTGCTTATGCTACCCTTACCAGCGTCCTTATAATCGTCACAAAATCGAGTACCGGTCAGCCCCTTGTGTCTTCTTAGGGTATCATGTGTCCTATAAGGGGTATCATTGTTTAAATCTAAATACTGGAAAGACCTATATCTGTCGCCATGTGCGCTTTGATGAAACAGTTTTTCCTTTTTCTACAACAGCCTCTACACCGGAGTCATCATCGTCCACAAACTCAGTTGTGCCTTGGGGTGTTGGACCAATTGTCGCTGCACCCTTAGCCACAGCGCTACCAGTGGCTCCGTCCCCGCTTGTCTTTGGTGATACGGCCCCACTGGCTATCCAGAGGCCCCCCGCCAAACGAAGACGGCGTACAGCTGCACCTCAACAACGGGATCATGTTATGCGGTTAAGGCACATGACACGTGCCTCCGGGGAGCAACTACAGGCTCTCACTGCCACAAGTACCGAGTCTGATCCCACGTGCTATACTCAGGCCATTCGGCATCCCGAGTAGCGTGATGCCATGGACCAGGAGTTCAATGCTTTATTACATAACGACACTTAGAAGTTAGTTCCTGCTCAATCGGGCATGAACATCATTGGATGTAAATGGGTCTTCCGCACCAAACGGAAGGCAGACGGTACTGTTGAGCGCTATAAAGCGCGTTTAGTGGCCAAGGGGTTCAACCAGGTAGCTGGGGAAGACTTCTTTGACACTTTCAGCCCTGTGGTCAAACCGACTACAGTGCGCATCCTCCTGTCTCTTGCTGTGTCCCGAGGGTGGTCCCTGCGACAGCTGGATGTCCATAACGCCTTCTTAAATGAGCGATTAGACGAGGTTGTATACATGCGTCAACCTCCGGGGTATGAGGCGCCGACACATCCAGATCATGTGTGTCATCTGCAGCGGTCATTATATGGTTTAAAACAAGCCTCACGGGCTTGGTTTAAGCGCCTTCACGATTTCTTATTGTCTACAGGATTTCATGCATCCAAGACCGACGTATCTCTTTTTCACTACTCAGAGGGTTCGGCCAGGGTGTTCTTACTAGTATACGTCGATGACATCATTATGATGGGCGACGATCCTGTTTTGATTGATTCTCTTCTACATCGACTCGCGACGGCCTTTAAGATTCGGGATCTTGGTACTCCAACTTTTTTTCTCGGAATTGAAACCGTGTCTCAGAGTGGCAGCTTGGTACTTTCTCAGCGTCGTTATATGGTGGATTTACTGACCCGTGCAGGAATGACTGACTGTAAACCGCTTGGTACACCGGCCTCCGTCACGCAGGCAGTTAGTCCTTCCACTGATCCTTTTGATAACCCAACTCAGTACAGACGCTTGGCTGGGGCACTTCAGTATCTCACCATAACGCGCCCGGATCTAGCTTTTGCAGTGAATCGGCTGTGCCAGTTCATGCACGCACCGACTGACGAGCACTGGAGCCTGCTCAAGCGCGTTTTGCGCTATGTGAAAGGGACTTTGGACTACGGTCTACGCTTAGCTCCTTCACGCTCGGCTGCCATCCACGCTTACTCTGACTCGGATTGGGCCGGTTGTCCGGTTGATCGTAAGTCAACCAGTGGTTATGCGGTTTTTCTAGGTACCAACCTAGTCTCTTGGGTGTCTCACAAGCAGCGCACCGTAGCCCGCTCCTCGACTGAGGCTGAGTACAAGAGCCTAGCTGATGTTGCAGCTGAGGTTACTTGGGTTGTGTCACTACTACGGGAACTCGGACTTGACTCGGGCTCAGCTCCCACGTTGTGGTGCTACAATCTCGGTGCTACAATCTCGGTGCTACCTACCTCTGAGCCAATCCTGTCTTCCATGCCAGAACGAAACATGTTGAGATTGATTTTCATTTTGTTCGCGACAAAGTCACTTCCGGGGAGTTTCAGGTAAATTTTGTTTCTACGAAGGATCAGGTGGCGGATATCTTCACCAAGCCGCTACCGGGACCACGGTTTGGAACTCTCAGGGACAAGCTCAATGTTGTTCCTCTTCAACCTTGTGCTTGAGGGGGTGTATTAGATATATTAAGCTTTTGAATTATTCTTGTAACTATGTCCTGATGTGTAGGATATTTTATAGCTTATTACCTTTGTAAATATCTTGTGTAATTAATGAGATTAATTGATTTTCCCTAATTGTTCACACTTTAAAAAAAATAAAAATATGCACTACTACTCCCACTTTAACATAAAAGATCAATTCATGTCATATTAGTAAATTAAATCTGGGGCATCCAAATTTAAAAAAATAAATAAATAAAGAAATAAATGCACAAGATTAGTCTCACATACTCACATTAAAGGTGATTTTCATTTCAACACAACTGTGTGTGTGTGTGTGTGTGTACCGGATCAAAAGAGAACAAGTCTTTAGGAGAGAAATAAGAATCAATCTTAGCCTTACATTTGGAAAAATCAGACGAATCAGATCAACTTTTTAAAAAAATGCGGTGGCATTTCGCAATTATCACCAAATTAACTATGCAAACTTTATTTAACACTAAAATATGTCATTCTTAGACTTTTCTAGGTTTGTACATTTAGTATTAATGTTTTGCACATTTAGTATTAACATTTTGCATATTTAGTATTAAAAGATTGCACTTGCAAAAATACGAAAGTCCATTGCACTTAGGGTTTCGATTTTAGGGTTTATGACTGAGTTTTTGGTTTTATTTGGTTTAGTGGTTCACTTTTTACTGTTTAAGGTCTATCATTTACGGATTAGATTTAAAATTTAGCTTTTTGTAAAATTTATCAAGTTTGCATTTTTTTTTTGAATGTTACTGGTTCTATTACAATGTAGTATCTGTTCATATACTTTCTCAACCTATTAAAACACAAAGAACAGACTCAAACTCACAATCTTCTAAATGAAATTCCAACCCGGATATCATTAGACCACATAGTCTTGGTATCAAGTTTGCATATTTAGTTGTTAAAGATTGAATATTTAAGTGTTCAAGTTTACGTAGTGAAGTTGATGATAATTACAAAAATGCCTGCGTTTTATCTCAAAATCTAATCAGATCCGCCGACTTTTTATAGATGTAAAAATGAGAGTAATTCTTATTTCTCTCCTATGGTACTATTCTCACAATGCAAGATCCTTAGCTTACACACTTACACACACACACACACACACACACACACACTAGAAATCAAATGTGAATGAGGTATCCAGATAAAAAAAATGGAGTGAAGTCTCAGTCATTGATCTAGCCACGTTCTTACTATGGACTATGGACCACATTCTTACCTTTTCTATATGTTATTAATCACAACTTTTCACTTTAACGTTTTACTTTCTCTATCATACATAGAAATTTGGAATTTAGCCGTGTGAAAAAAACTTAAACACTATCAATGAATAAAGGATTCTGAAGTTTGTTCATATATACCTTTGTCCTATTTTATTTGTCATACTTACTATTTATTGGTCAAACTAACTCTTTTTTCTTTGTTTATTTTCTTTATTATTTTTTACTTATTTTTTAATTTAATTTTTTGTGTTTAATAGTACTTTTAGTTTAGTTTCTAAATATATAAATTTTGTATATTAATACTAAACTTAATATTATGAAAAATTAAATTAAAAATAACTCAAGTCAAGTCTCGTTAACCGAACCAGACATATAAAAAGAGACGGAAGGGGTACTTCCTTTTCTTTTGTTACTTTATAAGTAAAAAGAAATTCTTGAACAGATGCAATTCGGACAATAAAACTCATCAAAAGCATATACAAATCAAAGGAACCGAACCTAAAAACAAAAATTAAATTAATCGATCAAACTTCAATTGTAGGAGCATGGGGATGAGTTCGTAATTTTAGAAGGGCATAGGGTGTGTTTGGCTCTAAAGAATTAAAAGAAAAATTAAATTAATCGATCAAACTTCAATTGTAGGAGCATGGGGATGAGTTCGTAATTTTAGAAGGGCATAGGGTGTGTTTGGCTCTAAAGAATTAAAAGAAAAATTAAATTAATCGATCAAACTTCAATTGTAGGAGCATGGGGATGAGTTCGTAATTTTAGAAGGGCATAGGGTGTGTTTGGCTCTAAAGAATTAAAAGAAAAATTAAATTAATCGATCAAACTTCAATTGTAGGAGCATGGGGATGAGTTCGTAATTTTAGAAGGGCTTAAGGGTGTGTTTGGCTCTAAAGAATTTAAAATGGCCCATGCAGGTCTCGAACCTGCGACCTTCGCGTTATTAGCAGATTTCCGTAAACTTTTACTTTACAAATATAAATAGTTGAAATCCAACCCCAACCTAGAGGTGGCCAAATCCCAAGCCTAGGCCGTTCTCGTGCCAGGCCTAGGCCTAGATTAGCACTGATCAGGACCGGCCCAAGATAAGCATTAGTTAGCCATGAAGAGAGGCCGAAACGAAGAGGAAGAAGAAACCCGGGCAATAAAAGGACGATTTTACTCCTGAACTTCATGGCTAACTAACGCTACGATGACAGAAAAACTAATAGTGGAAAGATTTTGATAGTCATGTGTCATATTTGTCTAAATTAAAAGACGAAGACCAAATATGAAAAGTCACTATACTTAGCGAACCTTTGCTGGAATAAAATATTTAGCGAACTAATATAGTGCTGGTCAAACAATATAGCATTTTAAAGCTGTGGGTGCCACACTAGTCTAATAGAAGGAAACCATCTAGAAGAGAAAAAGACCACCACTTAAATGATACTGCGCTGCCTACAAATTCTGACTTATAATTTACTAATTACAGGTAATTATCTATTTACAAATTCTTCACTGTACACAAGATATATTGTCACAAAATATTTCTGTTTAAAAAAAAAAAAAAAAGAAAATCGAGAAACTCACGGTCACTAAAAAAGGGTGTGCAATGTCCGAACTCTCATGGTTTTGATATGCAGCAAGTGGTTTTGAAGCCAAATGTTTTGGAAAACCAACGAAACGTGTATAACATTATATTGGCCTCAATTTCTTAATCTTTGTATTGCAATTTCTTTGATGTAACTTGCCGCGTTTTGGAGTTTAGGAAAAGTTTTCTACGTCCAAAGTCATAGTCAACTACTGAAAATTTTGTTAAGGATTATAAGCATTGAACATGACCGTTCTGCGTCACATCCATTCACTGTATATATGGGATTGGATCAAACTCAAAGATGAATATATGTATATATATATACTCTGATCTCTGGGGATCTTGCAAAGAAATAAGAAATGGGTAGACATTCTGTAGTCATGGGTGGTGGGGTGCATGCAAGCAATAATCCAGCTTTCATGCTTTTCATGATTGCTGCCTCTGTCTCTTTGCTTTCTATGGTTGTATTTGCTTGTGGCAGTTTCTTTAGAAAGCGTAAGCCTTCCAAGAGCCCTGATGAAGCAAATAAAACTTCTACCACCGCCGCTTCGGGCGGCGGCAGTGGCGGGGGCAGGGGAGGAAGAGTTGATAAGGGAAGTAGTGCACTTGGTGTGGGACCATTTTACGAAAATCTCCCAATAGTTAATTTGGGTGTTTTACCGACGCCAGACACTTGCACCGGTGATGCTACCAACGACAACGGTGGTAGTCACAAACATACAGGCCACACCCCTGCTGGTGGTGACAATAATCACGACGGACATGGTACTACTGACGATCATACTAGTAGCGGGGGTCATACAAATACCACTCATAGTGTAGGTGGGAGCGATACACATACAACTAGTGTGAGTCACAATAGTGGTGGCCATACAAGTGTCACGAATAGCGGTGGACATGATACTAGTGGCAATCATACTAGTAGCGGGGTTCATACAAGTACCACTCATAGTGTAAGCGGGAGCGATACACATACGACTACTGTGAGTCATAGTAGTGGCGGTCATACAAGTAGTTATACGGATCATAGTAGTAGTGGGTGGAGTGGCAATGACGGCGGCGGGAGCAGTTGGAGTGGTGGAGATTTTGGTAGTAGTTGGGGAGGAGGTTTTTAAGTTTGGGTACAAAAAGTTATGCCAATATGCCAACACATCTTAATCAATGTGTAAGTTGTGATACACATTCAAAGTTGAAATCTTTTAGCATTATTTTCAATGTAAAAATAATGTAATTCATACTTTTCTATGTACCATTTGATACTCTGTATCTTTGATATATGTAAACAAATTATATAATTTTTGATATTGTGAGGGATGGAGTTGTGAAATATTCTTGGTTTGAGCCAGTCAGCTATGACAACCTAAGCTGATTTACTTCATTATTGACATTTTTTGTTTGAGCCAGTCAACTATGACAACCTAAGCTGATTTACTTCATTATGCTTCTTTTGCCGACTAGAGTAAGATGGCGGGCTTCCCCCCAGAGCGCAGCTACAGGCTTTCCCGTAAATTAAAGATCTGGATGCACACTATTCGCAAGTCGTAACCCCTTTGTGCCTAAATGAATGCAATGTAGTTTGCAAATACAAGAAACTAGTAGCTCATACTACCTAATATTGCCTTAAGGTGTTATCCTAAAAGCATAATGTTCAGTATCTACTCCATTAATGGATCCTAAATGCATGACTGCAACTAACCCTCCACAATGTATATGCCAGAGCTCTATAATAAACATGGAAAATACAATGCAGAGACTTCTTTCCCACAAAATGCAATTCAAGAATGTAATGAATTCTACATTTAATATATGATGCTGAGCCAACTGTTCCTGAGTGAAAGTTCCTCAATTCATAACACTACTGGAACTATGATTGAAGTACCTATTAAATGTCCCCAACCACAAGAGCCCCCACGTCCTGGCCCAAAATTATGGTAACTCAGCTGAATACAGAGGCTAAACCGACTCGATTCTGGGTCATTGTTCCCAAACTTGTGACCAACTGAGCTGCCCACGTGGGCAAATACCTATTAAATGTTGAAGCTGACTATAAAAGGCTAATAACAGAAGTCCTGAATCCCATTTCTTCTAAACTGATGCAATATTCAAAATAGCCCCATTATTGCAGATGAACCAAATAAGTATCAACTAATCTAAAACAAAACAAGATTATCTTCAACTAATAGCCATCAACATCTTACAGCATTTTCTGGACTCACAAAGCACAAACAATTCACCACTTTCTTATTTTCACTAAGCACCACCTCCCATCACTTTCCTTTCTCCTTTCTCCATCATATATAAAAGATATAAAGATTCCAAATTTAGCAGTGCAACAAAAAAGGAAAGCTCAATAAAAAGCAATGAATAATGGAACAAGTTCTCTGCAAACTTCATTCTTTTATTGAGGGCTTGGAAAGAATAGAAATCTGAAATCCTCACACAGTAAAACATAGAACTCAAAAGCCATGCAATGAAAGTATCAAAATTTTTACCAGAGCACTGAAGTGTAATCTGACACGGGAACTAATTTCACAAACACGCAATAGCAGTACAAAAATGGGAAGAAATTAGGTCAAAAGAGGAAAGGCGGGTTTGAGTTCAATTGCAAACGAAGACCTGGGAGGGCAATCGGAAAGCTTCGGACTTGGAGAAGCAGGAGTCATCAATGGCGTCGCTCTGGCACCACCGGCATTTCGGACTCTGTAGGCACTGAGATTTAGACCCGATGTCGCGGCAGTCGGGTTTCGGGTTGCGATTGATGACCCGACGGATCCCCAGAGGTTTTCGGATCTGATCGGAGACGGCAGCGTTTACCGGCGATAGAAAGGCAAAGAGAAGAAGCAAACAGAAAATAATAATGAAGTGTTTAACGGCGAGTGACATTTTTGCAGAGAAAGGGAAGAAAGAGCCGTGCGGGATGGCACGAATCTAGGCTAGTTGGCAGGCCTGAGGGTAATATCGTAATTATAAGATAAAGAGCCAATTTATCTGTTTTCGGTCGAGTTAGTGTAAAAATTGAAATTATTCATGGCCCATGCAGGTCTCGAACCTGCGACCTTCGCGTTATTAGCACGACGCTCTAACCAGCTGAGCTAATAGGCCAGTTGATGCTAAAAATGTGCATACTAATATTAATTAAATAACAAAAACAAAGTTCATACAAGTAGTATCCATTACCATAGACATTAAGACAAACAATTAGAGTTAATTACTGAAATTGTCCTTTAATTATAGTAAAATTATCAATTTGGTCATTGACATTTTTTTATTAATCAATTTTAAAAATTTTAATCAATTGGGTCATCTGTTTGTTTAGTCATTAGATGTCCATTATTCGGGACCAAATTAATAATTTTGTTATAGTTAAGGGATAATTTCGGTCATCACATGCACCATTTCCTCTTTTATTAAATCAAATAGTTAATTATCGAAATAGTCTCTTGACTATTATGAAATTATCAATTTGGTTACAAATTTTAAAGTTGAAAGATTTAATTAGGCAAAAAATAGTCGAAGACTAGATTGATAATTTTACAATAATTAAGGGACAACTCCATACAATTATGATAGCGGTAGGCATGATATAAGTGTTATTCAATGTAATGAACATGACAAAAGTAACAATTATGGTGGACGTAGCAGTACTGCAGTAAGGGTGATAGTTATCATACAATTAAGTGGTGATGGTAGCCAGAGCGGGTAATGGGAGCAGTTAGGGAATGACATTTTTAGTCTTTAATTTGTTTTATTTTTGAAATTTTGATATTTATAAGTTAACTAGTATTTGCCCCATGCAATGCAGGGATAAAAATTTATAAGTATTATTGTAATGTTATGATACAAAACAGAATTAGTTTTATTAAAAATGTAAGTATAGTTATACAACGTAATATTCAGGGTCGTTCCAATAAAAATGGGGGTCATGTGCAATATATTAATTTGGGCCACTTTTTTCAAATAATTTCTATATATAAATATAAATAATAGTTGTTCAAAAAGTAGTGTCGGAAATTCAAAATATAAATAATGTATAAAAACTACATCTAAAATTTCATTTACAAAGTGACATGCCATGTGCACATTTAGACACAATCATCCACCAAATTTTTGATATCAACTTTTTTTAAAATCTCATTTTCAATAGAGATTAAAGCTAATTTGGTTTATCATTGTGACCAACATCATCTAAACAATTATCAACATTTTTATTATTTTCATTGTGCACACTATCATTTAAATTTTTCTTAATCTCACAATCATCTTGATCTTCTATATGAAGATTAGCATCTAACAATTTTTCTTTGGCATCATCTTTTTGCACATTTATTTGAATTTTTTTGTAATGAATTTTTCAAGAGCTCCCTTTTGAGATTGAGTTAGTTGCTCAATTCTTCTTTTCTTTTTACGCATTTCAAACCCATATGAATATTTTTTTAAATACATAATTATAAAATCCTAAAAAAAATATTTATTTAAAAACTCTATGAATAAATAATTAATTAAGAAACAAATTCATGAATATATTATTTTGAAATCATAATTATTAAGTCAGGTAAATAAAACAATACGATGAGAACTGATTGTATTGTATTTACTGAACTTGATTACAATGAGATAAGATAGATGTGAATATATACAATAGAGAGTCACAGTGTGACAAGGATAAGAAGTTCTAAACAGACTCGGATACATAGAGTCCTAATACTCCCCCTCAAGCACAGTGTATACTAGTAACCTGTAACTTGTCCCTTAGGGAAGAAAATCTAGGTCCAGGCAGAGCTTTGGTGAAGATATCGGCAAGTTGATCCTTTGTGGAGATGAAGTTGACTTGGATATCGCCCGAAGCTACTCGATCACGAACAAAATGATAATCAATCTCTACATGCTTGGTGCACGCATGAAAGATTGGGTTGACACTCATATATGTAGCCCCTAGATTATCACACCATAATTTTGGAATGGAAATACCTGGAATCTGTATCTCACGCAGTAATGACATAATCTATAGAACCTCAGCACAAATGATTGCGGTAATTTGGGACAAACAAATAATACCCGGAGTATTCGGGTTATCGAACCACAGGGAGATGGGGTACTAAGCACTAGCTACTTGGTTACTCATATGGAACTAATATGAACGAAACTTGAAGATTGGACAATTGTAGAAAATAAAAGTGCAGAATAAACTAATTAACAAGGTGTTGTAAGCAATAGAGCAAAGCAGGATTCTTGGGATCACAATGTTTAATCACCTAGTGCCAATTAAAGTTTGTAATATTTAGTTTGAAATTAAAACTTGTGTGAGAATGCAAAGTGGAATAAAATTACTCTTGTAATCTCTATCCCTAGTGAATTTCCACTCTCGTGGCTTAAACACCCGATAAGAACAAAGAACAACATTCAATTATTCCCAATTACTACCATCACTTGATGCGCAACAATCTAGAATAAATTCCCCAACCAAGTTGCCATTTCTCAAGGTGCAACAGTCAAGTGCAATCGTGTATGCCCTAATTTATGCCTAACTCTCGTTATGACATGAATATGGCTATGAAGCAAGTAATTTAGGCCTTTAATTACTAACAGCAACAGATTAAAACAATATTGCAACACAAATCATAAAACCAAATATAAATATATTAAGGAATTAAAGAACTATGCACATAGGTTCATAAACAAATTCACCCAAAAATCCCTAAGGGGCCGTTTGGTTCACGGAATGTTAGATTACCTTAGGGAATGTTATATTGCTGGGAATGTTAGATTACTAGGAATGTTAGTTTCCTGTGTTTGGTTAAAAACTTAAAATTGAGGTATGTAATATAATCATGTTTGGTTTAGGATTATCTTTTATTTATTTAATAATAATAATAATATTATAATAATAAGCTAACATAAAATATATAAATAATTAGAATTAAAATGACAAAATTCATAAATATGCAAGGTTATCTTACATTACCTAACAAAATGAAGGGAATCACATTCCCTTCAAAATCCTATGTGGAGGGAATGTTGCATTCCCTGGGAATGTTATATTCCCTCAGAGAAAATGAACCAAACATAGAAATGTAAGCTCGGGAATGTCACATTCCCTTGGTTATATAATATAACCTGAACCAAACGCCCCCTAAGGGTTTTAGCCACTCATAGGCAATAATAGCAATCAATACAATCTTGAAAAATAAACAAACAACAATAGGAATAAGAGAAAGAGTGAAAGAATTCTCCCGAATCTTCCTAGTCAATTCTCTACTCCAAAGCTAATTGTAAATCTTCAAATTGGTCATCTTGGTTATTGCTCTTCGTTGCCTTCCAATACCAAAATCTGGAAAAAGAGAGAACCCTAGGGGTGATGGAAGATGATCCTTTTATAGCGGGAACCCAATGCGATTATTTTAGGAAAATTCCAAATTTCAGCAATACGCATTCTCGGCACGTCGAGCCTCTAATCTGGGCGTCTTCTTTTGCTACTGGAAATTCTCGACGCGTCGAGCAGCGGGCATCACGCGTCGAGGCTTTGATGCTTCGACTTCTTCCTCTTTTTGATCCATTCGTGCTTGAAAATCTCCCTTTGCTTTTACACTTAGCCTGTAATGGTGAAAAAACACTACCAAACACCGTAAGACATTCAAAACAAGTGTAAAACCATATTCTAACGAGAAAGCAAGGGAAACACGTATTAAACAGGAAAGATTAAAGAACTTAGTTACTGAGATGATTCAAAATAACTGTAAAAACATGCACAAATGTGATAACATCAACAAAAATCTGCAAGAGCTTTGTATTCAACCTTAGTGGATGACTTGGCAACAGTTCTCTGTTTTTTGCAAACCCAGGATATAAGATTACTCCCCAAGAAAACAGCAAAACCACCTGTGGATTTTTTATCCTTAGGACAACCAGCCCAATCAGAATCAGAGAAGGCATGAATGTCTCTAGATGAGCACCGTCGTATGCGTAAACCATGACCAACTGTTCCCTTAACATACCTGAGTACCCGTTTAAGCTGCTCCCAGTGTGACATGGTGGGAGCATGCATATGCTGGCATAACTGATTAACTGCAAAGGATAGGTCAGATCGTGTGACAGTGAGATATTGCAGTGCTCCAGCTAGACTCCTGTACTGTGTGGGATCATCGTATAGATCTAAATTGAAGGGGACAGTTTTCGAGATAGAGATAGGTGTAGAAAGGGGTTTGCATTTAGACATTCCAGCCCGTTTTAAAATATCATTCATATACCGTTGTTGAGATAAAATAATCCCATTGTCACTCTTAACTGTTTCAATACCCAGAAAGAAATTTGGTTCACCAAGATCTCTTATTTTGAATGTAGCAGACAGTTTGGACAAGAGCTGAGACATAATACCCTGATCACTTCCCATTACAAGAATGTCATCCACGTACACCAATAGATAAACCAAAGCAGAGTCTTTAGAGTAATAGAACAGAGAGACATCTGTCTTGGATGCTTGAAATCCAACTGATAGTAAGAACGTATGTAGTCGATTAAACCAGGCTCTGGGAGCTTGTTTTAACCCATATAGAGATCTTTTTAACAAACAAACATGATTCGGGAAGTTAGCATCAATATAACCAGGGGGTTGCTTCATATAAACTGTTTCAGCCAGATTACCATTCAGAAAAGAATTATGAACATCTAGTTGTTTGATAGACCACCCAGATGTTAAAGCTATAGATAGAAGGAGTCTTACAGTCTTAGGCTTTACCACTGGACTAAATGTGTCGAAGAAGTCATGGCCTAGAACCTGATTAAAACCTTTCGCAACCAGCCTGGCTTTATGCCTTTCAATAGCACCATCAGCCTTTTTCTTCGTACGAAAAAACCCATTTACAGCCAATAATATTCATACCGGCAGTGGGTGGAACAAGAGACCATGTGTGGTTATGCAGGAGAGCATTGAATTCTTGGTCCATGGCTTCACGCCACTCAGGATATTTGACAGCTTGAGAGTAACATGTGGGTTCCGTGGGATGCACCTGAGCTGCTAGAGCAAAAAGAGGAGCATCTGTGTTGCTGCGAGTGGCCATAGAATGAGTACGGACATTGGGCCTGATGGACCGCCCACGTGGCCGGCCTCGCTGGCGAGCAACGGGCTCCACAGGATCACCTGACGAGGCAGCCTGTCCGGGATCCACGGCTGGTTCGAATGAAGTTGGTAGCGACGGTTCTGATGGCTCGTCATTGGACACGGCATGAATAGGTGTGCTGTGACTGAGAACAGATTCCGCCCAAGGTCCAGAAAACGGAGTAGATAGATCCTGCAAAGAAGTTTTAGTAGCAAAGGGAAAATCTTCTTCATCAAATCTGACATTCCTGCATGTGTAAATCTTATTAGTATGTAAGTCCATGCATCTGTACCCCCTAAAGGACTCAGGATAACCTAGGAAGACACATGGAGAAGACTTGTATGACATCTTATGACGATTATATGGTCCAAGATGAGGGTAGCACAAACACCCAAAGACACGAAGAAAAAGATAGGAAATAGGGGATTTATGTAACAGGAGATGAAGACTGGAGTTATTTAATACAGAAGATGACATTCTGTTAATTAAATAGACAGCAGGCTCAAAGGCAAAATCCCAAAATTTCAAAGGAACTGAGGCATGAGCTAGAAGAGCTA
Organism: Ipomoea nil; assembly: GCF_001879475.1. NCBI lineage: Eukaryota > Viridiplantae > Streptophyta > Magnoliopsida > Solanales > Convolvulaceae > Ipomoea > Ipomoea nil. The sequence goes on along the minus strand of NW_017619370.1, from coordinate 1,412,870 downwards.
GACTAGTTTCAACAATGTGACGATGTTTTCATTCAACACGACCATTTTGTTCATGTGTATAGGCACAGGATTGTCTATGTTGAATTCCTAATTGAACAAACGAAAGAATGAAACTTTTTGTACTCAGCACCTAAATAAGACTGAATTATTTTGCAATTAAAGGACCGTTCAACAAGAGTACAAAATTTATCAAAGATGACATAAAGATCAGACTTTAATTTCATAGGGAAGAACCATGTATACCGGGAATAGTCATCCACAAAGATCACAAAGTAACGGAAGCCAGAAGTAGATAAAGTGGGCGCAGGACCCCAAATGCCTGTGTAAATAAGATCTAGTACATGAGAACTAGAGGAAGCAACACGAGGGAGGGGAAACGGGCAGATTTGCCTAATTGACACGCATTGCATAAAGAATTATGACAATGAATATTATCACGAGATCCACTAACTAAACAAGATCGAAGTATATGGCTAAGAACACGGTTATGAGGATGACCCAGACACGTGCCAAGTGGAAGCCGAGACATGAGCGGAAAAAAACACTGACAGAGACGAACTAGGTAATGGAAGTGTGTATAGTCCCCTCGAAGAAGTATTTCCTTGGTATTGATATCCTTCACAACAAAAAAGAGTGGTGAAACTCAAAAAAGACTTTATTATCGGATGCAAACTTCTGAACAGATAATAAAGAATTAGACAAACGTGGAACGTGAAGTATATCAAACAATGTGAATGATCTAGAAGGGGTATTAAAAGAGGCATGGCCAACATGACTAATAGATAAACCCATACCGTCACCGACACGCAAGGTGTCATTGCCAACATATTCTTTTGATGTGGTCAAAGCAGCGATGTCCGGAGTAACATGATTAGTTGCCCCTGTATCCGGGATCCATGTATGAGGAGTACCAACATCTGAATTATCTTGATATGTTAGATTGACCTGGGGTGGGGAATCATACTGGTTATAGCATACATGAGCCTCGTGACCAGTCCGCCTACATATCTGACACTGAACCTGATTGCCACCACTGTTGCGTTCGTGACCGCGACCACCACGCCCACGGCCACCTTGCTGTCTACCGCTACCACCACGATTGGACCCACCGTTTCCAACGCCTGCTCGTTGACCGCCGCCACGGTTCTAACCTCCGCGACCTGATCGGCCGCCACCGCGCTGAACAGCAAGAGCCGTCGGAGCACCGTCGTAATCACGGCTGGCGATAAATTCCTTGGTGCCGTGAAATTCCGCCAACTCCTGAAGCGTGACCGGCTCCCCACGGACGGTGAGAGACGCGGTGAGGGCACGAAATTTCGGTCTCAAGCCGCGAAAAAACAAAGAGATTCTGATCGTCGAGGGAGACGACCCGGCCGGTGAGGGTGAGCTCTTCAACAATCACCTGAGCTCGCCCGATGTAATCCGCAACCGACGAATCACCATGGTCCAGTCCCTGCAACTGGCCGAGAAAGTTTAACGCACGGGCGCGGGAGGAAGACGACAACGTCTGAATAATGGCCTCCCAAAGGGCACGACTCGTGCGACGTCCGACGGCGATTGGCATGACCTCGTCGGAGAGGGAGGAGACAAGCATGGACAACAATGCTTGATCTTGACGCATCCAAATGGTATAGGCGGGGTTCGGTCGTGGTATGGCGTCGGCGGTGTCGGCGTCGGGAGCAAGAAGAACGGCCGGTGAGGGTTTCGTACCATCAACAAATCCCATTAGGTCATGCCCGTGAAGAAACGGGACGACTTGCGTACGCCAGAACAAATAATTCTTGTAGGTTAACTTGGTACTGATGAAGTGATGCGCGGTGGATAGCGACACAATTGACGAAGAACTTGACGATATAGCAGCATCAGGCATGGTCCGTTCGGAGGAATTAACAGGTCCGTCAGCCATAGAGACGAGAGACAAAGAAAAAACCCTAGTTTACTGATACCATATGAGAACTGATTGTATTGTATTTACTGGACTTGATTACAATGAGATCAGATGATGTGAATATATACAATAGAGAGTCACAATGTGACAAAGATAAGAAGTAGAGAGTCACAGTGTCACAAGGATAAGAAGTTCTAAGCAGACTCGGATACATAGAGTCCTAATAAATACAATAAGCAAGAATTGTAAAATATTTAGTAATTTTAAATACCTGTCGATTTATAGTTGTTTTTTTAGTGTGTGTGTGTGAATTATGAGATTTGCAGTTTGCGTAAGATTACTCAAGCTACCTGTTAACCTATACTATTATATTTATATTAATAGAATAATAGGGTTGCCGCGTTGCACACTTGCACCATCTGCCGAAGGAAAATTAAAGCTTAAATCTTAACGGCTATTCTGCTTATGCCCATATTATATATAATATATATTTTTTTTTAAGTATGGGGCCCCCAAAATTTCGGGGCCCTGTGCAAACGCCCTGGTAATATTTAAATGTTAAAGACAATAAATGCATTCATATTGCTAATCTCATTTACAATAATGATCTTACAAAGTTAAACGGCTAGAGAAAGACCAGGACCACATCGTAGTTTACACACAAAAAATAGAAAAATAATGATCTTACAAATCTATTAATATGCATTCAGACTTAGACGGAAAGTTTTTTTCCCTACTTGATTTTACTTTACCTAACTTTCTTTGTAAATTATTAAAAAAAAAAAAAAACTAATCAAAATTACAAACTATTAAAAAGTTAGCGCGCGCACACACATACAGATATATATATATATATATATATATATATATATATATATATATATATATATATATATATATATATATATATATATATATATATATACACACACACACACACACACACTAACTTAATAAAAATAAAAGTTTTAATATAATAAATATTGGGCCAATATATAATTACATTTTTTTTTTAATTTCTGGGTCAAACCTATCCCATTGTTGCAGCTCATTTTCCCAAAGCTTATTCACAATTTTGGAGGGAAAGCTAGGATTCTGCTTTATTATATATAAAGAAGATAAAGATAAAGATATAAAGATATAAAGAAGAAGATAAAGAAGATAAAGATATAAAGAAAAGATAAAGATAAAGATAAAGATAAAGATATTATATATAAAGATTTAAACAAATTTAACTCATTAATTATTCATAATATTATACTTTTGGTTATAATAAGTATTATATAATTGTCAAACTTCATTAATGTATGAGATTATTTTTATCATTTAAAATTAATATGGTTAAAAATAACGTTCCCATGGAGATCAATAATAAACTTTAACCATTGATATTGATTTTATATAACAAAAATAACCACATAAAAAGAGTTTACTAATGGAGTTTGATAATTATACAACATCAACAACTGAAAGTTCAACATAATAATTGACAATTATGAGACTAAATCTATTTAAATCAATTAATCGTAACTAAATTTCTAAAAGTGAAACAATTCAGTTTATATAAACTGAATATATATATATATATATATATATATATTTTTTTTTTAAAAAAAAATTGAATATATACTTGAACTATTATGCAACCTGCTAGATACTTTAACTATTATGCAACCTGCTAGATAGAGTGTTTACCTATTATCATGTGAAATTGCATATATTTAGAGTGTTGAGTGACCTAATTGCATTTCTTTTTCGTTCAGTGACCAAATTGCATTTTCACATTTTGTTCAGTGATCAATTTGAACCTTATTCCAAAAATAGAATTTATCTAATTCTCATAAAATATTTTGAATTTAATCAATTATTATACATTTAGTATTTTATATGCGTAATTCGTAAAAATATATGCCCAGTATTAATACTCAACATTAAAATATTTTTTTTTTAAATAATAGTATATATACCTTTTAAAATTTATAAATGTAGAATTTGTATTATATTAACAATATAGTTGATAATTTGAGTAATAATTATGGTATGATTGATATTATTAAAAAAATATATATGTGATAAATTACTAAATATAATTATGGTAACATTTAATTAAAATCTAATGAAATTAAACTTATTTTTCATTGCCAACTACCATGTAGTGTGATGGCATCCTGGTTACCCATCCAAGTGGATGGTCAAAGGTGTAAAGAATCATAAGTTTGTTTATGCATGTATGTGCATTGTAATAATAATGAAAAAAAGATAACATAAGTTATAATGGTAGAGGGATATTTGTCCAAAAAATTGTATATTACAATTCTTATAGCATAATGTATTTTTTTTTTTTTTTAAAGGAAGAGGGCGGGGAGGGGGCAGGATTATAATATGGATTAAGATTTATAATGTTTTTAGATTATAAATAATTTTAAGTTTAATAAAATTTTATTTAATCTCGAACAAAACTAACTGATCAGTCAATTCAAAATAAATGTAAAAATTGTAATTGTCTTATTGTGGACACGATTACAAGCATTTGAGATTCAAACATAAATTTTATTTGAATCAAATTAACAATTTTTTTTTTAACAAAGTCATTTCTTTACCTAGTTGTGTGGAGTGATTAAATACTCTGATTTCATGATGAATGCTTTTGAGTTGGATTGTTCTAATTAATGATTTTTTTACTTAAAAAAAAAAAGAAAAAAAAAGAGAGTAATGCATCAATGCTAACTATGCATCCTATATGAGAATTGATTTTGTGTATTAAATAAATAAATAGTTACAAATAAAAAAGGAAAATAATTCATTTTCCTTTTTTTTTTTTTTTTTTTTTGTCTTCCCAAGTAAACTTTGGAATAGCCCAGAAAACTCCTCACCCGACACTACCTCGAATCTTGAGTTCTTACAGATCCCCCGAAGAAGTCGTACACTCACTCCCATATCGAGGATTCCGACTTTCCGAGACAACAATCAAAAGAAACAAATCAAAAAAACAGAAACAAAAGCCAGCAAACGAACAGAACCTTTAGGTATGTGTATATATATGTGTGCTAGTACAGAGTTTGATGCTTTTACTCGTAGAGAGCGGAAAAGACGACAACTTTAACGACATTGGCGCTATGGGTTTGGCCAGAAATATATTTTCTTTCTCTTCTTCTTATACTTTTTTTTAATATAGGCTGTTGTTGGGCTGCATGAACACAAGAAATTAGGAGATTTTTCTGCTTGTTGGAATGTTGATATTATTGGGTTTGGCAGTAATTGAAAGGTTTTGGCTGATAAAGTGGGGGATTTGATTGATTTCAGGAGGGAATTGAGGCGGGATTTGCGTGTTTATTGAATTGATTATGAGGGTTCTTCAAATGTATGATAATTGGGGAAATTGGAAATGGGAAATGGGAATCTTGGAATTGACTTACTGAATTATAGCTAGTGGAAGTGACTGTCCCAGGCTGTTGCTTAGCTGGGAGTTATTTCTGGAATCTATTAGAAGGTTTGACATTTTTTGTTGATTCTAACTTGAAGTTTCATTGGGTTTTGAGAACACAAAAAGAACCCCAGATCACTGTTGTTTAATTCTGGGGGTGAATAGAAGCTGGTGTTGATTGATGATTGATCTTTCTGCAATGTGAAATTGGTTTGGTTAAGAATGGTTTCAAGAATTCCTGGCTGGGCTGCATATGCTGATTGTGATGGGTGATGTTAAGGTGTGTTTTCAGGTTTAATCTTGGAGTTTATAGTTTGAGGCCTGGATTGTATTGAAGGGACTTCATGTTAGGATCCAGTGTTTACCACTTACGCCAAAAGCTATAACTGGCAAAGGCGCAACTTTATTTCTTTAGAGATCGCCACACATTTTCGAGACGTTGGGTGTTGGATTTGGCCTTTACCCTTCACCGACCTCTGGCCAACAGTCCCTCAGCCACCAGGTGCTAGACTTGGTCTTTATCGGCCTCTGCCCAACGCTTCAAGTTCAGCATACAATGGATGATGCTTGTTATAGCGCCAATGCGTTGCCGCCTTTCCTTGCCAAGACGTATGAAATGGTGGATGATCCCTCCACTGACCCCATTGTCTCCTGGAGCCAGAACAACAAGAACTTCATTGTCAAGAACCCACAGGAATTTTGCAGGGATTTGTTGCCTAAATACTTCAAACACAGCAACTTCTCGAGTTTTATCAGACAGCTAAATACTTATGTAAGATAAACGTTTAGTCCTAGGTTTGTGATCTTGATTCTATACTGAAACTCTTTACTTTCTTGTTAACCAGGGATTCAAGAAAGCCGATCCTGAGCAATGGGAATTTGCGAATGAGGACTTTGTTAGAGGTCACCCTCACCTTTTGAAGAACATCCATAGGCGCAAGCCAGTTCACAGTCATTCCGCGAAGAATCTTCAATATTCTTCTCCATTGAATGAATCGGAAAGGCAAGGGTACAAGGATGATATCGAAAAGCTAAAGAGTGTTAAGGAGTCACTTCAGTTGGAACTAAAAAGACACGAAGAAGACCAGCGAGGATTCGCGTTCCAAATGCAAGGGTTGTCTGAACGTGTGCAGCAAGTAGAGCAACGCCACAAGGGCATGTTATCCACCTTATCTCAAATGTTAGATAAATCAGAGCTCGCTATAGGCCTCGTGCCTCGATTGGAATTACACGATCGAAAGAGAAGGTTTCCAAGAAACAATTACATGGACTATCAAGAGAGCTCTTCACAAATTTTGACCACTTCTTTTGTAAATGGAGAATGGTTAGATCGATTGGAGTCTTCTGTGATCTTCTGGGAGAATATGTTACAATCTGTTTGTCAAACCGGGATCCAACTGAATTCAGCTCTAGAAGTGGATGAATCTACAAGCTGTGCAGGTAGCCCATCTGTATCACAGCTAAGCGGGGAAGTTGGAGCTAACACTTCTAGAATCGATGTAAATTCAGAGCCTAATGCAAACCCTGGTCCCATAATCCCGACGAAAGAGCAAGCAGAAGTACCAGGGATAGCCACAAACGTGCCAACCCGAGTAAACGATGTGTTCTGGGAGCAGTTTCTTACTGAGAATCCTGGCTCGACTGATCCACTGGAGGTACAGTCAGAAAGGAAAGATTATGATGGCCGAAAAAGTGAAAGAAAACCAGTTGACCTCGCAAAGTTTTGGTGGAACAAGAATAATGTAAATAACCTTACAGAACAGCCAGGACATCTTACTCAAGCCGAGAGAACCTGATTCGGTTGATTACGTAATATTCTTTTCGTAAATGCATATTCTGTTTTTAAAATCAGGGAGTAGATAGAGATATTGAATCATTAGTACCACTATGCTTTGCACGATGCTTATAGTTGATTCTTATGCTGTCGCTTACATTCTACATTCTATATATATCATGCTAATTTTACGTCTAATTATGTTGATTGATTGAAATTTTCCTGCTTGGAATTGCAAACCGTTGAATTGGTTGAAGAATTCTTCTTTTCATTAGAAGTTACACTAATAAATCTGTCAGCTTTGGTTTTGTTTGAGACAGTGACCCAAGAAGTTTTCTCAGGTCCCTACAAGTTTGCAAGCTGTGAAAAAACTATCTGATGCTATTCATTCTTATGTTTCCAGCTTGCAACTTTGGCTGCTCTTTAGATGGTTTTTTGTTGAGTGACGAGAGAAATCCGTAACCACTATCTGAGTGTATGTACTGAGTAAACACTTTAGATGGTTTTTGTACAATATTTTTCTTGTGGTCCGAATTATGCCCATAGACTTGACTCTACTCGATATCTAGCCCAAAACCTCTTAATGTGGTGCACATATACAAGAATTGGTCATCCTACCTTATATTGGCAGGTTGGTTATGGATTGTTTCATCTGTTGGGTTTATATAGGCTGTATTTATCCAATTGCTGAAAGAGAACAAGAATCTCCCTCCCCACCACCACTCCCTTCTACCCACTAGGGGGTCCAACTTGGTTTGTTTGTTTTTTAGGTGGAATTTTTTTCACCATGTAACTTGTTTTGAAGAACTGAACTATTATGTCCGTAGTTAGCTTATCAATTGTTCTAAACAGTTAGGTTTTTATCAATTAAATTTATTCCAGTACATTTTAGGGTGTGTTTAGAAACCCGAAAAATGATTTCTGAAAATCATTTTCTGAGTTTCCAGTATTTGTCAAGAGGGAAAAATAAGGCCAATAGAAAATATGCTCTTAGTCAATGGAAAATGAGTATGTTTTTTAGGAAAATGACTTCCCTTTTCTTTTTTTTTTAGGGAAATTATTTTTCAAGTCTTTCACCAAGCTCTGCCCTCTCTACAGGCCAAGTCGCCTTGCTCGACTTCCTCGTCCTTAATTTTTACCAAGCTCAACTTCTTCGTCCTCTTCTTCTTCTTGTCTCCCGCCGCTGCTTCGCCGTCCTTTGGGAGCTTCTTGTCGGCCTTCGACTTCTTCCCTGCTAGAGCCTTTTCGGCTGTGACAACCTTCTTTGCTGCAGCCTTCTTTTCAGTTGGCTACTTCTTCGCCTTAAGGCCATTGGTTTTTGAGAAAATGACCAGTCGGCGTGACTGGTTCCGAAAATCAGTCGGCGTGACTGGTTTTAGAAACCAAACAGAAACTAGTCTGGCCAACTGGTTTCGTATGCGACACCAGTCTGGCCGACTAGTTTCCGAGCGGTAATTTTGTGATCTCTCCTTGGTTATTTTGTTGTGCTCATTTTCCTATTCATTTTTTGAAAAATGAACTAAACACATAAAGACAGTTTTCTGTTATGCAGCCAAACACGGAAAAGTAAAATGTTTTCTAGAAAATGACTCATTTTCTAATATATATATATTCAAAAAGTCACTTTCTACTTTCCAAACGAATTTTTATATAGTAATATATACAAATATAGTAATATATACTACACTTTATCCCACATGATAAAGTATTCATCTTCAAAATACCACACCATGCACCACCGGCACCACCACCACAACACCAGGCTATCATTTCAATGCCATCAAGAAAGAGGATGATGCTCTTTAGTGGAGTCACTGATTATATTATTGCTTTAGTCTAATACACGCCGATAATGATAGGTCAACGAACCATAATGCAGAAGAAGATTGCTGAAAAAGAAAGGCAAAGCAAAATCATCAAATATCATATACTATAAGTATATAGTGAAGTTGGATCCCATATATTTATATATAGTAAACAAAACAATGGATGGTATCGGCTTTCTGGAATACCAAATGGTGCAGACACCATCATTTTAAAGAAGAAAATGCTTTTTTTTTTTTTTTTTCTTTTCTTCCCACCATCCTCTAAGAACCAACACCAACTTGATTTCCTTTATTTACCATTAGCCCATCACTATATTACTTCGTAAAAGATTTGCACTCCAAACTCGAGAATTCCTCTCGAGATGAGTCTCAACCGCCTTAGATCAGTCCTTAGAAGGAAATAGTAGGACTTGGACACGAGTATACCGTGAGTACCAGCAAAGCAGACTATTAACCTTACTTTAGATTGTTCAATCATATAAGTTGTGGCCTTAGATCAATCCCTAGAAGGCGATAGTAGGACTTCAACACAAATACACCGCGACTACCAGCGAAGCAGACTATTAACCTTATTTTAGATTGATCAATCATATAAGTTGTGCTCAAAAGACTAGTCCCTAGAAGGCTACAGTAGGACTCAGACATACACTAATACACCGCGACTACCAGCGAAACAGACTATTAACCTTACTTTAGATTGATCAATTATATAAGTTGTGCTCAAAAGACTAGTCCCTAAAATGTTGCGGTAGGACTCGGGCACTAGTACATCGTGACTACCAACAAAGCAGATTATTAACCTTACTTTAGATTGATCAATCATATAAGTTGTGCTCAAAAGACTAGTCCCTAGAAGGCTTTAGTAGAACTCAGACACTAGTACACCGTGACTACCAGCGAAGCAAATTATTAACCTTATTTTAAATTGATCAATCATATAATTTGTGCATAATATTAGTCCCTAGAAGGCTGTATTAGGACTCAGACACTATTACACCGCAACTACCAGCGAAGCAGACTATTAACCTTACTTTAGATTGATCAATCATATAAGTTGTGCTCAAAAGACTAGTCCCTAGAAGGCTGCAGTAGGACTTAAACACTAGTACACCGTGACAACTAGCGAAGCAAATTATTAACCTTACTTTAGATTGATCAATCATATAAGTTGTGCTCAAAAGATTAGTCCCTAGAAGGCTGTATTAGGACTCAGACACTATTACACCGCAATTACCAGCGAAGCAGACTATTAACCTTACTTTAGATTGATCAATCATATAAAGTTGTGCTCAAAAAATTAGCCCATTACTATATTCTAATAATTAAATTACAAATTTATATTTATATATATCATATACTCAACACAATGAAAAGCAACACGAGAAGAACATTTATTTCATTGTTACCAGTAATCTAGTCTCATGTTAGAGCAACCCACCTCATGTTAGAGCAACCCACTACTGGGAAGTGGTCAATGATGATATCCTATGAGTAGTTGATTCAAACATATGCTTGGTGTTCTTATTTTATTTTATTAATAATGTATCACATGTTGTCTATCATCTCTACAGTTGATTTCACATTTATGTGTATATATTATATGTTAAACACGCATCCTCATATGTGTGGGTTGATTACTTTTGATTTGAACTCATACCTTTGACATGGAGTTGACTCTAATATCAAATTTAAATATGTGATTTATCTCAACTAAAAGACTAAATTAATAGTTGGATTGCACGTGTGTATATTATATGCTAACTTTTACATAAAGTACAATGATACAAGATTTAATACATATAAACAAATACATCATAATGCGATTTCGTGACAGCCATTAATCTTTGTTTATGCTTTTTAATCTCCATAGCTGAGATCAGAATATTAGGCGCATTGACCACTTAATTAAAAATGATATCCACAAACTTTCTAATACTTATTTTAGGCATTATTACTTACTAGTCACCATTCATCCACTTGAATGAATTTAGACAAATTCACCAAGAAATGGTCTGCCGACATTAGCAAGAGAAACTTAGAAATGGTATGCATATATAGCAAGAGAAACGTAATAGAACTGCAAACTTTACTGAATTAGTCTTATTTCGAAAGAGATGTTCTGTTCCGAATAAAGCTCATCTGACTTTACTTAATTAGTCTTGTCTCGAGAAAATCGCTGAAAGCTCAACTAATTTTATTGAATTAGTCTGGTATCTCGAGAGCTATTATAAATATAATTCAACTTTACTGAATTAGTCTTGTCTCGAGAAAGTCACTGAAAGCTTAGCTAACTTGATTGAATTAGTATTGTTTCTCGAAAAGTATACGGAATGCGTATATTAGAACAATATGAAAATTTGGATAAAATACGGATTCATAAACTATGGCAAGTACCAAGTTGCATTATCACTGCCTATGATTTCCTGTTGGATCTAATGAGCCTTGCAACAAAAAGGCATTACAACTCCATTATATGATCATATTTCACCCCAATACAAAAAAGCACAGAGAGACTAATTGAATTGATGTATGGCATTTCTAATCTTTTTATTTTGTGGCATTTATAGATCAATAAAAGAATTTTTTTTTTCGAGTATTACAAACAAAAAAAGGTTACATAATGGAGGGGAGAACAACAGATGATGGATGGTTACCATTATAATACTGGCACAGAAATGGACATTTGCACCGAGACATCACTCGCAAAAGTTGTATCTCTAGTGGTGGCCGAGTTTCCTGCAAATGCATATCCTACGCCCAACCCGCCATAGTGCATCGAGGCGTGCTCACACCGCTGGAAAACCCGGGCGAGCGATGCTGCTTTTCTCCGCGCGCGTTTTGTCCCGGTGAAGAGCAGCGACTGAAGCAATCCTGCCAAGGCAGGTGCCTTTAACACCCTCTCGGTTGCAGCTTCCCCGCCGCTTCGACACAGCTCGAGCAACGCTGCAACTGCGTTCTCTTTCCCTTTAGGCGTCCCGCATCTCATCATCCCGATTAGCCCTGCCACCGCTGTTTCTTCCTTCCCAACTGCGGCTGCCCCGATTGGCTGCCTGACAATCAGTGCCAACGCACCGGCTGCTTCTTCGGCTACCCCTTCGCATCCCAACGCCCCGACTAACGCGTTGACAGCTCCGGAATCTATCATTCTCGCGCAGTTCTCCGTGTGAGTAGATAAGTTGAATAGAGCTGTCACCGCATCCTTTTTCCCTCTCAGTGACCCATCTCTCAACAGCCCCGCCAATGCTTCTACTCCGCCATCTTGTTCCGCAATTCTTTTCTTATAGTCGTGAACAGCGGAGAGGCTGAATAATGTCGCTGCAGAGTTTTCCCTCGCCTCCGACGTGTGCCCGAACCTTAAAACTCCAACTATCAATTCTAGACACCCGATTTCGTCCATAATTCGGCTTTTATTCTTTTCGTAGATCGACAAATTAAGCATTGCAGTCACGGAATTCTCTTGTGCGACTGCATCCGGAGACGAAAGCAGATCTTTCAGATGATGAATCGCCCCAGCCTCGGCTATGTAAGCTCGGTTCTCCTTGCCAGTTTTTGCTAACAACCTAATCTCCCGAGCAGCGATAGTTTTTGCACTCTGCGTCCCATCTTCTAGCTGTTTTATTAGATGAGCTGCCGTGGCTTTATTAGCCTCGAACGTCGCCTTGCCAGGCGACACCGCTGCAAAACCTTCACTGCACGACTCTCCCGGCTCGGGCAGATCGTACGGGATTTTATGAGCAGCACACCACTGCATAATCAAATTCTTGAGAGCCCGATTTGGCACAAGACGAGTATGAACAAGCATTTGCCCCGTCTTTGGACAATTACAATGACCCTCATCCATCCACCTCAATATGGAAGCCCGGTCATACGTCTGTCCCGTGGATACAATCACCGGATCCCTCATCAAATCCAACGAAATTGGACAGCAAAAATCCTTTGGCACCGAAACAAACGTCTCCGCGATTTCTTGAGAAATTAACCCCTTACTAGGGTTCTTACTATGCCTTCCAACCCCAAACTCTACATCGTCCTCGTCAAATCCAAACAGCAAGAACCGGGAGTATCTCGCCATTGCCACAAATCCGTTAAGCACAGAGGCTGTGGGATCAATATCCCCTTCATGGTTCACAATCTGCTCCTCTAAGAACTCAATTTCCACCCTGCAACTCCTCGCATCACGAATCTCCAACTTCTCCACAAAGAACGAGTATAACTCAAGAGAATCTGGGATTTTCCCGTTCTCAAACTCATCCAAGAATTCATACAACTTCAACCTCAACAATTCATCGTTCTCATCGATAAAAAGTTTGGATTTTTTCGATTGTTTCTGTAACAATACTACTTGTTCCCTAACATCATCAGGCAAATTCAATCCATTTATTGGCAAAACATCCAAAAGGGTCGAAATTTCTTGGTTCAGATCATGGAAATGACCCGAAATAGAGTGGTTTTGCAGCAAAAGCCACAGTTTACTGGACTGTACACAATAATCAAGCAGGATTTTGGAGCGGTACAGCAGAAGGTACAGCTCTTTAAAGCACAGAAAAGCAGTAGAAGGAAACCTCGAAGAAGAAGAAGAAGAAGAAGAACCTCTGTTTTCTCGAAGGCATTCCATGGCGACGGAGAAAATCTGTATTTTACGGAGGAGAGATTTGGAGTTCTTCCGCTGGTACGCCGGCCCCTCCTTGCCGGAAAACGACGAAATCAGCTCCGTTGCCAACGCCGCCAGCGTCTCCACCAACGCCCAGTCCGTCAGATCCAGCGGCGCCAAGAACGCCTCCAGCGACGGCGACCGCCGCCGCCGCAACGACGAGAATATAGCCGCGGACGCCATTCAAAGTCAACAAACACCCACCCAACACCTCTTTCTCTCTCTAGACCGAAAAAGCTTCGGTCTTTATTCCTCCCTCTCTCTCTCTCTCAAGAATTCGCAAACCCAGCCCAAAAATCCTCAAGAAATCTTCGGATTCCCGGAGAAGACGACTTCGAAAATTAATGGCGATCCTTTTTTATTAAGGAAATCAAAAAACCAATCTTTTTGAGTGCGTGAATTGAATATGTACACATATAAGGAAACTATTAATCGCAAATCCGCGTGAGAAGATGAAGAAGATATGAAAAAAGGAAGAAGTTTGGAGAAAATGGTAAAGAACAGGGGAAGCGTCTGGGGTAGTTGTATACTTGTATTTATTAATTATTATTTCTTCTCCATTTCATCACCCAATTTTCAACGATTTCTACAGTATTCCATATTTCTTCTTTTATTTGTAAATATTTCTTTTTCTTTTTGTTTTTTATTGTGTTTTTTCTTATTGTTGTTTTTTTCCATTTTCCCATTTTCATTTATTTCCCTTGGCAAAATTCTGGGCTGCCCTCATGAAAATGACCTTTGCCTTACCTATGACGGATTGTACTATCCTTATTCTTGTCCATTCATTTTCTTCACCTCTTCATAGGCCTATACAAAAAAAGTCATGAATTCGAGTTTAATAAAAAAAAGACAATCTCAACTAAATTAATCAGACTATTAATATAATAATTATAAAATTATTAACTTTTTAAATTTGAGTCGATCAACTATAAATACTTTAAGCTGTTTTTTGTGAGTTTTTCAAGTCATGCCCTTAAAAGAGTCGGTCAACTATGGATAACGTAGACTGATTTCTACGAGTTTTCCTCGTTAGTTATCCAAAAATGAAGTGTTGTTTGTTAAAAAAAAAAAAGTTATGAATTAAAAGAAATGAGGGTATATTAAAAAAAAAAATAGTATAAAGTGGGGTTAAAATTGATTTCTTTTCATATATTGTTGACTTACTATTCCTTTTACCTTTATGAAGCAGTTAATCAAGGGGGCAGAGTAAGAAGAAAAAAAAAAGGTTCAAAAGTCCAGATGTAGAATGTATGATTCCCATAATACATTGAAGGGTTGACTAAGGAAAAGCTCATTTGTCCTTTTGCGGGCCCAATACATTACGCATGCAATGTTTCCAACCTTAAACAACACTATTATTCTATTCTCGTTAATTATTTCTGATTTTTTTTTTTTTTTGGGGTTTGTCCAATTAAAAATTCTCTTATTTTAATATCCATTCTTATTTCACTTCATATTTTTGACATATTATTATAAAATAATATTCACTTCTTTTCACTTTACTCTATTATTATTACTCCTTGTTAACATAGCATGTCCCTATTGGCAACAATTTTAATTTATTTCATTTTTCAATAAAATTAAACTAATAAATGGGTATGTTTTCAAAAAAAAAAAAAAAAAAACTAATAAGTATATAATGAATCGATTAATTTAGCTAACTACCTGAATTAATCAAAACATAATTTTTGAATTAATTTTTTAAACATAATTTTCAAAAAAAATCAAAACATAATTTCATAAAACTTAATTGATAAATTAAATTTCAATTTAATCACTTTCAAAAAAAAATTCAATTTAATCAATCATTTTATCAAAACATGCATAAGGTATAAATATTTTTTTAAAACCACTTATTGGTTTTTTTTTTTTTTTTTATTTGAGTCAATCAACTATAACAGCCTAAGCTTCTTCCATATCTATTAAACTAAAGAGTTAAGTTCGTGTAGACATAACAGTCTAAACTTTTGAAACCTTTCTTCCTGTCAAACCTTGCTTCTTCTTTGGGCATTTCTTCATCGGGTGGCCGCCGGCATATGGCCGAAACTTTGAGCCTTTGACGGAATTTCGTTTATTGGTCGGCAGTCTTCTATTTTCTTTTGTTTTTTATTTTTGTAGTTTCATAATAAAGTCCAGTGCCGATTCAGCCACCAACCATTCAAGGAAGTTGCGGTAGTTCAAAAGATTTAAAGTCCTTAAGGATTCCGCCAGATTTGGATAAAGAAGTGGTTTGATTCCTGTGGATCCGTAAAATAAAGTTCAAGAGGTGTATTGTTGCTTCTCTTTCTGTTGTGTTCTGCTTTTTTATCCTGTGTTTTTCTCTCGTTTGTGTGAAGAGTTCATTTTCCTCTTGTTTCTTTTGGCGAATTTGTTTTCCTCTTGTTTCTTTTGGCGAGTTTTTTTCTTCGTAAGTGTGAAACATATAAGTTAGTCATGGCATATGTGAACTTCATCCTAGATGACAAAGATGACAATGTAAAAGAGCATCTGCATCTCAGCTTGATGGATATATTGTCAATGAACGACATATGAAAAAGATATACTCAGGTGGTGTGCAAGACTTTTCAACCAAAGTTAGTCTTGACTACGTTTGATCAATTCTTCAATAATATTAAAGAAGCGTTAAATTCATCTAACGAATTCAACTTCAAATTTGTGAAACAGTCTGCGATTCAAGTTCTTTGTAGCATTGCTAGGGAAGTAGTTTCTTTGTCTGACTGTAAGGAATGGTTTACCGTTCCATCGATCCTATTTGTAATCGTTTCAGCTTATGATTAAATGAATGAACTTCTTTATTTATTATTTAAAAAAAAAAACAGTCTAAACTGATTTACCTCTTTATAGTCATTTATTAAATAGGACCATAAATTAATTTATCTCATAATTGTAAATTTCTCTTGTTATTCAAAAAATTTACTTTTTTTAAAAAAAATTAATTGGGTATATAAAATTAACGGAATGGAATTGTGTGGTCGCATAGAAAAGGAATCAGGAGTGGGTTAAGAAAAGGTGTTGGGAATAGTGTAATGTTTGCAGTATTAATTGTTGGGAAGAAGTGGGAGGGAGGCCTTGTTTTAATGAAGCCATTAAAGTTCCCAACAACCAAGGATGGTTTGGTTTGGATCAATAGCGATCGTATGCGTAGCTACGACTTTGATGAACACGAACCCTTTATTTATGACTGTTCTGACTTTTCAGCTCTTCTTACCAGATCATGATTTTTTATCTTCTCTCCTCTTTTTTATTGGTAGTGTATCAAGTATAATTGAATTATTGGTGATAGCATTGAGGGCAGCGTCATGCAATAAGATTATAGTGTAGAAAATTGTAAATTTGTCTTGTTGTGTATATGACTGAAATCTTAGTTGTAATATGAACTATTGATCTTACAAGCGACTATTGATATTTGAGAGTGGTAGTTTTTCTCTTATATGTTTCATGTGTTGTGAGATGTGTGTCATAGATTCTTATGTAAAAGTATTGAACAAAATATTAATATTTATTATATTTGTACAAGATTTTTGAGTAGTACATCTTTTTATTTCCATAACTTGTTTACTTGATAGTAACAACAATGACTCTACAAGTAGTGTGAATACTAATGCTACAATGTGTTCAGTTTTATGAACAATTTCCACATCCATTTTGCGCATGTTCATTTTGAAGTTCAAATTGACTACCCGTGGTACTTCGACTTTCAAATTGTTACAATTCGTGATCCAAGTAACTACCCATTGCCATTCAAGAAACTTTCAAAATTTAACCAACCTTGGTCCTCCTAGAAGGATCACGGCTAGTTAAAATTTGATAGTTGAAGGACCATTGATGGTTAACTTAGATCAGGATGATAATAATTTAAAAGTCGAAGGACTATAGTAATCAATTTGAAAATTTAAGACTAAACGTGACAAAACTACTATACTCGAAGTACTTCATGTGAAATTAACTCTAAAATAAATGACAAGTTTACTAATAGGGTGTTGCTATTTGCACCACCCTTTGGTCAAAAGTATGTATAAAGTAACTTGAAATTGTAAAAATGTGAAAACTTTCAATAATTACATAGGTGGTGTAAATAGTCAAATAGGGGTTCATTTTGCTATTTGCACCACCTTGGTCAAACCTCATTTATGAGGTGTAATTAATAATTTTTTAATTCAAAATTTAATTAAGATAAAATGGTACTTTTCTCCCCTAAGTTATATACTTATAGTACTTTTTTCCCCTAAATTATTCATGTTAGCATATTAGCCTCCTCAATTATTCTAAAAGTGACGATTCCCCTCTGATATATTAAATTGACATTTCTACCCTTAAAGTAAACATTTTATTTATTTTTCTTCTCTAACAAATTATTGCGTGTACGTAGGGATGATCACGGTTCGGTTCTAATTGAACCGGACACTATAGTAATCGAATTAAAAGTTTCCGGTTAAGGGAAAATTGTACACTTTTTTCCCCTGAGTTATATGATTATAGCACTTTTTTCCTCTCAGTTATTTGTTTATCCACACATTTGTTCCATCAATTATATTAAAAGTGATAGGTTTTCACCATTTTATGTTAGGTGAACATTTTTACCCTTAAAACTAAATATTTTATTTATTTTTCTTCTCCAACAAATTATTGTTTATATGTATGGATGATTAGGGTTCGATTCGAACAATTTTTTATGGTAATTGAAATGTCATCATATTTCATGATAGTTGGCTTAATCATATTATATATAATAATCATATAAAAATCAATTGCTATTAAATCAAAGTAATTGTAGATTACTAGTATATATGTCCTCTGATGAATGTGTGCATTCATCAAAAAGAGAGAAATCAAATATAATCTTAGATATAAAATCACACTCCAAAATGCCATTAGAACGTAATGGATTGTCAACTTCAATATGACTGCGAAAGCCTAAAAAATCAATACTTTTTCTCCATTTTTACAATAAAATTATTATTAAATTTATTTTTTTAAAAAATAAGAAATAAAATTTATAATAAATAAATAAATTTTGAACTGACAATAAAAAAAAAAAATGTTTGAACTGAACCGTGACCATTTGTACATATAAACAATAATTTGTTGGAGAAGAAAAAATAAATAAAATATTTAGTTTTAAGAGTAGAAATGTCTATCAAACATAAAAGGAATAAAACATGCCACTTTTAATATAACTAGGAGGCAAATGTAGATAAATGAATAACTAAGAGGGAAAAAGTGTTAAAAGCATATACCTAAGGAGAAAAAGTGTCATTTATAATAAATATTTGTAAAAAAAAATAACGTTTGATTAAAATTAATGAAGGTGGTGCAAATAACAATTCTCTATTTACACCATCTATAAAGTTATCACACATATTAAATAGGTGATGTAAATAATAATTAAGGTGGTGCAAATAGAATTTCCCTTACTAATTGATGGATATATTATACAGACGACCCAACCCAGGGTAGCAGCGTGGACCCGGAGCACCCAGGTGGAGCCCAAGACACCGCAGCCCGAAACACCTCGGCCCAAGGCACTTCGGAGGTGCCCAGACCCGAGCCACGTGGTGGTGGACTCGGGTCGGGTAGCTCGACCTTACCCGAGCTCGGGCCATGATGAGCTCGTGGACCTGACCCGACCCAGTCTACCCGGGTCCCCGGTCAAAGTGGTGATCTAACCGCCCCCCAATTTAGGGGGAGGCGGTGGGGGGGGGAGGGAGGGGGTTTAGCTTGTATAAAAGACCCCCTCCTTGTCCTAACAAGACACGTTCATGACATCTACTTACTATTCTATACACTTTGTCTTACCAAATCGTTGTAATAGCCGATTCTATGGCATTTAATATAATATACGGTCTCGCGGTCTTTTACGACAATGTTTTATATTATTTATTTATTATCTATATTACGTTCTTATCTGGATTTATTGATTTAGGTCTAAACCGAGTTAATTAAATCCATCACTAATAATGCGGAGAAAGAAAGAAAATGCTGAGAAGCATAGTTATGCGGTGAAACAGTTTTTGCATTAATTGGATTGCTTGAAACTTGAAAGTACAATAAAAAATATAAATAAAAAATATAAATAGATTTTATGTGTGAATTCATGTTTTTCTCCTTTTTTTTTTTTTTTTTTTTTTTTCATTTTTCTTTTTTGAAAGGTCATGTTTTTCTCTTAATTAGGCAGTCGCATATCTCATGACACCTAAACTAGTTTCATGATCTTGTTGTTATTCTTCCAAAAGGTTGAACTCCAACCCTAAGGCCCCCCCACACCTCAGCCCGACAGAGCATTTGGGAGGATGTAAATCATACTTACTCAACTGAACATGAACCACAAAGACTAGACCAGTACTCACTGCGCACAAGAAACCCCCTCATTTGTAGAGGGTTTTTTTTTTTTTTTTTCTTATTTCTTTTTAATAATATTTTAATGACTTTTTCATTGATATTCCATAAATCAACGTTAAACCAATATATATTATATAGGATAATGTTTATGTTTTATTCTTAGCCTTTTTTTTTTTTTGAAACATTCTTATTCTATTTTATTATATCTAGTATTTTATTATACACAAGTAAATAGTTTTGCTATAATATTAACACTTTTTTTGGGGGTCATTTTTTACTAACGAGATCAAGAAAAAGTCAACATAGAGATCTATTTTAAGTTACATTTCTCAAGTATATAAGATATCGAATGGTTCAATACAAAAAAATAGAATTGTTCAATAAAACCACTCAATTCATAGCCTTAACGTTTCAAAATTTTATTTTCAAATTTCTTGGAGTTTACTTTTCTTTTTTCTTTATTATTATTAGTATTTTTTTTTAGAGAATCATTCTCTTCATTTATCATCACGGAATATTACTTTTATATTCTCTCATACTTCGTCATCTGTTTCAAGACTGTCCCTTTGCCATTGAAGTCTGGAAGCTGGCGTCACCTTCCATCCACACCAGTGGGCACAGATTCACTCCTATGGAAGACTGGATACTCCTTAAGAGCATCCACATTAGTTGGAGAGATTTGGGAGATAATGTAAGAGTGATTAGGAAAGAGAATATGGGAAGGGGAGAAAAAGAAAGAAAGAAAAAAATAATAAAACAAAAATTGAAAATAAAAAATAATAAAAAATCTACCGCGTCAGCACGCCTGACGCGCTACACGGGCGCGTGCATTTGCACGCGCCCGTGTAGACATGGCTGTGCGCAAACGCGCACAGCCAATGTTCTTTCTTTTTTTTTTGTTTTTTCTTTTTTTCTGACATTATGCTTGAATTTGCAGAACAATTCTTTTCACAAATAACCCCACCCCACATTTGTTATTATCCCCACCCAAGTTAATAGATCTGACATTATCTCCTCTTTCACCATTGATGTGGATGCTCTAAGAGCATCCACATTAGAGCATCCACATTTGTGGATAATTGGGAGATATTTCAGAATGAATTCTCCCCACCCAAGATAATAACTAATGTGGGGAAGAGATAATGTGCGAAATAATTGGTCTGCAAATGAAGGGATAATACAGAAATGGTGGGACCCACCACAAAAGCCACCACTGGTGACAGCCACGCGAGTGCGCATGACGGGCGCGTGCGGTCAGGCGCGTCAGGCGCCTGACAGTCTGATTTTTTTATTTTTATTTTTTAAATTTAATTTTCCTTTTTTTTTTCTTTTTTTTTTCTCTCCCCTCCCATCTTCTCTTTCCTAATCACTCTTACATTATCCCTCTATTCTCCCCAACAAATGTGGATGCTCTTAGTTGGGGAGATTTGGGGATAATGTAAGAGTGATTAGGAGAGAGAATGTGGGAATGGGAGAAAAAAAAATAAAAAAATAACAAAATTGATTTAAAAAAAAAAAAAGATAAAAAAAAAAAATGGTCAGGCGCGTGCCGTGTGGGATGACTGCTGTGCGCGTTTATCTTGTCTGATATAGGGAATGCATTGGGAAGAGAAATATTTTTGTATTTGCAGGACAAATAATTCTATCATTAAGAGCATCACCATCTGTAGTTATTTTGAAGATAATGTCAGATGAATTCTCCTTGGTTGAAGATAATAACAAATGTGAGAGTGAATGAATTGAGAAATAATTCTCCTGCAACAACCCACATAATGTCAGAATTATTTCAGAATAAAAAAAAAAAAAAGATAATGCGCAATTGAGAGTGGCCGCCAGCTCAATTTAATTACTTTTGGCCGTTGCTGGCCATAGCAACGGCCAAAGTCCGTTGCCAGCAACGGCCATTTTCCGGAATATATTTTTTTAAATTTTAATTATTGTTTATTTATATTTTGTTCTTTTTTATTTAAGTAATTAATTTTAATTATTATTTTGTTTTGTTTTGTAATTACCTTATAAATTTTTATAGTATAGCCAACTTTTTATTATTTTCTTTTATTTTTTTTATTTTATTTTATTTTATTTTACAATTCACTATTTTTATTAAAATTATAAATTTATAAATAAAATAGATAAAGAAATTATTAAAATATAATGGGTTAAATGGTGGGTCCATAAAAAACTGAGAAATAACTTAAAACTGATGTGGAGAAGGGTTTTTTGTGATTGAGTGAGATAATGGATGATGAGGTGGATATTGGGGCCCACAAATAACTAAGAAATAACCCCAACTGATGCGGATGCTCTAACCCCACCCCACCCCACATCAATAAATAACCTCATCCAAGTTATTTCTTCTTACATTAACCCCATATTATCCACTAGTGTGGATGCTCTAACTGCAGCTGAAATATGAAGATGGACGCTGGCTTCTCGTGGGTGCGCTGTTTGTGTATGTCCTTTGGGGAATCTGGAAAGCTAGAAATGGAGTTGTCTTCAATGGCAGCAACACTTCCCCCCAACAAGTCGCATCTATGGCTCATACTAATGCCTATGAGGCTCATAATTTGTTAGGAAAACACAAAGGAATTGCTTGTGGAATCTGGAGATGGATTACATGGAAACCGCCCGATCCGGGTTGGCGCAAACTAGATACCGATGGCGCCATGAAATCATCTAGTGGTATGGCTAGTGCAGGGGGGATCGTAGGGATGAAGCCGGTAACTGGGTTAAGGGCTTCACTACAAAAGTCGGTTTGACGGACAGCTTCTCAGCTGAGTTGTGGGGCCTAAGGGAAGGTTCTACGACTTTGCATGAGATAGGGGATTGGTAAACTTTGGGTCGAGATGGACTCGGCGGCCGTGGTCGCCGTCATGAATAAAGATCACGATACATCTACCCCTGTGGGTTCTCTTATTAAAGATTGTTTAGACTTAGCACGCAGATTCACAAATATTCGTGTGTCCCACATAGGCCGGGAAGGTAACAAATGCGCCGACTGACTCGCCAACATGGGTCAATCCGCCAATTGGAAAACTAAGATTCTTGATAACGCTCCGAATAGCTTGATTGGGCTCATTTCAGCCGACAAGAACAACACACCCAACTTGAGGGTCAGATAATCGCTCTCTTTTGAGGGCGTCTAATGTATCAAAAAAAAAAAAAAATACTTCGTCAATTTCAAATTATAAAATATTTATTGAGAGAATACTTCGGAGTTTTAGAAAATGAATTTGATATGCTTTTATAGAGTTATAAATTATTCAATTTGGGGTATATATACCATGAGCGTTATTCTGTGGACCCGTGTTCATCATGCGCATGGTAGACACGCTCTACATTCATAATTTCTATACTGTAGATCCATAATTTCTAAACTGTAGATTCATAATTTCTATACTGTAGATTCATAAAATTTATAATGTAGATTTATAATTTCTATACTGCAGATTCATAATATCTGTACTGTAGATTCATAATTTATGTACTGTAGATTCATAATTTCTAAACTGTATAGTTATCAAATTATGAACACATAGTTATGTGATTTGTGAATAGAGAGTTCAACAATTGAGAATATGAACATTGAAAAATTATGAACATATAACTCTATAATTATGAACATATATTTATGAAATTATGAATCTACAGTATAGATTTTATAAATCTACAGTATAGAAATCATGGATCTACAGTTTAGATATTATGGATCTACAGTATAAAAATTATGAATCTACAGAATAGATTTTATGAATCTACATTATAGAAATTATGAATCTACAGTTTAAAAATTATGGATCTACAGTTTAGAAATTATGAATCTACAGGTTGTTGACCATGCGCATGGTGGACACGGGTCCACAACATAATTTGCCTATATACCATATCTTTTTTGAGTACTGTTTACTTTATTACAATGTAATATCTGTTCATAATTACTTTCTCAATCTATTGAAGCACAAAGAGTCAGTACTGCCTACAATAAGGCTCGAATCCACAACCTCCCTGTCACTAGACCACAAGGTCCTTGGCCCATATTTATCATATCTAAATCAAGTTAAATATAATATTGCACCAATTATAATTTAAATTTTAGTATTAAATTATTAACTTTTAAAATTGGAATAAGTGTCGAATAGGCCATCGAACTGCACCAAATAATGCAATTAGGCCACCAAACTTTAAAAAGTTACAATTGGATCCCTGAACTAACCAATTCTATTCAATTAGTTCAATTTGTAAGTTTTTCAAGTGGTTAGTAGGTCACCCCTAATTTAAAATATTTTTACAAAATTATTATTTAAATTTAAAAAAAAAAAAAGAAGAAAATATATCGTCTCTGCCGGAGACGACGAAACCTTCTTTGTCTCCGGCCATGGAGACGGAGATAACTTCTCCGTCTCTGGCCGGAGGCGAAGAAGGTTCCTTCGTCTCCGGCTGAGTCGATCTGGTTTTTTTTTTTTTTTTTTTTTAAATAATTATTTTAAATAATAATTTTTTAAAAAATATTTTGAAAAGAGGTGACCTGCTAACAACTTCAAAAACCTACAAATAGGACTAATTGCATAAATTTGGCTAGTTCAAGGATCTAATTGTAGCTTTTTAAAGTTCAGTGGCCTAATTGCATTATTGTGTGCAGTTCGATGGCCTATTTGACCCTTATTCATTAATTAATATATATATCATACCTAATTTGTGTGTGTTTTTTTTTTTTTTTTGGTTCTGCATTTCCTAACATTGTTGGTGCATATTTGCTGCGGTCGCACTGACTGCACATTACAGCGGTGTCCTTAGGTGCCGACGTCACCAATAGTTCAACAAATATACACCATCAACGTTATGAAAATGCACCACAAAAACACACAAAAATTAGGTACGCATCACCAAAAACACACCAGTAGGTGTGAGTAAAAACACCCTACAGTGTTCCAAAATATACCATTGGGGTGTAGTGAGTTATATGGTGTATTATTTTGAGTATGTTGTGTATTTTTTGATATTTTTTTTTGCATTTCATTGTGGTGTATTTCCCCTACACTATTGGTGCATGTTATTAACACTGTTGGTGTATTCTGAAATTCCGCCGCACCGCCGCACGGGAAGACCCCGCCGCATTTGAACTTTCTTTTATATATATATATATATATATATATATATATATATATATATATATATATATATATATATGCTTTGTGATATAATAATATGTTAATATTAATTTAAATAATTATCTAGACAGCATATTGTACGGAGATAAATGAATATCTAACATAAAGTAACAATGTTTGTCAGATATGTATAATTAGGAATATAAATGAATTTAATAGAAGGATTTGAAAATATTATTGAAATTTTATAAGAAACCCCATTCCCATCTCTATACAAGTATTGACTAAATTGAAACCTTATTGTAATAAAATTTACTCTGTATTTATATTGCAATAAATAAAATAAATAGAGTAATTTTTTAAATTATTTTATTTTCAAAACAAAACCACAAAAGCCTATACTTAAAAGCCTCCTTAAACCAAAAAAAAAAAAAAAAAGTCAATCACAAAGTTCTTTTTCCTGAACATACACATGACCTATACATTTTCTTGTTTTTTTATTTCTTTATATTTGTGGCATATAAATAAGTCTAGATCATAAATATACTCAATCTTATTTACATATTTATTTATACGTCTCTTTCATGTTTCGTGTTTTTTTTTTTTTTTTTAAATCTTTATTTTTATGCTATGTAAGTCTACACCATAAATATGAGGGTGTATATTGGATCAATAGTTATGCTCTAGAACGGTGTTCACCATCCGCATAGTAAATACGAGATAGATCCATAATTTCTAAGCTGTAGATTCATAATTTTTATACTGTAGAATTCATAACATCTATACCGTAGATTCATAATTTCTATACCGTACTGTAGATTCATAATTTCTATCTGTAAATTCATAATTTCTATACTGCAGATTCATAATTTTTGTACTGTAGGTTCATAATATTTGTACTGCGAAGACGAAATAATGCGATTGCGAAAAGAGAAACGTCGTTAACAATAAATGAAAAACAAAAATTATGAATCTAAATCATAGAAATTATGCATTTATCCCTGTGTTCACCATACGCATGGGGAATACTTTTCCACGACATAATTTGCGATATTGGATAGTCGGGTACACTTGTCGGAAAGTTGTGGAAAAAGACGCGTTGGCGGCACAGTTGGGTTGGATTGGGCAAGCCGTTGATCTCACGGCACTTAATTATAACGCCGGTCAACCAGTTTGACTTCTCTTTTTATTTTTAAAACTTGGTGTATATATACACACACACAATAAAATTCAATTAATACAAAGTATACACTTTCTCTTGGATCGACAGATTTTTACTCTTTTAACATTTCAATTTTCTTTCATTTTAAATTGTATTAGGTCCTATTCATTACTTTACAAATATTATACTATTATATTTTTATTGAACAAAATTGTTCTTACATCAGACCTGTGTAAGCTAATTATAAAGTTATTGATCAGAAATACAACTACACCTCAACTCTAAACGGTAAGGCCATTGCCCAAAGAATTGACGATGTTGACATTCCACTAGCTCTAATTGAATATCTTTACACATCATTTTCAGAATTTTATCAATGCATGAAAACTTCTAAATAAATTTGTAAGGTAATTTTTACTATATCATTATAAAAATATTTATTGTAACCATATATTTTTAATTATTTATTATCATCCTCTATTGACATCAATTGTGCGATTGTCATTGATAAACTCGCAAAACAATTTGTCTAAAAAACGAATGGAAATCATAGATAAAGAGTTCAAAGTACAACTAATATCCCAGGCATATACATAACAAGGCACAAATCTAAATTAAAACTTCCTACATCATAATCTCACGGCATGATGTTGCCCTCTTTGTTACCACCAGTAACACAATTGCGCATGACACACTACCAATAAAAAAGAAGATGACAAGTACTGAAGATGAAGACATTGACAATGCTACCCAAAAGAGAATTAAGAAGACTTAAAAAAATTCAAACTAAAAGTAGTATTTAATTAGACTATTGTTTTTAGAATAGCATTATTACAAAGTTGCAAACATTTATTTTAGTGGCAATTATGATCAATATCTCATATATTATATTGCATTTATATACTTTGAATTACTGATATAATTAAATAAACAAATTCAACATTCAATTACCTATATATAAACATCTCTTATATAATCTTACATTTATATGCTTTGAAGTACTTATTTTAAAATAATCATTGGGTATTATTTCATTCGCGCAATGCGCGTGAAAATCATGTACATATATATGATTTAAGATTTATAAATATTCAACTAATTAAATTGACTGCTATACGAAGATTTTAATAAAATTATAATCAAACAATAGAAAAAAGATATGATAGATGTAGGTGTATGGCAGTAGCTCACACGGGTAACTTAGTTTTTATATGGTAGATTGTAGGTAAGGGTAATATGTATGGTAATAGTGACGTGTGAGATAATAGAAGTTATAATGACAAGAATATTTTTTGGTACAAAAATAACTATTAGAAAAAAATGACCTAATTTAGGGGCATAAGTAACTAGGGCTATTAATGAACCGAACATAAACGAATGGAGGTTGTTCGTGTTCGTTTGTTAAGGTTTTTGAAAATCTTGTTCGTGTTCGTTTGTTAAGCGTTTATTAGTGTTTGTTAACGTTCGCGAACATGTTCACGAATGTGTTCGTTAAAATTAACGAACATGTTCGTGAATGCTTAATAACCAAACATATGAACATGTTCATGATCCCAATTCGTTCGTGAACAATAAATAATATATGTTAATGAAAAATAACCAAACAAGTAACACAACTACAAACTACAAAGGGAATACAAACAAATATTAAATGAACATAAACGAGCTTGTTCACGAACATTATTAAACGAATACTAAACGTGCTTGTTCACGAACATTATAACAAACACAAACGAGCTTATATATTCACGATCTCTTAACAAACGAGCTTACAACTGTTCAGACTCTGTTTGTTATAAATCGAACTCTAAATTTTGTTTGTTAATGTTCGTTTACCTTAATAAACAAACATAAACAAACGCTTACCGAATACAAACACGAGTAATTTACCGAAAGATCTGTTCGCTAACACCTCTAAGCATAACACAAATTCCTTCTAATAAGTAGTTAGATTTTTTTAAAAATTTAAAAATAAAACATTGCATTAAAGAATATATACTAAGAACAGATAAACGGAGGAATGGCCGTAACCCAAATTTCGGAACAAGAACTTGAAACAACGTAGCTACTTATAACGGGACTTTTTGTTGGAAGGAAAGAATCAAGTGGGAAAGAAATTGTAATTCTATGAGGGAAGAATAATGTGGTAATAAAATGGTAATTTAATTAAGGACCTTATGGTCCAACGGTACCAAGTTGCTCCTCTATGTGGGAGGTGATAGGTTCACGCCTTAGTGGAGGCGTAGTAGTTGGGTATCCCACGGGTATCTCTTCCATTATAAAAAAAAAAGTTCCAGAAACAAAAGAGGGGTCAAACATCGATTTTAGGTTAAAATAGAGAGGACTAATTTTGTCTCAAAATTACATTTTTTTTCCCTAAAATCAATGGAATTGAAATGGGGGGAAGGCATGAGATTCTAATTCCATAAAAATATGGGAATTACAATTTCATGGAATTACAATTTCCTCCAACCAAACCAAGGAATTTACTTGCCTTCAGAATTATGTGGGAATTAGGTGGAATGAAATTGTAATTCCCTCCAACCAAACGGCCCGTAATAGCTTGTACTTATAATAGTTTATTTTGACTAATTAATATATTTTTAATTTCT
The DNA here is from genome assembly GCF_001879475.1 of Ipomoea nil. Classification (NCBI taxonomy): domain Eukaryota; kingdom Viridiplantae; phylum Streptophyta; class Magnoliopsida; order Solanales; family Convolvulaceae; genus Ipomoea; species Ipomoea nil. The sequence continues at coordinate 1,384,086 of NW_017619370.1, read as the reverse complement.
ATAATTTTTTTTAATAATTACTAATTAACCTTTAGTTATTTCAATTTGTTAAATGAAATTTAAATACATGAGTATATTTTAAGAAAAATGATATTTTTGGTCTTTAAATTATATTCCATGAAAAATAGTACTTTCCCCGCTGAGTTATATACTTATAGCACCCTCCTCCCCCGCCTCCCTAAATTATTCAAGTGGTAATTTTTTTCCCTGACATATTTACCTTTAAAATTAATATTCTATTTATTTTTCTTCTCCAACAAATTATGACAACGATCTGGTTCAAACTGAACAGACACTATAGCAACAAATTGAAATATTCTGATTACAATTTAGAATCAAAATCCGATATTTAGTGTTTATTAAAATCGTGAACCGAAATGACCGGCTCATGTTCTGAACTGATATATATATATATATATATATATATATATATATATATATATATATATATATATATATATATTTATGGTTGAATTCAGACTCTTTTAAAAATAAAAAATAAAATTTTAAAATAAAGTTTGAACCATCAGTTCAAACTGGATTCAGAACCGTGAACCGGCAGTTCAAAATCAAAACCAAATCGCGGTCATATATACTTATATGTGAGAATTATAATAAATGTAAAAAATAACAGACACTATTTGTAAATATTATAATTCTAATTTTAAACTAATGCTAGTTGTTGTTCCAATTCGAATCGCCGGTTCACGATTCAAGATTCAGTTTTTTCGATTCATGATTTCAATAAAATGAAATTCAAATATTGGGTTCTGGATCTGAATCTTGACTGGAAACTTTCAATTCGATTGCTATAGTGTTCAGTTCAGTTTGAACCGAACCGTGGTTATCCCTACGTATAAGCAATAATTTGTTGGAGAAAAAAATAAATAAAATGTTTACTTTAAGGGTAGAAATATCAATTTAATATATCAGGTGGGAAAACCACCACTTTTAAAATAATTGAACTAATATACTTACATGAATAATTCAGAGAGCAAATGTGCTATTACATATAATTCAGAAGAAAAAAGGTGTCATTCTCCTTATATTGTAATAGCTGACTCAATTCTTGAATTATTCAAGTAGTCATTTTTTTTTATCTTCCATTTTTTTTTTTACCATGTTGATGCTTTTCATCCCATACTTAACAAAATCCTTAAAATGTTATGAAAATTTTATAAAATTTAAGAGAATGAAGGATAAATTTGTAATTTCATAATTCTTACTTCTTATTCCCTCCTTCGAAGCAATTTGTAAACATTCCTATGAAGCAATTCGAAGCAGGCAAAGCAATATAAAAGTTTGGAAGCCAGACAGGTCCTAGAGGTGCAAGTTTAATTTGGAAGAATGACCAAGATTTGAATCTCACCAGTAGCAGTGTGAGAGCAATCTCTCAAAGTAAGAGGAATTCTTTGTACGAAGTGAGCAAAAGTCTAGCCTCTGTGGTTCATGTTCAGTTGAGGTATCATGATTTACATCATCCCAAATGCTTTATCGGGTTGGGATTGGGGGTCTTCCTATTGGAAGAATATAAAAAAAAACTCACACTTGTAGTAGCCTACGGTGACAAATTATTCCTAAGGCTATAATGTGTGTGAATTTTTAATTGAGAAATAAGATCGAAGAGCTTGGTTGAATATATAGTTGTAAAATGGGTGGGAACTTACTATGATGTTCTTGTGGTAGAGTAAACAAATTTTGTGAAGCATAGATGAAAAAGCGTTATCATGATAATAATTTAAAGGTGAAAATTAAGCGAATAATTGAAGAATTGAATTAGCTATTAGTCTTTGCCAAAAAAAAAAAAAAAGAATTAGATATTAGTCATAGTTCACAACAAAAGACATGTCATTCTCCCTATATTTTATTATCGTTAAATATTACGCACTCTTATCTGACTATTTTAAAATTTTACGTATTTATTTTATAAGGCTACATTTCAATAAACAAGAAAAATTCTTATTTCAATATTGAAATTTTAAGACGGGTGTTTTGGTTGGGAGAAACAATGATGTTCTAGTTGTAACAAAACACAAATTATTAAGGCAATTCGAAATTCTCTTAATCTACGGGGCAATTCACTCATTAGGTGAAAAACCTATTCCACTATCAACAATGTTTAAAGTATAACAAGTTAGGATGAATATTACACACAATAGACAAGATAACATATCCCTCTACTTTAACTTACCTAAGTATTATTCCGTAGTGAATCATGATGATATAAAGATCGTATCTTTCGTATACTTTTCCCTAAATTCCGGAAAAAGACTACATGAATGGTGAGAGAAGAGAAAACAGATTGAAGAAGAAGATGGTATATTGAAGTTAATTGCTCATAGCTTTACATATTGGTTTATATACACAAGATGAATGTATGGACCGGTTACAACCAAAAGAAGGAAGGATATGGAATAACAATAAACTCCCTATGCTAAGCTTTCCTGCTTATTTATTTTTATCCTCCAACACTAAAGTCGTGATTACTCAAAAGGCAACATTGGGATTCGCTGGGTATGAGCTCAGAAGATGTACCAAAAAGTTCCTGGGTCAACCAAAGGCTACCCAAGGAAGTGGAAGTCGCATCAACTCTCCATCCCCGAGGTCAGCCATGACGTACTTGGGCTCGACCATTAGGGTTAGCCATGACATAGGAAGAAGTAGAAGTTGCAAAAATACTCTGTTACGAGTTAAACTTAGGATTTTGCGACTGACCTTCGAGATTGGTCGGTGTGACAATTGGGCAAAGACTTAGTATTGCTAGAGCGCCTACCACGCCAGGGAGTTATTAGAAGGGCTAATATGAATAATTGATTCATTGTCTAGTTTAAAACATGTTTTGTCCTATTCTAACACTCTTATAATAGTCAGTAAGAATTAATTTCACTTTTGGTCCCACGACTTTTGAGTTCTTATCACTTTCGGTGCACAACTTTAAATTTTTTCAATTTTGGTGCATAACTTTTTTATTTTTATCAGTTTTGGTCCTTCCAGCCAAATTGACTGTAAAATATTTCCGAATTTTATATGTTAGGTGCAAAATCGTCATTCTGGAAAGATCTTCAATATTTAAACAAAAGAAAAATCATATTAAGAGGAAAAGAAGAGTTTGCCAATGGTCGAAACTATAAATCCCATAGATCTGTCTAGTTTCTGCCCATCTTCCCCATTATTCTCATCATCAAACACCTATAGATATGATTTTACAGTGATTTTGTTTAGATACTGAAGATGTTTCCTTGGGATGACGATTTTACCCCTAACAATATAAAATCAAGCAACATTTCGCTGTCAATTTGGCCGAAAGGACCAAAACTGATAAAAATAACAAAGTCAGGCACCAAAATTAAAAAATTTTAAAGTTGTGCACCAAAAGTGATAGAACATCAAAAGTTGTGGGACCAAAAATGAAATTAATTCTAGTGAGTAATACAATACGAGATTCTTGTTCTCTTCACCGAACATTGTCTCTACTTTCCTATTATATTTTTCTATTAATTCTTAATCTATTATTTAGGCTAATTAATTTGCACCTTCGGATTAAATTTCTCCAGCAGGACCAGCTCGGTAACTATAATGATATTTTTACTTCAATTTATTCATTATTAATTTAACCACTATTGTTTTCAAAAAATAAAAAATAAAAAATTAACCACTTCCGATTCTTCATTTTTACCACTTAATTAACTAAATTTAAATCATATTTTATATGGGGGGTCAATATCCTAAATATTTTAAATCGAATTTGATTAATTAAAAAATTGAGAACCAGGACTATGTGGTCCAATGATATTCGGGTTGGACTTTTATTTGAAAGGTTGTAAGTTCAAGCCTCAGTGGAGGCGTTATTGGTTCTTGGTTCTTTGTGTTTCAGTAGGTTGAGAAAGTATATGAACAGATACTACAATGTAATAGAGCTAGTAGCATTCAAAAAAATTAAAAAATTGAGAGATCACATGTTAATCAAATTGATAATGCAAATTTAAAAGTAAAAAATGGCACAATGGTAAAATAATTCAAAATGAAGTGTTTCAATCAAACAATTTCCTCAATACAATCGAATGCCACGTAGTAGCTAGAAATCTTCTCATGCATCGTCAACAATTGGTGAGTTGTATTGGTTGACCATGAGCCACTCTGCTGCACTAGATAGCTATGACCATTAATAAATAAATAAAATATAGAGTGTGAAAGCTTAATTTATATATATAAATGTTGAATATATGTGAAAAACGGGGTTGTTTATATCTATGCCTGTTTTTATACATGAATCAATATTCTATTTCGTCTGTCACATAAGATGACTAACTTATACATGCTGACAATTAAATGAATTAATATAAGTGTATTGCTGGATGCATGTATAGTCGGCAGGTATATGTTTTATTTATTAATAGACCATGCCACCAATATGACGGACTTGATTAATATGATGATAGCAAGAACTGAAGTGTAATTTAAATTCGTAACTATTTAAGTATTAACGTTATGTTTTACCCACTTTATCACTTCTTTCAAAGTTAAATTTGTTTTTTTTTTTTTCTTTTTTTTGTTTTTTTGTTTTTGTTTTTTCTGTTTAAGATAATAAGAAAACTCGCAACTACTACTCAATAGTGCAGAAGATAAACGATAGGATGTTCATTTGTTCATAAGAAGTGAATCATATTAAGAAGATTATATGTAAGTGGTTAGACCGATTGTGTAATTATAAGATATTGATAATTTGTTTTGTGTTTTAATTTCTCATTTAGAAAAACGTGTCTGGAATTTCATGTGCTGTGTGTTTCTATTCACCTAATTAGTTGACTAAAAAATTGTATTTGTGCTCAAATTCTGCTCAAAGTCAACACAATTGCCTGACATTGGAATTGCCATGCAAATATATAGTATAAACAGAATTTCATGTCTTGCAACTTCTATATTTTGGTGCATATATAAAAATAGTTAGAAATAGTGTTTTCTGAAATACTATCCAACAAATTAAAACAACAATGACGTCTTCTTTTTTATTTTTTTTTTGAATGCTCTTCTTTTTTATTTTATTCTATTGTATTCTTTGAAAGAAAAAAAAAAAAGAAAAAAAAAAAGACAAATATGTCTTCCAATTATATATCAAACAGTAAATAAATTTTCGAACTAAAAAATTTTCTAATATAACTTTGATCTTACACTTGTTAAAATAATGCAATTAACATTTTTAACATGTTACCAAAAGATAATCGATTAATTTTGCTTTTATGGCAACTAACAAAGAAGCCCGCCAATTTCTTCCTCTGGCAACAAAACTGACAGCTTCTACAGTTCTACATTTAATCTGATGAAGAAGCCATGGTAGATTGGTTGCCATGGTAGATTTTTTTTTTTTTTTTTTTTAAATATAATCATTTTTTTTTATTTTTTTTTTTTAAATAATGTTAAAGAAAATATAACCTATGTGGCATTCTACGTGGGTGGGTGACTTAGGGTGCGTTTGGAAACCCGGAAAATGACTTCCGGAAAATGTTTTTTGGAAAATGAGTCATTTTTTCAGAAAATATTTTCATTTATGATGTTTGGCTACACAACGGAAAACTATCTTTGTGTGTTTGGTTCATTTTCTAGAAAATGAGTAGGTAAATAAAAAGAAATGAATACTTCAAAATTTTAATTGTTTGATACTTTTGATAAAATACTTTTGTGTGTGTGTGTGTGTCTATATATATATATATACTAGTATTGTACCCGTGCGATGCACGGCCTATAAATAAAATTTTTAATTTATAGCGTTATTGTAATAAACAAAAATGGAATGGATATATGATAATTTGTTACTTTAAAAAATAGTAAGTATAATTTGGTATTGATGCAAATTTTGACCATATATATATATATATATATATATATATATATATATATATATAAAATCTAAAAGCACACCATAACTGATAAATGTTTAAAAACCAAACCTAAAAGTTCACAAATCCTTCACTTTCTCAACTTTAACAACAAACTTCTAGACTTTTTTGAGCTGTGTGAATTAAAATCACTGTCATTCTCATCTTCATTTTCCTACAAAAATTTCTAAATAAAAAGATAAACAATAAATAAAATTAAATAAGGGCAATACTAAACAAAAATACCAAACTCATCATCCCCAATATAACTTAATTAAATCATGTTAATATTAAATATTTACAAAGGCATTAAATTGAAATTAAATTGTTCTGCATTTGGTATTGAGTGATAGTACTATTTGTACGAACTAAATATTTATTAAAAATATACATTGATTTGTAATAAGACTACATAAGACTAATTTTACAATATAGGATGGTATCTCTAAGTGAAGAAACAAAAGGAATTCTACAAATTACTTCTCAAAACAAAAAGGAAATTTACAATTTACATAAATCATATTCTGTTTCATGCTCAATAACCTAACATTATTAATACACTACACAATAAACTTTGGAACCAAAAAACTCGCGTAGTTGACTACTGCTGCTTTGTACTTTGTAGAATGGCCTGTAACTGGAAACATACTTAGTTCCTGCATCAACATAATAGAGAGAATAATAAAGACTTAACAATATACACATTCATAAGGTAATAAAAAAATGCTAAAGCAATCTTTAAAACCATTGCAATATATACCACGTGCTTAAATTTCTGTTGGCAGTTTCTTTGTTATTCTCTGTACAATAGACATATACAGAGAATAAGTTAATCATTAAAACTGGAAAATAGATTTAATACATACCTCAAGATATTTTTTCGTCAGCTGCATTGCTGTCATGCGTATTAGTTCGTTGTAGTCTCTATCCCATAGAAGAAATGACCCATTACCATCTTTATCTACGATCCTCACCAGGTGTAAGCTTCTTAACAAAAATAGCATGTAATATTTTATGTCTAATTATGCATTTAGATATAAATACAACACAGATCTATTTTATATTAACAGTACTGAGTTTACAACCTCAAACCTAATGAATAAAAATTTAAATTTAATATTCTAATGAAATGTACAGTGGATATGTATAAGTATATGTATCATACCAAATGACAGTGACTTTTCTTTCAAAAGAAAATGGCAATAACTTGTCTCCTCTCATAAACATCATAAATGGTACTGATCACCAATTCTCCATTGACCCACTGGTGAATTCATCAAATGTGTTCCCATAAGATAATCTTGTTATTGTATTCAGACTCCAAAGAGGAGTTTGTTCATCGGAAAGACTAAATATGAGCATGCAAAAAGCATAATCCCTGCAATAGTATCTAGAATTAGAATAGAGAAAAAAATAAATTTATACATGTTGTACTCCGTGGGTATTATACACAGGTTACATATATACATGCATACTTCTTTTGCCATGAAAAACATACTCCTTACACATTATGCTTTCACTGCCCTTCCTATCATGTATATATATCATACTTACACACACTTACCTTGATAGCAGTGTTTGTTTTCATAGGAAATAAATCAGTTGACGTAGTGATGAGAGGTCCCAAGGAGATCGAAGATTATATTTGCAATCTGAAACACTGTTGTGCTGTTTTTGAAACTGTAAGGTGAGAATGTATTTTTATAGCTGTGTTTGGAGACATTGAAGAGATATGTGATTTAATGTTATTTTTTTCAGATAACAAAGAGACGCCATTCTAAACTGTGTGAACAAATTAATTAAACAATAAATCCTAATCAATAAGATAATCAAGGGTTGAAAATAAAAAACCCAACGTCTGTTCATTTCTATTCAAATATTAAAGATTACATTGAACCGCTAAAGTGATAATTCCCAAAAAATAGCTATAAATGAGAGGCCATAATCGTTTTTACACTACTTATTACAAAACTGAGTTGTTTTATTTGAGCGGGAATTATTTACCAAATTTAATTTTCCAAGGGGTGTGGCTTTTTTATATAGTAAGATATATATATATATATATATATATATATATATATATATATATATATATATATATATATATATATATATATATATATATATATATATATATATAAACATAATAAGTCTCAATCAAAGTTATACCCCTCATTTATGTCCATGTTTTTAATGCTAACCATTTTGTACATTGTGCTTTTAGAGTTGTACTATACAATTTTTTGGACAAAAATACCCTTACCCCGTTATAACTTCCGTTATCTTTTCCATTACTTTTACCATGCACATGCATCTACCATATCTTTTCTTATATTTTTTAATTATAACAATATTTGTAAAACATTATATATTCATTGTATATTAGATTAATATAATAAATAAATTTTATTTCACTTAGATTTTAATTTGTAAAAATTTGTTAGCCATTTTAAAAAATATAAATATTGGGCATATGTTTCTGCGCATCGCGCATAGAAAAGACTAGTGTGTGTATATATATATATATATATATATATATATATATATATATATATATATATATATATATATATATATATATATATATATAATATTAACATTTTAAAAAATGTAATTTTTTAAAAATTTTTAATATGAAAAAATTAATATTATTTGTAGACTTTATTATTTTTTTTTAACATTGAATTAAAAAAATAAATCCGCAGATCGGCCCGTGGTGCCCGCCAACCCGCATGGGGCGGACTTTGGTTGCATGAACCCTACCTTGCGGGTTTGGTGGACCGACTCGTAAAAGTCCGCAAAAAATTAGACCCGATAAATTTTGCATGTGCATCCCTTGGAAAATGACTTCCCAAAAAAAAAAAGGGGAAGTCATTTTCCCCTAAAACATACCTATTTTCTTTTGACTAATGCTTCATTTTCCATTGACCTCATTTTCCCCCTCTTGCCAAACACTGAAAACTCGAAAAACATTTTCCGGAAGTCATTTTTCCGGGTTTCCAAACACATTAGTGGATGGGCTATTATAGGTCAAAATAGATTAATTGCACAATTTTTACAAGTTCAAATGTTCAATTGTAGATTTGTTTTTTTAGTTCAATGGTGTAATTGTATTTGGTATATAATAATTGTTGGGACTATTTGTCCATTTACCTTTTTTTTTTTTTTTTTTTTTTTTTTTTTTTTTTTTTTTTTTTTTGGATGGAGGGGGTGGAAATTATCAATCATTATTGCATGGATCATGGTCCACACAATTGTATGGACCATAAATAAAAAGTACATTTTTAATATACTAATTGCAATTCCTTTCCCACGTAATTTTCCCTCTCCAACCAAACGCCATGTAACAGGGCGTTTGGTTGAAGAGAATTTAAATTCCATTCCCACTTAATTCCCACCTAATTCCAAAGGCCACAAAATTCTCTTGTTTGGTTGAAAGGAATTGCAATTCCCCAATTTTCATGGAATTAAAATCCCATGTCCCCCCTGAGATTTTAGGAAGAAAAAAAGATAGTGATGAGTCAAAATTACCCCTTCATTTTTAACCTAAAATTAATGCCTAACAACAATAATGGACATTTTTTTTTTTTTTTTTTACTTTATACTACTTATTCCCTTTCAATTCTCATGTATACCAAACATTGGAATTGAAATTTCCAGTAATTCTATTCCTGTAAACCAAACACTGGAATTTAAATTCCCACTTTATTCCCAGTAAATGGAATTACAATTCATTTCCCACATAATTCCCCCTCTCCAACCAAACGCCCTGTAAGGGTACATTATTTATGTACCTAAGGTACATTTTTTGAAAGTACATTTTTAATATACTAAGGGTACATTATTTTATATAATGTACCTTCAGTACAAAAATAATGTATTTTTACCATATTAAAAATGTACCTGATATTTCATGGTCCATACAATAATTTTCCAAAAATTATACTATGGATCTCGTGGTCCATCATGCAAAATGGACACTAGTCTAAAAAATGAATATATACAACAATTGTTAAATGAATATGCGTATAATTAAAATGAACGTATAATACACAATTTATCAGCGTTGCAAAAATCTCACCGCCACCACTACCACACGTATATTACAACTACCAACCCCATCAGCACTACCACACGACGACCACCACCACCACTATCTCCACCACCACTACTACCATACCATCACCACCACCACCAAACCACACCATCACCACCACCACCACCACCAAACCACACCACCAAATGACCACCATCACCAATAATAATAATAATAATAATAATAATAATAATAATAATAATAATAATAATTATTATTATTATTATTATTATTATTATTATTACAAATAATATGATCATTTCAAGAAAATAAACCAAACAGAAAAATGTTTCTATGCTTTACATTCATTCTTTTAATTCTGCATTTGGTTTTATTATTGATGATGTTAAAGAAGTGGCATCCACTATAGATGTTGTTGACTTCTTCTTTATTAAGCGATCTGCGAATCGTGCTGCCCACACTGTTGCTCGGGAAGCCGTTTCTATGTCAGGTTGAGGGGAGTGGTTTGATGACTCTCCTCCTTTCCTTGTTGATTGTATTCTTTCTGAGTTAATGCATTAAGTTCCTATTTTCAAAAAAAAAAAAAATTAAAGAATTTTGAGTTGTTAATATATAATGTCATTTTTAATGTTATTTAAACATATTTATTGATGGATGACAAAAAATGATCATGTCACAATAGTGCTAGGACCAACGGGGATGTTAAAATAAAAAAAAAAAAAAACTAAAAATAGAATGACACATATAAGTATATGACCAAAAAGGGAAAAGGAATTAACAATTAGAACTTAATAGACCGAAATGTCATTGTATTTAACTTCATTTAAATAATTTTTTAAATAAATAACAAAAATAATCATGTTACAATAATACTAGAACCAAATTGAAATGTTTAAAAAAGACTAAAAATAGACTGATATCTATAAATTTTTGACGAAAAATGGTATTAACTATTTATTTATTTATTGACAACTTATAGGTTTTCAATAACCCTACCCCATAGGAGCTTGTATGGAACCAAACACAATGTTGACTTAAAACCTTAGGAGTGGGGCTTGTTGACACTTTCAACCATTTTACCTAGGGATTGGCTAAAGGCAATTTTTTTTTTCTTCTTTTTCAACAACCCAGAAAGCAAGAAAGCCACATCTCTTCATACCCTTCTAGATCAGTCTCTGTCTTCCATACACCCAAAGATTTCCCACTCATTTTCCTATCAATATATATATATATATATATATATATATATATATATATATATATATATATATCATCAGGACCATTCTTGAATATTCACGTTAATGGTAGGGCCCCATACCCTCCTTTTGAAACCTTATTTCACGTTACAGTTTCTGTCACCACATTCATCATCTCTTGGGAGACTAATTTTGCATGCATACATGTGCTTGGAGACCCAACCATGAGCCATTTGAATGATGTTGTTGCATGAAAATGGAAGCCCAGGTCATCAGGTTTCAATTCAATTATCCAATACTGAAAGCCTCTGGTTAAAGAAATGTTGCCCGCACGGGTTTAACTCAATGATTCAGGCGGTATGTGTTTGAATCTCGGTAGCAACGGTGCAGAGATTATGTCAATAATGGAGTAGTATTTAAAGATTCAATGTCTTGTAGCCGTTACAAGAGATTAAAGGAGATTTATACCACTACAAATGTATGTCTCAATAGTTTTCCAAACATTTAAAGGAGATTAAGGCTGTAAGTGTTTGGTAACATAGTTAGTTTATCAATTAATTTTGACTTATTTGATCACTATTAACTGTTTGACTTAGTTAAATATCCAATATGAGTGTTTGATTAATTAATTAATTACTTTTTTTTTTTTTGTAACAGTTTATTGCTCTCAAATGCTAAAATCAAAAAGATGCTCAAAATAATTTTTTCAATAAATTTTTTGAGAAAGTCATTTTGCATGTAATCAACTAAGAGTTAATTTACCAAACATTTTTCTACAATCAGTTAATGCTATCAACTAGCCAAATCCACTAACTCAATCAGCTAACAGGTATTTACCAAACACCCCTAAAAATGTTTATAGTTCATTTTCTTGATTTAGGCATAGTGACCAACCACGGAGTTATGTCAGATTTTGTCTCCCCTCTTGATGATGGAAGATTTATATGTATTTTGACATTTGAGCTTGTGACAAATTTGAAGATTATAACTTTGATTCTTGGATTTTATATTGTCTGGCTCTAACCATGGCTAACTCAAGTAAATGTTCATCATGTACAGACTACATTGTGAAAATGAAAAATTCAAAATACCATATTTCAATTTGAATATGGAATATTATTGAAAGTCTCTAATTAAAAAAATAAAATAAAATTGTGTACGTTTATAAAATGTGCAAAGTTTGTAATTAAAGAAATTTGTATGATTATAAGATATAAAAAATCTTTTATTAAAGAAACATAGAGACCGACCACGGAGTTTGCCAGCGGGTGGTGACAGATTTTTTTAGTCTTCCCTTTTGACGAAGGAATATTCAGATGTAGCTATAGCCTTTGAACTTGTGACAAATTTGAAGATTATTACAACTTTGATTCTTTGCTTTCATATTGTCTGGCTCACACTCATGTCAAACAGATGGCCTAACAATGTCATGTTTACATTGATTACGTTAATTAGTTTTTCAACTTTATAATGTTCATTGTATAATCTAGCAACATAAACTGATTATTATAATATTCGTTGTGTTTGTTAATTAAATACTGTATAATGACTAGCTCATAGCGATACCAAATGGTAACAAATAGATGTTTTTTTTACCGAGGATCTTGTGGTTTACTAGTACCCGATTGTTCTCTTAAGTGGGGGTGAAAGGTTTGAACCTCATTTAAGGCAAGTTGTGTGTATATGTAGGGTGTCCCCCTTCTTTATAATAAAAAAATAGATGTTTTTTTTTTTTTTTTTTTTTTTTTGAGTACTATTGACTCTATTACAAGGTAATATCTGTTCTTTACTTTCAATAACTATTGTAACTCAAAGAGTCAATATCCCACTACTGGAGTTGATCATGTGATCTTCCCTCAATAGGAGCCACATAAACTGATTATTATAATATTCGTTGTGTTTGTTAATTAAATACTGTATAATAATGACTAGCTCATAGCGATACCAAACAGTAACAAATAGATGTTTTTTTAAACCTAAGATCTTGTGGTCTATTGGTACCTAGTTGCTCCCCTAAGTTGGAGGTGAAAGGTTCAAACCTCATGTGAGGCAAGTCATGTGTATATGTAGGGTGTCTGTTCTTTATTTTTTTTTTGAGTACTATTGACTTTATTACAAGGTAGTATCTGTTCTTTACTTTCAATAAGTATTGTAACTCAAAGAGTCAATACCCCACACCGGGGTTCGGTCCTGTGATCTTCCCTCAATAGGAGCCACATATGTGTTATCTAAGCACAAGATGCTTGGCAACAAATAGATGTTCGTCATGTTTACATTATTTTTCTAGCAATACAATGCTTAATGTATTGTCGAATGATGTATATTTAATAGCATAAGCTCGCTATTGTTGAATACGTTATTTTTTTCACCATTATAATGCTGATTGTATTGTCAAATACTATATAATAGCAACATAAGCTCGCTGGCTCACTATGAGAGGCTCTCCCAACTGAGCTGCCTATACAGACAAATAGATGTTTATCATGATTATGTCGAACACGTTCTTTTTCCTCCATTACAATGCTCGTTGTATTGTCAAATACTCTATAGTTTAGTGACATAAAAGCAATCTAGCAAGCAAATGTTCATCATGTTTATGTTGAATATATTCTTTTTCCACCATTGTAATGCTAGTTGTATTGTTAAATAAGTATAATTTAGTGGCATAAGCTGAGGCAAATATTTGTGTGGTGTCCCTGTCATTGCCAATTCCACAGTGATTCTGGGTCATAGGATTAGGTCAGAGAATAATGAGGGAGCTAAGGACCACCCCTCACAGAATCCTGAATGAGAGATGATCAACAATTCTAATACCATTCATCAAAATAAAGAACAATGCAGAAAGGGTTTTCTTTTCTATTCTTTCAATGAGATTCGATTCTTAATTTCAAAGTGTATGCTAGAAAGATGACAGGGCTAGTGCACCAGATGTATCCTTCTCTGCTTTTTAAGAGGAAACTTTATAGGTATTCCTATTAATCATAACCAGTGTATTTTGTATCGGATACAATTTTATATGGTATGTCTGATTGTTTTGAATGTTAACAGGTAAACTCAAATAGCCAACTGTAAAAGTCTCACATTAAAAAAAAAAATAAAAGAGAACATTTGAATAAGGTTATGAGTTAGACTAGCTAATTAATTGAATTACGACGGTGTGATCCTTTCTGCATATTCCCATTGCTTCACGGTAAATTATTGTGTGGACCATAATAAAAAATACATTTTTAATATATTAAATGTACATTATTTTTGTACTGAATATACATTATACAATATAATGTACACTCAGAATAAAAATAATGTACATCCCTTGAATACAATGTACATTATTTTTGTACTGAATGTACATTATTTTTATACCGAATGTATATTATTTTACAATAGAGAAAATATAGTCCATACAACTTATATAGACCATGGTCCACACAATAATAATTGCATTAGTCACTCCCAAATATCTCACTAATCGTTGCAACTTTCACTCCCCTTTTCATCTGAAATCCAATTAAAGTTACCAAGTTAGGTACTTTATTGCTAATAATAAAAATGGACACTTGATAATACGTTCCATTTTTACGGGAACTGCAGCTTTAAGTTTCTTTTGGAGAAAATTTCAATTTTGGTCATATGACTATAGGGGCTTTGTTAATTTTAGTACCTGACTTTCAAAAGTGTCAATTTAGTACCTTGAGTATGTAATTTTTATCAATTTTGGTCACTCCAGTCAAATTACCGGTCAAATTTCGCCGGAAAAAAGATTATTTTACCAGAATTCAAAAGATGATTTTGCCCCTCAAATTATAGACTAAATGAAAGATTAAGTTTTTCCTGCGAAATTTAACCGGCAATTTAATTGGAGTGACCAAAATTGATAAAAATTGCATAGTCAAGGTACTAAATTGACACTTTTAAAAGTCCGGTGTTGAAATTAACAAAACATCTATAGTCATATGACCAAAATTGAAATTTCCTCGTTTCTTTTATATGAAACTCCAGCAACGTACTACAGATGGAAGGTACATAATCTAGACAACATTAAAGCAAATAACATCAGTATCCTTCAAACTTCACACAGAGATTATGTCAGAAAAGGTATATAGAAATAAAAATTGTCAATTAGTAATTTCAGTCGAAATTTGACCTACCAACTTGTTATATGATCGTGTATATAATTATCACTAATTATAACGCGTGCATTACACGATTAAATTAATGGCCAACATGAAAAAAAGTACATGATATGTATACATTCATGTGTTGCATTAGCTGCCTCCTTAAAAAACCTTTAATTAAGAAAATAACAACAAAACTCAATCAAATGAAAATGAGTATAACTGTTGGTCTTTAGGGCCCAATTTCCAGGATTAACTCAAGTAAATGTGATAACAATCTTCAAATCCTACACATAAAGACATATTTTCAAAAATAACTGTAGCAAGAGACTTTGTGAACAAATTTGCTAGATTGTCACTAGAGTAAATATTTTGTATAATAATCTTGTGACTCTTCTGGAGCTCATGTGAGTTGAATTTTGCCACTACATATACTTTGTCAAATATTCATAAACATAACCATTTATCATTTGTGCAATACAACCTTTATTGTCCTCATTTAGAACATTGAGGGTGATTCATTGCATAACCACTTTGGGACTTGGCATCATAGGGATCAAACTGAATAGTCAGTACCCAAGTAGCCCATCAAAAATCATATATTGGTTTCTCACATACATGTCAAATCTTTGAATCTCGAAGATATTGGCTGATATGTTAAACCCTCTTCTAATATTTCATTGTCATTAGAGCACTAATTTGGGACAAAAATTCCATAACCGCAACAGGCATGAAATTGTATTTGTGATAAAATTGCTAGCAACATTTAGCGTTCCTTTAGTTTACTATATTTCTATTACGTTTCTACAATCAGGAAAATACAGAGAAAAGCATTAATCTTTTATTAATCATCATTCAGTATAATATATATATATATATATATATATATATATATATATATATATATATATATATATATATATGCAAGATATACATATATACTTCTATAGTATAACTACAATACTACAAATGATGAAGAGGTAATATCATAGTATAATACCTATAGTAATGTCCACATATATTTATTCAAAACATTCCTAACAATTTTCATATTAAAATAAATTAAATTTTCTTAATGTGATATTGATAAGTCAATAAAACTTAACTTATTTTTTGTTAAGACATGATTATAATAGACTTACTATGTTGTCGAATATTAATTAAAGAGTTATGCAATTAAGTTCTAACATATGAATTCATAAGTTTGATTGGGACCTCAAGTGTTGTTATATGTGAACTATTCATATTTTAAATTCTCATTCATATTTGAAATAATATTATTTTTTCCCCATGCATTATATAATGAAATTTTTGCATTAAAATTTTTAAAATAGAGAAATTTTTTATCTCATGCATAGTAGACCAGCTTGTAATAATGAAATATACTCCGTACATTTTAATTAAAGTAATATAGATTTGGAATAGAAAATTAAAATTTTTGCTATAACAAATATGATTTGATTTAAATAAACAGAATATAATATATTCTTAGAATAATTATAGTATGACACTCATATTCTACTAGGATGAAGATTCAAAAATAATAATTTTTACTTTATATATAATTGAAAGAAACAAATCAAATTAAGTAAATATTAACATATTCCAATTTTTACCACAAACAATAAAAGAGTTAAAAAAAAGAATAGAAAATAAAAACAAAGATATTGACATGAGTTCCAGTTTGTGTATGCTAATTTAATTGTTACTCCATATAATAAGTTAATAATAATATTAAAAAAAAAAAAAACAAAATGCTCATTATCATCGTTGTTGTTGTTAAAATGTTAGAAAATATTTTGCAATGTGTAAGTTAATAATAATAATAATAATAATAATAATAATTAATGAAATATTTCGTTACTAACGTTTGTACATAAATGGAAATGTAAAAAGTGAAAGAGGGTAACTTTGAAAATTTTTTATTAGTATAAAGGAATAAATCAAAATATACAAGTTATCAATTCATATTATTACATCAACATAATTTTTATTGCCGTTATAATCTTATTGAAATTGGCTATTATTATATTGAGTAGATTTAGTAGATGTGATATTTAAAAATGACAAAATTTGAAATTTAATCTTCTTATTATTACTCATTTCAATTTTAGTTATTGACTTTTAGAGTTATCAAATTTAGTCCATAAGTATTTAATCATTTCCAATTATAATAATTCACGACTAAAATTTTCATTTGTGAATTGTTAATATTGAGGGTAAAATTAGAAAGTCATGATCATTGCATCAATTGTTTCTCACACGCAAGAAACAAAGTCCTAATTTCACCCTCAATGTCAATGTTAATAATTCACACATCGAATGTTCTAGTATGCATAAAGAATATTCAAAATGTAAAACAATATGTATGTAAAAATGTGTTGATCGAGAGAGACATTTTTTTTTTCCAATCAATAGTATTGTTATCATGGATTAATATTTGATGCACCGCCGGTGTATAGATGCTATACATCGGCGGTGAATGAGGGAATGACACATCATTAAAAAACTAAATTCAAATTTAATCGGGTTCTTTTTTGCAAAATATCTAACACTTTTATTTTTTAGGCAACTCTGTAGAATACAAATAAACAAGAAGAAGAGGAAAAACTAATATATTGTGTCTTGTGTCAACTTCAATACAAGCACTTGTATATATAGTGCTAACAAGATGATGAAAAATAAATACAAATGAGAAAACAAAGAGACACGTGGAAAACCCAAGAGATACATGGGAAACCCAAGAGACATATGGAAAATCCAAGAGACACATGACTATTAATATAGATGATTAATATCATCAAATATCTCAACACCCCCCCTCAAGTTGGAGCATGCGGATCTGAAATGCCCAACTTGCGAAGAAGAAATTCAAATTGTCTTTGCCCAAGAGCCTTTGTGAAGATGTCAGCTAATTGCGAATTGGTAGGAATGTAGGAAGGGAAGATCAAACCATCTTTAATTGCATCGCGAACAAAATGACAATCCACTTCAATGTGTTTTGTGCGTTCATGAAACACTGGATTCTTTGCAATATGAAGGGCTGACTGACTGTCACAAAATAACTTTATGGTTTTGGGATGATGAACCCCCAGACTTAACAACAAGCCCTTTAACCATTTGAGTTCACAAGTAACGGCTACCATGGATCTGTATTCTGCTTCTGCAGAAGAACGAGAAACAGTAGTTTGTTTCTTTGTTTTCCACGAGATTGGAGAATGGCCGAGAAAAACCAACCAACCCGTAAGCGATCGCCGAGTAATAGGACATGCGGCCCAATCCGAATCACACCATCCCTGTAGCGTTAGATCAGTGTCTGCTCGTAGGAGAATCCCTTGACCTGGTGTACCTTTCAAATAACGGACAACTCTCAAAGCTGCCTCCCAGTGCTCATCATGTGGTTCTTGCATGAATTGAGACAACACATGAACAGAGTATGCGAGATCCGGTCGAGTTACGGCTAAGTAGATAAGTGTTCCAACTAGACGCCGATAAGCTGTAGGATTAGAGAAAATTGGGCCACTAGCTAGGCCGAGTTTGTGGTTTTGCTCAATAGGAACACTAACCGGTTTGGCCCACAACAATCCTGCTTCAGAAATAATATCAAGAGTATATTTTCTTTGACACAAAAATAGTCCAGAAGCGCTACGAGCAACCTCAATACCCAGAAAGTACTTTAGAGTGCCGAGATCTTTCATATGAAAACAATCGCTGAGATAAGCTTTAAATGTCTTAAGAGCAGCAGAATCATTCCCAGAAATGATGAGATCATCGACATAAACAAGTACATTTATCTGAATTCCACCCCGAGTAAAGGTGAATAAGGAGTAGTCGGAATAGGATTGTAAGAAACCATACCCTTTCAAGGCCGTAACAAGTTTTGCAAACCAGCACCTCGGTGCCTGCTTTAATCCATACAAGGACTTGCGCAATCGACACACTAATTTAGGATCGGATGCCTCAAAGCCCGGGGGAAGCTTCATATACACCTCTTCATCGAGATTACCGTGCAGAAAAGCATTGTGCACATCCATCTGATGTAGTTCCCAATTTTTAGATGCTGCAATGGCAAGAAGTGCACGAACAGTTGTCATTTTGGCAACAGGAGCAAAAGTTTCTGTGTAATCGATGCCTTCTTCCTGATGATTACCAAGGGCCACTAATCTTGATTTGAGTCTTTCAATCGACCCATTTGAGTTATATTTGATTCGATACACCCAATGACTCCCAAGAGCCTTTTTCCCAGGCGGGAGATTTTCAAGAGTCCAAGTTTGATTGTCTTCGAGGGCCCGGATTTCATTTGTCATAGATTCTTTCCAACCGGTATGTGTCATTGCCTCCTTAAAAGATTTTGGTTCTTTTTCAGAAAGAATTGCTGCGAGAAAAGTTCTGTATGGTAGAGAAAAATTGTCACAATTTATATAATGTGCTAAAGGATAGGGAGTACCTGAGGGTGACTGTGGAGACGGTGCGACGGAGGATGGACTTTTAGCAACAGTAGAATTAATAACATAGTCGCGCAACCACACTGGAGGAACTTTATTTCTCATACCCCGACCCATCTCAACATTTGGATCCTGGTTATTTGGAGCAAGAGTACTAGTGTGTTGTTCAGGTTGTGAGTTGAATTCGGGTATGGAGTTTGACTCTGGTTGAGAGGTTGGCTCGGGTGTGGAGCTTGGCTCAAGTTGAGGGTTTGGCTCGTTTGTGGAGCTGGGCTCGACTTCTTCAACAATTACAGAAAAATCTTCGTGAACAAATTCTTCATGAGGATTGGTAGTCGTATCTGTGAGGGAAATGGAAAAACATCCTCAAAAAATTTCATATTGCGGGAAACAAAAAATTCTTTGGTGTCAAGATCAAACAGCTTCCAACCCTTTTTCCCAAATGGATATCCCACAAAGATGCACTTTCGACTCTTGCTAGCAAATTTATCTCCTTTTGCTTTTTGATTGTGGGCAAAGCAAAGACACCTAAAAACACGAATTGTGTTGTAAGATGGAGGACTACTAAAAAGAATTTCATAAGGAGTTTTGTTACCAAGCAACGGTGTTGGTGTCCAATTTATAAGATGTGTGGCCGCAAGAACACATTCTCCCCAAAAATAAATTGGCAAATTGGCTTGGAATCTCAAAGCTCTCGCTACATTGAGAATATGTTTATGTTTCCGCTCAACCCTACCATTTTGTTGAGGAGTTCCCACACAGGAAGTTTGAAATAGAATTCCAGTATCAGAAAAAAAATCATGCAAGCAATTGAATTCAGTACCGTTGTCACTCTGAACGACCTTGATTGATTTAGAGAATTGTCTATCAATCATAGCCACAAAACACAAGAACATTTTAAAAACCTCAGTTTTATCCATCATCAAATAAATCCAAACTGCTCGCGAATAATCATCTATTATAGTCAAGAAATAACGTGCACCACAAGAGGATTGATGTTGGTAAGGACCCCACAAATCACAATGTATTTTCTCAAATATTCGAGATGCTCTGTTATTACTCAAAGGAAACTTATCTCTAGGTTGCTTAGCACGAAAACAAACCTCACAAGCTTTATTAAAACTTCCCACAGCAGTGCCAACAGACGGAAGTAGTTTTACCACTTTTTCAGATGGATGACCCATTCGTTGATGCCAAAGATTGACTGAATTTGTCACACCATTTACTGTAGGATGTTGCACTGAATCGATTCCCTTGAAGTAGTAAAGTCCATCCCGTCTAACACCCGTTCCAATCAGTTCCCCCGATTGGTCCTGTATAGCACACATATAAGAGTTAAAGTGGACATTTCTATGCATAGCATCATTTAACTGAGAAACAGAAATAAGATTGCAACTTAAAGACGGAACATAAAGGACATGATTAAGAACAATTTTGTCTGTTAATCGAACCGAGCCTTCTCGAGTTGCAACCACTGTTTTTCCGTTGTGTAAACCTACAGGGCAATGAAATATATCTTTTGCATCAGTCATTCGAGTGGAATCACCAGTAACGTGACGAGAAGCCCCTGTGTCAATTATCCACAACCGTGGATCAAATTTACCATTCAATTGATCATCAAAAATCTCTGTACCACTAATCAGCCCTGTTAATGCCTGCGGCTGCTCGTAATCAGCCATTGATGAGTTTATGCACATGTATAAACCTTGGCGACTGATACCATGTAGAATACAAATAAACAAGAAGAAGATGAAAAACTAATATATTGTGTCTTGTGTCAACTTCAATACAAGCACTTGTATATATAGTGCTAACAAGATGATGAAAAATAAATACAAATGAGAAAACAAAGAGACACATGGAAAACCCAAGAGATACATGGGAAACCCAAGAGACATATGGAAAATCCAAGAGACACATGACTATTAATATAGATGATTAATATCATCAAATATCTCAACACAAATATCTCAACAAACTCTTTTATTTTAAATTAACATAATATATCTACTTTCCTAAATATATTTATTACTTAATTATTAATAATGATAACAAATTTGAAAACCTGTAAAAGAATTAGACATTCATTACTACAGGTTTTAAGACCCAAAACCCATAAATCAATTTACAAACTCAACATTTTCACTTTATATCAAAAGTATTGGTAGGAAATATCCCGACCGACATGCCACGTGTTTTATTCTTGTTTATGCAGGTTACAGGTCGGATATTCTTGGAAGAACCCGGTCGTACCCGACCGGTGGAGCACCCGACCGGCGTCTTCAGTTCCCGATCGATAGCCCTTAGACAAGAGAGTCGAGAAGAGGCACGTGGCAGTGTTAGGCGCTGACAGACAGGGCTCACGGGGTGAAGACACGTGGTTGCTACGTGGGCTCCATGCCTGCCGACCGGAGCTGTGTCTCCGGCCTAGCGGCTGTAAATACCCACGACGACAACATTGTAGGGGACTTTTTGGAACGATCGATAGGCTATTTACAGAGCATCCCGACCGCAGTCAGTCGGCCCTCGGAATAGCCATTTAAATTGTATTAGGTCCTTTTACACGATCAATAAATACTTTATTTGCTTTAACTTGGTCGTGTCATTTACTTTGACCGCACTACGTGGAATTAGTACTATCAATAGTTTTCTAGAGTTTACAAATTACAAATTACAAAAAAAAAAATTATTAAAAATCAATAGCTTACAAGATAATTTCAACAATAAAAAAATAGGTATAAAAAACAACTTACCGAAGAGAACTCTTTATTAATGAATACTAATCAAGATTCTGACAAAGAGAAAAGATTGACAGGTTGGATTCTTCTGACAGAGAAAATTTGAATTTTGATGAATATATATTCATACAAGATGTTGCAATTGTTTCTAATAGTGACTAAGGTTGTAATTTAAATTTAGGAGTTTAGGGGTTTAAATAGATTTAGGAGTTAAAATAGATATAGGAAATTAGATGATTTTTATTAATTAAAATTAAAGAATTCTTAATTATAAATATAATAATTTAGAAATTTATTTTTAAATATAAATTAGAATTATTAATTATAATATAACATGGCGTTTGGTTGGAGGGGGGGAATTATGTGGGAAAGGAATTGTAATTCCATGGGAGTTGAATTACTGGGAATAAAGTGGGAATTTAAATTCCAGTGTTTGGTTGACATGAATAGAATTACTGGGAATTTCAATTCCAATGTTTGGTATACATGGGAATTGAAAGGGAATAAGTAGTATAAAGTCAAAAATGTCCATTATTATTGTTAGACATTAATTTTAGGTTAAAAAAAGAAGGGGTAATTTTGACTCATTACTATCTTTTTTTCCCAGGAATTAAAATACCAGGGGGGGGGGACATGGGATTTTAATTCCATGAAAATGGGAGAATTGCAATTCCCTCCAACCAAACTACGGAATTTAATGGCCTTTGGAATTAGGTGGGAATTAAGTGGGAATGGAATTTAAAATCCCTCCAACCAAACGCCCTGTAATAGTTTAATTCATTGTTAACTTTAATTGTTTTACGCTTTAGAATCTGTTTTTTTTTTAAACTAAAAATTAAAGATATATATAACCCTAAAAAGATTCTAAAACCTGTAGTAAATTAGTAATGAATGTCTAATTGTTTTACAGGTTTTTGAATTTGTTATCATTATTAATAATTATTAGATAATTAGATATATATATATATATATATATATATATATATATATATATATATATATAATAATTAATATATTTAGAAAAGTAGATATATTATGTTAATTTGAAATAAAAGAGTTTCCTAAAAAATTAAAGTGTTAGATATTTTGCAAAAAAAATGACCAAATTAAAATTGAATTTAATTTTTAATGATGTGTCATTCCCTCATTCACCGCCGGTGTATAGCATCTATACACCGGCGGTGCATCAAATATTAATTTCTAAGGGTGGGAAAGACAAATTCTTATATTTATAAAATACTTAAATTGGTGTCGAAAATAATAAATACGTAATTGAATAAATTTGGTAGATTCTCAGTTACCCAGGATAAGAATCCTACATCTTCTAAGTAGAATTTACTTTCCTTGATATTATGGGATTAAATTCACATTGATCCAAACTTTCCCAATTCAAATATTACACAAAACATGGATATAATTTTTCAACCTTTTTAAATTTTTTAGAAAAGTTTGAACTATCCTAACTACCAAACGCTTGGTTAGTGTAAGTAAATTCCTTTCATTTCACATTTACGTAGTATATATTATATTTGTAGTTATATTTATTTATTGGTTAACATGATTAAATGATGTAAGATAATCTTGATTATCAAACATAGGTAAAGATGGTAGTGGTGATAAAGTCTAATCTAGAAAAATACATTATATTTGTAGTTATATTTGTTTATTGGTTAACATGATTAAATGATGTAAGATAATCTTGATTATCAAACATGGGTAAAGGTGGTAGTGGTGATAAAGTCTAATCTAGAAAAATACTAGAAAAAATATCAATTAGATTAGATGACCAATATAATTGTGTTTTAATATTGGAAAGAAAATGAGCACTAGTTTGGGGAGCTTGCTAAAATGTCATGTGTTGTGTTTACCATTCTTATTGTTGGGACTTTTATGTTTGTAGTCAATTAGGATTCTTTATCTATTTCTCTATATTATTATTGTACATACTTTAGTTCAGTGATGGTTATCAATCCAATCCTCATCGGGTATCAGTATCCAGGTTTATTCCATAGCAGCCTTCGACGGGAATGATGGCGGCTCTGTTCGTGATTCGTCTGAACGGACTGTCTCCGATGTTGCTCCCACACCCGTTTATCCGAATACGAGCCTATCTTCCGCACACCACTTCGCTTCCATCAAACTCACTGCCCATAATTATCTTTTTTGGCAGACGCAAATTCTTCCATTGTTGGAGGGCCAGGGTTTGCTTGGCTTTGTAGATGGCACCATGCCGTGTCCGGAGGTAGTTGCACCGGTGGTCTCGACGGCGAACAGCGGCGGTGCGGATCCGTCTGCTTCTTTCGTTTCCTTGGTTGTTCAATGGCGTCGGCAGGACAAGGCGATTCTTTCGCTTCTGATTTCTTCTCTGTCCGACGAGATGATGCCCATGGCCGTTGGCCGTTCGACGTTGAGGGCGCTGTGGTTGGCTATCGAGCAGGAGCTTAGGTCGGCGACGAGGTCTCGTGCATTGCGGCTGCTTAGTGAATTGCAGGGGCTGTCGCAAGGAAGTTCTTCCATCTCTGATTACCTCGGCAGAGCGAGGATGCTTGTGGAAGATTTGGCGTTGGCCGGCCAACCGATTGCGGCCGGAGCTTCACCCTCTTGTTGCACCATTGACGCGTGGATCTCCGGTAACCCTCACTGAACTTTCAGATTATTTAATTTCTCAGGAGTACATTTGTGCGGCTGGTGGCGGTGATTCTGGTGCGCCGGCTGCCATGGCTGCGCATCGTGGTCTCGACGACAGTGGGTATTCCCGTGGTGGCTCGGGCAGTGGTGGCTCAGGCGGTGGTGGTTGTGGACGAGGAGGTCGTGGTCGCTCGGATGTTCGGTGTCAGATATGTAACAAACATGGCCATTCTGCATTAACTTGTTATCGCAGGTTTTCTGAGTCGCTTGGACCTCAGGCGCATATGGCTTATTCCGCGGGCGAGGATGCTTCTGTTGATTCTCATTAGTGGTTCCCTGACACGGGTGCCACGAATCATGTCACTCCTGACTCCTCTATGTTGACTCCTGCTACTAGCGATGATAGTCCGGACACTCTACGGGTTGGCAATGGTACAGGTATGTGATGTAGCAAAAATAAGATGTGAGCTCGGGTGTGTAATGTCGTCCTCAAGGGATTGGGAGATATGGCACGCAATATGCAATTACAATAAACTAGGCACTAGCATAAGGAAATCAACAAGAAGCTAAGCAAATTACAAGTTTAAGGAAATGATAAGACTAACACATATACACAAATATAAACACAAAATAAAGAAATAGGACTCAAGCTAGGGTGCATTATCATCTAGATGCTTTAACAACCTAAGGGATTAGGGAGAACAAGTAACCAAGGAATCAAGCGGGAATGCACGTAGGTATCTTAGTCTACGAACCATTCTCGTGATTAATAAACAAGGATTAGAACAAGGAATTGCCCCACTTTCGTGGTGAATCAATTCCAAGCCCATCAAGCACATAAAGCATCTAATCCCCCAATTTCCCCTATCTTCATAGGAAGAAATCGGGTCTATGCAAGGGGTGGCTTGGATTCATCACCCAACTCTCGTTGAGGCAAGGAATCCTCCAAAAACAAGCTAATGAATGTGTACATCAAACATTAACAAGATATAAATACAAAACCTTCACAAACACATGAACCCTAGGTTGGAGTTCTTCCCCTTTTTGCAATAATCACAAATCAAGCATCAAGATAGATAATACAACCCTAACTCAAGTCCATAAACTAACTACTCATGATTAAATAGCATAAAGAACACAAAAGCATAAGTAACAAACATAAATCTTGCAAAATAAAGAGATAAAAGGAAGAAAAGCTTCTCTATTGAAAATGGATGGTGGAATCTTGAAATGTTGGAATCCAAGCTTCAAATCCAAGATTACAAGTTTCAAAAGTGTTAAGAAACATAAATCTAAGCCTATTCTAACCTAAAAATATGAAGGAGAATGTAAGAGAGTGTCTAGGGTTCTAACAAGAGTCAAAACCAAGAAGAAATGACCAAAAATTGTGCTTTTAAAAAAATGCAGAGCACAGTGACACGGCCAGGGACATGACCATGTCCCTGGCCGTGTCCAAAAAAGCAGTGCACACTGGAATTTGCACAGAAATTACACGGCCACAGACACGGCCGTGCACTTGGCCGTGTCTTTTGGCCTTCAAAACGTCAGATTTTGGAATTCTGGTCTTCATGAAAGTTGTAGCCCTTCGAGTCTTCTTTCCAATGGCATAAGAATCACTTCATTTGAACATTCTTAGGCTAAGATATGGTCCAAAAACCAAACAGTTGTCAGTTTTGAATTGTAAGTTTGGAACTTCAACTTCAAGGATAATTTCGACCCCTGTGCCTTCCTTTTTAGGATTTGATGTCTGAATATGAGTTGTAGCTCTTTGAGTCTTCTTTCCAATGGGACAAGAATCACTTAATTTGGATACTTCTAGACCGAGATATAGCTCAAAAACATAACAGTGGCCAATCCATGCGAGAATTTCAGCTTGTTGACACTTGTTCCACTTTTGCCTTGGTTTAATTTGTCCATATGATCAACACCATTGAAAACATCACTCTTGGACTCCTTTGGAAGTGTTGCATCCATCTCCTTAGCTCCACCTTGGCTCCCCTTGACTCCAAATGCATCCAACATGATCTAAAATCCTTCATTTCTACTCAAAGATAATGATTTGTGCATAATGGATCAAATGAGCAAAATAAAGATCATTTTGAACAACATTGTGACACTTCATAAGCAAAACAATGCTAAATATGGGGTAGACATGAGGTATAAATATGAACAATTATGCACTTATCAGTATGCCTATACTTAGTGTTGGTTCTGCTAAATTGTTTAAATTGAATGATATCTTGCTTGTCCCTGGTTTGTCCTCTTTGTTGCTTTCTGTTCAACGATTTGCTAGGGATAATCGTGTCTTTTTTTAGTTTCACTTTGCTTGTGTTCTTGTGAAGGATCTCTTCACCAAGGAGGTGCTTTTTAAGGGGGGGGGGGGGGGGGGGGGGGGGGGTACTTCGGGCGGTTTATATACTTGGCCTACTTTGTGTCATAGTCGGTCTGCTTTTGTTGCTTTGCGTGTGTCGTCTTCTACTTGGCACAAACGTCTTGTTCATCCACACACACGAGTTCTGCGTCAAATATTACAATTGTCTGGTGTTGGTCAATTTAATTCTAGTGATTTGTTAAATGTTTGTTCTCCATGTCAGTTAGGGAAATCTTCCCATTTTCCATTACCTCGTGTTGAAACTTCGAGTACTCGTGTGTTAGAACTTATTTATACTGATATTTAGGGCCCAGCGCCAATGCACTCTGTGAATGGTTTTCATTATTTTGTCTTGTTTGTGGTGGGATTAATCTCGTAATAATTTAAATCCCTTGTACTAGTTTCGTACTAGTTGTGGTGGAATTATTTTCAATAAAATAAATCCCTATTTGGTTAATATATATACGTTGTATATATATGTAATTTTGGTTTTGTACCAAAATTGGTTGGAATTAATTTTCTATAAATTAAATTCCATTTTTCGGTATATATATATATATATATATATATATATATATATATATATATATATATATATATATATATATATATATATATATATATATATATATATATATATATATATATATATATATATATATATATATATATTTGTGTATAGATTTATTCACCAATATCCAACACATATATCGTGAAGCAGTTCGAACACAAGAGCTTTCAAATCACAAGACAAGCTTGTTGAACTGTCCAGCCACTCTCTCTCCTCTCCCTCTCTGCATTCCCGATAACAAAAAAACTGTTTTTCTCTTTCTACCTCTCAGTATGGAGAAAGGCATTGAGTGAGGCGAAGAACTCGTTCAATATCAAGTTGAGCCGCCGGTAGCTGAGAAAGGAGCGTCATAGCAACAAATTGGAACTAATAAGTAACTCGTGATTGAAATCGGCCACTTCCATTGTAACTATTACCTTACTCCTCCATCTTCTTTTCCCCCGAAACATATTCTTTTGCTTACTATCAGAGCATGTATAGTATCAGAGCAACTATAGTCTTACAATAAGCTTAGATTTTTAATTGAGATAGAGCGCATATTTCAATTTGAATATTTGATATCAGACTATATATAACACTGAAACTGGGGAAGATAGGTTGACGTCCCAAACTGCTTGGTTTCTTGCAATCCGTGTATCGTGAAGCAGTCTGCACACAAGAGCTTTCGAATCACAAGACACATTAGTTGAACTGTCCAACCACTCTCAGAGCATGTATAGTATCAGAGCAACTATATATATATATATATATATATATATATATATATATATATATATATATATATATATATATATATATATTTATTTATTTATTTATTGGTATACTCAGGGTTTTCACCGTTAGACATGGTGACTAATCCCCTCGCTGAACTATAGCCTATGCCATTTGAGAAGAGTGGTGTTTATCTATGCATGATTATGGTTGTTGATCAAATAGGAGTCTTGTATGTGTATGTATGCATATATTCTATGATTCTTCCAGTCATGGCGAATGTGGTTTGTGTTACAAAAGATGCGAATGATATGAAGATTCTAAAGAAATTTTGAGATGGATTTGAGAATCCTGAGCTCCTGAAATGGCCTTCTGATGAAGACGATGAACATGTGCCAGTCCTGTATGGCTTCATATCATCGGCTCTAATGGCTTGTATAAGTTAACCATGTTGAACATATAATAATTAAAATCTAAATTTATAGTTCAACCCGAAACATATTCTTTAATTTAGGGAAGAAATGGTGGGAATACCAATCGCATTGCACATGGGGACATGATAGACCATGATGTTGTACCTTGCTTACCAATAAGACGGATTGTGAATATCTTGGTGAGAAAAGAATGAGCTGCACTTAAGGAGTTGTTCAAGAAAGAGACTGGGACTATGGCTTTGGCTTTAGCAGAGCTTTATGCTTGCTGCTTGGATCTTAGGCCGAATGGCCTTGAGTTTGTAAAGGCCATGTAACCTTGTTAGAAGTTAACTTGTAATGGCCAAGTGTTTGGCCGAATCACCTTCTTAGGCCTTGGTATATTTGGTCATTTGGACCATATAGTTTGTAAGGTTTATGGCCTTTGTTTGTACAGATTGGTCACTTTTGGACCAAATAGCTTTTGTAGGGTTCTAAACCCCTTTGTTTGTAATGCTTGGTCACTTTTGGACCAAGTCAACAGTTGTAGGGCTTTGCCCCCTCTTTTTCTTCAATGATATACAATTCCTTTTGGTTAAAAAAAAATAGTATCAAAGCATGTATAGTATCAGAGCAACTACATATATATTTTTTGGTATACTCAGGGTTTTCACAGTTAGACATGGTGACTAATCCCTCTCGCTGAACTGTAGCCTATGCCATTTGAGAAGAGTGGTGTTTATCTATGCATGATTATGGTTGTTGATCAAATAGGAGTCTTGTATGTGTATGTATGCATATATTCTATGATTCTTCCAGTCGTGGCGAATGTGGGTTGTGTTGCAAAAGATGCGAATGATATGAAGATTCTGAAGGAATTCCGAGATGGATTAGAGAATTTTGAGCACCTTAAATGGCCTTCTGATGAAGATGATGAACCTGTGACAGTCCTGTATGGCCTCATATCATCTGCTCTAATGGCAAAGTCACAGATTCAGGTTCAGAGTTTGGGGTTAAGTGGCTCATCGCCTCAAGGCATTAATCAGCTAAATAAACAAGAAAGTTTGGGTAGGGTTGGCAAAACAGGCTCAACCCGACCCGACAGGTTGGGCCCGTTTAACTCGTATTTTGGATGAGTTGGGTTGGAGAATTTCTAACCCAGCCCGTTTTGTACCCGTGTGGGGTACGGGTTTATACGTGTTGGCCCGTGGGTTACATGGGCCAAGCCGTATAATCCGTATCCCCACCCCCACATTTATTGTGTAGTTGGTGTTGTATTAATATTTAAAAATATTGTTGCTAACAAAACTTGAACCTTAGCTATTTATTTATTTAACTTATATTTAACTTATCACTACTGAAACCAACTATACATAAAATACATGTTAAACATTTTTATATCATTATATATTGATATACATAATTCACAAGTATTATATATATATATATATATATATATATATATATATATATATATATATTATTTATATTACATTTATTACAAGTATTAATTAATACAATTAATTGTATCTTTATATATAGATATGGGGAAATCACATTTTGGTCCCTCAATTAGTGCCCAATCTGCAATGTCATCCTTAGTTTCCAATTTGAACACAATTGGTCCCTCAATTATTCGACCATTAAGCAAGTTTGGTCCTTTTGTCTATTTGTTCGTTTTAAACCGTTTAAATCATGGGTAAAAATAGAATTTCACATAGCTTGCCATCTGTGAGCGAATTTCTTCCTATTCCTCCACACAGTCTGCCATTATTTCCGCCAACACTGTCTGCAACCCTAGATCTAATGCCTCTACAAACCTCTGGATGAAGAAAGGGTGTGATTTTTCTGGTGCCGATGATCCGCAGCGTTTGGGGGAGAGGTTAAGGTAATGGCGGCAGTTTCCACTATCTCGATTCTGGATTTCACGATGGAAGTTGACAAGCTTACTTATGAAATCTTTTCTATCACCTTGTCTTCTTCAGCGACGCGGATCTAGGCTCCTCAGAAACGTGAACGCCATCAACAATTTCATGATCAACGACTTTCTGCGAAGTCTCGTGTCGCGATCCAAAAACCGTCGTTAGAGGATTCTCCGGTGTTTGAGTCCTTTCATGGATGATTGGATGCAATGGATAAGGCCAAGGATGCTTCTCGATCAACCCTGGTTGCTCAGATTGTAAATCGGCGATTGCCGGAATTTCTGGGATTTGGTTCGTTGTGAGTGAGTCTCCAGCGAACTGAGGAGTCCAGAACGGTTGGTGGCGTTGGTCTCGGGGTTGTGGCGGCTGCTATTTCGTCTGACTTAGACTCAATTCGAAGGCTCCCAAGCGATGGTCTTGCCCTGGCTTCCAGCGCTTCGTTGGTCACGATTACGCCTGGTGGTCTCGTAATAGAGAGGGGTGGTCCTGCCGTGCCTTTGGTGGCAGGAGAGGTGGAGGCTAGTGCTCTGCCTTCTCGACAAGATGCTGGAGTCTCTTCGGATATGATGATCCGAAGCGGTCGTTGGTAAAGAGAGAGTTAAGTCAGTGGCCGTGTTTCCAGGTAACGGGAAGGTGCAGATTCTTTCGATTGATGCTGGTGGGTACACGGATGGGGTGCTCGCCGCTAAGTCTTTGGCTCATTTGGAAGCGATTCTTCTTTGAAAATCTGGAAATTCCATTGCCCACATCGCCGATTTCTTCGACGTGAATGCTGGCTTTGGCGTCGGGGCGGGGGTGGGGCGCGGGGGAGGGGGTGCTCTGGTTGGTTTGCTTTTTACGCGTAGGAAAGATGGGGTGGTCCAATGTTTACCACTGAGGAATTGAAGCGCTGAAGTTTATAGTTGAAAATGGCCAAAAGGCTAGGGTTCTTCAAGTGTGGTAGCGGAAATGGCTGAGAAGGCGGAGGAATTTGCTGGAAACTAGTAAGTAAAACCAATGCTATGTGAAATTCCATTTTTACCCATGATTTAAACGGTTCAAAACGAACAAATAGACAGAAAGACCAAATTTGCTTAATGGTCAAATAATTGAGGGACCAATTGTGTTCAAATTGAAAACTAAGGATGACATTATAGAATGTGCACTAATTGAGCGATCAAAAATGCGATTTCCCCTACAGATATTAATATAAAGTTTATTTATTATATAAATTATATAAAGTTATAAATTATATATTTTATAAATTTTATAACTTAATAATATTGGAGTCCGGTAACACAGAAGCATCCGTGTTAAGTTTAATACGTCCAGCCTCAGGCCGTTTCCAGCCTTCATCCCCTGCTGTTGTTTGTTCTGCCTGGCCGTGGGTATTCACACTCATCCAACCAGACCAGAAACTGAGTACCTGATGAACCACCAATTCCACATTAAAAGCAATACTGTTCCAGACACATTCATTACGGCTCTGTCACACACCCCAACAGATCATAGCAAACTTTGCCACTAGATCACCATGCAAATGAGACAGTAAAACAAAAAACCAATCAATGAGGCAGAGACAATATGCTTGAGGCACTGAGCTGGTTGAAGGACACAGGTATGAGAAGCGTGGATGTGGAGATGGATTCACAGAATGTTTTTTATTCTCTATAGGCAACTTCTTTTGATTTTACTTTCGGTTTTTTAGTAGATGATGTTAAAGAATTAGCATCTATGATAGATCTGTTTTGTTAAACGATCTGCGAACTATGTCGCTCATACGATTGCTAGAGAGACATGTTCTACTGCAGGTTGTGGAGAGTGGTTTGATGTCCCACCTCCTTTACTTGTGCCGCACCTATCATGTGATTTAATGCATTAATCTTTTCTTCTCAAAAAAAAAAAATAACTTAATAATATTAAATTACAAAATAAGAAATACTACATTTAAACTATATTAGTTTCAAAATATAAATAAAATAAATTATAATTATATATTAAAAGTTAAAATCAAATTTTATGTGTGTGTGCGTATATGGCATTATGGCCCGTTGAGCACGTCAGCCCGTCTTACACGGGTTGTGTTGGGAAATTTCAATCCGTGTAAAAATAGGTCGACTCGGCCCGGCCCGTTTCCAATTAAACTCGAGACGGGCCGACGGGCCAGCCCGTACGGGTCTGGCTGGCCCATTTTGACAACTCTAAGTATGGGCCTTTAGAAGAATAATTTATACGGCAAACTGCCAACTTTAAGTGGGTTGGTCAATTTGCAGTCTGTGTTCTTGGATGGCAATCAGTTTGATTTGATCCCGCGAATTTTTTCCATGGGCATACTAGTATTCTTTTTTGGCTTGAATGATAACCCGTTGAATAAGACTACTAGATGGTTTATTCGTTCTAACCTGCAGAAACCTTCTCAGTTGACGAATTTTTCATGCTCCAACGGTAACAAAGTTAGACCATTGTCGGGATATTTTGGGGAGCTTCCTTCTCTCACTACATTGAAACTGTCTGGCAATGGGTTTAGTGGTACGATACCAAACAATTTTCGCAGCTCAATGCTGCAGATTTTATGGTTGAATAACCAGGAATGTGGCAGGATAACTAGTCCAATTGATGTCATAGGATCCATAGTTGGCCTTGTATCATTGTGGCTTCATGGGAACAGATTTAAAGGATCAATCCCTGGTAATATCAAGAATTTGACTTCTATAAAGGATCTCAGCTTGAACGAGAATCAACTTGTTGATCTGATTCCCCAAGGTTTGGCTAATCTAGATCTGTAGTCTTTGAATCTAGACAGTAATATGTCGATGGACCGTTTAGCCCGTCAATCCGTCTTACACAGGTTGAGTTGGGAAAATCCCAACCCGTGTAAAAAACGGGTCAGACCGGCCCGTTTCCCGTTGAACTCGAGACGGGCTAGCTCGTATGGGCCGGGTCGGCCTGTTATTGACAACTCTAAGTTTGGGCTTTTAGAAGAATAATTTATACGGCAAATTGCCAACTTTAAGTGGTTTGGGCAATTTGCAGTCTGTGTTCTTGTATGACAATCAATTTGATTTGATCCCCGCAAATTTTTTCCAAGGGCTTACTAGTATTATCTTTTTTGGCTTAGATGATAACCCGTTGAATACGACTACTAGATGGTCTATTCCTTCTAACCTGCAGAAATCTCTCAGTTGACGAATTTTTCATGCTCCTACTGTAACTTAGTTGAACCATTGCCGGGATATTTTGGGGAGCTTCCATCTCTCACAGCATTGAAACTGTCTGGCAATGGCCTTAGTGGTACAATACCAAACAATTTTCGCAACACAATGCTGCAGATTTTATTATTGAATAACCAGGAATGTGGCGGGATGACTAATCCAATTGATGTCATAGGATCCATGGTTGGCCTTGTATCATTGTGGCTTCATGGGAACAGATTTAGGAGATCAATCCCTGGTAATATCGAGAATTTGACTTCTTTAAAAGATCTCAGCTTGAACGAGAATCAACTTGTTGGTCTAATTCCCCAAGGTTTGGCTAATTTGATTTGGCCAGTTTATTTCGTCAATCCGTCTTACACGGGTTGGATTGGGAAAATCCCAACCCGTGTAAAAACGGGTCAGCCCGGTCCAGCCCATTTCTAGTAGAACTCGAGACGGGCCAGCCCGTATGGCCGGGTTGGCCCGTTATGACCTTTTGAAGAATAATTTATATTGCAAACTGTCAGTTTTAAGTTGATTGGGAAATTTGCATTTTGTGTTCTTGGAAGGCAATCAGTTTGATTTGATCCCCGTGAATTTCTTCCATAGGCTTACTAGTATTCTTTTTTTTGGCTTGGATGATACCCCGTTGAATAAGACTACTAGATGGTCTATTCCTTCTAACCTGCAGAAATCTTATCAATTGACGAATTTTTCATGCTCAAACTGTAACATAGTAGGACCATTGCCGAGATATTTTGGGAAGCTTCCATCTCTCACTACATTGAAACTGTCTGGCAATGGGCTTAGTAGTACGATACCAAACAATTTTCACAACTCAATGCTGCAGATTTTATGGTTGAATAACCAGGAAGGTGGCGGGATGACTAGTCCAATTGATGTCATAGAATCCATGGTTGGCCTTGTATCATTGTGGCTTCATGGGAACAAATTTAGGGGATCATTCCCTGGTAATATCGAGAATTTGACTTCTTTAAAGGATATCAGCTTGAATGAGAATCAACTTGTTGGTCTGATTCGATCTCCAAGGTTTGGCTAATCTGGATCTGTAGTCTTTGAATCTAGACAGTAATATGTTGATGGCCTGTTTAGCCCGTCACCCCGTCTTACACGGGTTGGGTTCGGAAAATTCCAACCCGTGTAAAACGGGTCAGACCGGCCCGTTTTCGGTTGAACTCGAGACGGGCTAGCTCGTATGTGTCGGGCTGGCCCGTTTTGACAGCTCTAAGTTGGGGCATTTAGAAGAATAATTTATATGGCAAACTGCCAACTTTAAGTGAGTTGGGCAATTTGTAGTCTGTGTTCTTGGATGGCAATCAGTTTGATTTGATCCTCGTGAATTTTTTCCATGGGCTTACTTGTATTCTTTTTTTTTTTTTTTACTTGGCTGATAACCCGTTGAATAAGACTACTAGATGGTCTATTCCTTCTAACCTGTAGAAATCTTCTCAATTGACAAATTTGTCATGCTCCAACTGTAACATAGTAGGACCATTGCCGGGATATTTTGTGGAACTTCTGTCTCTCACTGCATTGAAATTGTCTAGTAATGAGCTTAGTAGTACGATACCAAACATTTTTCACAACTCAATGCTGCAGATTGTATGATTGAATAACCAGGAAGTTTGATTCCCGCGAATTTCTTCCATGGGCTTACTAGTATTATTTTTTTGGCTTGGATGATACCCCGTTGAATAAGACTACTAGATGGTCTATTCCTTCTAACCTGAAAAAATCTTCTCAGTTGACGAATTTTTCATGCTCCAACTGTAACATAGTAGGACCATTGCCGAGATATTTTGGGGACCTTCCATCTCTCACTGCATTAAAACTGTCTGGCAATGGGTTTAGTAGTACTAGGGCTGGGCAAATCGGTTTGGGTTACCCGAACCGAACCGATAATCCGATCGGTTTTCTATTTTTTTTTTATATTAATTAATAGATATATATTATATTAAATGTTTAAGGTGAGGATTGAACCCTTACTCATTTGATTATAAACTAAGAGCTTTTACCCACATTCATGTCTATATTCACATTTGTATGCTAATAAGGGTATACATTTTTCATTAAATATTGCACACTTCAAATATAATGAATAAAATTATCCGTACTACATTCTTGTTAGACTAAAATACCATTATACCGTTATTACACCGTTGCTATTTAATTCTAAAGTTTCATAATTCTATCATTATTATCACACACACACACACACACACACACACACACACACACACACACACACACACACACACACACACACACACACACACACACACACACACATATATATATATATATATATATATATATATATATATATAATTAACTATGATACCTGTTTCCTATTCTTTAATTATCATTTTATTAAAATCATTATATAATTACTTTAATTGTTGATTATATTTTAATTAAATTTCTATGTATATAAATATTATAACAATTAATAATTTTAACTCCTCAAGTCCTCAAATCTCAACTCCAAGTTGTAAGTCCAAACATTTGGTGTTTTAGTAATTTTTATTTTTCAAATATTAACTATAGATGAATGATTTTTCATTTTGTCATCAACAAAACACTTCAAGTGGCACTTTAAGTGAGCCAACTGAACAACCGGTCAGGCAAAAAAAGAAACGTTCAAATAGTAGACTTTCACCTAAACCGAACCGAATACCGAACCGAACCGAACTTTTCAAACCGAAACCGAACTCTATTTTAAACCGAATGGTTTAATTTTTTTAAAACCGAAAAACTGAAACCGAAAAAACCGAACCGAAACCCAGAGTGCCCAGCCCTAAGTAGTACGATACCAAACAATTTTCACAACTCAATACTGGTGGCAGGATGACTAGTCCAATTGATGTCATAGGATCCATGGTTGACCTTGTATCGTTGTGGCTTCATGGGAACAGATTTAGTGGATCAATCCCTGGTAATATCGAGAATATTACTTCTTTAAAGCATCTCAGCTTGAACGAGAATCAACTTGTTGGTCTGATTCCCCAAAGCTTGGCTAATCCGGATCTGTAGTCTTTGAATCTGGACAGTAATATGTTGATGGCCCGCTTAGCCCATCAGCCCGTCTTACACGGGTTGGTTTGGGAAAACCCAACCCATGTAAAAACGGGTCGGCCCGACTCCTTTCTAATTGAACTCGAGACGGGACAGCCTGTATGTGTCGGGTTGGCCCGTTTTGATAGCTCTAAGTTTGGGCATTTAGAATAATAATTTATATGGCAAACTGCGAAGTTTAAGTGGGTTGGGCAATTTGCAGTCTGTGTTCTAGGATGGCAATCAGATTGATTTCATCCTCGTGAATTTTTTCCATGGGCTTACTAGTATTCTTTTTTTTTTTTTTTTTTTGCTTGGATGATAACCCGTTGAATAAGACTACTAGATGGTCTATTCCTTCTAACCTGTAGAAATCTTCTCAGTTGACGAACTTTTCATGCTCCAACTGTAACATAGTAGGACCATTGCCGTGATATTTTGTGGAGCTTCCATCTCTCACTGCATTGAAACAATTTTCACAACTCAATGCTGCAGATTGTATGGTTGAATAACCAGGAAGTTGGCGGGATGACTAGTCCAATTGATGTCATAGGATCCATGGTTGGCCTTGTATCAATGTGGCTTCCTGGGAACAGATTTAGTGGATCAATCCCTAGTAATATCGATAATTTGACTTCTTTAAAGGATCTCAACTTGAACGAGAATCAACTTGTTGGTCTGATTCTCCAAGGTTTGGCTCATCTGGATCTGTAGTCTTTGAATCTGGATAGTAATATGTTGATGGCCCATTTAACCCGTATGCCCGTCTTACATGGGTTGGGTTGGGATTTTCCCCTATTGTGTAAAAATGGGTCGGCCCGGCCCGTTTTCGGTTGAACTCGAGACGGGACAGCCTTTATGTGTCGGGCTGGCCCGTTTTGATAGCTCTAAGTTTTGGCATTTAGAAGAATAATTTATAAGGCAAACCGCGAAGTTTAAGTGAGTTGGGCAATTTGCAGTCTGTGTTCTTGGATGGCAATCAGATTGATTTGATCCTCGTGAATTTTTTCCATGGGCTTACTAGTATTCTTTATTTTTTATTTTTTTGCTTGGATGATAACCCGTTGAATAAGACTACTAGATGGTCTATTCCTTCTAACCTGTAGAAATCTTCTCAGTTGACGAATTTTCCATGCTCCAACTGTAACATAGTAGGACCATTGCGGGGATATTTTTGTAGAGCTTCCATCTCTCACTGCATTGAAACTGTCTGGCAATGGGCTTAGTGGTACGAAACCAAAGAATTTTCACAACTCAATGCTGCAGATTGTATGGTTGAATAACCAGGAAGTTGGCGGGATGACTAGTCCAATTGATGTCATAGGATCCATAGTTGGCCTTGTATTAATGTGGCTTCCTGGGAACAGATTTAGTGGATCAATCCCTAGTAATATTGATAATTTGACTTCTTAAAGGATCTCAGCTTGAACGAGAATCAACTTGTTGGTCTAATTCTCCAAGGTTTGGCTCATTTGGATCTGTAGTCTTTGAATCTGGATAGTAATGTGTTGATGGCCCGTTTAACCCGTATGCCCGTCTTACACGGGTGGGGTTGGGATTTTCCCCTATCATGTAAAAACGGGTCGGTCCGGCCCATTTCCGGTTGAACTAGAGACGGGTCAGCTCGTATGGGGCGGGTTGGCCCGTTTTGACTGCTCTAAGTTTGGGCATTTAGAAGAATAATTTATATGGCAAACTACCAACTTTAAGTGGGTTGGGCAATTTTCAGTTTGTGTTCTTGGATGGCAATCAGTTTGATTTGATCCCCGCAAATTTCTTCCATGGGCTTACTAATATTATTTTTTTGGCTTGGATGATAACCCGTTGAATAAGACTACAAGATGGTCTATTCCTTCTAACCTGCAGAAATCTTCTCAGTTGACGAATTTTTCATGCTCCAAATGTAACATAGTAAGACCATTGCCGGGATATTTTGGGGAGCTTCCATCTCTCAGTGCATTGAAACTGTCTGGCAATGGGCTTAGTGGTACAATACCAAACAATTTTCACAACTCAATGCTGCAGATTTTATGGTTGAATAACCAGGAAGGTAGCGGGATGACTAGTCCAATTGATGTCATAGGATCCATGGTTGGCCTTGTATCATTGTGGCTTCATGGGAACAGATTTAGTGGATCGATCCTTGCTAATATCAAAAATTTGCCTTCTTTAAATGATCTCAGCTTGAACGTAAATCAACTTGTTGGTATGATTCCCCAAGGTTTGGCAAATCTAGATCTATATTCTTTGAATCTGGACAGTAATATGTTGATGGCTTGTTTAGCCTGTCTGCCCGTCACGGGTTGGGTTGGGAAAATCCCAACCCGTGTAAAAAAGGGTCGGCCCAGTCCGGCTCGTTTCTGGTTGTACTCGAGACGGGCCAGCCCATATGGGCCGGTCTGGCCCGTTTTGACAACTCTATTTTTGGGCCTTTTTAGAAGAATAATTTATATGACAAACTGCCAACTTTAAGTGAGTTTGGCAATTTACAGTCTGTGTTCTTGGATGGCAATCAATTTGATTTGATACCCACGAATTTCTTCCATGGGCTTACTAGTATTCTTTTTTTGGCTTGGATGACAACCCGTTGAATAAGACTACTAGATGGTCTATTCCTTCTAACCTGCAGAAATCTTCTCAGTTGACGATTTTTTCATGCTCCAACTGTAACATAGTAGGACCATTGCCGAGATATTTTGGGGAGCTTCCATCTCTTACTGCGTTGAACTGTATGGCAATGGGCTTAGTGGTACGATACCAAACAATTCTCGCAACTCAATGCTGCATATTTTATGGTTGAATAACCAGGAAGGTGGTGGAATGACTAGTCCAATTGATGTCATAGGATCCATGGTTGGCCTTGTGTCATTGTGGATTCATGGGAACCGATTTAGTGGATCAATCCCTGGTAGTATCGAGAATTTGACTTCTTTAAAGGATCTCAGCTTGAACGAGAATCAACTTGTTGGTCTGATTCCCCAAGGTTTGGCTAATCTGGATCTGTAGTCTTTGAATCTGGACAGTAATATGTTGATGGCCCGCTTAGCCCGTCAGCCCGTCTTACACGGGTTGGT
This sequence comes from Ipomoea nil, assembly GCF_001879475.1. Classification (NCBI taxonomy): domain Eukaryota; kingdom Viridiplantae; phylum Streptophyta; class Magnoliopsida; order Solanales; family Convolvulaceae; genus Ipomoea; species Ipomoea nil. The sequence continues at coordinate 1,343,727 of NW_017619370.1, read as the reverse complement.
TTGGGAAAATCCCAACCCGTGTAAAAACGGGTCAACCCAGCCCAACCCGTTTTCGGTCGAACTCGAGACGAGCCAGCCCGGTAATGGCTCTAAGTTTGGGCATTTAGAAGAATAATTTGTATGGCAAATTGCCAACAACATTATGTTGTGTATAATTTAAACTATATATCCAGAATGAATGAACTAAATATATATCCAGAATGCATGAACTAAATATCCAGAATGAATGAACTAAATATCCAGCATGAATGAAAAAAAAATCAGTTTCGATTTCCGTCTAAATATCGAGAATTAATGAACTAAATATCGAGAATGAATGAACTAAATATTCAGAATGAATGAACTAAAAATCCATAATGAATGAACTAAATATCCATAATGAATGAGCACAGCATACTGTTGTTGACGGGAATCGAAACTGGATTTTTTTTAAGTTGGACGCGCGTTTTTAGTCAAAACGATGTCGTTTGTGCATGGTGCACACGGTTGCACAGCATAACGATTCTATATTATTATTGTATCCCCATGAATGCCAAGTACCAAAACTGGTTTTATTATATCTTTCCCCCATTGTTCTATAAGGGGACAATAAAGATTATGTTGCACCAATGAAAAATGGGTATATTATGAAAAAAAAATTTGCTAGACATTATGATGTCAATATTATACCCACATGAGCTCAAGAAGAGTCACGAGATTATTATAAAGTATATTCACCCCATTGACAATTGAACATGTTTGTTCACAAAATCCCTCCCTACATTTTGAAAGTTTAATATAAGGGATTTGAAGAATATTATAAAGTATATTTACCCCATTGGCAATTGAACATGTTTGTTCACAAAATTCCTCCCTATATTTTGGAAGTTTAATATAAGGGATTTGAAGATTATTATTTTCAGGGGGTATAATGAATTATGAATATTATGCCATGAAATTTATGTTGGTGTTATGGTTGTACTCTTTTTTCCTTAGCTAAGTTTTTTCTAATTGAATTTTCTTAGCCTAAGGTTTTTAATGAGGCAACCTGTGCAACACATAATTGAACATATATCATGCACTCTTTTTCCCTTGACTAGGTTTTTCCCATAGAGTTTTTCTAGCAAGGTTTTTAATGGAGGAATTATTCCAATTGAACTTATGAGTATGAACTTTTTTCTTCTTTTTTCTTTTTGAGAGAAGGGAGATGATATATTAAAGATCAACAAAAGACAAGATACAGGTGGGTGGCGTAGAAAACCACGAACCAAAGGGCAGACATAGAATCAGAAGCCCGCGCTAGAACATGAGTTAAATGATTCGCTGACCTGTTGACATGGCGAACTGAAACGTTCCCGATGTCACTAGCAATCTTATGACATTGCTTTACTACCAAACCAACATATGAAAGATCCAAACGACAAAGTTAAAAGCGGAACAAAAATTCAAACAGTCTGATTCAAGAATAATGTTATTGAAACTATGTGTCTTCATCCAAGTGAGCGCCTCCTTAACCGCCATAGTTTTCGCCATATACGGATCATCAGCGCAATGCAGTCTTCCAATGCATGCTGCCACGAACTTTCCCTCGGAATTGCGTACAACAACACCATAACCAGCACCAGAACCAAACAAAGTTGCATCCACATTACATTTAATGAAACCCGGCTGCGGGGGAGTCCAGTTGTTGGAGGAGACCCTAAAAGATGATGGTAAAGAGGGTACCTCACTGTGCGGTGTATGCTTGGACCCAAAGTGCCGCATTTATATCTACGAGCCTTTTTAACAAGTCCAAGGAGGGAGAGATATTCTTCCACACGAGATCATTTCGGGCATTCCATACGAACCACATAGCTGCCGCAATCTTTACCATCTCAGCAGGTTGGAGAGTGCACAGAAGGATGTTTAATAAGCCTGGCAAATTCACATTACTTTGATTTGCATGAGCTCCCCACAACTCTCTAGAGAAAACGCATCTTCAGAAAAGGTGGTCGATGGTCTTATAATCACATTCACAAAGCGGGGATCCGCCTCCCACCTATACATTCTTACTCCTAAGCGCTTCTCGAACAGGTAAAACGCCCCTCATACACCTCCATAAGAAATTTCGAACCTTGGGAGGGGTAGGAAGCTTCCACAACTTACTCCATTCCACAAACTCAAGTGTCGGTTCAGCATCATGGCGTCCTCTCATCAGATAACGATAACCATGACATACAGCGTATTTACCGTGCAAGTCGCCTCTCCAATACCATTCATCGCTGCAGTCCGGTGAAATGGGAGTTGCCAGGATCTTGGGTATATCTGCAGCTGCAAAAAGATCATCAATAATCTCTGTATCCCATGTCCCTGATTCGTTCATAAGTCCTGCCACCGGAGCATCCCTCAAAGCATCTACCACAGGAGTTGTTAGGGATGGGTTAACTCTGTCAGATAGCCACAGTACCTCTCAGATTTTTGTGTTTTTCCCATCGCCAATCCTCTTCGCTAAACCACCCTGCAAAATAGGCTTGCTTGCTAAAATGGATCTCCAAATGTAACTTGGGTTGCTGCCAAGATTTGCTCCAAGGAAATCAGTTGTAGGATAATATTTGGCCTTCAGCACTTTACTCACCAAGGTATTCGGACAAGATATTAGGCGACATCCCTATTTAGAAAGGAGTGATAGATTAAACTCATGGAGTTTTTTAAAGCCCATCCCGCCAGAGCTCTTCGGTCGACATAGCCTCGACCAACTAGTCCAAGAGATCCCTCTATTTGCCGAACCATTCTCCTACCAAAAACGATTCATGAATCTCTCCAAACTGTCACATATTGTAGCAGGCAGGAGATACACAGACATAACGAAAATAGGGAGGGCTTGAGCAACACTTTTTAAAAGGATTTCCTTCCCCGCTCTCGAAATGAATTTTGTTCGCCAAGAACTCATGCGATCTTTTAATTTCTGCTCAATAAACCGGAAGGTGGCTATCTTGTTTCTCCCCAGGAAGGATGAAAGGCCTAGATATTTACCCAAATCTTCTATCAAGCGCACCCCTAGGAACCAGCAATATACTCACGCATTTCAGTTAGTGTGCTCATACTGCACATTAAATTGGACTTATCAAAATTGATTCTTTGTCCCGAAGCAGCGCAATATAAGTCCAAAGCATCCTTGATTGTGTGTGATTTGCGGGGACTAGCTTTAAAAAAATAGGAGGCAATCATCAGCAAACATTAAGTGAGATATCGGTGGCGCACCTCTGGGCATTTTAATCTCATGGATATCCCCGCAAGTCTCAGCACGGTTAAGTAACGTCGATAGCCCCTCTGCGCAAATAATGAAAAGATACGGCGACAAAGGATCCCCCTGCCGGATACCTCTCGAAGGAATAACAGTGCCTACCGATTCACCGTTCACTGTCACATTATACTGAATCGTCGTGACACACATGAAGATCAACTGAACCCATTCTGGAGCAAAGCCTGAAGCAGACAACATTCCCTCCAAAAAATTTCACTCCATCCTATCGTATGCCTTAGCCATGTCAAGTTTTAGCGCAGACCATCCGACAGCCCCTTGTCTTGTCCTTCTCAAATAATGACCAATCTCACCCGCCAAAATAATATTGTCAGAAAGTAAGCGGTCCTTGATGAAAGCACTCTGAGTAGGTGAAATAATCTGAGATAAAATCTCCTTCAAACGATTGGTGAGCATTTTGGCTATCACCTTGTAGACCACATTGCACAACACAATTGGTCGGAGATCTCCGACTTTTTCCGGCACCTTCTTCTTCGGTATCAAGACAATAGTAGTGTCATTTAGGCCAAGTGGGATGGTACAAGTATTCAAGCAGTTTAGCACGAAACAAGATAAATCATGTCCCACCACCGGCCAAAAGCGTTGATAAAAAGCGGGAGTCATACCGTCCAGTCCCGGGGCTTTTTCCAGAGCCATATCAAAAAGAGCCGACTTCACATCTTCATGATTAAAAGGCCTCAACAGAGCCACGTTCATCTCATTCGTAACTCTGTGTTGGACATATTAGAAAACAGTAGCATTCGTGGAAGCAGCCCTAAAAATGTCAACGTAATACCTTAGGATTATAAGTTAAAATTTAAGAAAAACCAAATTCCTTTTGTAATTATAAGTTATTGGTAATTTATTTTGTGTTTTAATTTCTCAATTAGAAAAATGTGTCTGAAATTTCACGAATTGTGCGTTTGATTTTTTTAGATAACAGAAAAAATCCACAACTGTACAACGACATTTGACGATGTCTGTTGAGCTATTGAATCACCGTAATTTACATCCTCCCAAATGCTCTGTCGAGTCAGTGGAATCGCAATGTGAAAATTACGTGGAAAATGCTATATGCACTTTCTAGGAATAAAACTTTTGCACATGCCTTGTGAAGTAATAGAATAAAAACTATGATCCACCGCCATTTTTTTCTAAATGAATCAAAACATGACGTATGCAGAGCATAAAAAATGAAATAAAACTCGTGGTGTAATATTAATCAAACTAAGATTGTGTATATACAGAATTTCATTTCTTAGAATCAAGTACAACCAAACATGATATATCTTATTACACCGAATATTATGGGAACAAGTGTCAACAATACCAGATACATAGAAACACCGGTGCTGATCAGTACCGCAGTGAAGTAGCAAACATCAAGGCAAAAAAGAAAGAAAGAAAAAAAAAAAAATTCATCATGTTTATAACAAACAATATCCCATATCAAAAACCAATTTTATTCCATAATTTTGCAACTTGATCATTCTATTCAGTGTCAAATTGATCCCATCAAGAAATGTGAATTACACAAGCAAGAAAACTGGTAAACTTGAACAAATGCTGTCCAGTATCAAGTAATTTTCGAGTTCAGATATAAATAACTAAAAGAAGCAGCATTTAGGATTGAAATAAACATTCGAAGAAACTATTCCAGCAGATTCAGAGAATTCTATGCATACCTTAATGTCCACCAAAAGTGGGATTGAACAAAGAGTATTTTCTCTCAACAACGTTCTTCTCTTTTGCACTGGATCATTTGACGAGGAGGAGTAATTCGGAAAGCAAACAGAAAAATAAAAACGAATAACTTTGTGCAGTTTTAGAGAAGCAAGAAAAGCAAAGAGGCCTAAATCGTGATCAATAGAAGCTCTGATCTTCCATTTCTTATCATCTATCTTCATACCATTGAAACATGTATTTAACAAATAAAATATTTAACTTTTCATTTCGTATGCATAAAAAAGAACAGAAAAGTACAACTGAAATCTGCATTATTGCAGCCTTTCGGCGCATCTGGTTTGTTTTTCTATCGTTACCTTGAAGACCTACCAGAGAGACACTTCCCGCAAGAGACCAACTTCAGTAAAGCTTTCGGTCTCCTACTTCTTGTTTTCGAGCGCGAAAGCTGCACATACAAAATTCTGTAAGTTCACTATAAATTAATCAAGAAAAGCATAACAAAATTCCGTGACAAAAAATACCTTTCGACGTGATACTCTTGTAGTCTTCCAGCAAAGCAAACTTCTAGATCTTGGTTCCAATCTCCTGCAAAACATAAAACATTAGTTTTCTTATGTTTTATGGTCGAAAAATGTACGATACTCAATATGAAACTTATTACATTTACTATACAAAATAGAAGTACATACAGATTCTCTTGTTCAAGCTTTTCGGCGATAGAAACAGCCTTGCGTTGTGACCATCGACTCTGCTGGGCACATCCTTCTGCCCGTTGAAGTACATGAGCGAGAGATACCTTGCGTCTCATCAGGCTCAGGTTCGGGTTTCCGTTCCCCAATTTCCTTACATCCGATACAGATGGTACGTTAGAATTCTTAGCGGTTGAGGATGGTTCTCCAATATAATCATTTCCAAAACTCCGCCTATCAAGTCGTGTCTCGTGAATATGCCCCTCGTGTTTGACTTCTTTTGGAGGAGAAGTTTCTAATTCCACGATCTCGCTTTTACTAATTCTAGTAGAGTCAAACTCTGTCGAAGCGCCTTCTCTTTCTTTTCGGGGCCTTCTATTGACATCATCATTGCCAAGACTGGAGCTTGATTCACATCGGATTTCAATTGTCACGGGGGATCCAATCACGGATTCAAACGCTTGTAAAATATGTACTCTAAATTTCTCCGCCTTGGACTTCGTTACGTGTGAACTGAAAACTAAATGCACTGTTGGAGCTGCAGAAAGACATTCAGAAGATGAATCAAAATGACCTTCAGACAGTAATTATCAGATTGCTCGAGGCAACTTTAATACAAGCAAATGAAAGTACAGGCAAATAATATGTCCAAGCCTCCAAGGTTTCATCGACTTAAGTTTTTGTATATGCAATGAAAATTAAGGGAGGGAAAGAGAATATGACATTCAAAAACCACCATACAATACAAGTAATAGTAATGGGTTTACTAAATGGATTAAATGTAACCAAATTGGTTGGCGTGAGTGGCTGTGCACTCTCGTCCCTTAAAAGAGGGTCGAGAGTTCAAACCCTCTCTCGTATGGAAAAACCAATCTGGCCAAAACTTTGCCCCTTAATTGGGCCGGCTCGGTGCGAACGGGGATTAGTCTGAGTATAGTACGGACTTAAAGGTGCCTCCTACAGTACCCCCTCTCGCATGGAAAAACCAATCTGGCCAGCACTTTGCCCCTTAATTGGGCTGGCCCGGTGCAAACGGGGATTAGTCTGAGTATGGTACGGGCTTAAAGGTGCCTCCTACAGTTAGGGTCTGCTCAGGACACCTCGTGGTCGGACCAAAAAAAATGGATTAAATGTAATTAAAGTACCTGCACCAAATCGAACGGAGGTCAGCTTTCCTTCCCGGTACAGGAACTCCTTTAAGCTAGTTATCTGAATCCTTTTGAGCACATTCAACCAAATATCTTCAATTTCGTTTCGAAATTTACCGGGCCCTTGTCCACTACTTACTCTATTCCGATCACTAGAAATGCTGCGAGACTTTTGAGGAATAACTCCATTTCTATCAACGATACCTCTCTTCTTAGTACCAGTGTAATTGTTGCTAGAACTTCCAGCTTGAACGTTTTCTGCCGAGAATCCTCTTTCTCTTTGAGACATCTTAGTATGCCCAACATTGCTTGTCCCGGGAATCCCGAGGGGGGTTTGATTAAAACTAGTGTCTGCAGAGGAACTGGGTAACAGATACTGCTGATCGGGTGCGAGTTGCAGTAATGCTGCAGTAAGCCAGGTTAGTCTGTCGTTCGACACTCTCAGCTGCTTTTCGGCCTCGGATAACGTTTTCAGAGCTTGACGTAATTTTTCCATATCATCTTTAGATACTGAAATCAAACCAAAAAAGCGGTCCCTTCAATTAATGAAATAATAAACATATGTAGCTTGGTAAAGAACGACAAAGTTGGAACTAGAAAATAGTGTTTTACACACTTTTTAAGTTCAGTGACTCAATTGCACAAAATCGACAAGTTCAATGGCCTATTTGACGCTTTTTCCTTGAATTATTGATTCGGTAGGTACTTTGAATCAATTCGAGCTATAAAATTATCCCTAGCAATCAACAAAAGTTCGGTTCTACCACAAGGATCTTACCAATATGTAAGAATATATCAACAATGCTAATGATTGTGTAATCGAAGATGCAAAATTATAATATGCGTACATGCTTGGCGGCGAAAGAACTTCCTTCGAGGTCTTTCTTTTGTGAAGTCATAGCTACCGGCAAGAATGTCGGTAATAACGGTAGCAAGTTGCGACATTAAAGCCAAGGGCTCGACACCGGATTCCATTATCTCCCGCAGACTTTTCACAGTATTGACAGTGTCTGCTGATAAGGCCAGGTCAAGTAGATCGACCAATTTCTCGTCCGAAATAAGCCCAACCTGTCACGCAACACAAGAATCTTAAGAAAAAAAAATACCAATAGCTAAGATCCAATTACACGAAATAACGAAACTCACCAGTTCTTGTACCAACGAAACCGAGATTCTCTGCCCGAGCAAACTCAACTGCTCGAGAGTCATCTCAGCATCCCTCAACGATCCATCCGATCTTGTTGAAATAAGCTTTAACGCATCCTTATCGATTTCTAGATCTTCTTTGGTAGAAATCCGTTGCAACGTATAGATTATATCCGCATCTTTCAACTTTGGGAAAAAGAACTTTTGGCACCTCGATATGATTATATGAGGCAATGTATCTAGGCTTGAACAAACGAGGACAAAAAGAACTCGCCTAGGAGCCCGATCGATAACCTTTAGAATAGCACTCCAACAATCGGGAGGCAAATCATCGCAATCATCAAAGATAAAAATTCTATACTGAGATGGAAAATGGGAAATGATCATAGTGTCGAGAAGGTCCATAATATTCTCGAAATCAAAATTACTGACAGGGCCTATTTCTCTTATATTTCGACTTTTCCCCATATCGTGTGAAACGCAAGAATTGCAAGCTCCACAAGGCTTGGGATGCTCGAGAGACTGGCAATTCAAAGCCCTAGCAAATATTCGTGCACACGAAGTCTTCCCGGTACCATTAGGCCCGTAGAACACGTAAAGCAATCCAACTTTTCTCTTTGCAACAGCATTAGAAAGAGCTTGCACGACCAAATTCTGCCCCACCAGATCTCTAAAGGTTCTCGGCGTGTATTTTTGAGTAAGACTTCGGTGCCTCACATTACCATGACCACGAAAATTACGGTGCCCGCCAAATCTAGCTTCTGAAGCAAGATCAGAGTCAATTTCACGGTTAAGTAGATTGTCAGCAAAGATACCCAATTCTCCCGAATAATCGTGAAACCAAGCAGCGTTTTCAGCGCTTTCTTGGGAGCCAGAAGGATCGAGTAGTAAAGGCAATGCTTCTGCAGATTTACAAGATGAACTCGAGTATTCAGACATCATAGGGATATTTCGACTGTCCCTCACTTGAGCAGTGCCAGTTTTCTTTAACCTCGACTCAGACAGCCCACAATACAAACTCTTACCTGCCAAATCGAGAAAAGATTTTCCCCGATTGTGAATTCTCGACCAGTTCCAAGGAATCCCACATCCATTCCTAGGAGCCCGAGTGACATTCTGGTGGCCATATTCTTCGTCCCCATGTTCTACTTGATATCTCTGGTTTGACGTATTCTGACCAAAAGAATTAGAAGCCACAGACATTTCGTTCTCACCAAATGCATCTCTGGAAGCAACAGAAGCGCGGGATCTCCTTGCACCATTAAGTTTACGTTGTTTTACCCTCCCACTGTGGTGCCCGCTAATGGACGCTTCCCCTCTCTTTGAAATTTTCTTGCTGTGGCCATGTCTCCCGTGAACACGAACCTGCGATGAAGCCACCTCATCACTGTCCAAAGAGAATTCGTTCAGTTTTTCAGATAAAGTCTTCACACGATCATCTTGCCCATGCGAATCATCTCGAAGCCCATTTCCTCCAGCAACAAGATCAGTCCCGAGATTCCTCCCACTTGATTCTTCTCTCCTGACCCTTCTCGGTTCTCGATTTCCACTCTTGTTACTGCACTCACTTCCAACTACTATCCCACCAATATTCCGCCTGTTAACTTCACCACTGCCCACTTTTGAAGTAGATAGGTCAGCTATAGGCGGTAAGGTTTCAGATAACCCTCTACCATCCCTCGGAATCTCCAATCCTACAGACTGTCTAGTCTCCGCACCCCCTTCAGCTGCTACGACGGGAGGGGCTTCCACAACCGAAGGGGAATGCCACGAGGGCGGGCTTGCAGAAGGATCCCTCAAGGACCTCGATCTCCGAAGGGCAGCAAGGTCCCTCATAAGAGACCTATCACCCAAGATGGGACTCTGCTTATGCATATGATTCTTTAAATGAATACAATTTGTCAAATGTATGTGGTTCCGGAGGTGATCATTAATGTTACCATTTACATCTTTAAGTATGCGGTTTCGAACAGCCTTGGTCATGATCACCAGCACACAAGTTGATCCAAAATTGGAAATTCTCTAGAATCAATACTAGAAATCAGGAAAATCAACATTCTCTTCTGTCCCAGATCTTCTCATTAACCAAATCACTATTCTAAACTTGAAAGAACTTCCAATTCACCAAAACAAATATTAATAGCTTCTCAATAGGAAACAAGAAACCCCCAAGTCATCAAAGATTCACCTTTCGGAAATCCCCAAACATACTATTACTACACTACTTAGCATATATTGTAACTACAAACTCATGTCCAATGATGACCCAGAAAACTATTGACCAACTTTAACCCCAAAAATTCAAAATTCATTGCTACTCATGCAAAAACCAGGGGAAAAAAATCTGAATTAGAACATACTTTGAAAACACTGGGAACTGTCAATTACTGAGGGAGGCAGTGACAAAGTTACCATCTTTTTCTTGAAACCCTTGATTTCTGGTGCAAAGGCCACAACTTTACAGCCTTGCAGCATAAAGGGTCAATGCAAACAGCAAGAAACCGGAGGGGGATTACCTGAATCAAGAGGCAACAGACTTGTCCACTATTGCCATCAGTTTCTTTCACTTAAATCAGATCTCCATCCCTCTATACACTTTCACGGGAGGTTCTTTGAATAAAACAATGGAGGATGCCGCGCGCTCACGACCATGTAAGTGTGGGAGTGATAGGGAGAGGTAGCTGAGAGTTGAGAGTGAGGAGAACACGGTACAGTGTAAAGTGTTGCTTTGAGAGTGATATTGTGAGGATGGGAGGTAGAGAGAGAAATGGAGAGTGGAAAGTGTGAGTGAGTGAGTGCGTGTGTGTGTGTGTGTAGAGACAATAACGGAAATTCTTGAATGGGAAAACGCAGGACGGAGGGCGTAAGGAATAAGGATGGGAGTATGGAGAATCTGCTGTTGACACTTGACAGATAGCTCCAGAAGTGGAACAGGACAACAACTAAAACCATAAATTTGTGTGTTTCAATTCACAAAACTACTGTTTTGCTCTGTAGTTTTAACCCCCCAAAAAACTGTTTAAAAAGAAAAGGCTGTAATGTTGTCACAAAATATAGAAAAAATGATAAAATGTTAACGTTGTATCTATTTAGTATTTATACTAGGTACAATCAATAAAGTTCTTTTGAAAGACACCATGTATTGTGGAGACAAGTTTCTCTGATATATACGGTAGCGACCTCAATCGAGTTGTCCAGATAGTTAGCTTGGAGACAATTAGGTATGCAGCTTATAGATTATACTCTATGAGTTGGAGACAGTTAGCTCGATAACTCTCCTCCCTGTGGAGTAGTGCTATAATACAATGTCCAACTAGGTATGCAGCTTAGATTGTACTCCATGAGTTCATCAAACAGTTAGCTTGATAACTCCCCTCCCCGTGGATAGATTATACTCCATGAGTCGGCCAGACAATTAGTTTGGTAACTCCCCTCCATCTGGAGTAGCGCTATAATACAATGTCCAACTAGGTATGCAATTTAGATTATACTCCATGAGTTAGTCAGACAGTTAGTTTGGTAACTCCCCTCCCTGTGAAGTAGTGCTAAAATACGATGTCCAACTAGGTATGTAGCTTAGATTATACTTCATGAGTTGGTCAAACAGTTAGCTTGGTAACCCCCCCTCCCCCCCTCTCTATGGAGTAGCGCTATAATACAATGGCCAACTAGGTATGCAGCTTAGATTATACTCCATGAGTTGGTCAAACAGTTAGCTTGGTAACTCCTCACCTTGTGAAGTAGTGCTATAATCCAATGTCCAACTAGGTATGCAGCTTAGATTATACTTCATGAGTTGATCAGACAGTTAGCTTGGTAACTTCCCTCCCTGTGGAGTAGTGTAAAAATACAATATTCAACTAGATATGTAATTTAGATTATACTCCATTCATATAGACATACAGTGTTGACTAGCACTTTAAGGTTTTCCTAAAAATAATATATTTGGCTTTATTGGTAGAAATTTTTAAATATTTTATGATTAATTATAATTAAATCTTTAAATTTGACAATTTTAATAATAAATCTCTGTTACTTGATAGTTATATTATCACACTAACCAGAATTTTTTTTATTTGATTCCAACCTACTAGATTCGCAACCTAGCATCTAGATTGTCATGTGATTTGATATTAACATAAATGAGTTAATACCATTCGAGATCCTCCGAGTATAGTGATTTTGTCACGTTTAGTCCTAAATTTTTAAATTGACCATCTGTGGTCCTCCGACTTTCAAATTTAACCATTTGTGGTCCTAGTTGACCACCCATGGTCCTTCAACTATTAAATTTTAACCAACCATGGTCCTTTCAAGAGGACCACGACTGGTTAAGTTTCGAAACTTGAAGGACCATAGGTGGCTAACTTGGACCACGAATGGTTAAATTTGAAAGTCGAAGGACCACAGACGGTCAATTTGAAAGTTTAGGACTAAACGTGGCAACACCACTATACTCGGAGGACATCAGATGGTATTAAATATATACTCAGTATTTATTTAGAAATTTTAATTATATTAAGTAAACATTTTGGTACATTAGACTAAATAAACTAATATTCATTATTTAAATAAAAATTAGTGTTAAAATTATCAAATATAAAACAGTTAGATTGATACTCCGCATAATGAGCTAATTGAACAAATTTAAAAAATTATGGACTTAATTACATACAAATAAACAGATGAAAGACTTAATTGAAACTTTTGGTAGTTCAAGAGTCTAATTGTACTTTGACTTAAAGTTGGAGGACTATTTGACCCTTAATTTGATAATAATTATTTGGTAATAATTATTAAGGGAAAATGGCACTTTTTCCCCCTGGGTTATATACTTATAGCATTTTCCCCCCTTGAATTATTTAAGTGGCTGTTTTTCCCCCTGAAATGTTAAATGGACATATTTACCCTTAAAATAAATATTTAATTTATTTTTCTTCTCCAACAAATTATGACCACAATTTCGTTCAAACCAAACAGACACTATAGCAACCAAACCGAAATATTCTAAGTACATTTTAGAATCGAAACCCGATATTTAGAGTTTATTAAAATCGCGAACTGGGATGGCCGGTTCATGTTCCGAACTGAAAAAAAAAATAAATACATTTATTGTTGAATTTAGACTATTTTAAAATAAAAAATAAAATTTTAAAATAAAGACGGTTCAAAATTGCGAACCGGATCCGGAACCCCCGGTTCACGGTTCAGGATCCAATTTTTTCGATTCATAATTTTAATAAATTGAAATTCAAATATTGGGTTCTGGATCTGAATCATAACCGGAAACTTTTAATTCGATTGTTATAGTGTCCGGTTCAATTCGAATCAAACCGTGGTCATCCCTACGTATACGCAATAATTTGTTGGATAAGAAAAATAAATAAAATGTTTATTTTAAGGGTAGAAATGTCAATTTAATATATCAGGGGGGAAAACAACCACTTTTAAAATAATTCAGGGGGCTAATGTGCTTACATTAATTACTCGGAGGGAAAAAGTGCTATAAATATATAACTAAGGGGAAAAAATGCCATTTTCCCTAATTATTAATTATTACAATGTGCAAAAGTTGATAGCTACACGTTTGACGTGCCCACATTTGACTTATGCGGTAAGCATAGTGGATGAAATGGAAATTTTAAGTAATTTTGTTGAGCATATATATATATATATATATATATATATATATATATATATATATATATATATATAGGGTCCGGATCAGGTGAGGACGTGAGGACTAATCTAGACCATTAAATCAGAATGATGTATGATTGAGATTAAAAGAAACAAATCACACGGATTAAGAAAACAAATCCCTTTAAAATATTAAAATATATAAATTTAGGGTAAATCAGTCCTATTAAAAGATGTGCATTCCTATACAAAATGTTGTGCATTCCTATACTGAGTGTTGTGCATCAATAACTTCATTGTTGTGCATTCAAACCCCGCCAAAAAATCATACAGTGAACATCCAATGTTCTACGATGCATTGAACTATGTGCTATAATGCACAACTCCCTAGCCTATAGTGCACAATTTACAACACTAGGTTGCATAATCAGCACACACTAATGCACAATCGTACTACCCAGGCATTTATACATATACACGACAATCCAAATATAGACAATATTATACTCAAAAGAACAAGCGAAAAAAATAAAAAATACTGATTAGTTTGCATGGGCGAACACTCAATCAATGATGAAGAAATCGCGGCTCCAAATTGCAACGGTGATGATCCAAGAAAATAGGAAACCAATTTGGCCAAGGATTATACATGCGTTCACACTTAAAAAAATAGAAAAAGACACTATTATCCCACTTTAACAAAAAAGATCAATCCATGTCATCTCAAGAACTCAAATCTGGACCATCCAAATAAAAAAACAAACGCACAAGATTAGTCCTCACGTCCTCACCTAAGATTAGGTCCTCACCTGATCCGGATTATATATATATATATATATATATATATATATATATATATATATATATATATATATATATATATATATATATATATATATATATATATATATATATATATAATGTGGCTCATATGCGGTCAATCTCTTAGGTGCGGTGGTGCGGCTTTATCTATGTCGTTGAATCAGTTTAATCTAACGGCACTGACTAATTACTGAAGATTTGAAGATTTAAGCGTGTTTGGTAAGTGGGGTGTTATGGTAATTATAGTCGCCATTTATAGCGGTCGCTTGACAAAATACACCAACAGTGTTAACAAAAGACACCAATAATGTCAGGGAAAAGTACAACAATGAAATGCACAAATACACCAAAAAAACACACAACACACCCAAAAAATACATCATATAACGCCCACACTCCTATGGTGTATTTCTGAACACTGTGTGGTGCTTTATTCATACCTAATGGTGCGTTTTGGTGATGCTACCTAATTGCATCACCTAATTTGTGCATGTTTTTTGGTGTACATTTTCTAACATGGATGATGTATATTTGTATAACTATTGGTGCGGCCGCACTGACCGCACGGGAAAGGGCTGCCGCACCTGAACTTGGCACCAACGGGAATCTACAAATACACTAGTGTAAGGCTAATAATGCACCAATTACACAAATAAAACACACATGTGATTTGCCCTATTCCGGTGCCCAATGACGACTTTAGCCTAGTGGGAGAACGTGCGCGAAAATATTGGAGAAGCCTTGATGAATGTGATTCATTAGATTTATCTAATCTAATGGCCTGCAATTGAGCGCACCGCCGCACCTAACAACACTACCGCATTTGAACTCCTATATATATATATATATATATATATATATATATATATATATATATATATATATATATATATATATATATATATATATATATATATATATAGTAGGGTTCCAATGAGAACACTTGCTTATGTGAGAACGTAAGAACAAATTATGTGCATCTATCTAATATTTTTTAATGGTTTAGATTAGATTAAGTGTGTGCGAACGCGGATTAAATGTGTGCAAACACACTTAATCGCGTTTGCACACACTTAATCTAATCTAGACCATTAAAAAATATTATATGGATGCAAACGATGTGTTCTCACGTACTCACCTAAGCAAGTGTTCTCATATGATCCTAAATATATATATATATATATATATATATATATATATATATATATATATATATATATATATATATATATAAGCATTTTTTTATGCGGCGCGATGTGTAAAAATTCATGTCCAATATTAAAACAATGATAAATATAAATAATTAAAAAATTATAGTTCAAATGATATACACAATTAATATATGTATTATATACACACACATATATGATTTACCATTCATATAAATTTAATTAAATATAATCAACAATTAAATTAATTATATAATGATTTTAATAAAATGATAATTAAAGAACATAAAAAAGTTATGATAGAATAGATGTATAGTAATAATAATGGATTCATCAATTGTGACTTAAATACTAACAGTGTTATAACAGGGTAATGGTAGTTTTGTCTAACAAGAATGTAGTAAGGATAATTTTGTCCAATAATATTAAAGTGTACAACATTTAAATAAAATGTATACATTTATTAACATACAAAAAATGGACATAAATTAAGGATATAACTTTGATTGAGACTTATTATGTTTTTAGATTTAGATATGAAGTAATTCCACCAGAGGTTCCTTATCTTCTGTGGCAATTCCAAATTTAGTCTCAAACTATCGTTTTTGCCATTTAACATCCCTAGACTATTATATTTTGGATACTTTCAGTCCTTCTCATCACTTTTTCTATTTTTAGTAAAGGCATTTTTGTCTCTTTATATTTTTATTTTGTTATTTTTCCAGTTTCAACCGATTTAATTGGTTTAAAACTTTACTGAAAACCGATTGAAAAATATTATTACTAAAAATCATAGGTTGCCTAAAATTATAAATCAATTAAACTGGCTGAAACCAAAAAAAAAAAAAACATGAAGAGACAAAAATACCCTTACTAAAAATAGGAAAAGTGATGGGAATGACTAAAAGTGTTCAAAAAATAATAATCTAGAGATGTTAAATGGCAAAAACGACAGTCTAAGACTAAATTTAGAATTGTCACCAAAGACAAAGCATCTCTGGTGGAATTAACTCTTTAGATATGTGTCTAAAACAAGAAATATTGTTCGATTTGGTAAATAGTCAATTCAATCAATTCGGGATTTTTTTTCTATATTGGATAGTTAAATATAATTATTATAAAATATAGAAGTATGGTATAATTGTCAAAATAATTTTTTTTATAGAATTGTTACAAGATTAAATATGTAAGTCTTCTCTTCAAAAAAATAAATAAATAAAAATACGTAAGTCTTTTTTTACACGTACTAAATCAAAATTTTTTATTTCAAATCAAATTGTGATCTTTAACTTATTTCGAATTACTTATGAATATTCACTCGCTAACGCCCCTCATAACCCTCGTAACCCTCATATCCCCTGTAACCCTTGTAACCCTAATAATCCTTATAACCCTCAAAACCCTCGTAACTCACAATACCCTTAGAGCATCCACAACAGTGTGCTTTTCATTGTTTTTTGAATAGTAACAAATTCATATGTTGATTTTTGTCTGATGGGAAGTATAATTTTTTATCAATTTTTCTCCTACAAAACAAGATTTTTTGCAGGAAAAAAAATAAGCACTGGAAAGCCTGAAATAGCGCATTTGTAATGCACTTCACTCTCTCCCTCCCCCCACGGGCGCGTGAGAGTTGGCGACTACTCTTGACTAGTAACCGTTGCTTTTCCTTTTCTTTTTTTAATTGTCAGACTCTTTTTTTTTTTCCTTTTCTTTTTCTCTTCCATTATTTTCTCTCCTACATAACTACCTAAAAATCTGTGTAAAAACTCAACAGATATGGATGCTCTTATAATCCTCATAACCCCGTAACTCTTTAATGTCCTCATAACCCTGGTAACTCTCAATGCCCTCATAACCTCCGTAACCCTCAATACCCTCGTAACCAACCGCTATATATGTCAAATATTATGCATATATAGAAACATATCTTCTAAATTGACTACGCAGTAGTCAGATCTCGATCAAATTAATGAGATTAGCACTGTTATATGTACGGGCAAATATATATATATATATATATATATATATATATATATATATATATACAGTAGAGGTGACATGCAGCATCTATCATGCACAATTGCACAGTGCAAAAGTGGTTGTCTACTGAACTCTCATTCTGGAAACGACAAATGTAAATACTAAAAAATTAAAGTGGTGTGGTCTGTTTCAAAGCAGAAAAACTAGGAGCATAGAATCCCAATAAAAGCAACAGTGGATGAAACATGACATGTGTGATGTGTATGGCATTCAACAGACTGGTGAAAGTTGAAAGATATCATCTTCATTAATTATATTATCATAAACAAAAATTTATTTATTTCTCATTAATTAATTTTAATTAACAACTTGATCTAATTTTGTCATTAATTTAATGATTTTAATTATTTAAATCTTTTTTTAATACTAATTTCACCTTTTTTTCATAATATAAAATTTGAGAACTAAAATATAAAATTATCTAATTCAAGAGCATATATATGGAAAATTCTTGCCAAGTTAGTCAGACATTTTGGCTTGGTATCACAAGGTTCTAAGTTTGACTCTTTTTTAGAACTATCTAATGGTTTTGTTGTTTTGAGCCGGTTAGCTATTTCGCCGGAATTCGTTGATTGTTCCGTAGAATTTACAATGGAAAAACTTCTGTTCGTTGTAAAATTGCTGAAGGAAATGTTGGTCATAACTTTGGAGAGTTTGCTTTTACACGAAAACAAAGACCTTCGAAAACAAATATTGAACGGAAAAAAGGTGGGGAGGGGGGGGGGGGGGGGGAGGATTTTACTCATTAGTAGTATTTTTCGTCATTTGTTGTAATATATTAAGAATATTTGGATCGATATATAATTATTTAAATTAGAGCATAAAATATTATAAATAGTGCAATTGAAGATATAGTTTGGATCATTTATGTGTTTTGATGTTATCATTGCTTGAATTTAAACAAATAATTTCTCAAATTAATAGCTAATGTGTAGATGTACACATGCGGTGTTGTAACTTTGGAGATTTTATTTATCATTGTTTAGTAATTTTTATAAATTAGGCAAATGTGCTCATTCTCTAGCAACTCTTATAGGAATGAATTGCTATATTAATTCATTTGTATGGAAGATATATATATTTTGTCTAGATATATAACAATTTTATAATTTAAAAAAATAAAATACCAACGATTGTATTTACACATTATTGAACCCTCTTTGAAGACGACATTGGTAGTGGCAACACAATCTTGTCCATCATCGTCCAGAGCTAACACCATCAGTCCATCAGATAGGTAACTCTGGTGAAAATATATAATGATAGAATATTAGTCAATTAACGATCATTTTATATTTTAAGTCAATTAGTAATATCGTATATTCATTTTCAGCCAATTATTTTTTTCTATTTTTAGTCAATTAGTCAATTAGAATATCTTATGCAATGATATGTTTACATAATTTCTGTTCCATTTTTAACTGATGATGTATAATATTACTATTGAAATATTTCCGTTCCATTTTTAATTTACCTTTACTATTATTTAAAATATGCATTTACTATTTATGATATAATGTAGAATATTATTATTGAAATATTTCCGTGGAATTTTAGTTTCCATTCCATTTTTAATTAAAATGCAATTATCTAACCATTTATTTTCTTCATATTAGTAAATTGTGGATCATTTTTTATTTGCAGTCAACTATTAATATTCATTTCCTTTTATATTTTCAGTCAATTAGTAATATCATATTCATTTTCAGCCAATTTTTTTCAGTCAATTAGCCAATTAGAATATCAGATGTAGTGATATTTTTACCCAACTTTCGTTCCATTTTTAATTGATGATGTAGAATATTATTATTGAAATATTTTCGTTTCATTTTTAATTTTCGTTGCATTTTTAATTTACCTTAAGAACAAATTGCACTTTTGGTCCTGTGAGTATTAGGGTACTGACAATTTGAGTACGTGACTTTCAAAACTCCCAATTTAAACCTTTAACTATGCAATTATTGGCAGATTTGGTCCTCCGAGCCAAATTGCCGGCCAATTTTGGCTGGAAAAACATAAATTGGTTCAAATTATTTTTTGACGAGGGTAAAATTGTCATTTCACTCCCTTCTTCTTCATTCTCCCTTTCTTCTTCGTTCTTCTTCTTCTTCTTCGCTCACCAGTTCTATCCCGCCGAGTTTCAACGGATTGGTGAGACTGAACAAACTCGAGCTTTAGAACAATAATCTCTCCGGCGAGTTACCAAATCTGAGTCGACTCGGAAACCTGTACTTCGTAGACCTGAGTGATAACTCAATCTCCGGCGGTGTTCCCGAGGTCCGTCGTCGAACTCTCGATTCGAAACAACTACTTAACCGGCAGGATTGCCGGAAACGCAGTATCGGAGCTGAGGTGTTTACAAGTACTGGATCTGAGTCACAACGAGTTATCCGGAAGAGCGCCGCCGGCGCTCTTCCGGCACCGATCACTCCAACAGCTCACTCTTTCGTACAACAACTTCACGCGCTTGCAAGTCCCGGAAGACATGGGCGTTCTCAGCAAGCTGATCGCGATTGACCTCAACTTCAACAAACTGCACGGCTCCTTGCCGGAATTCATGGCGTCGCTGCCGATGCTGTCGGCGCTGTCGTTGGAGCATATCAAGTTCACCGGGACGAAGAAGAAGAAGAAGAAGAACGAAGAAGAAATGGAGAATGAAGAAGAAGGGAGTGAAATGACAATTTTACCTTCGTCAAAAAACAATTTGAACCAATTTATGTTTTTCCGGCCATAATTGGCCCGCAATTTGGCCCGGAGGACCAAATCTGCCAATAATTGCATAGTTAAAGGTTTAAATTGGGAGTTTTGAAAGTCATGTACTCAAATTGTCAGTACCCTAATACTCACAGGACCAAAAGTGCAATTTGTTCTTTACCTTAATTATTGTTTAGAGAAAGTTTCAATTTTGGTCCACTGACTATTGGGGTTGTGTTAATTGCAACACTTGACTTTCAAAAATGTTAATTTAGTACCTTGACTATGCAATTTCTATCAATTTTGGTCACTCCGGCCAAATTGCCGGCCAAATCTCACCGAAAAATTTTAATAGGTCAAATAATGAGGGTTTTTTGGTCATTTTACTTTTTTCCTTTCTTCCCCCGCGAGCAACTCCATTTCCGGCGAGCGTGAACGACTTCTCCGCGTCTTTGATGGTGTCTGATTACCCTTTTCCTTCTCCGCCGTCTATCATTTTCCTACAAGGATTATCAAAATATAAAGTCGCCGCCAAAATAGTCGAATTGGAAACTCACGTGCCGCCAACACCGCCGGTGGAATCGGACGAAATGGTGGAGAAAGGAAGCTCACAAACAGCTACAGAAGCCCCGATGGAGAGTACCTTCTATGCAACAAAATAGTCGAATGTTTCTAATTACGGTCAAAATAGAAGCACCGATGGAGAGTACAGAAACCCCGACTATTTTGTTTCCTTTCTCCAGAAGCTCACAAACAGCTACAGAAGCCGCCAACATAATTGCATATAATATTTCTAATTACGGTGGAGAATCGGCGGCAGTAGGAAAAGGGTAATCAGACACCATCAAAGACGCAGAGAAGTCGTTCACGCTCGCCGGAAAGGGAGTTGCTCGCCGGGGAAGAAAGGAAAAAAAGTAAAATGACAAAAAAACTCTCATTATTTGACCTATTAAAATTTTCCGGTGAGATTTGGCCGGAGTGACCAAAATTGATAGAAATTGCATAGTTAAGGTACTAAATTAACATTTTTGAAAGTCAAGTGTTGCAATTAACACAACCCCAATAATCAGTGGACCAAAATTGAAATTTTCTCTTATTGTTTAAAATATGTCTTTACTATTGATGATGTACAATATTATTATTGAAATATTTCATTTTTATTTTTAATTTACCTTTACATGATGTAGAATATTATTATTGAAATATTCCCCTTTCATTTTTAATTTCCATTCCCTTGTTTAAAATTATGAAAGATTTATGACATAATTGTAGTTTGATGTATTATACTGTGTAATATTATTGTAAAAATTAAATATTGAAATATTTTCGTTTCATTTTTAAGTTACCTTTAGTTAATTTTGGATCATTTTTTATTTTCAGTCAATTATTAATATTCATTTCCTTTTTCAATTAACCTAATTTATGTTCCCTTTTTCATTTTTCATTTTTATTCAATTATTAATATTCATTTATTTTTTTAATTTACCTAATTTTCATTCTATTTTTAATTGATGATATATAATATTATTGTGAAATATTTCTATTCTTTTTTTTTTTTCAACTCTTTTTTAATTTACCTTAACTATTTACTATTGTTTGGGTGGGAAATCAAATAAATAGGATTTTGTTTTTAATTATAGTATAGAGTATAGATTAGTAGTTTAGATTAGATTCCAGATCCTTATTATTATTAATTAGTAATTTTTGGTAGGATCTTTCCCTTTTTTTTGGTAACCTTATTTAGAAGGATCAACATACAAATGTCATACTTATATGCTCAAATGTAATACTAATTAGTAATAAAATATTTGTTACTTATAAGTGAAAATGTAATACTTTAAAGGAAAAATGTAATACTTTTAAATCAAAATGTAAAAGTATTACATTTTCTCATATAAGTAATAAACAATTTATTCCTAATTAGTATTACATTTGTGCGTATAAGTATTACATTTTCATCTTGACTCGACACATCTCATAGTGAGACGGTCTCACACAAGCTTTTGCCATCTATAGTTTTGACAAATTGTATTAAAAAAAAAAATCTTTCTAAAAATTCATATTTAAATATAATCACATAAATTTGGTAGGGACTTTCATGTGAGACAATCGATCTCAAATATGTAATAATGTTTAGTGGAAATATAAGAATTTTTAAGAAACAAGTAATACTTTTCAATAAAATGTAATACTTGTTGATTCATAAAAAAAGTATTACATTTAAAAATATATATATTACTTGTTTCGAAATATAATATATATATTTAATTTTTTTTATATACATATGCTTACCAAAGAATGTGTAAAGCATCACTTTTATGCAGTTTTACCAAGACTATGTGGTCTAATGGTACCTGGGTTGGACTTCTATTTGGAAGATTATGAGTTCGAGCCTCAGTGGAGGCGTTATTGGCTCTTTGTGTTTCAGTAGGTTGAGAAAGTATATGAACAGATACTACAATATAATAGAGCCAGTAACTTTCAAAAAAAAACCTCAATATTAAAAATTATAATTTAATATTACCAACAAATAAAAATAATTTTAACATATTATTTTTAACCCATCCTTGTGAAAATCTTATACTCCATCTGTCCCATTTTGCCTGTCATGTTTACTATTCATTGGTCAAACCAACTCTTTATTCATTGGTTATTTTCTATAATAATTTTAAATTATTTTTAAATTTAATTTTTTGTGTTTTATAGTGCTTTTAATGTAGTTTCGTTAACACACACACACACACACACACACACACACATCTAAAAACAAAATAAGTCTCCGTCAAAGTTATATCCCTCATTTATGTTCATGTTTTTAGTGCTAATCATTTTGTGCATTGTGCTTTTTCTTTAATGATAATAATATTTGTAGACATTATATATTGGATTATTATAATAAATAAATTTGATTTCATATAGATTTTAATTAGTAGGAATTTGTTAGTTATTTTTTAAAAACATAAATATTGGGCATATGTTTTTTAGCATCGCGCATAGAAAAGACTAGTAAATATATATATATATATATATATATATATATATATATATATATATATATATATATATATATATATATATATATGAGTTCTGGTGCAGAGATGCTCCCAGGTGAAAAATGGGATTAGATCTGAGCCGTTGATCAAATCTAGATCAACGGTTCAAATCGATGAAAATAAATTTAAAAAAAAAAATGTGTGTCCTCAACTGCATCCACGTTCATCATGTTTACTCCTAAAAGAAGATAACACCTTCACTATTTGTTATTATATTGCTATCATTTTTTTTCTTTTGAATTAGATCATTTTGAACTTGGAAACCAAAACTGAAAAAAATCAACAAGACTGTTGAATGAAAAGAAAAAAAAAGTAAAAATGGCGCACCTTAAAGAATAAAAACAACGCACCTTAAGAAGGAAAACAAAGCACCTTAAGAATGAAAACAATGCACCTTAAGAAAGAAAATCACGCAACTTAAGCTTTAGACCAATGCACCTTAAGAAGAAAAACAATGCACCTTAAGAAGGAAAACCACGCACCTAAAGCTTTAGGCCGACACACCTTAAATTTCAACAACTGACGCACCTTAAGCACACAAATCACGCACCTTAAGAAGGAAAACCCCACATCTAAAGCTTTAGACTAACGCACTTAAGTTTTCAATAACTTATGCACCTTAAGAAGGAAAATCACGCACCTTAAGTTTCAACAACTAACGCACCTTAAGCACACAAACCACGCACCTTAAGAAGGAAAACCATGCACCTTAAATTTGACCTAGATACAAAATTATCAGAATGCCACCGCATTTTTTTAATCATTGTTAATCCTTGACGTTGATTTAGGAAAGATAAATAGCTCTCATCTCACCGCACCTCCTCAGCTGGACGCACCATCCGCATTTGAACTTAATTCTATATTTATTTATTTATTTATATAGACACACACACTATTTAGAGAATATGAGATTAATTATTACCATATTATTTATGTTTATAATGAAAAAAAAAAAAACAAAAACAAAAGAGAAGTAATTCAAATATGTGAGCTAATAATTTTGAGATAGAATACCTAATAAGATGATTAATAAATATGGTATAATTAACTAGATTGTCATAATATTATCTTTAATGAATGTTCTTTAAATAATTAACGAGTAAATACTCTATTTAGTCTCCAACTATAGTGGTTTTACTCAATTTAGTTTTAAGTGATTTGTTGTACTCAATTAAGTTCTGGACTTTGATGATTTTACCCAATTAGATCCTCCGTTAATAATCCCGTTAGTGGATTGTTAAAAGCATGGATAATATGGTAATTTTCCCTTCATCCACCCTTTTGGTCAGATTGCCCAATTCTTCATAATTTTCATTCCCTCTTCTCCGTTGACTGCAATTTAATTATATCACCAATGGCAAATAAAATCCATGAAAGTTGGCAAAAAGTTCGACCTATTTCCGGCGTTGTTCTAATTCTCATTCCACCTACTCCCACCATTGTGTTTTTTCATGACTGCCCTACAACAGTGTCAAAGATCGTGGATTTCTGCCGAAAATTCGGTGTAGTTGTACAGTGAGTTTCCAAGCGAGAAGTTCAGCGAGCTCATCAATGGTGGGCTCTAGCCTCTTTCCCTTTATTACCACTTTCTTCTTCTTCGCTCTTCTTCTGCCACCATTTTGAACTTTGCATCTCCTCCCCAATCTCCTTGCCTCAACTTCCCGGCCTGCAACTTCCATCACCATAACTACAAGCCAAAACCCAAAAAGTAAAATCCTACCCACAAAACCTAACCCATCTCTCTCTTTCCCCTTCTCTATGTATCTATCTTTTTCACAATTTTTCATGCTGATTTAAGTTTTTTTTTTTTAAAAAAAAAAAAATTATAGTCAAGCAAAGAAGAAGAAAAAATGAGGAAGAAGACAATTTGACTAAAAGGAGGAGAGAGAAGAAATTACCATATTAACACTGCTTTTAACAATCAACTAACGGAATTATTTAACGGAGGATCTAATTGGGTAAATCATCAAAGTCCGAGATTTAATTGAGTATAAAAAGTCACTTAAGACTAAATTGAGTAAAATCACTATAGTCGAGAATTAAATTGAGTATTAACTCAATAATTAACAAAAGAGTAACATTTTTTTTTTTGAAAACCAAAAGCTTTGGCATATTTTAATTAATGAAAGGAGCCAAACAATCAGGGGGGACATAGTCCCAGTACATAGAGTGTTCCTGATTAAAAGCTAACGTAGCTAAAGTATGAGCACTAACATTAACTAATCTCGAAATAATATTTAAAGAGCAATAAGAAAAAAGGGCCATAGTTGCCTGGCATTGGTCCTCCACCACCCCTACATAGGATAGGATGGTCGTAGGACTAGACAGTAAATGGTGTCGGAGCTCTGTGCAATCAGTCAGCAAGTCCACATCCAATTCATTACGCTCCTTAAGCCATGATAGCGCTTCCTTGCATGCAAGAGCCTCTGCCATAAGGGGTGAGAAGCAACCTGGTAGTTTGCCATTTGTTGCCGCCTTGAAAGAGCCATCCGGGTGAACTAGTACAATACCATAAGTTGCATCGCCCGAGTGCGGGCGATATCCTCCATCAAAGAAGCAGCGTGGGCGGCCTTACGGCAATGGTGCAGCCGGCAGCGGGGTGCGAGATCCGCCAGGGCAGTGCGCCTCGGTATACGCAGCCTTGGCAACCGCGGCTTGCCTCCACGTAGCGGGTGGTCGCGGCAGGGCTCATCTCCATACAGCATCATTTCGGGCATTCCCCAAGTGGTAAAGAACCCCAACCATCATGGCAAATTGCTCATCTGTTAAGTTGGTCATAGCACCCATTAGCCATTCTGAAAAAGTAGTAGCAACAATATTTGTAACAGGCAAACCCGAAATATTCCATACTATTTTAAAATAGTCACAAGTAGTAAGTGTATGCATAACATGTTCATGAGATATATCACACATAGGGCATGTTGGATCCACTTCCACTCTTCTTATAATCAGGTTGTTTGTGGTAGGGAGAATATCACACAAAGCTCTCCACAAGAAAGTTTTCCATTTGGGGGGAACTTTCAACTTCCACAATGTAATCCATTTATCAAAAGTACCAGAATTATGCACAAAATCTCCAACAATCTGCCTATATGCATCCTTAACAGAATACATACCCCTTGGATCCCTATACCAATCCCATGAGTCCTCATAATCCGGACTAATAGGGATCCTAGATATACGAGACACATCCTCATGTTCAAACAAATCACATAAAATATGGGGATCCCATGTATTTGTTTGTTGATCAATCAATCATATCACCCTCGCCTCACGCAGCTCCTCAGGCATTATTGTCTGTATTAAAGGACTTGGATCATCAGGTAGCCAGGGGTGCCACCAGATCAGAGTTGTTTCCCCATTTCTAATCCTTCTCCGTACCCCAGAGAAAACCATATCATGTGCAACCATTATACTCTGCCAACAATAACTGGGACAATTCCCCCACCTTTGCATCCACAAAAGAGGTCGTTGGGTAGTAACGAGCCTTATAAATTCTTGTTGCAAGAGAGGTTGGATTAGTAAGAAATCTCCAGGCCTGTTTCCCTAACATAGCCAGGTTAAAGGAACGAAGATCTTTAAAATCCAATCCCCCATATTTCTTAGGGACACACAACTTGTCCCAGGCCTTCCAATGGATTCCCCTTTCCACTCCTTTTCCCCACCAGTATATGTTCATCGTCCTCTCAATAGATAAGCAAACTGATTCAGGCAACAAAAAAATACTCATTGAAAAGGTAGGCATAGATTGGGTTACACTCTTCAAAAGTACCTCCTTCCTTGCCTGGGATAACAGTTTCCTGTTCCACGATCCAATTCTCTGTCTGATCTTATCCTCCACATAAGAAAAAACTGCTTTCTTATTTCTCCCAATGAAAGATGGGAGACCAAGATACTTACCAAAATTTGGCGCCTGGTCCACACCCAAACAACTTGCCACCACATCTCTATCCTCCCCCGTGGTATTCCTGCTGAAACAAATATTAGATTTATGATAATTAACCATCTAGCCAGACAGGTTCTCATACCTCATCAGACATTGTTTAATCACATTGGCCTCTTGTAGGTTTGCTTTAAAAAATAAGAGACTATCATCAGCAAAGAACAGATGTGACACCGGGCGAGGGGGGGGGGGGGGGGGTGCTAGCCACTCTACACCCATGAATTGCTCCTGCCAATTGAGCCCTCTGCAACAACAAAGATAATCCTTCTGCACAAATAATAAACAAATAGGGAAATAGGGGGTCGCCCTGCCTGAGACCCCGCGTCGGTATTACTTGGCCTCCAGGCACACCATTCACCACAATCTTATATGTCACAGTCATTACACATACCATAATCAAATCAATCCACCCTTTATCAAACCCCATTACTTCCAACATTCTTTTCAAAAATGGTCATTTCATTCTGTCATATGCCTTCGCCATATCTAACTTCAAAGCTCCCCATCCCACTTTACCACATTGCTTTCTATTTAAAAAGTGACCAACTTCCGAGGCTACTAGGATATTATCAGTAATCAACCTTCCTGGAATAAAAGCACTCTGGGAATCTGAGATTAGATTTTTCATAAGTGGTTTCATCCTGTTGGTTATCATCTTGGCCATGATCCTATAGAGCACATTACTGAGAGCAATCGGTCGCATGTCCCCAATTGTCTCAGGCACATTTTTCTTTGGGATCAGAATTATATTGGTATCATTCAAACCACGCGGGAGGACTCGCGAATTCAAATAAATTTATATTACTTTTGAAATATAATATATATATTTAATTTTTTTTATATACATATGCTTACCAAAGAATGTGTAAAGCATCACTTTTATGCAGTTTTACCAAGACTATGTGGTCTAATGGTACCTGGGTTGGACTTCCATTTGGAAGATTATGAGTTCGAGCCTCAGTGGAGGCGTTATTGGCTCTTTGTGTTTCAGTAGGTTGAGAAAGTATATGAACAGATACTACAATATAATAGAGCCAGTAACTTTCAAAAAAAAACCTCAATATTAAAAATTATAATTTAATATTACCAACAAATAAAAATAATTTTAACATATTATTTTTAACCCATCCTTGTGAAAATCTTATACTCCATCTGTCCCATTTTGCCTGTCATGTTTACTATTCATTGGTCAAACCAACTCTTTATTCATTGGTTATTTTCTATAATAATTTTAAATTATTTTTAAATTTAATTTTTTGTGTTTTATAGTGCTTTTAATGTAGTTTCGTTAACACACACACACACACACACACACACATCTAAAAACAAAATAAGTCTCCGTCAAAGTTATATCCCTCATTTATGTTCATGTTTTTAGTGCTAATCATTTTGTGCATTGTGCTTTTTCTTTAATGATAATAATATTTGTAGACATTATATATTGGATTATTATAATAAATAAATTTGATTTCATATAGATTTTAATTAGTAGGAATTTGTTAGTTATTTTTTAAAAACATAAATATTGGGCATATGTTTTTTAGCATCGCGCATAGAAAAGACTAGTATATATATATATATATATATATATATATATATATATATATATATATATATATATATATATATATATATATATATATATATATATATATATATATGAGTTCTGGTGCAGAGATGCTCCCAGGTGAAAAATGGGATTAGATCTGAGCCGTTGATCAAATCTAGATCAACGGTTCAAATCGATGAAAATAAATTAAAAAAAAAAAATGTGTGTCCTCAACTGCATCCACGTTCATCATGTTTACTCCTAAAAGAAGATAACACCTTCACTATTTGTTATTATATTGCTATCATTTTTTTTCTTTTGAATTAGATCATTTTGAACTTGGAAACCAAAACTGAAAAAAATCAACAAGACTGTTGAATGAAAAGAAAAAAAAAAAGTAAAAATGGCGCACCTTAAAGAATAAAAACAACGCACCTTAAGAAGGAAAACAAAGCACCTTAAGAATGAAAACAATGCACCTTAAGAAAGAAAATCACGCAACTTAAGCTTTAGACCAATGCACCTTAAGAAGAAAAACAATGCACCTTAAGAAGGAAAACCACGCACCTAAAGCTTTAGGCCGACACACCTTAAATTTCAACAACTGACGCACCTTAAGCACACAAATCACGCACCTTAAGAAGGAAAACCCCACATCTAAAGCTTTAGACTAACGCACTTAAGTTTTCAATAACTTATGCACCTTAAGAAGGAAAATCACGCACCTTAAGTTTCAACAACTAACGCACCTTAAGCACACAAACCACGCACCTTAAGAAGGAAAACCATGCACCTTAAATTTGACCTAGATACAAAATTATCAGAATGCCACCGCATTTTTTTAATCATTGTTAATCCTTGACGTTGATTTAGGAAAGATAAATAGCTCTCATCTCACCGCACCTCCTCAGCTGGACGCACCATCCGCATTTGAACTTAATTCTATATTTATTTATTTATTTATTTATTTATATAGACACACACACTATTTAGAGAATATGAGATTAATTATTACCATATTATTTATGTTTATAATGAAAAAAAAAAAAAAACAAAAACAAAAGAGAAGTAATTCAAATATGTGAGCTAATAATTTTGAGATAGAATACCTAATAAGATGATTAATAAATATGGTATAATTAACTAGATTGTCATAATATTATCTTTAATGAATGTTCTTGAAATAATTAACGAGTAAATACTCTATTTAGTCTCCAACTATAGTGGTTTTACTCAATTTAGTTTTAAGTGATTTGTTGTACTCAATTAAGTTCTGGACTTTGATGATTTTACCCAATTAGATCCTCCGTTAATAATCCCGTTAGTGGATTGTTAAAAGCATGGATAATATGGTAATTTTCCCTTCATCCACCCTTTTGGTCAGATTGCCCAATTCTTCATAATTTTCATTCCCTCTTCTCCGTTGACTGCAATTTAATTATATCACCAATGGCAAATAAAATCCATGAAAGTTGGCAAAAAGTTCGACCTATTTCCGGCGTTGTTCTAATTCTCATTCCACCTACTCCCACCATTGTGTTTTTTCATGACTGCCCTACAACAGTGTCAAAGATCGTGGATTTCTGCCGAAAATTCGGTGTAGTTGTACAGTGAGTTTCCAAGCGAGAAGTTCAGCGAGCTCATCAATGGTGGGCTCTAGCCTCTTTCCCTTTATTACCACTTTCTTCTTCTTCGCTCTTCTTCTGCCACCATTTTGAACTTTGCATCTCCTCCCCAATCTCCTTGCCTCAACTTCCCGGCCTGCAACTTCCATCACCATAACTACAAGCCAAAACCCAAAAAGTAAAATCCTACCCACAAAACCTAACCCATCTCTCTCTTTCCCCTTCTCTATGTATCTATCTTTTTCACAATTTTTCATGCTGATTTAAGTTTTTTTTTTTTTTTAAAAAAAAAATTATAGTCAAGCAAAGAAGAAGAAAAAATGAGGAAGAAGACAATTTGACTAAAAGGAGGAGAGAGAAGAAATTACCATATTAACACTGCTTTTAACAATCAACTAACGGAATTATTTAACGGAGGATCTAATTGGGTAAATCATCAAAGTCCGAGATTTAATTGAGTATAAAAAGTCACTTAAGACTAAATTGAGTAAAATCACTATAGTCGAGAATTAAATTGAGTATTAACTCAATAATTAACAAAAGAGTAACATTTTTTTTTTGAAAACCAAAAGCTTTGGCATATTTTAATTAATGAAAGGAGCCAAACAATCAGGGGGGACATAGTCCCAGTACATAGAGTGTTCCTGATTAAAAGCTAACGTAGCTAAAGTATGAGCACTAACATTAACTAATCTCGAAATAATATTTAAAGAGCAATAAGAAAAAAGGGCCATAGTTGCCTGGCATTGGTCCTCCACCACCCCTACATAGGATAGGATGGTCGTAGGACTAGACAGTAAATGGTGTCGGAGCTCTGTGCAATCAGTCAGCAAGTCCACATCCAATTCATTACGCTCCTTAAGCCATGATAGCGCTTCCTTGCATGCAAGAGCCTCTGCCATAAGGGGTGAGAAGCAACCTGGTAGTTTGCCATTTGTTGCCGCCTTGAAAGAGCCATCCGGGTGAACTAGTACAATACCATAAGTTGCATCGCCCGAGTGCGGGCGATATCCTCCATCAAAGAAGCAGCGTGGGCGGCCTTACGGCAATGGTGCAGCCGGCAGCGGGGTGCGAGATCCGCCAGGGCAGTGCGCCTCGGTATACGCAGCCTTGGCAACCGCGGCTTGCCTCCACGTAGCGGGTGGTCGCGGCAGGGCTCATCTCCATACAGCATCATTTCGGGCATTCCCCAAGTGGTAAAGAACCCCGACCATCATGGCAAATTGCTCATCTGTTAAGTTGGTCATAGCACCCATTAGCCATTCTGAAAAAGTAGTAGCAACAATATTTGTAACAGGCAAACCCGAAATATTCCATACTATTTTAAAATAGTCACAAGTAGTAAGTGTATGCATAACATGTTCATGAGATATATCACACATAGGGCATGTTGGATCCACTTCCACTCTTCTTATAATCAGGTTGTTTGTGGTAGGGAGAATATCACACAAAGCTCTCCACAAGAAAGTTTTCCATTTGGGGGGAACTTTCAACTTCCACAATGTAATCCATTTATCAAAAGTACCAGAATTATGCACAAAATCTCCAACAATCTGCCTATATGCATCCTTAACAGAATACATACCCCTTGGATCCCTATACCAATCCCATGAGTCCTCATAATCCGGACTAATAGGGATCCTAGATATACGAGACACATCCTCATGTTCAAACAAATCACATAAAATATGGGGATCCCATGTATTTGTTTGTTGATCAATCAATCATATCACCCTCGCCTCACGCAGCTCCTCAGGCATTATTGTCTGTATTAAAGGACTTGGATCATCAGGTAGCCAGGGGTGCCACCAGATCAGAGTTGTTTCCCCATTTCTAATCCTTCTCCGTACCCCAGAGAAAACCATATCATGTGCAACCATTATACTCTGCCAACAATAACTGGGACAATTCCCCCACCTTTGCATCCACAAAAGAGGTCGTTGGGTAGTAACGAGCCTTATAAATTCTTGTTGCAAGAGAGGTTGGATTAGTAAGAAATCTCCAGGCCTGTTTCCCTAACATAGCCAGGTTAAAGGAACGAAGATCTTTAAAATCCAATCCCCCATATTTCTTAGGGACACACAACTTGTCCCAGGCCTTCCAATGGATTCCCCTTTCCACTCCTTTTCCCCACCAGTATATGTTCATCGTCCTCTCAATAGATAAGCAAACTGATTCAGGCAACAAAAAAATACTCATTGAAAAGGTAGGCATAGATTGGGTTACACTCTTCAAAAGTACCTCCTTCCTTGCCTGGGATAACAGTTTCCTGTTCCACGATCCAATTCTCTGTCTGATCTTATCCTCCACATAAGAAAAAACTGCTTTCTTATTTCTCCCAATGAAAGATGGGAGACCAAGATACTTACCAAAATTTGGCGCTTGGTCCACACCCAAACAACTTGCCACCACATCTCTATCCTCCCCCGTGGTATTCCTGCTGAAACAAATATTAGATTTATGATAATTAACCATCTAGCCAGACAGGTTCTCATACCTCATCAGACATTGTTTAATCACATTGGCCTCTTGTAGGTTTGCTTTAAAAAATAAGAGACTATCATCAGCAAAGAACAGATGTGACACCGGGCGAGGGGGGGGGGGGGGTGCTAGCCACTCTACACCCATGAATTGCTCCTGCCAATTGAGCCCTCTGCAACAACAAAGATAATCCTTCTGCACAAATAATAAACAAATAGGGAGATAGGGGGTCGCCCTGCCTGAGACCCCGCGTCGGTATTACTTGGCCTCCAGGCACACCATTCACCACAATCTTATATGTCACAGTCATTACACATACCATAATCAAATCAATCCACCCTTTATCAAACCCCATTACTTCCAACATTCTTTTCAAAAATGGTCATTTCATTCTGTCATATGCCTTCGCCATATCTAACTTCAAAGCTCCCCATCCCACTTTACCACATTGCTTTCTATTTAAAAAGTGACCAACTTCCGAGGCTACTAGGATATTATCAGTAATCAACCTTCCTGGAATAAAAGCACTCTGGGAATCTGAGATTAGATTTTTCATAAGTGGTTTCATCCTGTTGGTTATCATCTTGGCCATGATCCTATAGAGCACATTACTGAGAGCAATCGGTCGCATGTCCCCAATTGTCTCAGGCACATTTTTCTTTGGGATCAGAATTATATTGGTATCATTCAAACCACGCGGGAGGACTCGCGAATTCAAATAAATTTATATTACTTTTGAAATATAATATATATATTTAATTTTTTTTATATACATATGCTTACCAAAGAATGTGTAAAGCATCACTTTTATGCAGTTTTACCAAGACTATGTGGTCTAATGGTACCTGGGTTGGACTTCCATTTGGAAGATTATGAGTTCGAGCCTCAGTGGAGGCGTTATTGGCTCTTTGTGTTTCAGTAGGTTGAGAAAGTATATGAACAGATACTACAATATAATAGAGCCAGTAACTTTCAAAAAAAAAACCTCAATATTAAAAATTATAATTTAATATTACCAACAAATAAAAATAATTTTAACATATTATTTTTAACCCATCCTTGTGAAAATCTTATACTCCATCTGTCCCATTTTGCCTGTCATGTTTACTATTCATTGGTCAAACCAACTCTTTATTCATTGGTTATTTTCTATAATAATTTTAAATTATTTTTAAATTTAATTTTTTGTGTTTTATAGTGCTTTTAATGTAGTTTCGTTAACACACACACACACACACACACACACACACATCTAAAAACAAAATAAGTCTCCGTCAAAGTTATATCCCTCATTTATGTTCATGTTTTTAGTGCTAATCATTTTGTGCATTGTGCTTTTTCTTTAATGATAATAATATTTGTAGACATTATATATTGGATTATTATAATAAATAAATTTGATTTCATATAGATTTTAATTAGTAGGAATTTGTTAGTTATTTTTTAAAAACATAAATATTGGGCATATGTTTTTTAGCATCGCGCATAGAAAAGACTAGTATATATATATATATATATATATATATATATATATATATATATATATATATATATATATATATATATATATATATATGAGTTCTGGTGCAGAGATGCTCCCAGGTGAAAAATGGGATTAGATCTGAGCCGTTGATCAAATCTAGATCAACGGTTCAAATCGATGAAAATAAATTAAAAAAAAAAAATGTGTGTCCTCAACTGCATCCACGTTCATCATGTTTACTCCTAAAAGAAGATAACACCTTCACTATTTGTTATTATATTGCTATCATTTTTTTTCTTTTGAATTAGATCATTTTGAACTTGGAAACCAAAACTGAAAAAAATCAACAAGACTGTTGAATGAAAAGAAAAAAAAAAGTAAAAATGGCGCACCTTAAAGAATAAAAACAACGCACCTTAAGAAGGAAAACAAAGCACCTTAAGAATGAAAACAATGCACCTTAAGAAAGAAAATCACGCAACTTAAGCTTTAGACCAATGCACCTTAAGAAGAAAAACAATGCACCTTAAGAAGGAAAACCACGCACCTAAAGCTTTAGGCCGACACACCTTAAATTTCAACAACTGACGCACCTTAAGCACACAAATCACGCACCTTAAGAAGGAAAACCCCACATCTAAAGCTTTAGACTAACGCACTTAAGTTTTCAATAACTTATGCACCTTAAGAAGGAAAATCACGCACCTTAAGTTTCAACAACTAACGCACCTTAAGCACACAAACCACGCACCTTAAGAAGGAAAACCATGCACCTTAAATTTGACCTAGATACAAAATTATCAGAATGCCACCGCATTTTTTTAATCATTGTTAATCCTTGACGTTGATTTAGGAAAGATAAATAGCTCTCATCTCACCGCACCTCCTCAGCTGGACGCACCATCCGCATTTGAACTTAATTCTATATTTATTTATTTATTTATTTATATAGACACACACACTATTTAGAGAATATGAGATTAATTATTACCATATTATTTATGTTTATAATGAAAAAAAAAAAAAACAAAAACAAAAGAGAAGTAATTCAAATATGTGAGCTAATAATTTTGAGATAGAATACCTAATAAGATGATTAATAAATATGGTATAATTAACTAGATTGTCATAATATTATCTTTAATGAATGTTCTTTAAATAATTAACGAGTAAATACTCTATTTAGTCTCCAACTATAGTGGTTTTACTCAATTTAGTTTTAAGTGATTTGTTGTACTCAATTAAGTTCTGGACTTTGATGATTTTACCCAATTAGATCCTCCGTTAATAATCCCGTTAGTGGATTGTTAAAAGCATGGATAATATGGTAATTTTCCCTTCATCCACCCTTTTGGTCAGATTGCCCAATTCTTCATAATTTTCATTCCCTCTTCTCCGTTGACTGCAATTTAATTATATCACCAATGGCAAATAAAATCCATGAAAGTTGGCAAAAAGTTCGACCTATTTCCGGCGTTGTTCTAATTCTCATTCCACCTACTCCCACCATTGTGTTTTTTCATGACTGCCCTACAACAGTGTCAAAGATCGTGGATTTCTGCCGAAAATTCGGTGTAGTTGTACAGTGAGTTTCCAAGCGAGAAGTTCAGCGAGCTCATCAATGGTGGGCTCTAGCCTCTTTCCCTTTATTACCACTTTCTTCTTCTTCGCTCTTCTTCTGCCACCATTTTGAACTTTGCATCTCCTCCCCAATCTCCTTGCCTCAACTTCCCGGCCTGCAACTTCCATCACCATAACTACAAGCCAAAACCCAAAAAGTAAAATCCTACCCACAAAACCTAACCCATCTCTCTCTTTCCCCTTCTCTATGTATCTATCTTTTTCACAATTTTTCATGCTGATTTAAGTTTTTTTTTTTTTTAAAAAAAAAATTATAGTCAAGCAAAGAAGAAGAAAAAATGAGGAAGAAGACAATTTGACTAAAAGGAGGAGAGAGAAGAAATTACCATATTAACACTGCTTTTAACAATCAACTAACGGAATTATTTAACGGAGGATCTAATTGGGTAAATCATCAAAGTCCGAGATTTAATTGAGTATAAAAAGTCACTTAAGACTAAATTGAGTAAAATCACTATAGTCGAGAATTAAATTGAGTATTAACTCAATAATTAACAAAAGAGTAACATTTTTTTTTTGAAAACCAAAAGCTTTGGCATATTTTAATTAATGAAAGGAGCCAAACAATCAGGGGGGACATAGTCCCAGTACATAGAGTGTTCCTGATTAAAAGCTAACGTAGCTAAAGTATGAGCACTAACATTAACTAATCTCGAAATAATATTTAAAGAGCAATAAGAAAAAAGGGCCATAGTTGCCTGGCATTGGTCCTCCACCACCCCTACATAGGATAGGATGGTCGTAGGACTAGACAGTAAATGGTGTCGGAGCTCTGTGCAATCAGTCAGCAAGTCCACATCCAATTCATTACGCTCCTTAAGCCATGATAGCGCTTCCTTGCATGCAAGAGCCTCTGCCATAAGGGGTGAGAAGCAACCTGGTAGTTTGCCATTTGTTGCCGCCTTGAAAGAGCCATCCGGGTGAACTAGTACAATACCATAAGTTGCATCGCCCGAGTGCGGGCGATATCCTCCATCAAAGAAGCAGCGTGGGCGGCCTTACGGCAATGGTGCAGCCGGCAGCGGGGTGCGAGATCCGCCAGGGCAGTGCGCCTCGGTATACGCAGCCTTGGCAACCGCGGCTTGCCTCCACGTAGCGGGTGGTCGCGGCAGGGCTCATCTCCATACAGCATTATTTCGGGCATTCCCCAAGTGGTAAAGAACCCCGACCATCATGGCAAATTGCTCATCTGTTAAGTTGGTCATAGCACCCATTAGCCATTCTGAAAAAGTAGTAGCAACAATATTTGTAACAGGCAAACCCGAAATATTCCATACTATTTTAAAATAGTCACAAGTAGTAAGTGTATGCATAACATGTTCATGAGATATATCACACATAGGGCATGTTGGATCCACTTCCACTCTTCTTATAATCAGGTTGTTTGTGGTAGGGAGAATATCACACAAAGCTCTCCACAAGAAAGTTTTCCATTTGGGGGGAACTTTCAACTTCCACAATGTAATCCATTTATCAAAAGTACCAGAATTATGCACAAAATCTCCAACAATCTGCCTATATGCATCCTTAACAGAATACATACCCCTTGGATCCCTATACCAATCCCATGAGTCCTCATAATCCGGACTAATAGGGATCCTAGATATACGAGACACATCCTCATGTTCAAACAAATCACATAAAATATGGGGATCCCATGTATTTGTTTGTTGATCAATCAATCATATCACCCTCGCCTCACGCAGCTCCTCAGGCATTATTGTCTGTATTAAAGGACTTGGATCATCAGGTAGCCAGGGGTGCCACCAGATCAGAGTTGTTTCCCCATTTCTAATCCTTCTCCGTACCCCAGAGAAAACCATATCATGTGCAACCATTATACTCTGCCAACAATAACTGGGACAATTCCCCCACCTTTGCATCCACAAAAGAGGTCATTGGGTAGTAACGAGCCTTATAAATTCTTGTTGCAAGAGAGGTTGGATTAGTAAGAAATATCCAGGCCTGTTTCCCTAACATAGCCAGGTTAAAGGAACGAAGATCTTTAAAATCCAATCCCCCATATTTCTTAGGGACACACAACTTATCCCAGGCCTTCCAATGGATTCCCCTTTCCACTCCTTTTCCCCACCAGTATATGTTCATCGTCCTCTCAATAGATAAGCAAACTGATTCAGGCAACAAAAAAATACTCATTGAAAAGGTAGGCATAGATTGGGTTACACTCTTCAAAAGTACCTCCTTCCTTGCCTGGGATAACAGTTTCCTGTTCCACGATCCAATTCTCTGTCTGATCTTATCCTCCACATAAGAAAAAACTGCTTTCTTATTTCTCCCAATGAAAGATGGGAGACCAAGATACTTACCAAAATTTGGCGCCTGGTCCACACCCAAACAACTTGCCACCACATCTCTATCCTCCCCCGTGGTATTCCTGCTGAAACAAATATTAGATTTATGATAATTAACCATCTAGCCAGACAGGTTCTCATACCTCATCAGACATTGTTTAATCACATTGGCCTCTTGTAGGTTTGCTTTAAAAAATAAGAGACTATCATCAGCAAAGAACAGATGTGACACCGGGCGAGGGGGGGGGGGTGCTAGCCACTCTACACCCATGAATTGCTCCTGCCAATTGAGCCCTCTGCAACAACAAAGATAATCCTTCTGCACAAATAATAAACAAATAGGGAGATAGGGGGTCGCCCTGCCTGAGACCCCGCGTCGGTATTACTTGGCCTCCAGGCACACCATTCACCACAATCTTATATGTCACAGTCATTACACATACCATAATCAAATCAATCCACCCTTTATCAAACCCCATTACTTCCAACATTCTTTTCAAAAATGGTCATTTCATTCTGTCATATGCCTTCGCCATATCTAACTTCAAAGCTCCCCATCCCACTTTACCACATTGCTTTCTATTTAAAAAGTGACCAACTTCCGAGGCTACTAGGATATTATCAGTAATCAACCTTC
The DNA here is from genome assembly GCF_001879475.1 of Ipomoea nil. Classification (NCBI taxonomy): domain Eukaryota; kingdom Viridiplantae; phylum Streptophyta; class Magnoliopsida; order Solanales; family Convolvulaceae; genus Ipomoea; species Ipomoea nil. The sequence goes on along the minus strand of NW_017619370.1, from coordinate 1,304,707 downwards.
CTGGAATAAAAGCACTCTGGGAATCTGAGATTAGATTTTTCATAAGTGGTTTCATCCTGTTGGTTATCATCTTGGCCATGATCCTATAGAGCACATTACTGAGAGCAATCGGTCGCATGTCCCCAACTGTCTCAGGCACATTTTTCTTTGGGCTCAGAATTATATTGGTATCATTCAAACCACGCGGGAGGACTCGCGAATTCAAAGTGGTAACAATAAAAACAGACACATCCACCCCAACCACATCCCAAACATGTTGATAGAAATCGGGGTTCATCCCATCCGGTCCCGGGGCTTTATTAGGGAACATAGAAAAAACAGTCGTCTTTACCTCATCAATATCAAAAGGGCGCAATAGGGCAGTGTTATGGGTCGGGGTAACACGGAGAGAAAAATCATCAAACAACGGATCACTGCATACAGAATTACTAGTGGCAATAATTCCTTCAAAATACTTCATAATAACCGAGTTCATACTCTCCCCCTCCACCCAATCCCCATCATCATTTTTCAATTTTGCAATAAAATTCTTTTTTTTTTCCGGACAGAAGCATACCTGTGATAGAATTTCGTGTTGGCATCAGCACCACGCAGCCAGTGTTGCTTTGCTCTCTACCTCCAGAACATATCCTCCTGGGTTTCCAGCTGGGACAACTGAATCTCGAGACTCTGAAATTCAGCTATCGCATCCGGATCGCGACTGTGCCTAGCGGCCTCCTGTCTCGTACGTAACCGCTTAATACGGTCTCCAAACTTGTGAAAGTGATCTCCACCCCACCGCATCAGACTGTGTCCACAATATTGCTGACAATTCAGCAAACCCTCAGTCCGTCGGTCCTGCCAGGCTGTCTCAACCACCTCCCTGCACCCATCATCCAGCAACCAGGCCATCTCAAACTTGAACCCCCTCTGGCCCCTTCTCCTCTGCATGCATGACGGATTAATCTTGAGGAAAAGGGCCGAGTGGTCCGATGTACGAGTCAAAATGTTATATGCCTCTGCATGGCGATTGACATCCCCCCATGATGCCGTCGCCAAAACCTTGTCCAACCTTTCCTCAATCCAATTGCTTGTGCCTTTACTTTTCTCCCAGGTAAATTGATAGTCCCTCATAGCCATCTGCGCCAATCCACATCCACACCGCCTCCGCCTCCGCGAAAGAGACTACTTGGGCGCGGGTTTCCCCCCGCCCCCCCCCCCCCCCCCCCCCCCCCCCCCCCCCCCGCCGCCTTCTCGTGCTGAAATAAGAGATCATTGAAATCTCCTATTACAACCCAAGGAAGTGAGGATCTCCCACTCAGCGTCCCCAGTAGCTCCCACGATTCCCTTTTTCTATCTCGCTTTAGAAAACCGTAGAAACACGTCATTCTCCAAACCTTATCATTATCCATGCGAACTTCCACATCCACATGATTTTTAGAGTAACTCAAGAGGGTAGCAGTGTTGTTTTTCCTCCAAAGTAACGCTAAGCCACCACCATTCCCCTCATTGTCCACATAAAATAACCCCTCAAAACCAATCTTGATACGGAGGCGTTCTGCATGATCCTGTCCAACCATCGTCTCCATTAAATATACAAAGTCTGGCTTCTTACTGGACACCATGTCCACAATTTCTCAAACTGTCTGTGGATTGCCTAAGCCACGACAATTCCAACTCAGGGTACTCATTGGGTCGGGCGGGCCTGGGAACCAGTACCCGCCTGCTGCAAGTTTTTTGAAAAATCTGCCATGACAATATCACCTCCATCTATCCCATGTCTCACACCCCCACCTCCCAAAACCTCCCGCCGGTGTTTGGTCACAGCAGCCACACCAGCCTCGTCCTCGGTCCCATTTACCGGCACAAAACCATGCTGCCCTGCCTCGGTTCTCCCCTCCCCCGCATCACTGTCGGCGGCGGTAGTAGCCAACTGCCGCCAACCGGCCTTGGCCCCCGGTTCCCTCCTGCCCGCAATTCCGGACCATACAGATAATCCTCTACTGGCATCACTGAATCCCTCGCACCACGAAAAAACTTGTAGGCATGACCAAGCATTCCACAGAAATAACAATACGTATGCAAACGCTGATACTTGAAGTATACCCAGCAACTTGTTTTATCCCGCTTTATAAACTTCATTCGGCGTTTCAAAGGCTTATTAACCGACAATGAAACCCTAATTCGGTAGAAAGTTCTCCAGGGCATATTCTGAAAACGGGCATCTCTTCTCACAAACACCCCTAGATAATTCCCGATCTGCTCCTGTATCAATTCCGTTGTATATCCCGTGGGCAACTCATGGATCTGCACCCACATGTCAACCGTATCCAGCTTAACATTAATAGGCAGGACCCCATCAGGAACTTGCTTACAGACAAACATGTTATTATCATAAGACCATGGTCCCTCATCAAGGACCGCTGTACGTCCGTTATGTGATGAAAAACAAACAGAAACACGCCCGGTTGTATCTCAGAAGCCTGAACACCACTTACCGGTTGCCAAACGGACGCCATTACCTGACTCATAAACTCAAGCTTAACAAGCTTCTTTGTCAAGAAACGGCCAACCAACCCCCACGAAGCCTCCTCCTCCCCAGCCACCTGCCCGTCACCCTCTTCCTCCACCTGGGGCACGAAACCCTCCTCTTCCTCCCCCAAATCCATGTCGGCCCACCGTGCCGTGATCCCCGCCACCGCCACCGCCGTTCGTTCTGCCATCTCGTTCGCTACACGTCGGAATTACGCCGTGTCACGGAGTAAACCACCGAAGCTGCAGTCGGAATTACGACGTGATCTCCCCTCGTTCGCCGGTGAATAAAGAACCGGTTAGCTGCCGGAAAAACAAGTCGAAGGAGCGACCGAAACCCTAGAAAACCCTAGGTAGAGAGAGAATTTTGGACTTTTAGACTTGGTAAAAAATCGCATCAATATAGTAGTAACAAAAGAGTAACATGTTATAACGAAATTGTGATGATTTTGTCAAAGTAAAATATAATGTACAATATTTTAAAGTCAATATATATATAACCCTAAAAATAAGGACAGAACCCAATGATATAATATGTATCCGCACGTATAATTATGTTTATGGATATTATACAAATTTGTAATTTGTAATTTGAGCCATTTATATTTTATCTTGTTTAATTTAAATCATCAATCTTTAATTAATATGTAAAAAAAAAAAAAAAAAAAAAAAAAAAAAAAAAAAAAAAGACGACATTTTGGCTCCTAAATTGTTTTACTTTTGGAAATTTAGTTCATGTAAGTTAATTTACCAAGACTATGTGGTTTAATGGTACTCGGGTTGGACTTTCATTTAGAAGGTTGTGAGTTCGAGCCTCAGTGGAGGCGTTATAGGTTGAGAAAGTGTATGAACAGATATTACAATGTAATAGAGCCAGCAGCATTCAAAAAAAAAAATTTGATATTATTTTAATCATTTTGAATCAATATTCACAGTTAAAATGGTGTTCATATGAAGAAAATGAAATTTAACCATGAATATTAAATCTAAATGACAAAAATAAGATCATAAAAAAGAATTTGATAATTATATAACATCAAAGATTGAAAGCACAATATAATGAATAATTAAGAGTCTAAATATATTTAAATCAATCAAAATTTCAAAAGTGAAATAATTCGTGTCAAAAATGTTGTGTTCCCTTAATACGCTAAAGAAGTTGATTTTCAATACAAATCAATTTAATTGAATTTTAACTTGCTATTAAAACATGTTAGAGTAAATTAATTGAGTAGCGGTTCAAAAAATATAGTTTTGCCCCAAGATCGTGCATCTAATTATTTACTTTTAATTCAAACTATTGTATATGGTCTTTTTAGTGAAATTTATCTCTCCCGGGTGATTTATGTGCTTTACACGATTGATATTTACTCATTGTACACCTTAATTAGACCTTTGGGTGATGATTATGAATTTCCCTCATCATTTAAGAAACAAAGTCATTTTTAATACAGATAAAGATTCCTTCAAAACTTTCAAAATCTCTTTTTCCTAATTTCATATATTAGTTCTCTAAATCGATTTTTCATTCATTGATCATGTATTTTGAATGAAAATATACAAAATTGATATCACCACCTAATAAAATTTAAATCTACTTCTATCATACACTGCTGAAAATTATGGAATTTCTGACCACATGAAAGTGATCTTAAATCAAGTCGAAAGCAAAAAGTGGTAGGAACAAGATTTTTGACTTGATTTAAGATTATTTTCAGGTGATCGAAAATTTCATAATTTCTAATAGTGATAGTCAAATTAGCAGTAGATACCACTCAAACTAACCCTTTATATGCATTTTTTTCAACAAAAATGAGTGTTGTACCATGTTTTCAAAAAAAAAAAAAAAAAAAAAAAAAAAAAAGTAGTGTTGTACCATCTTAAGTAGGGGGTCCCCTTTCAAAAAAAAAAAAAATAAATAAAGGGGTGGGGGGTGGGGGGTGGGGTCCCAGGCTCCCAGCTTGTCTTGTAGTGAAGATAAGTGCTTTTTGCTTTTCGGTTGGGAAGAATAGTGTTGTACGGCTTTCTAGGTTTAGTTAGTGGTTGTTTTCAAATAAATAAATAAATATATATATATGGTTTAGTTAGTGGTTGTTAATTTTTTGTTTTTTTTTTGTTTTTTTGTTTTTTTTTTTTTTGGTTTCATGGTGATGAATCATGATGATGATGGTAAATATCATGAACTTTTATAAATCCTTTCTAAAATTAAAAAACTACATAAATTTTGAATCCTCTGATTGATTCTGAGTTCTTCATTGTCTGTACATTTCGTCACACTAAAAGTCTTTATCATCGTTATTTGTACACTTCTGAGCACTAGAAGTCTTTATCACCGCGATCTATACACTTCTGCGCACGTACAAGAAGTCTTCACCCCCATTAGTTGGTCAAAGTCCCCTATTGACTATTGAGGTGCCATTTGTAATTGTGACTTAACTTTATATTTGATAACCTAATTTTTCGATTTCACATACTAGCTATACCATGAACCTTTATAAATTCGTTTCAAGATTCAAGAAATAGGTACATTTTGAGTCGTCTAATTGATTCCAGGTTTTTCGTTGTCTGTACACTTTTACGCACACAAGAAATTTTCACCACCGCTATCTATATATTTATGCTCATAAAAAGTCTTTACCACTATTACTTAGTCAAAATCGTCCATTAACTATTCACGTGTCATTTGTAATTGTGACTTTTTTTTTTTTTTTTGATAAGTTGTAATTGTGACTTAGCTTTATATTGTTGTAGAGTAGTTGTTATAGTAGGGAATTCTTCATCCATTTAATGAGTGCTGTGACAGTTGTACAGGAGATTTGGCCTGTGCTGCCAAGACTACTGACTACCGTTTGCACCTTTTATAACTTTCTTTATTGTCCAATATAATCTCTTCATGTGTAATGGTGTGGGCAGTGCCTCTTTAATTATAATTAATTTGCTATTAAGCAATTAATAATGTTTCTTTATAATTTATAGACAAAAAGTGTTATTTTTCCAGATACAAAACAATTTTTAAAAATTTAAATTCATCCCCTAAAAATCTTTCAAATGGTTAATTTATCAATTATAATATGAGTATAGTATAATACTATACGTACTTATTCTCACGTTTTATTCCATTCTAAGGTGACACGCTTTGATTAATATATACAAGAAGAAGAAAAAAAGTAGATTATAGTTTTTTTATCCCGTTTTCTTATCTTATATTCTAATAAGACTGAGATATGTTACAAGAGTTTTACACTTTGAGGTATATTTATTATTATTATTTTTATAATATTTGAAAATAGGCAATTAATTAATTGCAGAAATGGAAAGAATATAATTAACGTATGTATGCCCTACAATACTTCTTGGATGCTCTGAGATATTCAGATGGGGCAGAGCCATGTTAAAGAGCCATTTTTGTAGTTTAGTGCATCATAATTAATAAGAATGGCATGTGTTGTATTCAGAAGCAAACAAAACCCTATTTTTATTTATTAAGGATAGGATCCTAAGATCACTCTTATCTTCGTAAATAAATAACGAGTTATAGTCTTGGGATATAGCTCAACTCAGGACACAGCTCAATTAATCAATTAATAACGCAAAATAGTATATGGACACCAATTGAAATACACCTTATAATATGTCTCTTCCGTGACTTCACATGCGTCTGAAACAGAAGCGATATGATGAGAGGTTCTTACATTATATTTTATGTTCAAGTTTATAAATAACATGTTATAATTATGTAGGTACTATAATCAATCATCTGCATTATAGATTATTGGTTCAATAACATACTTTAATTGGCTAAACAATATTCTTTATAATTAATTAATAATAATAAATTTTAAAAATTAGGCTTAAATAAAAGATATATTTTGAGAATTTTTTAAAATTAATATATTAACATTTGTTGGTTTTATTTGTGGTGATTCTAGCATGAACTCAACAATAAAATATAAATATAAATATTAAATAAATAGTAGAAAATAAATAGAAACATGAGAATTTTTATGTGGAAACCGTAAATTTAAAAATCACGAGCCTAAAGAGTTCAAACAATGAATAATTTGATAAAATATTTGAGGGCTTGCCTTTGAGCCCAATGATGAAGATGTGGCAAATTATACCGTGCACCAAGGTGCACAATGCATTGTTCGCCCTGACTCAAAAAGACGTCGTTTTGTACCTTTTCGCGTGTCTGTTGTTAACTTCTTAAAAAAAAATCATGTTTCGAATGTACAGAATTGTATAATAGAATATACAAAATTTTATACTTAAAAGTTAAAGCACAGAATTTTATAACAGAATACACATAATCTTTTTTGAAAGGATAATACACACAATCTAACATAATACATAATATACATAAACTCTTAACCTAATATACATAAATTCTTAACATAATACACATAAACTCTTAACTCTTAAAAAATAAAATAAAATAAAATAAAATAAAAAAATAAAAAAATAAAAAAAAAAACCATGTTTCAAATGTACATAAAATTATCATACAATGTACAGAATTTTATACCTGGAAACACAAAATTTTATAACTGAAAATTGCCATGTTTCGAATGTACAGAATTATATAATAGAATGCACAAAATTTTATACCTAAAATTAACAAAACGACGTCGTTTTGAGAGGCACGGGGCGCACATTGCTATGTGCACCCTGGTGCACGGTATAACAATTGTGAAGATGTTTATACGTGTCTCCTTTTTCTTACGGTAAATTTTTTTTTTGGACCATGAATACAATATACATTTTTTATATAATAAAAATATTTTATTATATATTAAATTTACATTATTTAATAGTATACAAAATAATGTATTTTCAGTACTCAAATAATATATTTTCAAATAATGTATTTTATCATTTTATGTATATAAATAATGTACTTTTAACATATTAAAAATATACTTTTTATTTATGATACATATAACTGTATGGATCATGGTCTATGGAATAATGGTGTTTTCCTTCCTTGATTATTGAGCTTTTATAGTAGAGGATAATGAGTGGTGCCTTCATGGTTAAATGATGATTTTTAATGTCCTATGGGCTTAGTTGAGTGGTTCAAGGATCACTTTGGAAGTCTTGCTTTAACATCAAGGTTGGGGTTCAATTGTCATTGAAGGTAACTTAATTTACATGAAAAGTTGATCGGGTGCGATAAGGAGAAAAGTACCTTATTTAAAAAAGGGAAAATGGCACTTTTTCCCCCTAAGTTATATATTTATAGCATTTTTCCCCCTCAATTATTTATGTAAGCATATTAGCCCCCTCAATTATTTTAAAAGTGGTGATTTTTCCCCCTAATATATTAAATTGACATTTCTACCCTTAAAGTAAACATTTTATTTATTTTACTTCTCCAACAAATTATTGTGTATATGTAGCCATTATCACGGTTCGGTTCGAACTGAACCAGACACTATAGCAATCGAATTAAAAGTTTTCGGTTATAATTCAGATCTAGAACCCAATATTTAGATTTCAATTTATTAAATTTAAGAATAAAAAAAAACTGGATCATGAACCGTGAACCGGCAGTTCCGGATCCGGTTCGCGATTTTGAACCGTCTTTATTTTAAAATAGTCTAAATTCAACAATAAATGTATTTTATTTTTTCAATTCGGAACATGAACCAACCATTCCAGTTCGCGATTTTAATAAACTCTAAATATCACATTTTGATTATAAATTGTAATTGGAATATTTTGGTTTGGTGTTATAGTATCTGTTTGGTTTGAACCAAATGATAGTAATAATTTGTTGGAGAAGAAAAATAAATGAAATATTTATTTTAAATATTTATTTTAAGAGTAAATATGTCCATTTAACATTTCAGAGGGGAAAAGAGCCACTTAAATAATTCAGGGAGAAAAAATGCTATAAATATATAACTCAGGGAGAAAAAGTGCCATTTTCCCTTTAAAAAATCAGATTTACATTTTTTTATTTTGAAAATATATGCAATCCTATTTTATTTTTCAATATTTAGCCATTTACTACTCTCACGCATGCATATGAAACCTTATATCTACTATACTAATAAGAGCCCAAGAGAGTTAGGCTTATAATGGGTAGAAAAAATGGCGGTCATAGATTTTAATCAAATGAATAGCTTAGATTGATTAAAAGATTGATAAGATTTAAATTTTACACTAAAATTTCCTAAAATACCCACACATCGTTACTAATTCCGTTAAAATTTTAAGAATTGCCGTTAGTTCACCGTTAACTTACTCATTGATTTCAATAAAAAAAAAAAAAAAAAGGTCTTAGGTTCGAACCTCATCCCAATCAAAGTTGCCATAATTAGTACTCTATTTTACTCTTATTAAATTACTAGTTTTTTACGCGCATTGCGTGATTGGGATAATGCCCAATATTTTTTTTTTAATTAAGTACTTTAAGTTATATCAAGACAAGATTATATTGAAATTGTTCATGCATAGATAATTGAATATTAAATTTGTGTATTTAAATAGGCAATTCTAAGTTTACAAATGCAAGATAATATAATCAATATTGATTATAATTGTAAATAAAATAATTGTATAGGTATGGTTGAAATCAAATACGGAACATAAGGGAGAGCAAATAAAAATTAGGATATAAAATATTAAAATTAGGGTATAAAATATTAAATATATACTAATATTGAAGAGCTAACTACTGATTGTCAAACAAGGACACTTCAATTTGTTGTGTAATTTAAATACTCTTTTTGTCAATAAATCGCACAAATAGTTAATATGATTGACTTAATTATATATATATTTTTTAATTTTTTCAAATATCTTTTTATCAACCGTTGATATAATTCGCTAGTCAAATTCGCTAATATAGGCCTTGTTTGGTTAATAGCGGATCCACCATTATTTTAACGTTTTGACTTCAGTCAAAACGCCAAAAACCATGTTTGGTTACTCAGCGATTTGGAGCAGCGGTTTGCTCCAAACCGCTGAAATCACAAACGCGGAGCAGCATTTGGGGTTGGAGTTCTGGGGAAGGAAAATTCTTCCCCAAAAACACCCTCCATTTTTATTTTTATTTTATAAATAAAAAATAAAAAAAATTACACTTATCCGTAAGAAGCCCCAGGCTTCTATTCTCTTGCCCATCCGATGTGGGATGGGCAAGAGAAACTAATTGGCGTTGAGCTCCCTTTTATAAGGGAGCTCAACGCCATTTATTTTCTAAAACTTTCGATGTGGAATTTTTATCCCACATCATTTTTGTTTTTTTTTTCTTATTATTATTATTATTATTATTTCAAAAATTATTATTATTATTATTATTATTTCAAAAATTATTATTATTATTATTATTATTTCAAAAATTATTATTATTATTATTATTATTATTATTATTATTATTATTATTATTATTATTATTATTATTATTATTATTATTATTATTATTATTATTATTATTATTATTATTATTATACTCTTTTGGTCATTTTACATGATAACCGCTAATCTAAACAGCTAATTTTACCTGACATCTTTTTACAAACTGCTGATACAATCTGCTGGTCAAACCCGCTATTTCCTAACTGCTAATACAATCTGCAAACGCTAACCGCTAATTGCCAAACAAGGCCATAATCCGCTAACGTTAACCGCTAATTGCTGATTGTCAAACAAGGACATTGCGAGGTAATTCTCACTTCAATTTGTTGTGTGATTTGAATACTCTCTTTGTCAACAAATCCCTCAAGTAGTTAATATGATTGGCTTTATTAATTATAATTTTTTAATTTTTTTATGGTATTAATAAAATACTTGGTAAATAAATATATAGCATTATTTTGTATTTTAACTTTGACATTTAATTAAAAAATAGTGCACAAAAAAGATAATAGACAATGTAGTAAATATAATCAATTGATGAATTTGAATGTAAAGAATTTTTACATTGGAAAAATATAAAGACAATATAACTAATAAAATTATTTCTATTAATTAATTTATTGATAATGAATAATTATTTTCTAAAACATTCGATGTGGGATTTTTATCCCACATCATTTTTGTTTATTTATTTATTTATTATTATTATTATTTCAAAAATTATTATTATTATTATTATTATTATTATTATTATTATTATTATTATTATTATTATTATTATTATTATTATTATTATTATTATTATTATTATTATTATTATTATTATTATTATTATTATTATTATTATACTCTTTTGGTCATTTTACATGTTAACCGCTAATCAAAACAGCTAATTTTACCTAACATCTTTTTTACAAACCGCTGATACAATCTGCTAGTCAAACCCGCTATTTGCTAACCGCTAATACAATCCGCAAACGCTAACCGCTAACCGCTAATTGCCAAACAAGGCCATAATCCGCTAACGCTAACTGCTAATTGCTAATTGCCAAACAAGGATATTGCGAGGTAATTCTCACTTCAATTTGTTGTGTGATTTGAATACTCTCTTTGTCCAAATCCCTCAAGTAGTTAATATGATTGACTTTATTAATTATAATTTTTAAATTCTTTCATGGTATTAATAAAATACTTGGTAAATAAATATATAGCATTATTTTGTATTTTAACTTTGATATTTAATTAAAAAATAGTGCACAAAAAAGATAATAGACAATGTAGTGAATATAATCAATTGATGAATTTGAATGTAAAGAATTTTTACATTGGAAAAATATAAAGACAATATAACTAATAAAATTATTTCTCTTAATTAATTTATTGATAATGAATAATTTTTTTAAATAAAGACATTGTAGGGACAATGTAGCAATATAATCAATTGATGAATTTGAATGTAAAGAATTTTGATATTTGAGAAAAATAAAGACAATATAACTAATGCAATTATTTTCTCTTATTTAATTTATTGATAATGAATATTTTTTTTTTAATAAATACTTTGTAGACACATAATTCTAAATTAAAGAAATGCATATGTATTATTATTATTATTATTTTTTGTAGCTACTAAATTATTATTTAATTTAATAAGAGTAAAATAGAGTACTAATTATGCCAACTTTGATTTGGATTTCTCTTATTTAATTTATTGATAATGAATAATTTTTTTTAATAAAGACATTGTAGACACATAATTCTAAATTAAAGAAATGCATATGTATTATATTTTTTTTTTTTTGTAGCTACTAAATTATTATTTAAATTTAATAAGAGTAAAATAGAGTACTAATTATGCCAACTTTGATTTGGATGAGGTTCGAACCTAAGACCTTTCTTATTGAAATCAATGAGTAAGCTAACGGTGAACTAACAGAAGTTAACGGAAAAGATAATATTTAACGGAAAAATTAACAGATAATCATATTCATTAAGGATAAATTAGGAAATCTTAAGGAAAAATTAAAATCTGATCAATCTGAACCATTCATTTGATTAAAAAATTTGACCGCCATTTTTTCTACCCATTATAGGCCTAACTCTCTTGGGCTCTTATTAGTATATATATATATAGTAGATATATAAATAATAATTTAGTAGCTACAACAAAAAATTATAGATATGCATTTCTTTAATTTAGAATTATGTGTCCATAATGCCTTTATTCAAAAAAAAAGTATTCATTATCAATAAATTAAATAAGAGAAATAATTGTATTAGTTATATTATCTTTAATTTTCTACAATATAAAAATTCTTTATATTCAAATTTATTAATTGATTATATTCGCTACATTGTCCTTACAATGTCTTAATTCAGTAAAAAAAATTATTCATTATCAATAAATTAATTAAGAGAAATATTTTCATTAGTTATATTGTCTTTATTTTTCTCAAATGTAAAAATTTTTACATTCAAATTCATCAATTGATTATATTCACTACATTGTCTATTATCTTTTTTGTGCACTATTTTTCTAATTAAATATCAAAGTTATAATACAAAATAATGCTCTATATTTATTTACCAAGTATTTTATTAATACCATGAAAAAATTAAAAAAATATATAATTAATAAAGCCAACCATATTAACTACTTGAGAGATTTTGTGACAAAGAGAGTATTCAAATCACACAACAAATTGAAGTGAGAACTACCTTGCAATGTCCTTGTTTGACAATCAGCAGTTAGCGGATTTGACCAACGAATTTATTTAATTATTAACATTGGGTAGAAAAAATGACCGCCAAATTATTAAATCAAATGAATGATTCAAATTGTTCAGGTTTTAATTTTTTTAAAAGTTTTTCTAATTTATCCTTAATTATATGATTATCCATTTAACTTTTCCGTTAAATACCGTTAATTCACCGTTAGTCTAATTCTAATATTAACGTCTAATATAGAATTATAATTACACCATTAATCTAATTCTAATATTAAAGTCTTAATAGATCAAACTTAACCACAAATCCTAATGTCGAAATTTCCTCAAACAATATTAGTATATATTTAATATTTTATGCCCTAATTTTTATTTGTTCTCCCTTATGTCCCGTATTTGGTTTCAACCATACCTATACAATTATTTTATTGACAATTATAATCAATCTTGACTATATTATCTTGCATTTGTAAACTTAGAATTATCTATTTAACTCGCACGGGCTTAGCTCAATGGTTTAGTGGGCAGTATTTGGGAGAAGAGACCAAGGTTTGAACCTCGGCGGCGGCAGTGCAGGAATTATGTCCAAAGTGGGCAGATTCCTTGTTCGCACCGGCATTTGGTCCTGTCTGCTGAACCATTGAGTCACCGTGATTTACAACTTCCCACAATGCTCTGTCGGGTCAGAGTGTGGGGGCCTTTGGGGTTGGGGACTCAACCTTTGGGAGAAGAATTACCTATTTAAATACGCAAATTCAACCTTCAATTATCTATGCATGAACAATTCCAATATAATCTTACCTTAATATACTTTAAAGTACTTATTTAAAAAAAAAAAAAAAAAAAAAAAAAAAACATTGGGTATTATCCCAATCGCGCAATGCACGTAAAAAACTAGTATATTATAAAGTGTGAAATCAATGTGGTAAAATTTGGCTATATCTCAATCGGTAGTATTGTATGTAGTACCACTTCCTAGGGTACCAAACCCTATACTTTGATTCCTTTCACCTACCTTTAATTTAGTTAATAATAATAATAATAATAATAATAATAATAATAATAATAATAATAATAATAATAATAATAATAATAATAATAATAATAATAATAAAATATCCAAAGTGATTAAACTAATTGAGACCATGAATCATCATGCCCCAAGAGGAAATGAGCAACCAACGCATTACATGATGAAAATTGTTTATGCCCAAATTACGTTGTTCTAGGAATATAATTCCACCGTACTCTAGATCAGATCCGACTCAAATACATAAAATTATAATATAACTTATTAATTAAAACAATGCACCCTATTCAATTGATGCAGCATGTAGTTGGAGTCAAGTGCAATGCAACCATTATGCAGTTCCTATGGTTGTATTATATATATATATATATATATATATATATATAGAGGCGGGTTCAGGTGCGGCAGTGTCTTACGGTGCGATTATTTCTTACAATGCAGCAACACCAATAGTTCACCAAATATGCACCATCAACGTTAGAAAATACACCACACAAAACAGAGTAAACAGAGCCCTGCATCACCAAACACACACCATTAGGTGTGAGTAAAAACACCATATACTGTTCGGAAATACACCATTGGGGATGGTGAGTTATATGGTGTGTTTTTTTGAGTCTGTGGTGTATTTTGTGATGTTTTATTACATTTCATTGGGGTGTGTTTTTATTACACTGTTGGTGCATATTGTTAACACTGTTGGTGTATTCTGAAATTTGACCGCACCGTAAGACCCCGCCGCATATGAGCGCTCTTCTATATATATATATATATATATATATATATATATATATATATATATATATATATATATATATATATATATATATATGATTATTTTCAAATATGAACACCCCTTAAAATACAAACCTCCCTTAAAATACAAATTGTGTGCATGTTAGTGTGATAATGTGTGCTTGAGCTAATTTCATATATTGTTGGCAGTGTGCCCAGTGTGCATGTAAGTATGTTAATGTGTGCACGGACTTTGATGGATAGTTGTGATTTTTCCTCCTACGCGTTGTGTGCATGCAAGTATGTTAATGTGTGCACGAGCTTTGATGGATGATTGTGATTTTTCCTCCTACGCGCTGTGTGCATGTAAGTATGTTAATGTGTGCATGAGCTAATTCCAGAAATTGTTGGAACTGCGCCCTGTGTGCATGTAAGTATGTTAATCTGTGCACGAGCTCAAGTTTTTATTTTAAGAGGAGTTTGTATTTTAAGGGGGTTTGTATTTGAATGCAACCCTATATATATATATATATATATATATATATATATATATATATATATATATATATATATATATATATATATATATGTTAATAAGTGTTATTATTCTTTATATTCTATAGTCTTTATTTATGTGGTTTAGAGTTAGTTGACTTGAGCTTCTCTATTAGATAGGAGAGTTTCTCGTTGATTATCTTTTATCTGATGTAATCTCAGTTTGTTGTAACTAAGGCATTCAATTCAAACTCTAATCTGGTATCAGATAGGTTGCGATCTTTTTTCTCTCTCCACCCTCACCACGCAACTCCCATCGGAAAACCAATCTCCCCACCATGTCCCCGCACTCATCCGAGCGCACGGTTTCCGCCGGTGGCTCTCCTTCGCCGGCGAACACCAACCCACTCGTCGGCGCACACCATCACGTCTCAATGAAGCTAAACAGTTGGAATTTACTCTTTTGGCGAACTCAGCTAGTCCCCTTCCTCCGGGGGGGGCAAGACTTGCTAGGATATGTAGACGGCTCCACGCCGTGTCCACCGGCGACCATTGCCGCTGCTTCGTCCGATGACTCAGGCTCCGGTGCGACAACGACAGCCGCGGTCATCCCCAACCCAGCGCACAAAGCCTGGGTGTTGCAGGACCAGTCGATCCTATCGATGATGATCTCCTCCATGTCCGATGAAGTGCTCCATCTAGCAGTCGGACGGGAGACAGCTGTGGAGGTCTGGACGTCGATTTCAACGTCTCTCGGATCCTCCACGCAAGACAAAAAAAAAAAAAAAAAAAAAAAAAAAAAAAAAAAAAGGCCCCGGTTAATATATATTTCATGCCTAAAATTTAAATTAAATAAGGAAAAAATTATTAATATCAATAACTTTAAATAAGATTAACAAGTTTTTAACAATTTTATAGCGACAATAATAATCATGAAAAAAATTCTAGGTGCTTTCCTTAATGCAAAATAATAAATAATCATATAAGTGCCTACATAAATAAATAATTATTATAGTTTATAAAAATGAATAAATAATTTAAAATCGAGTCAACTTATAAACAATAACATTGTTATTATAATAAATAATAAATTAATTATTATTAAAATTTTATAAAACAATAATTACAAACATATGTGAAGCTAAAAATCTTTTTTGACTAGGAGCAAGGAATTAAAATATTCCAAAACGCAATAAAAAAAATTCAAAAAGATCGATATAAACATAATTATCTAGATAAAATAGGTTTGAATATAAAGCATATTATAAAGCACACATCTTCTATATATATATATATATATATATATATATATATATATATATATATATATATAGGGAAGGGTTCAGGTGCGGGTATAGCTTCCCGTGCGGTTAGATCTGAGTCGTTGATCAAATCTAAATCAACAGCTCAAATCAATGAAAATTATATATATATAAAAAAAAAACGCGTGTTTGGAAGAAAGTCACGCACCTTAACTGTTAGATCTTAAGCACAAACTCACGCACATTAAGTACAAAACTCACACACATTAACTACAAACTCACGCACATTCTTCGACAAGAAGACGCACTTTTGGTAGACGCTTTTGCTTTTGGTAGACGCTTTTGGTCATTTAGACGTGCTGCATGCTTCTTCATCCAACACACATTAAGCACAATCAATCCACCACTTTAATTATTAACTCACAGACTTTAAGTTTCAACAACTCTGACATTAAGCACAAACTCACGCACATTAAGTATAAAACTCACGCACATTAAGCACAACCTCACGCACATTAAGCACAAAACCCACGCACTTTAAGTATTAACTCACAGACTTTAAGTTTTAACAACTACTCACGTTAAGCACAACCCCACGCACATTAAGCACAAACCTCACGCGCCTTACCCACAAAACTCACGCATCTTATATACAAAAACTCACGCACATTAATCACAGATCCGCTCACCTTAATTTTGACCTTGATGCAAAAATTACAAAATTGTCACCGCGTCTTTTTTTAAAATTTTGGTAATCCTGGACGTTGATTTAAGCGAGATGAATGGCCCAGATTAAACCGCACAACCGCACCTGGGCACCCTAACCGCACCAGAACCTAATTTTATATATATATATATATATATATATATATATATATATATATATATATGTGGGGAAGGGTTCAGGTGTGGGTATAGCTTCCCGTGCGGTTGTGCGGTTAAATCTGAGCAATTGATCAAATTTAGATCAACGACTCAAATCAATGAAAATTTAAAAAAAAAAAAAACACGCTTGCCAAAGCCCAGTGTGCGAATACCAGGAAGGCGGGGAGGAGACTCATTCAACTCATCAACTCTATACTTTGAATTTGGATTTCTCCTTTTATCTTGCTTAGGAGTAGCGCAGCTTTGCTGGAGGGTTTTGCCAAAGCCCAGGGCAAATCGGAGGCTTGGTGCACCTTAAGTGTTAGATCTTAATCACAAACTCACGCACTTTAAGTACAAAACCCACGCACTTTAAATATTAACTCACAGACTTTAAGTTTCAACAACCAAGTACAAAACTCACGCACATTAAGTACAAAACCCACGCACATTAAGCACAAACATCACGTACATTAAGCACAAAACTCATGCACTTTAAGTATTCACTCAAAGACTTTAACTTTTAACAACTATTCACGTTAAGCACATCCCCACGCACATTAAGCACAAACCTCACGCACATTAATCACAGATCCGCTCACCTTAATTTTGACCTAGATGCAAAAATTACAAAATTGCCACCGCATTTTTTTTTAAAACTTTGATAATCCTGGACGTTGATTAAAGCGAGATGGATGGCTCAGATTAAACCGCACAACCGCACCTGAAGCCCTCACCCGCACGAGAACCTAAATATATATATATATATATATATATATATATATATATATATATATATATATATATATATAATATTAAAAAGGTTCGTGTTATATTCACTCTTTATTAGATTTATGTATAGTACGTCACGTTAAATAGATTGAGAGGGGTAAAGAATCATTTTTGAAGCGCAACCTAAGGTAACGTTTCAAAATAAACTCTTATTTTAAGCTACTAGCTTATTATGAGAACATTGTCAAACAGAGCTTATAGCTTATTAGTAGTTTAAAATAAGCTAAAATCTCCTAAATAAGTTGTCATACAGAGCCATAAGCGTAGCCATAAGCGTCTCATAATTCTGCTACCAAAGGTGTATTATGGCCAGAGTATGATATATTTAATACCTACACTTATGATAAGGAGCATAGTCCCTTAGAAATCCATGTTCCACTCATTATTATCCTTAATTATTGAGCAAAATATACCCATTCTTCTCCCAAAGGCTCTTACTTTTAGTTCAGAACTAGTCCAAATTGGATCTGCATGTTCTCTCATTGGCCTAGTGTGAATGTGGAGCTACACCCAATTTCTCAGAAGCCATTGAATTTACACAAAGATTGAATTTCCATTAGTAGTCAAAAAAACTCCAACTGGCAATGTTCTATGTTTGAGCATGATATGAGTGGTCACTACTCACTAGATAGCTAGTTTAAAGTCTAAAACATAATATACAACTTTTGGGTACATGTATAAAGTTATGGCATTGTTATATTCCAATTGTGGATTCTTCATGTCAACTACTAAATGGTGGATTGCAACTTGCAGATATTTTTTATTCGGTCAACATTTGCTCTTGGCTGATTGGGGTCAACCCGAGATCCTTGTCGTGAATTTGACAATCATTATACTGTGCACCAGGGCGCACATAGCACTGTGTGTTCCGCGACTCCCAAAACGACATCGTTTTGTTAAGTTGTTAAAAAAAAATCCCATGTTTCGAATGCACATAAACTCATAACAGAATACACAAAAACTCATAACAGAATACATATAATCTAACATAATACATAATACATATAAACTCATAACACAATACATATAAACTTTTAACTGAATACACATAATGGGTTTGGTTAACACAATACACATAAAATTTTAACTGAATACACATAATGAGGTTTGCTCTGTTCGGATGGACGAAGTGATATCAGTATGATGTCAGCATGAAACGCGCGCGTTTTGTGTCTGGGTGCACATTGCTATGTGTGCCGTGGTGCACGATATAAATTGCCTGAATTTGAAGCTGATTTATGGTGGGCCCAATGGATTTAATTTGATTTTGATTTTTTTTTAAACCAATTTGATTTTGATTTATTTGGGTTGGTTTTGGATTTTTATTTTAGACTTTTCAAATTATCGAGTTTCTTGTAAGTTGTTGTATTGTTGCTTTTCGTTTTTATTTACATTTCGATTTTGTCGAAAAAGAAAAAGTTATATAATCTATTTGTAATTTTTTGAATCCAGACAAGGCAAAAGAATTAGAATCTTCAAAATCAGCCGCAAATGAAA
The DNA here is from genome assembly GCF_001879475.1 of Ipomoea nil. Lineage (NCBI taxonomy): Eukaryota > Viridiplantae > Streptophyta > Magnoliopsida > Solanales > Convolvulaceae > Ipomoea > Ipomoea nil. The sequence continues at coordinate 1,285,430 of NW_017619370.1, read as the reverse complement.
AGTTTTTCACCACTATAAATGAAATGAGGGAAATTGATCGACAAAATAGAAAACTAATCATTTAAATTGGTGAAATTTATGGTAAGTACTGCCTAACCCTTCTTAATTTATATTATATAATTGTATTTCTAATTTGAGTTTCAAATTTTCAGATAAAGCCAGAGAATTGAAAAGTCAACTACTGAAATTCCAGCTCGTCAAATTGAAAAAAAAAAAAAAAAAAAAAAAAAAAAAGGAGAAGGAGAAGGAGGCGCCGCCTAGAATCCAGGGTGGAAATTGTTTGGTTATCTAGTTGACCTCTTCAATAGCTGCCGTTGAAGATGTGGATACGAGTCGTCACTAGATAACCAGCTTAAAGTCTACAACATAATATACAGCTTTTGGATGCATGCATTTGCATAAAACTGTGGCATTGCTATATTTCAACTGTGGGTTCTTCATATACCCAAGATTTTACAGCCTAATCTCCAAAAAAAAATCATAATGCTCTAACATCATCTAGTATCAGAGCCTAATCAATTCTATTTCTATGTCAAGATTTCAAAACTTAGACTCCCAAAGGTTTGCACCGTTCTGATATCACTTTGTATCAGAGCCTAATCAATTCTAATTTTTATGTCCAAGATTTCGCAACCTAAGCTCTGATACTACATTGTAACACCCCCATTTTTAAACCCGAATTAAATTATTAAGGATCAATTGAAATAATTAAACATCTATTAAAATAACGGAAGTAGGGTGCAACTCGAGCCAGTTTGTTAGTAATCGAGCCGAGTTCGAGCTCAAATATTTTGGCCTCTGATTCGTCGAGCCTTTTACTTATCCCGCCTCCCACTTCTAAACCCCACCACAACCCTACCTTACAGTCTACCGTAACAGCTTGCAAGTGTGCGCATGGCGAGGTCTAATGGTGGGGGTCGCCGCTCGAAGCGTGTTAAACAAACCAAATTAAATGACTTTTATTTTCAGTCTTTCCCTCTCCAACGACTCTCAACTCTTCCCCAGCAACAACTCTTGAGCAGTCCAGGCGTCCAACATCAACATTCAACAACGACCCAGGTAATATATTTTCATACCCCTTTAATTTAATTAATTTTATTTAATTGCTGATTTTTTTATTCGGTCAGTGTATATATATGCTTTACATATTTTATATATTACAGACTTACCGCGCTTAGGTCTTTTTACTCACTCACGGATATTCGTAACCTAAATGATGAGCTAGCTGGACGTAGCTTAGATGATCTGGGTCATATGATAGCGGTGCAGGAAAAACAACTTGATGATTTACTTAAGGAGTACAGATTTCATGCTTGGCTTTGAACGTTGTAATAATCATCTCGCCATGAGCTACATCAAGATAGCCAGTTTAAAGTCTACAAAATATTATACAGCTTTTGGATACATGCATTTGTATAAAACTGTGGCATTGCAATATTCCAACTGTGGGTTCTTCATATACCCAAGATTTCATAATCTAAGCTCCAAAAGAATCATACTGCTCTGATACCATCTTGTATCAGAGCCTAATCAGTTCTAATTCCTATGTTAAGATTTCAAAACCTAGACTCACAAAGGTTTGCATCGCTCTGATATATAGCAACAACTCTTGAGCAATCCAGGCGTCCAACATCAACATTCAACAACGACCCAGGTAATATATTTTCATACCCCTTTAATTTAATTAATTTTATTTAATTGCTGATTTTTTTATTCAGTCAGTGTATATATATGCTTTACATATTTTATATATTACAGACTTACCGCGCTTAGGGCTTTTTACTCACTCACGGATCTTCGTAACCTAAATGATGAGCTAGCTGGACGTAGCTTAGATGATCTGGGTCATATGATAGCGGTGCAGGAAAAACAACTTGATGATTTACTTAAGGAGTACAGATTTCATGCTTGGCTTTGAACGTTGTAATAATCATCTCGCCATGAGCTACATCAAGATAGCCAGTTTAAAGTCTACAAAATATTATACAGCTTTTGGATACATGCATTTGTATAAAACTGTGGCATTGCAATATTCCAACTGTGGGTTCTTCATATACCCAAGATTTCATAATCTAAGCTCCAAAAGAATCATACTGCTCTGATATCATCTTGTATCAGAGCCTAATCAGTTCTAATTCCTATGTTAAGATTTCAAAACCTAGACTCACAAAGGTTTGCATCGCTCTTATATCACTTTGTATCAGAACCTAATCACACTAATTCCTATGTCCAAGATTTAGAAACCTAACATCTTATACCATTTTTGTAACGCCCTTATTTTTAAACCTTAATTAAATTATTAAAGAACAATTGAATTAATTAAACATCTATTAAAATAGCGGAAGAAGTGAGCAACTCGAGCCGGCTTGTTAGTAATCGTGCCGAGCTCGAGCTCAAAATTCTACAATAATTTAAAAATTCAGTTCAATTAGATATTATTTTTAGATATATTCAAATTTTTAAAAAAAAATGAGATATGATTTTTAGATATCAATTACCATTCTTAATTATAATAAATTTTTTCTTAATTATAATAATTTTAAGTAAAGAATCAGTTAATAACATTGTTAATTATAATTTTTCCAATTGTTAATCATAATTGTTTTATCACTTTTATGGTTTCATTGTCGTAAAATTGAACCAGGAGTTAACATTGTTAATAATTAGATATATTATAATTAAGTAATAAATATGTTTAGGAAAGTAGTATATTTTGTTAATAACACATAAAAGAGTACCTAATAAAATACAAGTCTTAGATATTTTGAAAAAAGGACCCGGTTAATATTGATTTTATTTTTTAATGATGTGTCACTAGGGATGGCAACGGGGCGGGGCGGGGGCGGGGAATGGGGTCCCCGTCCCCGTCCCCGAAATGTCCCCCCATTCCCCGTCCCCGCCCCGTTCCCCGGCATTCCCCATCCCCGTCCCCGCGGGGATTTTTCGGGGACGGGGAATCCCCGCCCCGTTTTGATTCATGCTTACTTTTTTTTTTTTTTTTTTTTTTAATTTTAAAAAACACACATAATATAATATGTATTCTTAACAAAACTAGAGAAACACAGTTTTGTTAAGGAAAAATCTTAAATCGCAAAGATGAAAAAAAAAATCATCTACTAATACCATGAGAATATGCAGAGATAGAGAATGAAGAATATAATACATTGATGTTCAATAATAATTTAAACAAATAAACATAGCCTATTTATACAAGATATATGTACGGTATTACGGTAACAATGAACATAAAATGTATGTACCTAAACTAGAATACTAATTACATGGAAATTCAAGAATATGATTAAATATATACAAGAGAGATATTAATTTATATATAATATTAATATTATTAGTCAGGGATTCGGGGACGGGGCGGGGATCGGGGATCGGGGTCGGGGCCGGGGCGGGGAATGCCCTCCCCGTCCCCGTCCCCGTCCCCGGCGGGGATTGGAAAATTCCCCCCATCCCCGCCCCCGTTCCCCGAAATAAATCCCCGAACCCATCCCCGTCGGGGCGGGGAACGGTTTTCCCCATCGGGGGCGGGTTCAATTGCCATCCCTATGTGTCACCTCCTCATTCACCACCGGTGTATAGCATCTATACATCGACGATGCATCAAATATTAATCCATTAAATTATTAAGGAACAATTGAATTAATTAAACATCGAAGTAGGGTGCAACTCGAGCCAACTTGTTAGTAATCGTGCCGAGCTAGAGCTCAAATCTTTAGGCTCGTGACACACCGACCCATTCGCGAATTATATATATATATATATATATATATATATATATATATATATATATATATATATATATATATATATATATATATATATATGCCACTACAAGAAAAAAATGCACATAGACAACGGTTAATAACCGTTGTCGTAGGGGTATAATTTCTGTTGTTGAAGCCGGTGTTGTTGTAAGTCTCGCGCATAGACAACGGTTTTTTAACCGTTGTCTTTTCTAGAAATGACAACGGTTTTTTAACCGTTGTCTATTAAGTGTTGTTGAAACCGGTGTTGTTAAAAGTCACGCACGTAGACAACGGTTAATAACCGTTGTCTATTCTACCAACGACAACGGTTTTTTAACCGTTGTCTATTAAGTGTTGTTGAAACCGGTGTTGTTAAAAGTCACACACATAGACAACGGTTATTAACCGTTGTCTTTTCTACCAACGACAACGGTTTTTTAACCGTTGTCTATTAAGTGTTGTTGAAACCGGTGTTGTTAAAAGTCACACACATAGACAACGGTTTTTTAACCGTTGTCTTTTCTAGAAACGAAAACAGTTTTTTAATCGTTGTCTATTAAGTGTTGTTGAAACCGGTGTTGTTAAAAGTCACGCACATAGACAACGGTTATTAACCGTTGTCTTTTCTACCAACGACAACGGTTTTTTAACCGTTGTCTATTAAGTGTTGTTGAAACCGGTGTTGTTAAAAGTCACGCACAAAGACAACGGTTATTAACCGTTGTCTTTTCTACCAACGACAACGGTTTTTTAACCGTTGTCTATTAAGTGTTGTTGAAACCGGTGTTGTTAAAAGTCACGCACATAGACAACAGTTATTAACTGTTGTCTTTTCTTTAAAAGACAACAGTTATAAACTGTTGTCTATTGTGTGTTGTTGAAATCGCTTTTGTCACACCCATAAACTGTTGTCTTGTGTAAAAAAGTCAACGATTTCTAACTGTTGTCTATTGTAAAATAGACAACGGTTTTTAACCGTTTTTTCACCTGCTTAAATTATAATCATATAAAAAAACAATTTATCCATTCACCATATGTTGCAAAGTGTAGTTACATAATTGTGCACAAGCTAATAAGGTTCAAAATAACAAGTCAAAAGACTTCCATAACCAATTCTAATTATCATCCAAGTCATAATACTACTACACAAAAAACAATTCCACTAACCAATTCAAGTCCAAATGATCACAACGTTCTAATGACCAAATCATACCTACTCTATATGACTTGATAGAATATCAGCCCATTCAGAACGCACCAGATCAATAACCGCTTTGTCATAATCAACTTGTTGAAACTACATGTAAAAAGTAAGAAAATAAATTAGTATAGATATAAAAAATTTGCAATGAAATGCAAAAATAGTTAGGAGTAATTCGGAAAGCTCTCCAATTTGGAAGGTTATAATACAGAAAAGCTAGACAGGAAACACTAAAATGGCAACTTGCTAGACAGGAAACACTAAAATGGCATACTAGAGTCCATTCAAGTAGAGTAAAATCAATGCGGCAATACTTTCCTAATATGATACAAATGCTCCCAATTGGCAACTACCATGTGGGATGGATGGCATTTATTAATCTACCAGTCATGCTTTGCCTACTTTATATTTTTCTCTTCCTCAAGGCCCAAGCAAAACAAAACACATTGCATCCTCTATATAATGCCACTGCAATCAAGAATATCAATACCAAACCACAAGCACACTTTAATTTGTATATAAGGATTTTGGCACTTAACACCAAACCACAAAGATTAAGCACACTTTAATTTGTATATATCAATACAGTATGCTTTCCAGTCTTCCAAAAAAGAAAGATAAGAGATGCATTATCATTATTCATCACCAAAAAAGGTAAGGCATCAAGAAAATAATTTCTGACCATATAATTTCAATGAACAACAAATCATAACAGCACACTGATTCATTTGATAGTAGATGGATTGAGTTGATTATGTTATGTGTCACTACTATCAAAACCCAGGGCTGCCAACATCCCACGGAGGAAGGGCCATTCCATACGGTCATAGGCTTTGGCCATATCAAGTTTGAGTGCTCCCCATCCTACAGCCCCACACTGCTTTCTATTCAAGAAATGCCCACCTCAGCAGCTACAAGAATATTATCAGTAATCAGCCTGTCTGGAATAAATGCACTCTGTGAGCCAGATATTATATTTTCCATCAAAGGCTTCATTCTCTGTGTAATCATCTTCGCCATTATCCTGTAGATCACATTACTCAAAGCTATCGGGCGAAAATCTGCTACCACTTCAGGGGTTTTCTTCTTCGGGATGAGTACCACATCCATATTGTTCAGGTTAGAGGGGAAAATCCGATTATTAAGGCAGTTCAGAATAAACGCCGAAATATCATTACCAACTATATCCCAAAAATGTTGGTAAAAACCTGGGTTCATACCGTCCGGACCAGGTGCTTTGTCTGGGGCCATTGCAAACAGAGCTTCCTTAACATCAATTAGCTCAAAGGGTCGTAACAACGATTCATTCTGAGTCTGGGTTACAAGGGGGGTTATCTCAGAGAATAAATTGTCACCATCCACAGGTCCACAAGAAGATAATATATGGGTAAAATAATCCAAGATAATTGTATTCATATCATTTCCTTCCAACCAATCCCCATTATCATTCATAAGTTTATAAATAGTATTTTTCTTCTTACGATGAGAGGCGTACCTGTGGTAGAATTTTGTATTCGCATCAGCATTCTTAAGCCAGTGTTGCTTGGCTCTTTGTCTCCAGTAAACATCCTCCTGGGCCTCCATATTACTCAGAATTCCCTCCAGTCGCTGGAATTCAGCTAAAGATGTTGGGTCAGTGCGACCCCTAAGATGTAGTTGATGTTTCCGCAGGAGCATGATCTTCTCCCCAAACTTATGATACCGGTCACCACCCCACTTAGTTAACCGGTTCCCACAATGTGCTATACAGTCCTGGACCCCATCATGCATCCCTTCCTCCCATGACTTTTCCACCACATTCCTGCACCCATCATCATATACCCAGGCCATTTCGAACCGAAAACCCCTCTTTCCTCGCCCCCCACTCTGGAGCGCTTCATGGATACTCAGAAACAGTGCAGAGTGATCCGATTTCCTCATCAGATTATTAATGACCCTGGCCCCAGGCACAATCTCACGCCAAACATTAGATGCCAGTACCTTATCCAACTTTTCTTCAATACATGCAGGCGTACCTTTCCCCTTTTCCCAAGTAAACCGGTAACCCTCCATAGGCAATTGAGTCAAGCCACATTGATCAATAGTCTCTCCAAATCCGCGTAGGAGATTATTAGGATGTGGATTGCCCCCTCTCTTCTCATATTGAAACAAGAGCTCGTTAAAATCCCCAATCATAACCCAAGGTAGGGTGGAACGCGACGCGAAGGATTTTATCAAGTCCCATGCTTCCGTGCGCCTATGACGCTGGGGATACCCATAATAGCATGTCATCCTCCACTTCGGAAAACTGGGCATATTCACCTCAATATCGATATGGTTTCTGGAGTAACTCAAAAGACTTGCCGTATCATTCTTACGCCACAGTAGTGCTAAGCCACCACCACCCTGCGGAGTCGGATCAACATAAAACAGACCATCAAAATCAAGGGTGACACGAATCCTTTCAGCATGTATTCGTTCCACCATGGTTTCCATAAGATAAATAAAATCAGGCTTCTTACGGGACGCTAGGTCCGTTAACTCTCGAACTGTTCGTGGATTGCCCAAGCCACGACAGCTCCAGCTGATGGTACTCATAATGACGGGCGGGACTGGGAACCAGTACCCGCCGCAGACAAGTTTTTTTGGATCTCTGTCATAACAACATCCCCTCCAGTCTTCACACTGCCCTCATCATTCACATTCAATTCGGCCCTTCTCCTCTTTGTCGCAGCCGTGACTACGCCATTCTCCTCACAATCCCGTGTAGCCTCAGATGTACTACCATCTTGCCCATCAACCCGAACACTTGGCATAGTGCCCAAAGGGGACCCCGCCATAGGGTTACCGTTCATGTCTAGCAGCCATGACGCACCCACCTTACGCGGACCCTTCTTAAAACCCGCACGTAAGCCCTCACCATACGGATACTGGTCAATCGGTATTCCTGCATCTCTCGCTTTTAGGCAATACTTATGTAGATGCCCCATCATACCACAGAAGTAACAAAGTTATGCAGCCTTTCATACTTGAAATTAACCCAACACGTCGACTTATCCCTCTTCATAAGTTTCATGCGCCGTTTAAGCGGTTTCAAGACTGAGATTGAAACCCTAATCCGGTAGAAAGTCTTCCATGGTGCATTCGCAAACCTATCATCAATTTTAATAAAGGTTCCGAGAAAATTCCCAACTTGCTCCAGAATAAGGTCAGAGGTATAGCCCAGTGGTAAGTCATGCACCTATATCCACATATCAACCGTGTTCAGCGGTACCGTGACCGGAATAACCCCATCCTGGACCTGTTTGCAAACAAACGTGTGATTCTCAAAGGACCATGGCCCTCCCTCAAGAACCAATTGAATATCTGTTTCATGGAAAAACACAAACAGGAAAAGCTCCGGTTGCAATTCTGAGACTCGTACCCCCTTAACCGGCTGCCATACCGAAACCATGACCTGGCTCATAAACTCCGCCTTCACAAGCTTAGTAGTCAAGAATCTTCCTACTAGCCACCATGTTCGAACCGCCACAGCAGGCTGTTCGTCACCCCCCTCGCTCGGCGGTATGAAAACATCGTCCTCCTCGTCATCAAGGGCGACATCAGCCCAACGCCGACCCAAAACATTAACCGCCTCCGTTACCGACTCTTGCTCCATGCTTTCTGACAGTAGAACGCCGGTGCAGTCCCGTAGAAAGAAGCCAGAAGACGCCGGAAACCTCGATCAGAGTAGGAAAAAGAGAAAACCCTAGCGAAACCCTAGAGAGAGAATAGTTATAACGAAACCCTAGCGAAACCCTAGAGAGAGACCCTAACAAAAGAGTAACATGTTATAACGAAATTGTCATGATTTTGTCCAGGTAAAATATAATGTATAATATCTGCATCTACATCTACAATCTACAATTCTAATAAGAGCCAATAATTTTAGACCCTTAACTGGAATAAAAAAAAAAATGTCGATCCTATTTTTTCTTAAAATGAATGGTTCATATTATTTAGATTTTAGTATTCTTTTAATGATTTTCCTTATTTACCCTCTATTATATTATTTTCTTCCCTTAGATAACCTAAATTCCGTTAGTATAAACTTTAGTGACGGAATATTCCGTTAACTATTTATTATTTTTAACTTATTAATTTATATAAGAAAGATCTTAGGTTCGAACCTCATCCCAATTAGAGTTGGCATAATTGTTAAACATATACTACGAATATTTTAAAATGTATTAATATATATATATATATATATATATATATATATAATATAAAATTTATCATAAACTTTGGTCAAATAATCCGACTAAATACATAACATTCAAAGTTAAGCATCAAAGATTATAAATCAAGAACTTTAAAAATCATTTGATTTTTATGCATTTAAAAAAAATTAAGTTAAGTTTTATTTTTTTTCATTTAATTAATGTTCTTTTGATTATTTAGATCATAATAAAACTTAATATTTCAATTATACTTTTGCAATATTGGTATGATTTAGGTCGTTATGCTATTAATATTTTTTGTATGTATTTTTATAATAGTAGAATTGTACATTACTTTACAAATTTTATACTATTATTTTTTTTTATCGAACAAAATTGTTCTTACATCATTGTCAGACCTGCGCAACCTAACTACAAAGTTGTTGATTATAAATATAATTACACCTGGAATCTAAAACGGTGAGACCATTTTCCAAAGAATTGACAATGTTGACATCTCATTGGCTCTAATTGAACAAGTTTACACATCAGAATTTTATCATTATAACAATATCATGAAGAAATTTGTAAGTTAATGTTTACTATATCATTATAACAATATCTATTGTAACTATATATTTTGAATTATTTATTATCATCCTCTATTTACAGGAATTGTAAAAATCGTCATGACAAACTCTCAAAACAATTCGTCTCAACAACGAATGTAAATTAAAAAAAAAAAATCAATGATTTTATTATTGTTGATGAAAAGTATGTACGCTACTTTATTACTCTTATTCAATTAAATAAATTAGTAGCTACAACAAAAAATAATACATGCATTTAATTAATTTAGAACTAGATGTCTATAATGCCTTAATTTAGAACATGTACTGAAGATGAAGACAATGACAATGCTACCCAAAAGAGAATTGAGAAGAATTAGAGAAATTTAAACCAAAAGTATATTTATTTAGACTATCATTTTTAGACTAGCGTTATTACAAAGTTCCAAACATTTATTTTAGTGACAATATAATCAATCTCTCATATATTATATTGCATTTATATACTTTAAATTATCGATTTAAATAAACAAATTTAATATTTATTTACCTATGTATGAACATCTCTGATATAATATTGCATTGATATACTTTGAAATACTTATTTAAAAATAATCATTGGGCATTATTCCAATCGCGTAAAAGAACTAGTATTATATAAAGTTGTAATTTGAGCCATGTAATTGCATAATTTACTTATACGTTCTCAATTAAAATAAGTAAATAAATAATAAATAAATAGAAATCATATTTATACATGACGGGTCAGGTTCTCGTGCGGACAATACTTTTCGTGCGATCACGCATCATTAGGTAGACATAAATGCATCACAAAATGTTCGAAAATACACCATTAGGTGTGGTGCATTTTTTTTTTCAAACACTGTGTAATGTATTTATGCATATTTAATGATGCAATCCGCACCCCGCACCTGCCACATGGGAAGCTCTGTCCTGAATAAATATATTTATGGTCTGGTCTCTGAGTATTATACAGCTACCTTTTTAGATAGGTTTGCCAAACATAGCCATTGAATTTGCACAATGATTGAATTTCCATTAAATATTTTTATTAGATATTAGTAGTCAAAAAACTCCAAATGTTTGCCAAACATAGCCATTGAATTTGCACAATGATTGAATTTCCATTAAATATTTTTATTAGATATTAGTAGTCAAAAAACTCCAAATGACCATGTTTTCTATGTTTGAGCATGATATGAGTGGTCACTAGATAGCTAGGTTACAACAAATTATACAGCTTTTAGGCATTTGCATAAAACTGTGGCATTGCTATATTCCAAATGTGGGTTCTTTATGTCAACTACTAAACTAAATGGTGGATTACTGCCCAGAAAACAATAAATCACAGAGAGAATGGCGTATTATCACTTTACAAAATTTACGTTCCAAAATGCATCCAGTCTTCTCTTCTTTAGCTCTCGCGCATCAAATTTGTCGGTTCACTCAAAACGTACTTTGGTAACTCATACTTTGCACCTGCAACAATGGAAATGTCCAAGGAGAGGGAGGTGATTTATATGTCTCTGCATACACATGCATAAAAAAGATAGATTGAAGACTCAAACGGAAGAGTAAAGAATAAAAGGATACTAATGAACCTCTTTCGTCATAGCAGATTGTCAGATCAGAGGCTTGAACAATAATACCAGCACTGTCCACAATAGCCTGGGCAAGGGATATGTCAGCCTCAGCAGCAGCCCTAAGTGCATCCCAGATCTCTGGTAAAGATGTAAAAGCATTGTTATGTATGAGACTACAATAATGGACATACTAAAGCATAGGTTTTCAACTAGGCAGGTTCCTCAAAACATAACCTCAGTTCACACCAGAAGTTGCCAGAAAAATAACACACGGCTGAAATTTTGGTTTCATTTAATGACCCATTAATCAATTGATTTCCTTGATTGCATACTAGAGAATTCAAAGAAACATCACCATGTTACTATCCAATCTGAAAACACAAATATGCTGTCGTATGGTAGCAATTCCAGTACAATCAATCAACATACAAATCCTTGAAATTTTTGTAGTTCAAAATTTTCATATCAAATGGTATACATGGCTAGACACCCTTTCATACTGCTTCCATTAGCATTAAACATTTAAACCATTAAGAACCTCTACTATGTATGTGAAATGTAATCACTCAAATATGACCCAATATGAGAAATATCCAAGAATGAGATCAAAGTACTAGGCAATGAACGCAAGTAACCGACACTTGCTAGAGCTGTGGATTTACATTCTGATCATCACACGTGGTCATCTTCTATTCCAAGAGGTATTTCACACTTGTTTTCAGTTGATTAATATATTTTTACTTGTTATCTTAAAAATAAAAAATAAAAATAAAAAAAAAAGTACTAGGCAATGCAGAAATGAGAGAAAAGGAAATGGTCGCCCACACCACTGCTCAAAGTACATAATGTAAGTTGTATATTTTATCAAATTAATCATATATTTTTCTACTAATCCTCAAGTGTTATGCATAACCTTAGGCTGTGGGAGAGCCAGATAGGATGAACAAACTCTTAAGTGTTATGCATGCTCAAGATAGAGAGATGCATGGTTCCCCATTCATAATTAGTGATAGATTAACCTTTAACCTAACCAACCAACCATAGAATACCATTCTAGCAAGATCCTCCCACGAGAAGGGAACATGTATTTCAATGTGGTCTATCATACAACTTCCCGTGCCCTGGCCCTCTAAAATATCAAGCCATTCTAAAGATAGACCATAGAGTTTATGAGGAATATAGAATTGTTACCATTTTAGGATAAAGAAAATATTCTAATGATTGCAATCTTTGTTTGGAACACCAAGAAATTCAAGAAACACGCTTTTGGCAGTCCCATTGTCCAGATGGAGGAAATAATACCTTTCCGACCACCATAGTGTGGTGCCGTGTCCCAAAATTCATCACGCATCTGTACAAGTTGAGCCCTCGTTATTGCTTCTGAATGTTTCCAAGGTTTTGGCTTCCGTATCTTCTTAACAGTCTCTGCACACAAGTATACAAAAGATAATATTAAATAAAGTGCAGCATTGGAAATTTCTTGGTGACTTGATGAAGGTTGCTTTTATTCTTTCTCATCTGTCTGCAGTGTACATGGCAAACTCATTAAAGTTACAATAATCCAATAAATAATATTCAGTTTCATCTGATTACCATATACCAACCCCAGATTTCTCTCCAAAGTCAACATCACAACCATAACATAACTCAACCAACAAACAACAGCGACATCAAATATTTAAATAGCAATAAATTTCCCATCAGATAAGGGGGAAAACACAACTAATTACCTAACTCATACCTAATTCTCCAAGAACTAAACAATCAATCAATCAATCACTAAACTATAGTAGAAATTAAACAGCAATTCAATCCAAAACAGTGCGTGTGTGTGTGAGAAAGATGGATTTTTAGGGGCAAACAAATGCAGGTTTAAACAGCAATACACCATATCTAATTGGATAAATGAATGAGGAGAAAGAAAAAGAAAGATTACCATCTCCTTTCGAACGCGAAGATCCCGAGCAGCCCATGCTACACAGCCACTGGGAATCTTGGGTAGCTAGCTAATTCAGGAATCTATATATATAAATATATCCACGGCAGATATATATATATACACACACAGAGTAGAGAGAAAGAGATTACAGGAAATGAATTTATCGGTACTTGTTTTGAGAGCTTTTGCGTGCTCGCGACTCTATCTCATTCCCAGCTATACACATACACACACACATATATGTATATATATAACCTGTACTCTCTCCTCTTCTCTCTCTCTCTACATATACATATATGTGGTGTATGTATCCGTCAGTTTTGGGTATTTACCATGGACGCGCGGTGAAACAGAGTGTCCGTTTGTAGAGAGAGAGAGAGAGAGAGATGAAGAGGTGGAGAAGATGAAGGAGACTAGGAGAGTCCACTACTCCACTGTGATTCAACTATGAAATGTTTTAGTACTCGATTTTCGGGTTGGATTGAAAGAGGATAAGATTGGGTGGTTCGGAGTTGCAGTGGACTTTCGGTGTAATGCTATCTGGGATGACAACACGTGTCCTAGTACAAAATTTGGGACCATTCAATTTCTCTACGTCCGGATCTTGTTTACGCATTAAGTATTGTTTTGCGTGGTGAAACTTTCAACAAATGTTATTCTATTATAGATGAGGTTTTTATGGCTCTGTTTGGAAAGCTTATTGAGTAGCTTATAGTTTATTTTAAGCTACTAATAAGTTATAAGTTTTGTTTGGTAATATTTTTAAAATAAACGCGTAGTTTAAAATAAGAGTTTATTTTAGAACGCTATTAAGTAGCGTTTTCAAATAAGCCAGTAGCTTCTTAATTTTTTTTCATCTTTGTGTTTATTATTTTAAAGAAATGATATCCTTAACCATTCTCAATTAAAATCATTTTCTCTTCTTCTTTATTCGCAACTTTTACCACAATTATTATTATTATTATTATTATTATTATTATTATTATTATTATTATTAGATGAAGGAGATTCGCAACAATATTGCTACTTTATTATGGAATGCTAAATCATGATTATGCTAATAATTTTATTCCAAAATGTTAATGTTTAATATGTAAACAAACTAATTTAATCTTTAAAAAAAACACAAACTAATTTAAATTTCATGAAGATGTCCTTTTTTATCTTTTTACTTTATCAGCTTATTCAAAAGCTAGTTTTACCAAACATTTTCAAGCATAACAGCTAGGTTAACAGCTCTTCAGTTTTCAACTGCTAGCTTATAGTTTTAACTTTCAGCTAGGATTGTCAAACATAGCCTATATGTCAAGTATGAAAGAGGAGAAAGAGGAGAAAAAGAAATTTAAAAAGAAAAACAAAACAAAAAATAAGACTGACAAATTCGTTAGCTGAAAAATTTTAAAAAAAAATGACAAAAGGTAGTTTTACGCGGCCAATTTGGCATGTGCAGTGCACGCGCTAGACTGTGTTCGTATTTGTGCAATTAACGCGCGCCAACAGTTTCTTTTTCTCACCATGTAGGGCCCACAGTTCTGATAAAAACAAACTCTTTGCAAGAAGCCTCAAATCACTCTCTCTCCTCCCTCTCTCTTCCACATAAACTTAGATCTCCTCAAAAATCACTCAAAATCCCCTATTGGGAGTGTCCTTATATCATGTGTCCTATGAACTAGTTTTAAGCTCATAAGAAGGTAAATTGAGTCAATCTAGTTTTAAGACTCAATATCAAACTATACATTTATGTACACGATCAAGTCAAAGTGTCAAACCCTTATTGTTCTTGGTAGGAATCAAATCCCCACTATGTCGAGAAGCAAGTCTTTAAGTGGTACCGTCATTTTTCAACCTTACATATTATAATGAGTACATTTTACTTTTAGTCATTAACTGTTATGCCAGTGTCTCGTTTAATCTTTAATAAATCTTATCTAAAAAAAAAATTGCTTATTATAATTCACATATAATTATTTGAAATTTATTACGTAGTAATTATCTATAAATTATTAAATAACAACTTAACAAATTAATTATCTATGTCAACTCTAATATAATAAAAATTACAATAACAATAAATTATAAATCAATTTTAGTTGAGTGATTCTATTATATTGATAAGTAAGTAAATTAACCTTTAAAAATTAAAATAACTATTAAATATTGTGGATATTGAGACTCGTTAAATTAATTAGATTATGTATAAGAGTTAATATCATCTAGAGTTCTCCGAGTATAGTGATTTTGTCACGTTTAATCTTAAATTTTAAAATTACCACCCATAGTCCTTCGACTTTCAAATTGTTACCATTCATGGTCTAAGTTAACAATTCATGGTCATTCAACTATAAAATTTTAACCACTCATGATCCTTCAAAGAGGACCGCGACTGGTTAAATTTTAAAAATTGAAGGATCATATCATGGGTGGTTAACTTAGACTACGGATGGTAACAATTTGAAAATCAAATGATCATGAGTGGTAATTTAAAAATTTAGGACTAAACGTGACAAAATTCGAAGGACTGGTATTAACTCTTATGTATAATCTAGTCAAGATTAATGAGTTTGACAATTATACAATTAAATGGTCCAAATGTTATGTTGTTTGGTCTATTGTTGTAATTATTTCAATTAAATTACATTAATTACTAATAAATGAGTGGTTTGGATATAGAAGGTCTGGAATTTACCTTTAGCTAGGGTAGTCGAACTGGACCCAAGTTCAATATGGTCTGAAACTTGGGGAATACATTATAATATTTATGGGAAGTGTATAGTAGCTATGCTAGAAGATGTTGGTATAGTTTTAGGAGATCGTTTTCCTTATTTATTTGGAGATAATTTTTTTTTAGTACTAACTCTACTACAATATAGTATTGTTTATTACTATTTTCTTAACCGACTGAAACACAAAGAGTCAATATCGCCTCTACCAAGATCGATTTTTGAATTTTTGTTGCACCGTTCTTGTAAATAAATGATGTCATACCAAAAGTATAAGCACAATCTTTAAAACCAAATCATACAAATTCTACTAAATTACTATCTCCAAAATCCAAACAAACAAGAAAAAAAAAAAAAAAAAAAAAAAAAAAAAAAAAAAAAAAAAAAAAAAACTTTGAAACTACCTAGCTAGTGGCTACCTGTTGGGCTGCCGTTATTATTTGGAATGCAAGTAGAACGATTTGTTAGGGGGTAAAATCAATTTCAGGCAGTATTAATGGTGAATGGTACATGTTTTAAGTTATCTATGTAAATTCATGGCTTGAGATATCATCTGTGCCGTTGAGGAAACAAATGATTTTGCCATGCAGTATGCTCAATTAATTAGGAGTAGAAGTGATTTGAGTTAAAAAATAAATACTGGGCCATGTGCTCTAGGACATTTTGCACACCCTAAAATTCGACCCTAGCCCCCCCCCCCCCCCCACTAAGACTCAAACTCATAATTTCTTATTTGAATAAATCATTTCATGCCACTAGACCATAAGGTCACTGGAGATCAAATGTTATAGGGTATTAACTTGTAATTTGATAGTTTGAGTTGTATAAATGCGCTGAAAAAAAAGAGTTGAAATGGGTTCATAACCTTTTTCACTAAGAGCAATAACAATACCTTATTTTTTGAATTCCTTTGAGCTTCAACTTTGACTCTTCTAGTCATGAAGCTAACATTGGTGTCATATGTGAGGACGAATAAAGAGTTTTGTGTGCCTACCAAAATTTTGAGCTTTGAAAATTAATTTTATATTCACTCATTATTCAAAGTGTATGAGTCTACAAAAATCACATGCACATATAGAGAACTTAAATTCACTTTGTCCAAACTAAAATCGTCAGTGAAACACATTCAAAATAATGTTCCATTAGTTATTCACGTCTCAATTTTTCAATAAATTTCATGTCATTTTTTTTTTAAATTTACGAGAAAGGACACAATCGCTACCTGAAAATGCACTTTGGGTATAACTCGTTTGTGGCCTTAGATATCAATGAGATAAACTAAGAGAATCAATTTAGGAATCTTGTGGTTATTAAGTCAATATATCAACTCGGCTTGGTCACATCCATTTTCTCTTCATTTGAAATTTGAGTATCTAGTGTTGTTATTAAAGTAACTTTGAGACATTTTCACACTTGCTATTATCCATCTTTTGCGATATTTTTTTTTTAATATTCAAATTACACAGGCGTTCTCGCACTTCTATTATCCATTTTTGCCTTTTTGGGATAATCTTCCTTTTAAACTTGGGTACACCACTTCTTTTCCCCAAAATTAATTTACTATTGCAATTATGATAATAAAAATAAGAAAAAAATTGTCAAAAGAAAAATAAAATAAGGATCAAATTAATATTTTACTTAAAAAAAATATTTCTCTATTCCATTCTACATGTCAAATTTATTAGTGAAACCAACTATTTTTTAAATTTATTATTTTATTACTTTTAATTAATTTGTGTGTGTTTAATAATATTGTTAATATAAATTTTCAATATATATATTTTTATATACTAAAATTAAATTTAATATTATAAAAAAATTAAATTATAAACAATTTTAATAAATTCTCGTTGGGAAGAAATATTAAACATCATGGTAAATTACTAAATTTAATCAAATTGATCGCTAAAACCGTAAATAAGATAAAAAGATAGTGTCTAGTGTCTTCTTTCATTTCTTTCGGCTTCGTATTTCCTCTCTCAGTAGCGCCGAAGCTTTCTCACTCTAAGAACTTTCTCTCTCTAGAATCTAGGGCTGAATTCTCTGTACTTTACCATCGGCAACCATGAATATCTTCAGACTCGCCGGCGACATGACGCATTTGATCAGTATTCTCGTCCTCCTACTCAAAATTTACGCCACAAAATCATGCTCAGGTCTCATTTCCACCGCATTCATTTATGTATTATCCAACGCTATCTTGTCTTCCGGTTGATTGAATCTGAAACTGAGAATTTTAGATGTTTATTCCGTTAATTTTGCGGTGGTAACTCGAAATACTTACCACATTCGGAGTATATTATATAGTTAACAAAATGTTATAGAATTTCTGATGTGTATGCACGATGTCTTGTTAAACTGGTGTTGATGTTATAAATTCTGATTTCATAGGTTGAATAGTACTCTGTATCACTGTATGCATTTGCTACTTTATGTGCTCTTTGCTCTTGCTGGTTTTATTGATTATTTGCACGACTGTTGGCAAATGCGTGTAAATGGTAGTGTAGATGATTTAATTATTATTATCATTAATTTTTAAATTGGTCTCTTATACTTTCAATTGAGTTATGTTGAGGCAATGGATGAAGTACTCCAGATGTGGTTTGAATGATTAATGGAAAATATTGAGTTTACATGTTTGAAGGTCTCTGATGCATTTGGATGAGCAGTTATTTAGCTATATAGATGATTTACAGTCTAATGATCCAGCAAACTTTCCAGCTTGGCTGGCCAAATTTCAGGGTTTTTTTCTCGTGATTAATTTTGTCAATTGCCTAAAGGAATATGTTAGAGTGTGCATATACACTTAAGAAAACAGTTCTTAGCTGTCAAAATTATTTTTTTAGACACTCAAGTACTCACTAACTGAAGGTATTTTGTTTTTGATTTGATATATCCTTCCACGTAGTGCACAATGCATATATTTGTAGGATGTGAATTATGTACTTTTGAAGATTATTTTTAGTAATGCCATATTCAATTCTAGCTGATTCTCCTTTTTCTATAAGATTTCATAATTTTGCCAGGCATGGTTGGTAACCCTAATTTGACATTTTGACCATAACTTTGGCTCAATTTACTTAACATGATTTTTCTTTTAAAAATGTGATTACCCTTTTCTGTTATGTTTCTTTTTAAGTTCTAAAATCTGGTGGGACTGTTGCTAGTTAGATAATGGCTGAGCTCAACACTTGTAGCTGGATAGCATTTTATGTGTATGGTCATAATTGAATTGCTTGTTTACTGATGAAAGAGCTTGAAGCTGTTTGCTCATGTGCTTATATCATTACCGCTTTACTTCTGTTTTTTTTTTTTTTGAATAATACCTCGTAAGTTCAAAATCTGTTTTGGTTCTTGTTTAGGACCAATTTCCTTGGGTATTTGCCTGCTAGACAGTAGGAGCTTGTTGGCTAAGTAGAGCTCCAATGACTTAATGTTTGGTGTATCCTTTCTAGGAATTTCTCTGAAGACCCAAGAGTTGTACACAATTGTGTTTTTGGCACGATATCTGGATTTGTTCACTGAATTTATATCTGTCTATAACACCATTATGAAGATAGTGTTTATTGTGAGCACTTTGGCAATTGTATGGTGCATGAGGTTTCACAGAACTGTTAAGCGGTCATATGACCGAGAGCTAGACACTTTCCGTCACTGGATTCTTATCGCTGCTAGTTTTGTGTTGGCTCTTTTGATTCATGAGAAGTTCACTTTCCTGGAGGTCAGTTTCTTTAATGTTACTGAACTTCTGCAGGTCCACAGTACATTGCATTCTTGAATGCAACAGTGTGTACTGAAATTTTCCATATGTTTCTTTTGTAGGTATTTTGGAGTTTTTCAATATACCTGGAGGCAGTTGCTATTCTTCCACAGTTGGTTCTATTGCAAAGAAGTGGAAATGTGGACAATCTGACTGGACAATATGTTTTCTTTCTTGGGTACTTTGTTTTTACTTAGCTGTGCCACACTTTGCAATTTGCCTTTTACCTTGCAATTTGCCTTGTTTTCTTACTGAAAAAACATAAGGAAGCTAGGTCATAGGTGGTTACTGATTGGTGTTAATATTATTTGTTTATGCCATTGTAGGGCTTATCGATCATTCTACATCTTGAACTGGATTTACCGTTATTTCACAGAGCCCCATTTCAGCAGATGGATATGTAAGTATACCTCTGATAGTATGGTGGATGAATTTTGCCTGACAGATGATTATTTTTCTGACTTTTCCTTTTTCCCCTCTCAAGCTTGCATCTCTGGACTTGTCCAAACTGCTCTATATGCAGATTTTTTCTACTACTACTTTATAAGGTATAGTGTGCCAAATTTCTTTGCATTTTCTCCCTCTTTTCTTATTTTTTCCTTTTTAATATTTTCATATGAAACTAAGCCTGAGATTTTATTATTATTATTATTATTATTATTATTATTATTATTATTATTATTATTATTATTATTATTATTATTTTTGCAGTTGGAAAAACAATGCGAAGCTTCAATTGCCTGCCTGAAACGATTATGATATAGTGATAATTTGACACTTTATGCGATTCTGCCGTTGCTGGGCACATATATATGAACCATTAAGGCCTTCTTTGAGAGCACAAAATTTTATATTTGTGAAGAGATCTGGCAATGGAAATAGAGTTTGGGTGAGAAGACCCTTAGCCGTGTTGATATGATGGAAACATTTTAAAATGTTTTTGGAGGTTTAGTAGTGCAAAGATTTAGGTAATTCCAGTAGTGTTATTGCAGATAGAGATTGCATCTTTACCTTTGTACATATTTAACGCCATAGTAACAGTGAACAGAGCTGCTTTTGAATTCATCTTGGCTTCGTGCTTGGTGGCTTTCTCCACTTTCAAACAGTGCTATCATAGGATTTTTAGCTCTACTATTGGACGGTCTACGAATTTCAGAATCACTCTCGAAAATGCATAAATCAATTGTAAATGGTAATAGTATTTATTAAAATCTATATTTATATATTGTTCAAGTACCCAATTTTATAAATGTTTTAATTTGGATAATGTTGTTACTTGGTTAAAATATTAAAAGTTATTTTAGTAGTTGTGGATCAAAGGTTATTGTAATAGCAGAGAAACTGGGAGACAGCTTTTCCTTCGTTCTCTTGTTTTTCCACCGTAGCTTAAGCGAAGACTGTTGTTGTTGTTCACTGAATACACAACTTTGCTGGGTAGAAGAAAAACAAAAATGTTTGATTTTGTAAGTGGTTTGCATTTCAGACTATTACTTGTTACGTACCTTAGTGTGAGGTAACAGAAGAGTTAATAAGCAACTTGCAAATGCTGATCCTAATTCCAAGCAGGAAGAGCCCCAATTGACAAAACTGTTAGTTACCATAAAGTGTTATCCTGTGACATTATTGTACCAGTGTTTTGATTTCTCTTTAGGGGGTGTTTGATTCATGGAATGTTAGATTACTTTAGGGAATGTTAGATTGTTGGGAATGTTAGATTACTGGAATGTTAGATTCCTGTGTATGATTTAAAATTAAGATATGTAAATAAGACAATGGTAATAACATAAATTGATTAAAAAATACAAAATCCAGGTAATGTAAATCTAACATTCCCTTTCAATAGCTAAAAATTTAATGCCGAAGTTATCTGACATTCCATGAAAAAGTTATATAACCTGAATCAAACATGTGAATCTTATAATACCAAGCAAATATAACATTAGTTATCTTATATAACCTGAACCAAATTCCCCCTTATAGTTTTGCGGCTTGCATTGTGATTCTAACATGTCAGTTACTGTTGCATAATCGGTAGATTGTTGAGATTAGATGATCCATCCGGTTATTGTAGCATTGGTGGAAGAAATTACCTACATTGCATTTGATGTATTCGTGGCTCATGTTTGTGTTGTATTTACCAATGGCTGATTGTACCATTGAATGATTGAAATAACATAAGTTCAAATCCCAAACTTAAGAGTATCGCTCCTGCTTTAGAGATTAGTGAATGAGGTAAATTATTGAATGTATTTTAATTAGCTTACATGTTCTTATCTTGCGATTGCTAGCAAAACAAAATTTATGAACTTATTTTGATTTGATTGTCCAATTTAATTTTGTTCAGGGGCATGATTAAAATCATGCCTCCTCAAAAATAAATAAATAAATAAATAAATAAATAAATAAATATAAATATAAATATATATATATATATATATATATATATATATATATATATATATAAAATTCATGCTCCATTAAAAAAAATTAAAATGTCTCTTTCATAACTGGATCCAAATTTATTGTCAAAATTTTTGGAACTAAAATTTTATTAATAAATTATTTATATGAGGAATAAAATAGAAAATATCTTCAATATATATATATTTTTAAAAGTAAGTAAAATATGAATCGTGACTATTGTACATCCAAAAGCCGGGTGTTGCCAAAGCGAAGTGCCACCTTTCTTTTATCCAAAATTTTGAAACTAAAATACCACATGGCAGAATCCTATTGGTTCAACCTCGTGTCACCACGAAAGCGTCCCTGCCACGTCAACTTCGTTTCTCACTCAGAGAGATATTATTCCGTGTTGAACCTTTCCTTCTACGGCTCGGTACTCACAATCAAATTGTTTCACCTTTCTCTCTCACACCAAAACCCTAGAAATAGCAGAGAGAGAGAGAGAGAGAGAGACTAGGTGAAAGCCTTTCTTGCCATCCTCCTGCGGATCTGCGTTTCTACCGTAAGTCTTCTGGCGTATCCCATATCCTTAATCCGTATTCATTTCATGTGTATGCGGTTCCGAATCGAGATGTAGTGGTTGATCTGAGCTGATCTATGTATCTGCCACTCATACGAATCGGTGGATTCTTATTTTTATTGAATCGTTGTTTTTATGATTGTGAATTTTGAGGTTATTGGTGATTTGGCGTAGCTGAAATTTGAGATCAATTGATCTTAGATCGGAAGTTTGTTGGTGAAAATTGAAAATGTATTCTTTGCCGCGCTGATCTGCTGTCGAGATTTGTTTAGTGGTTGAATTTGTGATGATGTATCATAATTCAGAATCGTTGACTCTTAGTTGCCTAACTCTGGCAGTCTTAAGTATTTAGAACCTCCAGAATATTTTGGAATTTTTTACTTATTTATTTGCATAATTTAGTTTTGCTGGAAATGAAGATGTCAGTATGTGTGAAGCTCAATTGAGCTTTAGATGCTTGATTCCCAATTGATATTCACTTTCCGAGAGGTCAGGGAGATATGTTTTGTTTCTACACAAACTTAACTCTTGCAAATAGATTACATGGTGCATTATTTGTTATATGTTTCTTAGTCGAATATATGTTGAAAATTTGTTTTTTTAGATGATTTGGAATGTTTTTAGCCTCTTAATGTTAGTTTGGTCAATTATGAAGTAGGCTATTTGTATATTCACTTAATGAATGGATTTCTTTTGGCCATTATCTATTGGTGATGAAGAAAGGAGACTATAATGTATGTGTCTGATGAATTTTACTTTGTTCTAGAGGGGAGTGGGTTTGATTAATGATTACATAATTTGACCATTTTTCTTTGTTGATTGCTGTTGAGAAATTTGTTATAATAATAAGTTGAATAATTTCTATGCGACTATGCATGCATGGATTGATCTTACTGCATGAATTTTATTCTGTGAACTGTTTATAGATTAATTTATTCTTCATTTCCCTTTGAAATGTGTTACAGCTCTTTGCTGTTTAACTGTTTATGTCCCTATTTTATTGCTGATGGTCTAAATGTTTTTCTTGTGCAGTTTTGTGAAAATGGGTGGAGGGTTCAGAGTGCTGCATCTTGTCAAACCATTTCTCTCATTTCTGCCAGAAGTTCAGAGTGCTGACAGAAAGATTCCCTTCAGAGAGAAGGTCATATACACTGTGATCTCTCTTTTCATCTTCCTGGTCTGCAGTCAGCTTCCTCTTTATGGCATACACTCTACAACTGGTGCTGATCCATTTTATTGGATGCGTGTTATTCTTGCCTCAAACCGTGGTACGGTCATGGAGTTGGGAATCACACCAATTGTGACTTCTGGGTTGGTGATGCAACTATTGGCTGGTTCAAAAATCATTGAAGTGGACAACAATGTCAGAGAGGACCGTGCACTATTGTGAGTTAGTTTGATTCTCTTAGTTCTTTACTGTTGTATGAAAATTGATCATAAAATTATATTAGCTTTACTTCAGAATGGGCATTTTTTATCCGATTCTATGTGATGTAGCTATGGAGATGCATTTGTCTTTGAACGATTTTAATTTCTATCTTCTAGGATTCTTCTAATTACAATTTTATTTTGCAGAAATGGTGCTCAAAAGTTGTTAGGTATCCTGATTGCTATTGGGGAGGCAGTTGCTTATGTCCTATCAGGGATGTATGGAAGTGTTGGTCAATTGGGTGTTGGGAATGCTATTCTTATCATTATTCAACTTTGCTTTGCTGGTATTATCGTCATCTGTTTAGATGAACTCCTCCAGAAAGGATATGGTCTTGGTTCTGGGATTTCCCTATTTATAGCTACCAATATCTGGTAAAATTTCAACTTTTCTCTCAAGATTTTAGTTACAGGCTTTTTCCTTGTATGTATTGACACTTACAAGTTTCATTATGTCTCAGTGAAAATATTATCTGGAAAGCATTCAGTCCCACAACCATTAATACTGGCCGTGGAGCTGAATTTGAAGGTGCTATTATTGCTTTGTTCCATCTTCTGATAGCTAGAACAGACAAAGTACGAGCTCTTAGAGAGGCTTTCTACCGGCAAAATCTTCCCAACGTTACCAATCTGCTTGCCACAGTGTTGATCTTCCTCATTGTTATCTATTTCCAAGGTTTCCGTGTTGTTCTTCCTGTCAGATCAAAGAATGCCCGTGGACAACAAGGCTCTTATCCGATAAAACTATTCTATACCTCCAACATGCCTATTATTCTTCAATCTGCTCTTGTATCCAACCTGTACTTCATTTCTCAGGTGCCTAAAGTTATTGTTCTTCTGTGAAATAGAAATGTTAAACGTTTTAGCAAATCTAATAGGTCTTCATGTGCAGTTACTGTACCGGAAGTACAGTGGAAACTTCTTCGTCAATTTGTTGGGCATATGGAAGGAATCTGAATACTCAGGCCAGTCTGTTCCTGTTGGTGGACTTGCTTATTATGTTACTGCGCCATCAAGGTGATTAGATGGAAAAATTAACACAATCTCTTCTTATATGCATTCTTGTTTGGACAAAATGCCATATTTCTTTGATATTGTATACCCCGTGTGTGATTATTTACATTTGCAACATTGTTTGCTTGTTGCAGCCTGGCAGACATGTTGACTCATCCATTCCATGCTCTTTTCTACATAGTATTCATGCTTTCTGCTTGTGCACTGTTCTCGAAGACATGGATTGAAGTTTCAGGGTCCTCAGCTAAAGATGTTGCCAAGCAGCTTAAGGTAAGATGGTTCTTAGCATTATTTATGTTGTTAAATTTACTTTAAGCTGTCAATTCTGTCAAGGGAGACGGTTATTTCACCATATTTCATATTTTAATTAACTATGCTATCTGATGGATCTTGTAAAAGTGGATTGAAGTAGATTTATTTAAGCCCTGTTTGGATAAGATTATTTCACCTTATCTACTGCAATGAAGTTTGGTGATCTTACAGTCATTGGATAGGTTTGTGAAAAGAGCATAGAGCATATATTTTTTTGGAAAGCTCTTTTTGCATATTTCGATGAGCTATTTCAAGTAGCTCATTAATCAGTGTAAACTGAAATAGCTTATCAAATGCTAGTGAAAATGAAACTTTTTATGAACTATTTTGAGCTTATGAAAGGTGCTTATTGAAGAAGTGTTCAACTTGCACTTATCAAGCTGTTTTTATTCAAACTGGGCTTTATTGCATTATCAATACAACCTACTCATAATTGATCTCATAAAAAATCTATGTATTCTATGGTGTGCTTGATTACGTAGGCTGTGCTTGAAGTTTAGTGCTTTGCTGAATTTTTGCCATGTACCAGCCCATATTATATTGTAACATTTTAGAAAAATATAGCTTCAATGTTCAAAATTTGTGTACAAATTATTGAGCAAAGGATTTGCTTATTGCTGCTGTATTTGCTGAAACTGCTCTAATATGGGTAACAGTTGTACTAAGCTCTTCATTTATCCAAAGTAG
This sequence comes from Ipomoea nil, assembly GCF_001879475.1. Classification (NCBI taxonomy): domain Eukaryota; kingdom Viridiplantae; phylum Streptophyta; class Magnoliopsida; order Solanales; family Convolvulaceae; genus Ipomoea; species Ipomoea nil. The sequence continues at coordinate 1,259,271 of NW_017619370.1, read as the reverse complement.
TTGCTGAGTTGCACTAAAACTTGTTTTGCACATACTTCCACCCAACTGTGTATGCAATCTTGATTGGGACATTTTGCTAAATTTTGGGTTGATCAATTGTGTTGGTGTGAGGATGTGATGATTCTAGTTCTCTGAGAATGTTATTTTATTCAGAAAATTTGTAATTCAAGAATGTGGATGGATTATTTTGCAGGAGCAACAAATGGTGATGCCTGGACATCGCGACTCTAATCTGCAGAAGGAATTGAATCGCTACATTCCCACTGCAGCTGCTTTTGGAGGAATGTGCATTGGCGCATTGACAGTGTTAGCAGACATGATGGGCGCTATTGGATCGGGAACTGGAATTCTTCTTGCAGTTACCATCATCTATCAGTATTTCGAGACATTCGAGAAAGAGAAAGCCACTGAACTAGGTTTCTTGGGCTTGTGAGAGACAGACGGACGGACAGACAGGGTTGTAGAAAATCTGTTAGCACGCGACTGAATATGGATAGAGAGATCAAGCCTTCACTTACCTCAATGTAATGTACCTTGTATTTTCATGTTATGTTTTTCCTCCCTTGTCAAACCTAGCTAGCTATGATGTTCCAAAAACTACTGACATAAATTTTGCCAAATTTCAAAAATGTGTCATTTTGTTCTTTGTTTTTTTAGATTTCTTTCTAAATTATGATTAATGCGGAACAGCATTTGGTGGTACCCGGTTTCTACTCTTTTTTATCTGTCTACCACTATAGATCAAAGTAGTCTATACAAAAGTGGGAGAACACTGAACACCTACTGCTAGTCAACCAAAATTCAATGTGTACATTATTATTATTATTTTTGGTGGAACAATGTATACATTATAAAATTGAGTTGTAGTAGTCTTGTAGTCTGAAATATTATTGTCACAAAAGAGACAAAAAATGAGGAATGGAATCCAATTGTGAGACAGCTTTTGCTTTGGACCTTTGGTGCTTTTTACAGAGCAAATAAATCCATGAAGGGCCATGGGCGTTAGATTGTGTAAGTGGTTTGATTGGACGGACAGGACAGGACATTAAAGGTTGGCAAAAGGGTGAAAACAACGGCAATGTGTACACTAGTACCCACAACTTGCCCCCTTTTTTTTAAAGTGTCCAAACTCGAGGCTGTGCACGAAATAAATCTAATCTTGTGATTTTAGTCAGTAAAAGAATCACAATAATTGATGAATTCAAATCAAGGAGGCCAATAGGCCACTCCCATTGAGAGACGAACTTGTAACTTTGTTGTTATTAAGTTAACAACATGTGGTCTAATGGCACCAAGGTTGCACTTCCGTATAGGAGGTTGTAGGTTCGAGCCTCAGTGGAGGCGGCATTGATTTTTTGTACTTCAGTAGGTTGAGAAATTAAAGTAATGGTCTAATGGCACCAAGGTTGCACTCCCATATGGTAGGTTGTAGGTTCAAGTCTCAGTGGAGGCGGCATTGACTCTTTGTGCTTCAGTAGGTTGAGAAATTAAAGTAGTTACAAACAGGCGGCATTGACTCTTTGTGCTTCAGTAGGTTGAGAAATTAAAATAGTTACAAACAGACAACTTGACCAACTTAGCTAAGGTTGGTAAGGGGTTTGTTTTCAAGGATGCTTCCCACTTTGATGCAGGCAGGCAGGCATTTGTCATCTCATAACTACTATATTAATCATCATAATTCCAACTCCATCAGTACAAGCGTGGGTGCATCCACAAAGAAATTAAATTGCTTAGAAATATGATTTTAACCAACATACATACATCTATGGAATTGAAGTGGCAAAGAAAAGATTCTTGGGATTACATTCCAACCTAACTTTTCCACTTTGGATTCTTGCCTATTATATTGTCAGCTTGTGAATTGTGACAAAAAAGTGTTTGGGGTACTACAGCTTGTGTAGCTCAAAGCCTGAAAATCCCACTATTTGATCAAAAGTTTTCTATCACTTTATGATGGAATTATTGAAAAGATGAGATGCGATATTCATTCCCCCTCTCCCCCAATAATACCTAAAGAATGAAGAAGCACACCATATGTTAGCTCAATCCCAAACCAATAACATGCATCACATCTTCCACGCTAATTGACTAATCATATCAATAGCCTATTTAATTTTTCATGATTCCTAAGATGTCATCGATACTTGGTCTTGGCTCTTGAGTATGAAACAACCTTAAATCTTCAGGCCAACTGTCTGACATTCAAAAGTGCCTACAAATCATCCGGGGGATTAGTAAAAAGTGACACCAGTTGTAAGTTAATTCTATGAACATACCTGGCTCCATTGTTAATCAGTGAATGCTTGAGTTAGAGACTTGGTTTCTCCCTCCAAACCTTCAACATTCCTTTCTTTAAGAACTCTGATGGAGAGAGACTTTAGTTTTATTTTTCTGAAGGTTGGGGAGATGACCAGAGAATCAGAATAATGGTTAAACATTATCTTTCGGTTCCATCAACCTGAGAGGTTATTATCTGAATAGCAGTTGGAACTGCTATTATCCGGCAAATTATGCCCTGGACACGGGCCCAAAACGACGTCGTTTAAAAAAAAAAAAACGCGTCATTTAGTTATATAAAAAAAAAAAAATCGCGCGCGTTTTGCCGTTAACGGCGTTATTTTTTTTTTTTTTTTTGGATTATGAATGTACAGTTATGCCGTTATGAATGTACAGTTATGCCATTATGAATGTACAGTTATGCAATTATGAAATTATGAACACAGAGCTCTAACATTATGAACTTACAATTATGAACATATAGTGATAAAATTATGACCATGGAGCTTTAAAATTGTGAATATAGAGCTTCGAAAATTATGAATGTACAGTTATGGAGTTATGAATGTACAGTTATAGAGTTATGAATCTACAATTATGGAGTTATGAATCTACAGTTATGAGATTATGAATCTACAGTTATGGAATTATGAATGTACAGTTATTGATCGAATTATGAACAAAGAGCTCTGACATTATGAACATATAGTGATAAAATTATGAACATAGAGCTCTAAAATTGTGAACATAGAGCTTCGAAAATTATGAATGTACAATTATGGAGTTATGAATGTACAGTTATGGAGTTATGAATGTACAGTTATGGAGTTATGAATGTACAGTTATAGAGTTATGAACGTACAGTTATGGAGTTATGAATGTACAGTTATTAACATATAGTAATAAAATTATGAACATATACTTCTATAACGAAGCGGTCTGAAATTTAAAAAAAAAAAAGAAAAAGAAAAAAAGAGATAACAGTGCCTAACGGCACTGTTACTCATGTCCAGCATGCATGTTGGACATGGGTCCAACGCATAACGATTGCTATTATCCTTAACTGGCCAATCACAGAATTATCTCATTATTAAACATAAATAAATATTTATGAGCCAATAGAATAACAACATTAATAATTATTCTAACATTCTCCCACTTGCGCATAAGTCATAAATTTAATAATGAACGTGAAACATAATATGCATACTATAAGCTAATCTCTTCATTATATTGGTCAGAACATAAGTCATCGTTAAGTTAGAAATTAATAAGAATCATGGCGGTAATACGTCACTAATTTAACGCAGTCCCTTCCATGTATCACAATATTAATTTCAAACTCAATAGGATTCATAATGAACTTTTTCATGATGGTCCACGATAATGTCTTTGTCAAAGACAAATCCTGTTTATATCAACATAAGACATTCATGTATATATACTTCATAAACTAAACAGGATACTGAATACAGAAACGAAGCTATATTGAGCTCTAAGTATTAAACATATCAAAACACAACCTTAACATAATGTTAACAGTTTCCAATAACGCCCATTATTACAACATGCTCATGAAATGCCTTTGGTGGCAATGCTTTAGTTAATGGGTCTGTAATCATTAATCTAGTGCTAACGTGTTCAATTGATACTCTTCGTTCCCAAACATCTTCTTTAACGGCAAGATACTTCAAATCAATACGTTTAGCACCACTTGTATACTTGTTGTTTTTTATAAAAGAAGACTGCTGCGGCATTATCACAATAAATTTTCAGCGGCTCGCTTGGCAATACTGTTGACAATTCCAAGTCCCGAAATAAAATTCCGCAACCATAATCCATGATTTTTTGCCACAAAACATGGCTCAAACTCCACATTCTAAATCTTTCTAAGACTTTGTTGATATATGCTTTCTGAGACAATCCTAACACTCTTTGTGATCTATTACGAAATATTTTCAATTCCAATCACAAAGGATGCCTCACCCATATCTTTCATTTCAAAATTCTTACCAATATCTTTTATACCAAGTATAATGAGTAAATACCACCTATGGTCCCTCGAGTTTGGTGGCATCGCCATCAATGGTCCCTAACTTCCGTAATTACCATCCATCATCCTCCGAGTTGTCAAAAGTTACCTTCTAGCGTCCTTCCGTTACTTCCTCTCGTCTCAGCCGTCAAAATGGAGGGTAATATTGTCGTTTGACTTATACGAAAAGAGTTAATACCAGCCAAGGTCCCTCGAGTTTGGTGGTTTGGCCATCTTTAGTCCCAAGTTTCCATATTCCATTATTTTCCTTCTTTCATATTCTCTTCTTCAAATGTATTATTATTACTATTATTTATAGTTATTATTAAATTCTTATTATTATTACTATTATTTAAAGTTATTATTGTTATTATTATTATTAAATTATTATTATTATTATTATTGTTGTTATTATTATATTATTAGCATTAAATTATTATTATTATTATTATTATTATTATTATTATTATTGTTGTTGTTGTTGTTGTTGTTGTTGTTGTTGTTGTTGTTATTATTATTATTATTATAATATTCATATTCATATTATTATTATTATTATTATTGATATTATTAAATTATTATTATTATTATTATTATTATTTATTGTTATTATTTTTTTAAATTATTATTATTATTATTATATTCATATTATTATTGTTATTGTTATTATTATTGTTATTAGTATTATTATTAAATTCTTATTATTATTACTATTATTTATTGTTATTTTATTATTATTAAATTATTAAATTATTATTATTGTTGTTGTTGTTGTAGAAATGCGAAAATGCTATATAGGATGAGTGTATTTAATAAAATCAGAAAATTAGAGAAATAAAAATCTGGAGGAATGGAAAAATAGAAAACTGAAAAAATGGATAAGGAAAACTGGAAAAATGCAGAAAGAAAATTAGAGAAATGGAAAAATGGAAAAACAGATAAATGAAGTAAACGACCCCTATACATTTGTAAATTTTCTTTAATATTGTATCGGAGAAGGGGGAGTTCGAGTTGGAAGTTGAGAAACCACCACCTTTCTTTAATATTGTTTGGGCAAGTTTGGGACTAAAGATGGCCAAACCACCAAACTCGAGGGACCTTGGCTGGTATTAACTCTTTTCGTATAAGTCAAATGACAATATTACCCTCCATTTTGACGGCTAAGACGGGAGGAAGTAATAGAAGGACGCTAGAAGGTAACTTTTCACAACTCGGAGGATGACGGATGGTAATTACGGAAGTTAGGGACCATTGATGGCGATGCCACCAAACTCGAGGGACCATAGGTGGTATTTACTCCAAGTATAATTACGCAAGGTATTGTTGAGACAAGTCTTGACATTATCTGGTATAACTCAAATAGCATACACGGGTTTATCTAATACAAAGAGACAAGGCGTCAATTGACATAGCATAAATTCGACGTCATAATTTAAAAAAATTTTACAATATCGAATAGTTCTACTTTCATTATTTACAAATATGTCATGAGTTTTTTTTTTTTTTTAATTATTATTATAATAGTCGAATATTTTTTTCATTTGATAGTGTAGAATAAAAAAAAATAATTCATAGTAAGTACACATATATTTGTTGCTGAAATTGTAATTATGGTATGGATGAAGATCCAAGGTGAGTTGTACAAATGATGTCTAGGTATTAGTGAAGTTAAGTTTCTTACTTGAAAGCAACATGCCAATAAAGTGAAGGGTTTTTACCTTTTATCAAGGGTTTGAGTGCTCAACATTGATGATAATCTAAACATCATATGTGTGTGTGATATATGGAGGATAAATATAAACCAACCAAACATAATCATTAATTCTAGTATATATCATGTCCTATATTTATGTTGTCTTCCAATTTTTTTTTTTTTTTTGAAAGAGCATTTTATTTTATATAATATGTTTAGGAAGGCTTATTTTTGTTGTTGCTATGGTGGTCCAATTCGAATTATCCAAACCAATACCCGAAATTCAAACTGAATTTTGAATTTCGAGTGAACTCGAATAGTTATTAGTTTGGATATTTTTAATTATAATATATTCGAATATAAATTTGCTCCGGATCTCGAAAATTAAAATGTTATCCATACTTGAACCGAAACTCGAATTAACCAAAATTTTATTATAAATATAAAAATATAAAATTTATATATTTAGTTTTAACTGTATTTCATAATTAATAATATATCAATTTTCAAAAATTTCTTAGTTAATTATTAGTATTTTCTCTTATTTTTAGTTTGATAGTATGCAAAAATATAAATACACAAATAATAAAATCATTAAAAAAAACTCAGAATTGATGAAAATAACATTTTGGGTATATCCGAATTAACCCGAAATAAACTTGAAATAATTTCACCCGAACTGAACATATTCGAATTAAATTTGGTTTGAATATCGGATGTCAAAAATATCATCTAAAATTTTCAGATACCCGAAATAAAATGCGGATATCACTTGAACCGAATCGACGCCCACCCTAATGCAAGGATCAACAATATATTATGTATTCATTTTTTTTAAGGGAATATTATGTATTCATTAAACATCTAAACTTAGTTAATTTTGGATAAAATATTGCGTTTAAATTCATCTGTATTTCATCAAACAATAAACAATAAAATTGAAATCATATAACTTCAATTTCAATACAAATATAACAAAATAATCGCCTAATGTTTCGTTACAAATAATAAAAAATTACACTTTTCATCCCTAAGTTATATGATAATTGTTGAATTTGTCAATTTTGTTGATTGTGTTCACTTCTCGTTCCTAAGCTATAATTGACGTTGCAAATTTTGTCATTTTTCTAACAAAACATTAGAGATGAAATTTACAACGTCATTTTTTCAACATTATTTTTGCACTTTTTTTTATTCTTCATCCCCTTTCTCTGAAAACAGTAGATCCCACTCGAAAATAAAGAAAAAAATTCTGTTGTTGTTGAAATAAAAAGGTTAGTACCCATGTGTACTATTTATTTACCTTTTTTTTTTAAAAAAAAAAATAGATAATTCTTTTTTCCAATTTTTTCGCAAACTCTAAAATAATATTTTCATATTCCATTTTAACAATTTTTCATTTTTCATCTCCATCCTTCAAAAAAAAAATAATAATAAAATAAAATAAAAGAACAAAGTATCTTCATCAAGATGTTGTTATTGCAGCTGGTGCATATATAGTGGAGGAACTGAAGACAAATTATTGTTCTGTCCATATCTGTCATAGTTTGTCCCACAAGGATTTATACAAAACTTCTTTTGCAGTTTATATATATCTTGACGTAAAATAAATATGCACAACCAAACGGTCCGAATTAGTATTGTTGAAGACTTGAAGCTGAATATATGAAATGATTATAATAATATATAAGTAATTAATGGTGAGTATTTATTGTTATTATTCGTATGTGTGCATTGCGTAAATCCAGTTCTTGAGTTATGACCCCTTAATCACACAAGAAAAATAAATTGCACTAAGGATTCAACAAATATGTCATGGATTCAGGTTCACCTTGTAAGGTAGACGCGAGTCTAAAATACACAATTTACATATTAAATGTTCAAATTTTGAATTGTGAACATTCAATATATAAATTGTATATTTCAAAAAAATATATAAATTGTATATTTTGGACTTGGATCCACCTTGTAAGGTGGACCCGACTCTACAGAATAATTTGTCCTAGGGATCAACCCTAAACAAGCTGGTTGGACATTTGAGTTGGTAACCACAAGATTTCAAGTTAGACTTTCCGTGAAAATAATCTATTGCCCGTTTTAATTTGAGTCGATCAATTATGTACAACTTATATGTTGGTTTATTTCTTTTTTTATTTTTCATTGACTAGTGTTACAATACAAACTTCAGTTAGAGCACACATTTGAACAGTGACTAAAAGCTTTTTCATAAATGGGGTAATTATTAATAATCTTTGGATCAATGGAGTGCTTAATGTTTGGGTTTCAAGTGTAACCCAGAAGTTAACTCTCATAAACAAATAATGTAATCATCTTCTCACCTTTACTTACGTACGCAATGGGCCTAATCATTGTGTAACCCAATTTTTAATTTACATTTCTCATCACTCTATTGCTATATATATACACACACATTCTTTCCTTTCCATTTTAGGCAAGTGACATTTTACATTTTATTCCACTTAAAGTAAAATATGTGTTTTGATCTTCTTCTTATTTCAGTACTAAATTAAATGATACGGAGTATGTTTTATTTCAATTCAATGTTTAAGCTAGTAGTAAAAATTTATATTTAATGTTTTATCTATCACACATCAAACCATAATACTAATTTTAGTTTCGTAATAATTTACAATTTTTTTTTTCAAATTAATCCATTCATTTTTTTTTTTCTTTTTACTATAGTAGGATAATATTCAACTAAAATTGTCTAATTTAATAACAACATTTTAACATTGTTGTGTGTACATGTTGTTAGGTGTGGTCATATGGTCAATTACATGCCATTAGATTAGATAAATCCAATAAATCACATTAATCAAGATTCTTTCAGTATTTTCGCGCACGTTTTCCTACCCAGCGAACTGCAAGGGTAAACTCGTCATAGGGCACTGGAATAAGGGAAATCACATTGTTGTATGTTTTATTTGTGTAATTGGTGCATTATTAGCCTTACTCTGGTGTATTTGTAGATTCCCGTTAGTGCCAAGTTCAGGTGCGGCAACGCCTTCTCGTGTGGTCAGTGCGACCGCACCAATTGTTATACAAATATACCCTATCCATGTTATGAAATGCACAGCAAAAAACATACAAAAATTAGGTACGCATCACCAAAAACGCGCCATTAGATATGAATAAATACACCATACAGTGTTCAGGAATACACTATTGGTGTGTTTCACTGTGATGTGTTTTATTACACTATTGGTGCATGTTGTCAACACTGTTGGTGTATTCTGGAACCCGGCCGCTATAAATGGCCACTGTAATTACCATAACACTCCCACTTACCAAAACATGCGAAAATCCTCAAATCCTCAGAATTTGTCACTGCCGTTAGATTAAACTGATTCAACGACACAGATACAATCACACCCGCCACACCTAATGACATGACCACATATGAGCGCTCTTATATATATATATATATATATATATATATATATATATATATATATATATATATATATATATATATATAATACCCTTAAAATTTGAAATAATGAAATATTTATTATTTGTACATTTAACGTGGGTAAAATTATTATTATTATTATTATCATTATTATTATTATTGAAGGAAGGGAATAGTATAGTTGAATTTGAATCCCATCAATCATACCAACTTGATTTCTAAAACTCCCAATGAGATTCAAATTAAAGTGAACAACAATCCAGGAAAAAGAGTAATATGGAAAAAGAATTAAGGTATTTTTGAATGGGCAAAGTGATGGTAAAGAAATTGTACTCACACTTGGTAATAGATTATAACCGTAAAATATGAGCAAGGTAAATTGTGATATGTGTCTCAATAATTTATAAATTTTTAAAAATAATTGTATGCTAATTTTTATAATAAGATAAAAATCGAATTCAACACTGTTAATAAAAAAAAAATTATAAACTTTTTTGAATTGATTATTATTTAGTTGATATTTTACTAGATCGTGACATAAAATAAATATAGATAGAATGAGGATAAGATAATAATTTGCTTTCTAGGGTGATGTGCTGTGAAATTCAATAATTTAAGGCACCTTTTTGAATTTGGTTGTTCATGATTTAAAAATAAATTTAGAAAAAAAAAAAACATTGACTACTACAAGTTTCTTTAAATTGGCACTGCTTAATTGTCTCCTAAGGATGCCAAGAGACCAACTCCTAACTTTTACTAAGATCCATAAAACATGTTTAGTCACTAAACTAATCCCAATCCCTATCCCTAGGATAAATTCATTATTAATTATGTGGGGTAGGGGGTGGGGTTATGGTCAATACATGACCTAAGCTCTATCAAAATCAACGTTAATCATAATCCAAAACATGCAAAAGTGGCGCCGAATACGCATGACAGCGACTTTGGTGCTTCAATTTAATTATTACAATATTATACCCACTAATCTCATACTAGGTTTAATGTATATATATATATATATATATATATATATATATTTCAAAAACTACTAGCAATCCCAAGGCCTAGCTTACTAGCTAGGAGGCCCTTTAGTATATATTGATACTATTGGTATTGTTTTACTCACATTTTTATAGTTAAGGTTAATGTAAAGATCACCACATCAAAACTAATTATGTTTGTGTCAAAAAAGATTTTAAAATAGCTATATTTGTTGAGTTTGAATTCGAGACCTCTAGTTACATAGAAAAGACACATGTCATCTTATTCATACCTCAGAAATTCAGCACGTGCAAATTGAGCAACGTAACCACATGTAACCCTATTTATGTCTATTTATATATCCACACTCCATGGGTTTAGTAGGATGTAGAGTCCAAATTCTGTCCAGGACTAAAAGAAGACATGGAGATATAGATTTGACTCTATTGTGAACATTAATGTATAAACATTTAGGGTTCTATAAGCAGTTGAGACACATCGAGCGATTTACCTCTAAGAACATTTCTTGTTAGGATTTCATAGGGCTATTTTTGAAAATCCCATTCCTATACTATCCCCTTTGTTAATCTTCCCCAACAAATTAAAGCAACATACTCCATTTCTTCTCCCGAAACCCTTAATTTCCACTATTCATTTCCCTCCATTTTACCAACATTTAATATACAAGATGTTTAAATCATTACCTTTATATTAATATATACAAATGAAAACAAATTTATTATTGAGTAGGTGTAGAGACAATAACATATTGATACACAGACATGAAAATGGTGAGGTTGGGTGGACCATGGAGGCTGCAAATTGACAAAAATCTCTTTGCATAAATGTAGTGTGGCTACCTAGCTGGACCAAAGAATTTTGGGAGAAACTACAAAACTTGAAGTTTAATTTAATTACCCAACTACTCACAATCATTCCAAATTTATGCAATAAGGCAATCCTCCCTTTTATCCATCATTTGTCACCATCAATATTTGTACTATTGTGTACACTACAATTACTACAACCTTTCACATTGCACCATTCTAGAATTCATAATACTAAAACTCTCGTCATATGTTCTGATTTTATTGAAAGAAAATAAGAAAATGGATAAAAAGTATATATGATCTACTTTTTTTTTTTTTTTTTTAATTTTATGGATCAATCAAAACATGTCACGTTAGAAGGGAGTAGAAAATAAAGTAAAAAGTGAGAATATATATAATACTCATAAATTTTTGCAGATGTTACTTGTATTTGCTCCCATGGCCCACTTGCTTTATATTCTATATTCAATTGTAATGTTTGAATCTTAGTACTTATTAAGTTAACACCTACCATCTTTCAAGAGTTGTTCAAGATCTTTATTTCAATGGAGTCCTTTAGTTCGAATCTTCTTTTATACATTCATGTAAGTAGCTTTGCCTCAACAAATTATATTGTTACTTTTGGTATTCCGTCAAATTTTCTATCAAATGAACTTTTGAGATAGGGTCAGTCGGTCAGAAACATGCATAATTTCATTAGCCAACAAATATGATGCAGAAGAATGTGAGGCATTTTTTACCTAGCCTTGTCGCGTTACCTAATTTGTGATGATTTAGTGTTTTGTTTTTCTTTAAATTTAGAATTATTTAAGTCAATTGGATAATAAAACTAATGTTTAATTTTGTCTCAGACGATCATTTAATACAAAAATATACCCAGAGAACTAAAAGCAATCCAAAATTAATATACTCAAATAACTAAAGTATGATGATTTTAAAGTTGATTATCATTCTCATGTCCAAAACTTCACAATGCAAATCAAACACTAAAAATCTAGTTGCTTTATCATAGTAGTGGAGAATAATGTAGTACGCCCAACATTTTATAAAGTGTTTTCAAGAATTTGAGGAAGATAAGTAGTCCAACATTTCTGCTCTCTGCAAAGCTGCAGGTTTCACACATGATTCATGAAGAAACATACCTACAACATGGACTTGATCTCTTCTCTTCTCTACACTATACATTTCTTGGGGATGCCAATTACTTGTGTAAAAGATATCGTGTTTTATTTTTATTTTATTTTTTCCATACAATACTCATTAAATATTCTCGGGAAAAGGGTCAAATAGGCCATCGAACTTTAATTTAAAAGTCAATTAGGCCCCTAAACTTTTTAAAGGTGCAATTACACCCATCAACAATTCATTTAAGTGCAATGAAGCCCAAAAACAAATTAATGACCTGCTATCACATGTCATTAGAGTTCAGGCCACCTTCCGGCGAATTTTCCGGCAAAAAAAAAAAAAAAAAAAAAAAAAAAAAAGTGACCGACGAAATTTTCGACAAAATAAGTGACCGGCGAAATTTTCAACAAATCTGGGTCAGTTGCTGGTCACATTTTTTTTTTTGTCGAAAAATTCGCCGGAAGGTGGCCTGAACCCTAATGACCTGTGATAGCAGGTCATTAACTTATTTTTGGGTTTCATTGCACCTAAATGAATTGTTGATGGGTGCAATTGCACCTTTAAAAAGTTTAGGGGCCTAATTGACTTTTAAGCTAAAGTTCGAGGGCCTATTTGACCCATTTCCCAATATTCTCATTTATATTAATTTGAAGAGTTCTACTACATTTACTCTTAAATTTTACTCTTTGATGTAGTGGACTCTTTTATATATATATATATATATATATATATATATATATATATATATATATATATATATATATATATATATATATATATATATATATATTTAAGGATTTAAACTATGCAATCAAAGTCTCACTCTTAACTCAAATAAAAATATGATACAAAACTCTATAACATATTGCACCTTGTACTGTTAGAGTAGAATTTCCAATCTTTAAATTTGAGTTTTAGTCCTAAACTTTCAAATTGACCATCTGTGGTATCATATATAAGTTTAATTTATAGAATAATGATTAAATATTTTATTCCAATTATAATACCGATTCCCATGTTTGAAACAAACACTTTCCTAAGATAGCAAGATCGAGTTGTCCAATTTTGTTATGTCACTTTATTAGTTTAAAGAGTTAATTTTGTGAATAGTCCATTTGACTATTGACTATTGACATTTATCAATTTTTATCATCGATTTTTAATTTGATCATAAATGATCAATTAATTATTGATTTTTTGTTCCAAATTTAGTCCTTCAGTTAAATATTCATTAAGTACGAAATAAATTTAAAGGTAGTAATGTAAAAATTGATTTTTTTTTTATTGAGATGAACACATTGGCCGGGTTCATAAACTTAAAATATTGATGGGTTCATCATCATTAGTAGAAATGTAAAGAACTAAATTTTTACATTATTACCTTAAATTTAATGTTTAATTTACTAAATTAATATATAACAGGATGCATGACCAAATGTAGAACAAAATCAATAGTCAAGGGATCATTTATGGTTAAATTGAAGTCGATGATAAAAATTGATAAATGTCAATAGTCAATTAATCATTTATGATATCGAAGAAAAACAATTAATTGGTTAAATTGAAAGTCGATGATAAAAATTGATAAATGTCAATAGTCAATTAATCATTTATGATATCGAAGAAAAAAAATTAATAAATATTAGGAAAAAAATTATTCATAGAATTAACTCTTAGTTTAATCAAACATGTCACTATTGCTGTCAACAAAATATGCTCCCTTGAATAACATTTATCTCTTAACAAATCCTCTTCTAGAACATTCTTGTCTCAATTCAATCATTCTTATGGAATATTTTGTTCCACAAGCTTTTTCAAGCATGCCTTGTCTATAAGATTATAATTCACTCAACCTTAATAATTCCAACTCCCAACTACTACCTCCTCACAAATATTGTATTTTACCCAAAATTTCATCATTTAATTAATTACTTTAATAGTATAGTATAGTATAGTATGGCATTCAATTCAGATATTATTCAAATTAACAAAATTGACTATTTGTATTACATTTCCCTCTTAAAATTACCAAATAATTTTAATTTACTTGTGATTATTTTATTAGATTTCTTTGTATTTAATTACTGTGTTGACTTTTATTATAATATATACGGAGTATTTTTTTCGATGACAATGGAAACGCACAACCACTGCTCGAGGATGTGCACTAGGTAAACATCATTTTTGTGTAATAGTGTATAAACCACACTAGAAAGTAAAATCATGTGCGACAGGCTAGAACAAGAGGGTGTTAATAGAAAGTGAACGCATAACCATATGTCATCACATTATATCTTTTTAACTGATTAACTTGTAGTATGATCAATACTCTCTTTTAAGGGATTATACCAAATTAGGAGGTAAATTAAATGTTGAAAGTAAAATATGTTAGAAGGGGAAGTAACATTTTTTTATTTTATTTAAATAAAATTATGCTTAATATTCTTTTTAAATAAATATTTATTCTGAATGTATTAAATATTTAATTATTTATTTCCCAGCATGATGTATGATAGTTGTATAAATTAAGGTAGTTATAACATGTCATGTTTAAGATTTTATTGTTGCAAACTTTTAAATAGTTATTAATTAATGCTAGAAATAGGTGTACCATATCATACACAATTTAAGAACATTAAACAAAATTACAAAAAGGATCAAACAAGAATTCATTAATTTGCATCCTACCTACTGGTCCTACAGATGTTTCAACAACAAACATTACATGCATGGTATTGCATGTTTTTACTTTTTATTGGGTATATATTAATGAATAATGTTAAGCACGGGGAAAATTTCATTTCTATATAATAGAGTCAGCATTGACATGTATATGAGAGTGTATTAGTAAGAATTTTATTTGTAATTTTCTGATACGAGAATCATACTTCACTCACTCGGCTATTTTAGCTTTCTCGAGATGAAAAATGTCTTTTCTTTTGTAACACTTTTGGACCGAGTTGAATTTGAATTAATCTTGTAGTTGTGAGAATGCTGAATGTTGTAACCAAAAAAGATTTTTAAAAAATCAACAACCATAAATTACTTCTTGATATTTAACTTATAATTTCAAGTTAGATACTCATTTTAAATGTCAACTTTGTCAAGGATTTCTGTGCTTAAAAGAAAATAAAAAGGAAGTAATATATATATATAAAGATTATTCATAGTAAAGCATATTCTCTAAATTATTAAAACAACTTTATTTAATATTTAAATTTTTTTTCTTGCTTTTTGTTGTATTGTATTCCAAGGGTATGTAATGAGATGAAGCTGTCGCCAATTTGGTACGTATGTAGAGAAATATAATAATAAAAAATAAATAAATAAGAATTATGGATTCCATACAGTAGAGTAGACCCACCACCCATGCATCAATGGTCCTTGATTATTAAGTTAACAATCTCAATAATACCCCCATTACCCAATCATTCAATCACAACCCTTCATCCACTTTACGCTTGAATTATCATAATTACCCCTACTTCTCTTGTACACAACAATGTATGTGTGTATATACATACAAAGATTTGAATACTAGGCAACCCATTCAAGTTGGTTTTTAATCATAAGGTTCTAAGTTTGATTATCAGTGAAAATAGTCTACTAATCTTCTTGGTTCAGACGCGCTACTCGCATGTAATATCTCTCGATACCAAAAAAAAAAAAAAAAGTTAGTTAGTTACTAGAGGGAAAAGAGTTAAATAGACCTTCCAAAATTACATGAAAGTGCAATTAGTCCTTTAACTTTTAAAAAGTGTAATTAAACAGTAAACATGCAAACTTATTAAAATGGTCAAATAAGCTCAATTTACTGGTAACCAACATGTTAATGGTACGGTGGCCATCGTTGACTGCCAATAATCGTTGTTGATCGTCGTCGTTGATAACAACCAGAAAAAAATAGTAATCGGTGATCGCTGATCCCCTTCTTTGAAGAAGGTAACCAGTTGATTGTGCTCTTCGACAAAGAAGACATGACTTAGCTTCGTCGAGAAGGTGACCCAAATGGTCGCCTTTTGTTGGAGATGGCGACTAGCCGGGTCGCCTTCTTTGAAGGCAACAGGCAATCGTCGCATGTGCCCGGAATATCATTGGAATCCTAATAACTTGCAATAGTAGGTCATTAATCGTGTTGGGACTTCAATGCAAGAAAATAGCATGTTCATGAGCTTAATTGCACTTTTCAAAAGACTTGTGAGCTAATAACACTTTCGTGTAAGAGCAGCTGCATTTTAGATTTTTGGTAAAATTTTTGCACGTCAAAAAAATTTATAGTAGTGGAGCTTTTACACAAATGGAGAGGGAGGTTTTTGGCAAGTTTTTTCTCTATGCTAGGGTCAATTTTTTTGTGGGCGTGGTAAGAAAGAATCTAAACTATTGATGTTACTCTAAAATTAAAGGGTGTATTTGATATTTTTCCTTTAATAAAATATAGTTGCCCTTTCTATTTACTGTAATAAATAAGATATCTTTCAATCTCCTATAATTACCTTATAGTGTACTTACCATCTGATTGTGTGAACATAAACTAATTTAAATACATGGCATTTTTAGAGATATGGTTATATACTTTGTATAATAACGAGACTCCCTTTCCTCCCCCAACCCCACTGCTACTGATATATACAACTGTGTAAGCAAATCAGTGATTGATTTTCTCTTTCTTTCCCGCGCTATTTGCTTTACCCTCTCCACTCTCTCTGCTTTTGCTGCACCCTCCATAGCTCCCTTCTTTTCTTGTCTTGTCTTTTCTTTTCCTCATCACACCATTTTCTTTCTTGAAATCTCCATTTCCTCCTCCTGAGTTTTCATCATCATTCATTCATTCATCAATGGAGTCAATCAGACCCAGTCCAGCTCCAAACAGGAGCAAGCTGGCCAGGACATTTCAGAAGGTGATTCATCTCAGGGCATCTTCAAAGCCCTTCTCCTCAAACAATGGCTTTTGCCTCCTCATTCCCCAGGAGAAGCTCAAGTGCTGCGAATCCCACCACTTTGACAAGGAAGAGATTCAGGAGTGCAAAGAGAATTCAAGAAACAGGGCTGTTCTTGAGGCCTTTGTTGCAAAGCTCTTTGCCACCATTTCTTCTCTGAAAGCTGCATATGCTGAGCTCCAGATGGCTCAGTTCCCTTACAACAGTGATGCCATTCAGGCTGCAGATCAATCTGTGGTTGATGAGCTCAAGGCCCTCTCTGAGCTCAAACACAGTTATCTCAAGAAACAGGTTGATTCCTCGCCGCCCCATGTTACTCTCATGCTGGCCGAGATTCAAGAACAGCAGTCTCTTATGAAGACATATGAGATCACTATGAAGAAAATGCAAGGAGAGATTGAAGGGAAAGAGTCCCTCATTTCTTCCCTGCAAAAGGAGCTTCAAGAAATCTCCATTGACAACAAATCCCTCGAGAGAAAGCTCAACGCCAGTGGATCTTTCACCGTTCTTGACAACGTCAGATTCTCCGATGTAAACCCCAAAGACTTCATCACGGTTCTTCACTACGCGATGAGGTCGGTGAGGCATTTCGTCAAACACCTTATCCGCGACATGGAGGGTGCGAACTGGGACATCGACGCAGCTGCGGCCGCTATTCAAAATGGAGTTTCGTTTGAGAAGAAACACCACAAAGCTTTCGCCTTCGAATCGTTCATTTGCAGGGAGATATTCAACGGCTTCAACGATCCGTGCTTCTCTATACAGACCGATCATTGTTGTTTGTCCCCGGAGAAGCAGAGAGCGTTCTTCTTTGATCAGTTCAAGAAGCTGAAATCCGCGAGCTTGATCCATTTTCTAAAGCAGAACCCTAGCTCTCTGTTCGCGAAATTCTTGAAAGCCAAGTACCTGCACCTGGTTCACCCCAAGATGGAGTTCTCCTTCTCCGGGAACCTCACCCAACGGAAACTGGTGAATTCCGGCGAGTTCCCGGAAACCGAATTCTTCAAGGCGTTTGCGGAGATGGGGAGGAGGGTTTGGCTCCTGCATTGCCTCGCCTTCTCTTTCGATCAACAAGTCACCACTTTCCAGGCGAGGAAGGGCGCCAGATTCTCGGATGTTTACATGGAGAGCGTCACCGATGACGTTTTCGCCGGCGCCGGCGAGTTTCAGGTGGCGTTCACGGTGGTTCCTGGCTTTAAAGTAGGCAAAATAGTGGTGCAAAGCCAGGTATATCTCTCCCCAGTCTCTTCTCCGGCTAAATCCTAGCCCTTCCCAGTTCCCCCATCTCTTCTCCGGTATGAGGGAAGCTCACGCGCTATTCTTCACGCGCCGCCGCACATCGGCGGCGCCGTTGGCCGCTACATTTTCTACCAATATAGTACTCTAAGTAAATTGCAAGATCAACTTTCATAACATGACCCAATCGTGTTTAATAAATTAAGTTGATCAAGCCATTTACAAGCACACCTATATATATATATATCAAAATTTTATAAAAATAAATTCTTTTTGTTCCCCATAACACATTCTGTCTTTAACTCGTAAAAATATTTGACATTCAATTTAAATTCGGCTCGAGCTTTAACCGATTTTAAGATTGAATTTTAAAATAATTTTACAAGTTATAGACCAAATGTGTTAGGATCAAAAGCGAAATTTACTTTTTTAAAAAAATGAAGTAAGCAGCACGGGGAGGCGGAGGAGGAATTTTGGCGGTGGCGCGTGGGAGGCGCGTGAATGGTAGAAAATATTTTGGGAACAGCATAAGTGGGCTTTGGGCCCACCGGCGAAAGTGGTTCCAGGCCTTAATGAACTGGATTTTGGGTGTATATTGTAAAGAAGAAAAGGAATTGTGGGCCCAAGAAGAGTATGTCTTTGTTTTCTAGTGGTTAAAGGGGAGAGAAGCCTGTGGGCCCCAACACCAAAGAAAAAAATTATATATATATATATATATGCATTATAGTTTGCTAATTTAGTACTCCCAAGTTTTAGTATTCTCCAATGTAGCCCAAACAATGACACAACAAAAAAAACTTTTGCAAGCTTCATTTGTATAAAAATTAGTTGTTGTATTGCCTATATTATTAATATTATACAAATATATATATGTGTAGAATTGTATATCATGGAATCTTTGCCTAATTCCACTTTTGTATGTACTAAAATAATGCCATTTCATTATGCTCCCTAGTTCTAGCTTTCTTATCTTTTGTTTTGTTCCTCTTTAACTTGGGATTTCTTTAATGTAGCTTCACATGGAAGGTTGTTGTCTAGTAGATTTATGGTTTGCTAGTGTCCCTTCTAAGAAACAAAACACTTGAAATAATGACTTTGCAACATTTCGGGCCCGGCCCTTAGCCTATTACGTTACTGTATGTTCATTTTAACTTACAATACACTGAAAATTAACTTGCATCGAAATATAATTCCTACTAAAATGAACTTGTATTAGGATCCACTTACAAGGTGAATTTCAGATTGCACGATATAATTTGTTATGTTGTGTTATGCAACATCAAACTCGCGCATGATTACTTTCATCGCTTTGGACGTAAACTTGAGAACCGGTTACACATACAAGTGAGTTAAATTTCAAAATTTGAAATGGAAAATGAAGAAATTGGTAACATGATAGAAGGGGGGGATTGTGGGAAGATGAATTATTGTTGAAAGGACCATTTGGGGTTATAATAATGCAAGTAGTCAGAGATGTACAGGCATCTGGGGGTTGAAGACAATCATGAAATTTGGAAGGGGACACTTCTTCTTCAAAGACTGATTTTTATTGTTATTATTATTTTTTTTTTTAAATCAAGAAACCAGAATCAAAAGTGTTCACGGGTTGTCTTTAATTTTTGCGAGAAGGCATATATATATATGTATGTATGTACCTCTTCTTGATTCTGGCTTCCAAATAGCCCTACATCTCTATCATTTCATGTCACATGCTTATACACCAATCTATATATACACACACACATGAGAGCTTTTAAGGTGCAAACGGTATTGGTGCCGTGTTGTGCATGATACACGTACTATTGACACTAGTATTCTCCTATTCATCGGGACCTAACTCTTGTCCCAACAGTTGAGGATAAGTCACACGCTTAAGCGTCATTCATTTTCGAGACTAGTTGATTCGGTGAGTGAGTTGTTACACACTCATTAACGAATTTATTCGACTTCTATGACTACTGTCCTGCTGTCTCGACCAACACCCTTTGTGGATAGCTCTTGCCGGACAAAAATATCACCCCTTATGATACATTAACTAATGATTTGTGTATCTTTGAGAGATTGAACAACTAAGATATAAATTATCAAAGAAAATAAGAGCAATATTATCAGAGGATATTTTGGGGAGAATGTTAGATTAAATAACTCTTGTTCAAGATATATGGGAAGAATTAATTGAGAAATATTTGAAAAATGACTTCTCGCCTCCCGTATTCCATTCCCCCAGGCCATCTCTTTTCCGCTTTCACTGGTATTTGTGATTGGTCTTTCCTGGTTTTATTAGTGTTCATATCTTTTTCTCATTAGCTAAAAAAGAATTGGCTACAAAAACCCAAAATAATGTCAGAATTATTAAATGAAGAGGGACAGGTGCTGTGCGCGCGCATAGCTGCAGCTCACACGGGCGCGTGCAATGCAGGCGCCTTGACACTTCTGTTTATTTATTTATTTATTTATTTTTTAAAAAATCAATTTTAGTTTAATCTTTTTTTTCTTTTTTCTCTCCTACTCATCTTCTCTTTCCTAATCACACCCACAAAAACTTCTCAAAAACTACAAAATAACTTCACTATTGTGAATGCTCTAATAGATTCGAGTTCTAGTAATATAAAATAGATGTAGACTTCTAGTTTTAATATTGAGTTAATACCCAAAATCGTCCTCGACTATAGTGGTTTTTCTCAATTTCGTCCTAAACGACTTTGGTGACCTAATATCGTCCCAGACTTTTGTGTTTCGCTCAATTTAGTCCCATACTTTTGTGTTTTTGCTCAATTTAGTCCCTCATTTGTTATTCTGTCCATTTGGTGTTAAATAAATAGACAATTCAGTAATTTTAATATTGGCATCTCTTTACTCATAGACATGTGAACTGCGAAATCCCTTTTTTTTTTACGAATTACTCCCAGAATTACTCCTAAAACTGCGAATATAAAATTTGATTTGCAGATCCGGGAGTAATTCTGGGTGTAATTCGTACAAGAAAGAGGAATTTCGCACTTCACAACTTGAAAGTAAAGAGAGATCAATATTGACATTACTGAATTGTCACTTTATTTAACACCAATTTGACGGAATAACAAATGGAGGACTAAATTGAGCGAAACACAAAAGTCTGGGACGATATTAGGTCACCAAAGTCATTTAGGACGAAATTGAGAAAAACCACTATAGTCGAGGACGATTTTGGGTATTAACTCTTTTAATATTTATTCAAACATGGTACCTTGGAAGAGGAACAAAGTTTAAACGGTGAAAAGTACCGTTACAACGTACGAAACAAGATTTGTATCCATATCCACTTGCGACAAGATAAAGATTTTGAATCTAAAAGCGCAAATCCTAAGGAGAAAATTAAAAGGAAAAAGAGAGAAGTTAACAGTGAAAAGAATGTATTAACTATGCAGTAATGTTCTTTAAATACTTGTGTATTAAGTAGTATGAACACTGCAAGCATGCTTTAAGCAAATCTTATCTTAAAACCCTATAATCACATTAAAGATGTGTTTGGTTGATAGGTTTAGCACTTAGGAATGAGTATGAAAATGATTGTTATTGTTTGATTGACTGATTTTTAAAATACTACTATGGATTCAGAATACTCTATTAATTAAAAACTCATTCCTTTATTTTAGAAGGGTTTCATTCCAAATTTTTAGAACATTTATTTAATTTCCATTCTAATTCCACACCCTAAGTTATAATTAATCAACTTATTATTAGGCCTCGCAAGTTTGGTTCATGAAAAATAATTAAAAACAAATTGAATTTAAATTTTATGAAAAATTTATTTAAAATATAATTTTATTAATTTTTTGATGGGAATAAATAAATAAAAATCATTAATATAAAAACTCAAACGTTCATACATAAAAAATATATATGCAAGAAGAATATGAAAAGTAGGATAACAAAACACAACAATAATTTATTTTTCTCAAATTAAAATTTGTTTTTATTTAAATAAATTTTTTTATCAACGGCCAAACACTGTGTTTAGATGACACCTTGTAATTCTTCTTGAGAAAAATCACAGAATCAAATCCCGGTGATAGAGCATTAACTCTTTGGATTGCAATTGAGAAAATATAGAAGAGAAGAAAAGAAACAAGAAAAAGAAAAGATTTCTATAACATTTACAATTGTATCAATCCAATAATTTTAGTCTAACAAAAAAGATGAGAAAAGAAAAGAGAAAAATTCCAATTCCTGAAAGAGAAACATAAAAGAAGAAATTGAACAAGCTGTATACAATTCTGATTCAGAACCAGTTTTTTTTTTTCTTTCTTTTTCTTTTTCACTTTCATGTCAGAACAAACCATTCTTACATCACCAGGCAAAGAAGTTCACCAATGATCAATAATACTTCATATTCCCACACACCCCAGAATCCCGTTGCTTCGTCTGAACTTCGATTTCATAGACTCGAGCCGTTACGTTTAGTACATATACATCACGTAAATCCCGACCTGTTTATGGCGAGCACGAATTCAAACCGAGCTTCCTGTGGGGGTGGGGGGGATTTCCAAACTTAGGGACCGGGATTCTTCAACAAGAGCTTCGAGCATGTTAAGTACCTCGCTCGTGTCATCGACATAATACTTGGCTTTACTCGGTTTCTGCCCGACCGTGCAGGCGTACACCGATGAATTCGACGAGAGGGCCCCGCTGTTAATCGCACTTCCGATTATCTCAAACATGTCCTCGTCAGACCTGTCGTCGCCTATGCACAGCACAAAATCCGCCTGCCGCCCATTCTCAGCCATCGCCGAGAAGATCTTCTCGGCCACTAGACCTTTACTCACGCCCTGGTAGAACAACAGACGATAAAAATGAAAATTTAGACAAATTGCACCTAAAGTAAACGACTAATAAGCCAACTAAAGGGGGAAATGTAACTTCGTTCGGTTTCCTCATCTATATTCACATTCATTATTATACTATATATTTCATGTATAATCATGAACACCGCATTTTCAAAAACCTAAAACCTAACACTAGAAGGAAGGAATCGAGATTCTCTCCGGTTAACTCTCTTTGGGAATTAAATCAATGTCTAATATATGGTATGTAAAAGAAGAACATTTACATAAACGGAATAAGGTATCATCGAACATCATTAAATCATGCTCTTCTAGCCTTACCAATTGTAGTAAGGACTAAAGTATTGAATGCTTAATTAAACACACTTTTCTTAAAAACGGATTAATTATAATGTCTTATTCCATACACGGAAAGAAAATACCTGAGGTTTCACTTCGACGATGAATTGCCCACTCTTCACTTCAACCGGTTCATTTGCAAGAACGCTTTCGAGATGGTCTAACATCTCCTTTGCTTGGCTAGACCCAAACCCGAGATCTGCATCTCTATGATGCCAAACCAATGCACTATCTTTCGGTTCGATATAAGAACCGTCAGTAGATTCTGTGTATAATTGCATTACCGGTTCGGCAATCTGTTTCCACCCGAAATCCGTGCTTTGTCCACAGGTCTCCCATTCTTTATCAACCGACCACCTGACAATACATATAAGTACTTGGGTAAGAAAAAGACCGAAAGTATTAACGAACGTGTATATATGGAGAAGCAGAACTCACCTTAGATAGTAGCCATGCTCGGCGGCGATACCAAGTTTTTTGCACGGAGAAAACCATTCCCCTAAACTATCCTTTCCTCTTCCACTCACGAGAAAAACGGTATTTTTAGCATCATCGCACAGTGCGCTAATGATCGAGATGATCTGGTTGTTTGGAACTTTATTGATGCACGTTTGAGGCATGACAGTCCCATCATAATCCAACAATATCGCCCGGTTTTTGGCTCGGGAGTAAGCAGAAGCAATTGCTTCGATAGACAACTTTCTGAAATTCGGATCGAGTGCCACGACTCTAAAACCAAAGCTCAGACCGATTCCCCAACACCGCCTTCTAAAATGGTCTTTGCACGTTCTCTCCAGATCTTGGAAGAAGCTTCTCGACCAATACGCTACGTCGTGTGTGCTAACGTATTTGTAATGCTTTTCATGGCGCAACTCCTTCTCGCCATCAGCCATAGAGATCGCCTCGTTCAATGCTTCAGCGGTGGCTTCGACGTTCCACGGGTTAACGCGTATAGCACCGCTCAGGGACGGAGAACACCCGATGAATTCAGACACCACTAGCATACTCTTCTTCGGAGCACTCGATTCTGAATTGAACACCGATCCCGGGGTCCCTTGTCTGCAAACGATGTATTCATACGGAGTAAGGTTCATACCGTCCCTTACAGCCGTGACCGCCACGCACTCAGCAACAGTGTAATAGGCGGCTCGTTCACCAAGAGAAACCGGTTGATCGATAAAGACGATGGGTTCGTAACCGGGCAGCCTAAATTTGTCGTTGATTCTTTCGATACTAGCTTTAATTTCCGCTTGTATTTCCTCGAGATCCTTGCCCTTTCCTCGAGCCGGGTTGGCGATTTGTACCAAAACCGCTCTTCCCTGCCACTTCGGATGCTGCAATAGCATTTGTTCCATTGCCAAAAGCTTCAGATCGATACCTTTGAAGATGTCCATATCGTCAACGCCAAGAACCACGGTTTTACCTTCGAACTGCTGCTTGAGCTCCTCGACTCTCCACTCTTTATCTGCAAGTTGCAGCACGGATTCAATCTGCCCCATGTGAATCCCGACGGGCATAATTTTAATCCCGATGGTCCGCCCATAGTATTCCAACCCAATATACCCTCGTTTCGATTGGTACTCGATACCCAACATACGACTACAACAAGAAAGAAAGTGGCGGGCATAATCGAATGTATGGAAACCAATGAGGTCAGAGTTCAATAGCGCTTTCAAAATCTCCTCCCTCACGGGAAGAGTCCTGTATATCTCCGATGACGGGAAAGGGCTATGCAGGAAAAACCCCATCCTCAACCGATTAAAACGCCTGCGCAAGAACGTTGGCAAAACCATTAGATGATAGTCGTGAATCCAAACATAGTCATCCTCGGGATTTATCACCTCGATGACCTTCTGAGAGAAAATCTTGTTGGCTGCAACATACGCCTCCCACCACGACCTATCAAACCGCCCACCATGACTAGCAGAAAACGGGAGCATATAATGGAAGAGCGGCCACAAATGCTGTTTGCAGAATCCATGATAGTATTTCGCCAAAATGTCCGGGGGGAGAAAAGCCGGGACACATTTAAACCTATCCAACAGTAACTGGGAAACATCATCCTGTTCATTCACATCAACCTCAACCCTTAAAGACCCTACATAAATCACCTCCATCTCATCTGGCAATCCATCCTTTATGTGCAAAAGTAAAGAATCCTCATCCCAACTAAAACTCCACCCTTTATTATCCGGCCTACGTTTAGCTTTTACGGGGAGCTGATTAGCTACGATTATTACTCGATCTACAATAACAGACGACGGGGCATCCGAGGCAACACTACTAGCCTGATCATCATCAAGCTCAGAAATTACTCCGGCCACCGTCATTACTCTTGGCAGCCGCCTCTTTTCTCTCCCCATCGCCGGGAAATTCCCAGAAGCAAGATCTAACAAGTTGGTATACGATTTGGACATCATATTTTCACCAGTTTTTAGTTCACAATCTCCTTAAACAAGTCCTCACAATCCCATACAAGTACCCACCAAACCAAAGCCTACTTTCCCACGAATTCAAATTAAATCAGCTTCCTTAACCAAATCCAGTATAAAATTTTGGCAGCAAAATCAGGAGCAGTTAAAGCAGGATCTGAAACAAAGAACACAAGTTCAAAGAAAGCCAAAGAAACACCACTAGATCCAAGCAATCAAACAGAAACCCATTTTGGTAATGCAGAGTAAAGATTGAATCTTTATCAGAGAAAAAGAGGTTTGATTTGATTACGAAACAACCCCAAAAAAAGAAACACTCAGCCGAGAAGTGGGAATTTAACAGAATCATAAAAACGAGAGAATAAATGCGCAAAAATATGAAAAACCCCAAATCTGAAACCCCCAAAACTAACCTTGTGTATAATGATTGAAATCTTTTGCTCCAAAAGCCCTTTTCCCTGAGAACCAGAAGGTGGTCAAAATGCATAAAAACCTCTGCTCCCAAGTCAGAATGAAAAATATAGGGTTCACTCTCTCTTTCTCTCTCTACACAATTCTTCCTTCTGCCTCGCTGTCAATTGTCTCCCTGCGGTTTT
Source organism: Ipomoea nil (assembly GCF_001879475.1). Lineage (NCBI taxonomy): Eukaryota > Viridiplantae > Streptophyta > Magnoliopsida > Solanales > Convolvulaceae > Ipomoea > Ipomoea nil. The sequence continues at coordinate 1,232,537 of NW_017619370.1, read as the reverse complement.
GATTAAGCAAAATCCAACATTTTTCATGAAAAATATACTCTCCTTATACAATTTTATTTAATATATATATAAATAATAAAAGTAAATAAATAAAAACAGGATAAGGTCGGCCAGCAGACACCTAAGTGGTGCCAACTGGAACACACGTGGTTTTTACTGTCACGCGGTTGTTTTCTACCGTACTTACACGCCTCCTTTCCTTGGCATCCGCGTTCCTCCTCCTCTAGGCTACGTTTGGAGAAGAAAATTCTATTAGCGGTGAACTGCTTCAATCACTCTCTAAACACTCGTTTAAATAGACAACGTTTGAAGTTATTAGAACGACTCATCAATCGAAAATTTTAAAATCTCATTTGAAAAAGTAAGGATTACATCGTAATCTCAATAACTCCGTGTGTCATTGAAATTCGGGTGAGTGATATTAGTCATTGCCTCAACTGTTTATACACTTTCCAAAGTATACGTTTCAAGCAGTAAATGCGAGTAGTCAACTACTCCAATCACTTTTTAAACACTGGTTTAAATAATAGTTAAAGTTATCAGAACTAATCATCACTCTAATTTTTAAAATTTCAAGAAAAAAAGAAATTATTACATTGTAATCTCGAAATCTCAATGGGTTCTTAAAATTGGAGTGAGTGATGTTTATCACTGACTCAATTGCTTATACACTTCCCAAAGTGTACGTTTCGAGTAGTAAATGTGAGTAGTCAACTACTCCAATCACTTTTTAAACACTCATTTAAAAGAATTATGGTTAAAGTAATTAGAATGAATCACCACTCTAATTTTTAAATTTTCATTCGAAAAATAAATGATTATACTATAATTTCGAAAGCTCCACGTGTTCTTGAAATCCCGATGAGTGATGTTAATCATTGACTCACCGGCTTACACACTTTCCAAAGTATACGTTTCGAGCAGTAAATGTGAACAATCAACTATTCCAATCTCTTTTTAAACACTCGTTTAAATGAATTACAGTTAAAGTTATTAGAGCGAATTCTCACTCTAATTTTCAAAATTCCAATTGAAAATGAAATGACTACACTTTAATCCCGATGAGTGATGTTAATCATTGACTCACCGGCTTACACACTTTCCAAAGTGTACGTTTCGAGCAGTAAATGTGAACAGTCAACTATTCCAATCTCTTTTTGAATACTCGTTTAAATGAATTACGGTTAAAGTTATTAGAGCGAATTATCACTCTAATTTTCAAAATTTCAATTGAAAATGAAATGACTACACTTAATCCCGAAAGCTCCACATGTTTTTGAAATCCGGGTGAGTGATGTTAATCACTGACTCAACAACTTAAACATTTCCCAAATTATATGTTTTGAGTAGTAAATTCAATCGGTCAACTACCCCATTCAATTTTCAAACACTCGTTTAAATGAATTACGATTAAAGTTATCATAACAAATCATCACTCTAATTTTCAAAATTTCAATTGAAAAAGTAAAGATGTACACTATAATCTCAAAAGCTCCCACATGTTCTTGAAGTTCGACTGAACGATATTAATTTATGATGCATTGGCTTACATCCTTCCCAAAAGCATTTACCATTGCCACATTGTTGTCTACAATTTAACCAATTCAATACTTTATCCCGATAAAAATAAAATCATGTATCACTCAACTACCATCACACCAGAGTTATTAGCTCTTTTTACATTGACTAATCAATCGAATTATGATCTGAGACACTAAAAAACTTAAGTAATTAGAAATATGAGTCTTATTGTCATCACTATAATCAACCTAATTATTTTGTTTTACTCAATATTTTAATTTTATTTTACTTTTGATCTTGAGAATCAACTATTGATATTAATCAATCGACTTTTTTTTTTTCTTATTGTATATTATAATTACTTTAAAAATTAAAATCAGGAAAAAGGATGTGAAAGAGAAATGTCTCGTGCATATTTTTCATCGATGGTGGTCTCCCCTAGTCTGCGCTGGGTCCCACGCCACACCATATACAATGAGTAATGGATAATGGTCTGCGGTCTCCCACGCGTCGGGCTTCTATAGGATGCAGGGTGATGATTACTGTGGGCCGCGATGTAGGGGAAAACATAGGAGTCAAATTTAGCGGATAAGGGGTGAATTTTTCAAACAGTTGCTGACCTGTCATCTGGTTACGTCACTCACTGTATCAGCAAACTTGTTTTTATTTTATTTTTATTATTTTTTCAAACAAGTTGCAAAATGGCAAATTTAGTTAAACCATCATATAAACACATTCATAATTATACTTTACCAAAAAAGAAATATTTATATTTACTTAACAACTAGTGATCCGAATATAAATAATTTATTTTCTTAATTAAGATATATCGTAATTTATTTATTGAACAAATAACTAATATTAAATCAAATTACTTAATTTGAGTTCGTCAATAAATTGATTTTAAATAATTTATAAAAAGGTTAATTAAGTGACAGTAATTACAATTGTACAATAAAAAAAAATAAAGTTGCATTATCCATTAAAGTGACAATTTTCCAATGGTGGTTGTTGGTTTACAGATGGGGAGAGTACTAATTTTTTTTTTCTTTTTCCAATCAAAAAATGGGAAAAAAAAATTAGGAAAAAAGAGAGAAATGCCAGCTGTGTCTTAGCCAGGGTGGAAACACTTGGCTTGCAACTTGGATGTGTCCTATGTGAAAGGAAAACGATACGTGTATTTTTAGGGTGTAAAATTTTTGTCACATATTTTGATTTTATTAGAAAAAAAAATTATGATCTATTTTTCTGAATTAATTAGATGACACCATATTAATATCGATAAACAAATGAGATAAAAGCATGGAAAGGGGTGGGAGAATGGGTGGATATGTATAAGAAGGTGTTCGTCGCATATGATTTTCTTAGTGTGATTTACCTATTATATTTAATTTGCGAGTTAGTACACTATATAAGAATTTACTGGTGTATACCCTTAAGTAATGACTGTAAATTTATCTAACATAATCTCAGGACCGGATTTTAGACTGTGCAAGCTGGGCTACCGCACAGGGTCCCCAAATTTTAGAGGTCTAATAATTAATTTTTATCTATCTAGTTTAAAAATAAAAATTAAAAGTTTTCAATTGAATTTAAAATATTCTATGAAGATATAATAAGAATGTGTGTTTATTGTATTTTAAGTTTAAATTGGATGACAAAGATTCGAAACTTGTATGTATTGATTTTAAAAATTGTGATTTTGGTAGGGCCAAATTTATTTACCAGAACAGGGCCACCAAAACTAAAAATACGGCCGTGCATAATCTAAAAAATATGAATATGATAACATCATATTGCCTTGTTTGGTTAAAAACAAAAAAAACAATAGAAGATGAATTTTCAAAATTCGAACATATTTTTAGTTTATTTGAATAGTTTTCATGAGAAATTGAGAATCAAGTTTTCTCTATATTTTTAAGTTACATGATATTAGAATTAATGACTGTTTTAGTCCTTCGACTATGTCCTAATTATTAAATTAGATCTCAATTATTAATTTTGACCAATTAAATCTTTAACTATTGATTTCGTAACTGATTTAGTCTTCTGTAACTATCAAATTGATCCTCGATCAGTTTAATGGAAGACCAAATCAATAATTGGTTATTTAATTGGTCAAAATTAATAGTCGATGATCAATTTGATAATTATGACATAATCGAGGGACCAAAACAGTCATTAATTCATAGGAAACTTTTACATCTTTAAAAAATGTGCGTTGAACCAAACAGTCCCTAAGAATACGACTATATTATATCCATAAGGGATTTGGTGGTCGGCAAGTAGACTGGGTTGTCATGTAAATCCGGATGGGTCAAGTGGATTGCGCTGGAAATGACAAAAATGCCCTTATGTTTCCAGATAAATGGCATCTGTTCATTGGATGGAATTGTGGAAAAGGACAAAAGAGGAAAAAGTGGGAATTGGGAAGTGATGAAACATGTGGATGCGAAATGGATAGGTTTGGAGGTGATGGAGTTTGACTCAAAAATTAGGTTGTCAACTTGTCATTATATAATTGATGATGTTTTTTTTATGGAAACAAAAAACCTCATGCCTCTCAAAAACTACATACCCCTCTTTAGTTTTATATCCATACTTCAAAATAAACAATTATGATTTTTACCAGGACTACGTGGTCTAATGGTACCCGAGTTGGACTTCCATTTAGAAGATTATGAGTTCGAGCCTCAATAGAGGCGTTATTGGTTCTTTGTGTTTCTGGTTCTTTGTGTTTCAGTAGGTTGAGAAAGTATATGAACAGTGGTTAGAAATAAAAGATAATGTATGTTTAATCAATTATATATACTCTTTCCAGTTTTGTTTATATTCTTAATAGTCATCAATTTTATGATAGGTATTATAGAATTTTCTTATGATTAATTTCTCGCTTTTAACCTATCAAGGCATCTGATTATAAGAGTTTCACTCACCTTCTCTTCGAGGCTAGCTCAAGCACCAAAGTCCCTTAGTTTTTCATTTGTCCAAGGTTGGCCAAATCGAACAAATCAATTTGTCATTGATTATATAACTTTAATTGAGTGTAATTTGTTATCTTTTTTTAGTCAAACATATTCATTTTGAAATATTCAAAGTACCATGTACGATTTTGAATGTTTCGCCAATTTTTGTCATTCACTTTTGCATGTGTTAATATTTTCTATATTTTGAATTACGTTTTGTCATTTTGAAAAAAAAAAAAAAGAAGCAATAGAATAAACTTGGTTAACATAATAATCAAGTACTAGGATTAAAATAGAAATTTCATTATAATTGACAAATAATGAAATGTTAAATTAACTTTCATGTTTTATTATTATTTTTCCTTTCAGAAAAGTGTCATTAAATAATTGCAAAATAAATGAGCATGTATTCATTAATATATATATATATATATATATATATATATATATATATATATATATATATATATATATAGTAACGTAATTTCTCATCAATAAACACACCAAACACACGCCACATCCATCTTGAGAAATCAAAAGCTAAGATCTTATCATTGCTAAACTTTCAAATTTACAATAATTATAAAATGGATTCTGCTTTAAATTTTTTTTTTAATTATAAAATTGACTACGTATTTTGTTTTGTTTTGTTTTTTTTTTTATTATACTAAAACCCTCAACCACGAATCTTAATAGACGATTGAAATTAGTCTTCTTTTTTACAGAAGGATATGTTCTCATTTGATCATATATATATATATATATATATATATATATATATATATATATAAAAGCCTTTTTGTAATTATATATTACTAGGTATAATTAATTAATATGGTCAACATTTTCTCCTCGGCCTGCTGTCTGTGGGTCTTGAGTGAAGATAATATTTTATATCCATATAGTGGATATGATTTTGAACAACCTAGGTCTTAAGTAGCTGGAGATCGTTTTTTTCTAAACGCAACAATTCAAAAACGGCGTCTCTTATTATTATTATTTTCTTAACATACAAGGTAGGATTATAGGATTTGGATCCCATCCTAGTCATGGTATTAATGGTCATTGAAATTTACATTTTTATCAAACTCTTTTTCTGTTCTTATTCTTTACCAACATTTGACTATAATTTCTACAATAAAGTCGTCTAAGTTCTAATGCATCACCTAAGCATCGACTGTCCATTCTTCCAAAAGGCTGAACCCCAACCCTAAGGGCCCCCCCACACCCCGGTCCGACAGAGCGGTGGGAGGTTGTAAATCATGGTGACTCAAACCGGTGCTCACTGCGCACAAGGAGCCCTCCTCACTTTGAGAGGTTGCTCCCACACTACCGCTGGTGAGACCCGATCTCTGGTCATTCTTCCAAAGTTTCACTTCTATGACCAGTTGAGTTACCCATGCGGGCAGCATCGACTGTTCATATATGTATTAACGATGTCCTCAAGGGCAGCTCAGTTGGTCAGATGAGTGAAATTTGAGAACAATGAACTGTGATCGAGTCGCACCAGTGACTGTGTGGGAGCAACCTCTTAAAGTGAGGGACTCAACTTGTGCGCAGTAAACAAAGATCTAACATTCGTATTCAGATGAGTTACCATAATTTATATCATTCTAGACACTCTGTCGGATCGAGACATGGGGCCCTTGGAGTTGGGGATAAAAAAAAGTCAAATGACCCATGTTATTATAATTGCGCAAAATATGACATGTTACATGTAACTTGTAAGCATACATAAATTTATTAGATTTTTTTGGGAGTGTATTTAGGATTTTCACCGTCATACACAATGAGTAATCCCTTTGCCAGACATGAAAGTCTTATAATTTATATGTGGTAGTGTGATTATTTCAAATGCATTTTAACCCACAAGGTTACAGTTCAGCTTCTCATCCTTGTATTTCTAACTTTTTCACCATAAATAAATATTTCATTTTATGCATATCGTAATGCATTTTTTGGGGAGTTAATGTAGTAGGCAGAAAAAAAAAAGGGTGGGGGGTGGGAGTGGGAGTGGGGGGACTAAGCAAATTTTAATATTTGTTTATCGAGTATTGTACTTCTCTTATATTTAGTTCTTGATTATCAAAATTTTCATATTTTGGATTCGTTTAAAAACACAAAAAATGACTTTTGGAAGTCATTTTTTGATTTTTCTCGTGTTTGGGTATTCAAATAAAATAGAGTCAAAGAAAAATATTTATTTTGGTCAATGAAAAAAATATTTAATTTGGTGAAAAATCTTTTCCTGAATTTTTAATTGGAAAATATTTTTTGAATTCTTTATTTTCATATCTCTCTCTCTTCTCTCTCATATCTCTTCAAGCTAGTTTTTGGATTATTATTACCACCACAATTTTATTATTATTATTATTATTATTATTATTATTATTATTATTATTATTATTATTATTATTATTATTATTATTATTATTATTATTATTATTATTATTATTATTATTATTATTATTATTACAACAACAACAACAACATCAACAAATAATACATTCATTTTCAAGAAAATGAACCAAATAGAAAAATGCAATTTATAAATTTTCTGTCAAAGTAACAAAAAAAAAAGAAAAAAAGAAAGGTTTATAACTTTCAACCAAACCCTATAAAATTAAATATTTTTGGAAATCATTTTCTGAAAAATATTTATCAGGTTTCTAAACAGACCCTCAATGCATAAATACCAAATTCTTGGCACATTTGATCTTTTCAATAAATTTTAATTTCCAGCCACACTTAGCATAAATCTCTTATATAATAGTCACATGAGTTATTTGAAGGAGCATTTCTATCATTTTAATTTGATTTCATATAGGCCACAAAATTGAATATATTTATCTTGGAGTTTTTTTGAATGCTACTAGCTCTATTACATTGTAGTATCTGTGCATATATTTTCTCAACCTACTGAAACACAAAGAGCTAATAACGCCTCCACTGAGGCTCAAACTTACAACCTTCCAAATAGAAGTCTAATCCGGGTACCATTAGACCACATAGTCCTGGTATATTTATCTTGGAGTTAGTATTGAAAAAATATATAACTTTGGATGGAAAATTGATCGGAATGCTTAATATGACAACAATTTTATAATCATGCACTAAATATGAAAAAAAAAAATTGATAATTAAGAATCAAATTTAAAAAATAAACAATAATTGAGGGACCAGAAATGAAAAAAAAATCAAACAATATAATAGAAAATTTCTTTTTCTTTTTTTTAAGGAGATAGTAAAGATGTATTGCAAATTGCCAATTTGCCACACACATGCAACCACAAAGAACCCATTTTCTAGGCTTTAACAAAACATAAAAGAAAAAGGCCGGCGGCATATGCTCCCTAGTACTTTAAGGATGTTCTTTGAATTTTCTTACGACAAACAAAAAAGTTTTGCACAATATTCTTTGGCATATTCCATCATAGCCTTCCCCTAATTCCATATCTAACCTAACTAACCCTAATTTCCCTATGCCAATTCTCATTATCATGACCAACTTAAATTATTAGTACCGCTTTTTTTTATTCCAACTTATAGTAATTTTTTCACTTCAAATGTTTAATTATCTGATGGAATAATAATAATAATAATAATCATCTAAAAACATAATAAGTGTGAATGAAAATTATACCCCTGATTTATGTTCGTTTTTTTCCGTTAAGTTTTTTTTTTTTTTTTTTTTTTTTTTTTTTTTTTTTTTTTTGTAAACATTATGCTATAAAGGTTATACATTAAAATATTTTGGACAAACATACCCCTACCGTTATAACTTTCGTTATCTTTTCTACTATTGTTACCATGCACATACATCCACCATATATTTTCTTATCTTCTTCATTAATAACAATATATACACATTAAATATTTGAGTTATATGTTAATTATTACATAAATATAAATATCAAATTTATAAAAAATGATTTACATTATTATTATTATTTAGAATAATTTAAATATCTAAAATCTAAATAAATTTAAAATTCTAATATAATGTATTAATATTGGGCACCTATTTTTTGTGCATCGCGCATAAAAAATACTAGTAATAATAATCTATATCTATATATATATATATATATATAAAAGTAAAATCCTCCAAACCAATTTTCCCCCCAAAACTTAGGACCATTTTTGTAAATTCATATATATTGAAATAATAATTATAGATATAAAAATTTATATATATATAGTCATTTATATATACGTGTGATAACCAGGGCTATGTGGTCTAATGGTATCCGGATTGGACTTCTATTTGGAAGGTTGTGAGTTCAAGCCTCAGTGTGGAGGCGTTATTGGCTCTTTGTGTTTCAATAGGTTGAGAAAGTATATGAACAGATACTACAATGTAATAGAGCTAGTAGCATTCAAAAAAATATATACGTGTGATATTATATATATATATATATATATTAGATATTAGATGTATATATTGATAGTAATAATATATAAATTAGGTAGTAAAAGAATAATTAAATATAGTAAATATTCTGTGTGATATATATATAGACATTATATACAATTAATATTTAATTTAATCTATATATACTAATAATAATAATAATAATTTTATTACCTTACTTACTTTACTTTCTATATATTTTTAAATAAATTATTATACTTTCCTTTCGAATTACTATTTTTCACCTATAAATACAAATTTTTAGACTTTGGCATCCATTCTTCTTCCCTCACACTACTGGTTCTTCATGATTTTTAATATATTCGTACGTTTTCTTCAATCCTAGCAAAACTCATTCACTTAATCTCTACTTCAGGTAATTGTTTCTACTCTCCAAATTCTTTTGTTTAAATCTAAGTTTGTTGACATTGATGATGATGATGATCAATGAATAATATGCTTCGCTTATTATTATTATTGGATTTATTTGATTCACATGCAGGTTTCTTATCAAGGTGGTTAGGATGCTATTAAGATTATACAAAGTTTGCCTTTGAGGGTAAGATTTTATATTCACCAAAATTATTATTTTCCCCGAATACTGTATGTATTGATATTATATGTGATATTATATGATATATGTTATTCATGTGAACACAAGTACATTTATCGATAAATAGTAATATTGTGAGTGGTGATTCTCGAAATATCGAGAATGAGTTTCGATTTGTAGAACCCGTGCGTTATGTAAATACTTGGCTTGAAATTTTTGGTGTTGTATACATAGTAGTATTGTGAAATTGTATTAATACTGGATTATGGACTATAATTATATTTTGGACAAATCATGTAGAGAAAATTGTATTTTTTTTTCTTTTTTTTTTTTTTTGAAAAATGTATTTGGAGAAAATTATATATTCTGGAGAAAATTGTATTTTTGTGGAGAAAGTATTTATTTGTGGAGAAATAATGAAATTTTGAGAAAATAATATATTGTGTGGTGTCCAAATAAGAGTGAGTACTGTTTACTTGGACTATTTACTACTCATTGGGCTTAGAATCACATGAGAGTGCATCACATAAGTTATGATTCAGTTTCCAAATTATTTGAGTGGTAGTAGGTAGGAAAACCTAACTACTTGGATCATATATTACCCAGTGGCTTGGAATCTTCTGGGGTGTGCACATAGGTTTTAGTCCAGTTTTAAAGTGAATTTCAAAAAGTTTGGTTACTTCTCCATAAATAACTATTTATTCTCCATACAAGAAAATGTATAACTCCACATGTATTCTGGAAAAGTATGAAATTATATGAGTTTTGAAAATATAAAAAATTCAAACTATTATTTTACGGGGTGAAGTAAACTTACTTAGCTTATGCTAATTTTTGTCTACATTCTGTTTTTGTGTAAAATTATTTATACAGGTGAACATAGATAGGAATTCAGGATGAACAAGTTGAGAAGGAATAAAGTTTAATTATTTGTTATTTTGAGGAAAATATTATTGTATAGTAATTGCAGTTTTAAGTACTAAGTTGATTTTGAGATATTATTTGATGTTGTAAATTTAGCATAATTACCATAAATAATGGTTAATAATTGACAAATTCTATTAGGCAATAAAAATTAGCATTATAAAATCTTTTGTACTATGGATACATTATTTTTAATTATTTCGGTTTAATAATATTATATCTTATTTATAAAAAATCAAAGTAATACTTTTACTACTATTGAATATTGATTGACTAATTAAAAATAATCTTAATTATTATTGTGGCAATTAATAGGTATTTAGCTTTAAAAAGTCTACAAATATATGAATTATACAACCATTGAATCAATTAGTAGGACACTTATATTAGGTAATCTAATTAATAATTTACTTTTTAAATTATATCCCATTTTCTTCCGTGGTAAACATATGTTTAATGTAAATTGATTAAAATGTATCAATTGGTAATATTGCATAATTATGGTATATTGTAAATGTATTAATTGCTAATCAATTTATAGTAACGTGAATATTATGTATGGGAATAACATATGAAACACGGATTTGGAAAACGAAATTGAAATTATGCAAATTGAAGAAGGAAATGTATATTATTAATGGGCTTAAAATTATAAAAAATTTCTAATTGACTGAATAGAAACGGAAATGGAAAATGAAACTTATATTATTAATTTATAATTCTCACATTCTCTACCTATAAATACAATCCATTGGTGACCCCAAAAAAAAAAAAAGGGAAATGGAGAGTTTTTTTTTTTTTTTTTTTTTTTTTTTTTTAACCAGAAGTTTCAGTTTCTTTGTTTTTCGTATATAAATTTATAATTGTAAATTTATATTAATAAATAATTATTAAGACAAGTATAATTTATTTTATATTGTGGACACGTTATTTTTAATCATTTTGATTTAATAATATTATACCTTAATTATAAAAATTATACCTAATAATCTTAGTATTAAATGTCATACAATAATTACCATAAACAATGTTTAATAATTGACAAATTCTATTATGCAATAAAAATTACTATTATAAAATCTTTTGTAATATGGACACATTATTTTAATTATTTTGATTTTAAAATATTGTATCTTATTTATAAAAATTTGAAGTAATACACTTAGTACTATTGAATATTGATTGACTAAAAATTATCTTAATTATTAAGGTAATTAATAAGTATTTAGCTTTAAAAAATTCAAATATATGAATTATACATAGTAGTATGGAATCAATTAGTAGGACAATTATATTAGGTAATCTAATTAATAATTTACTTTTTAAAATTATATCTCCTTTTCTATAATTATATATATACTTAATGTATAATATTATTGGCATAAAATAAATTATACTTACCTTAATATATAATTAATTTTTAATATAATTTTCTAATTTTTATTAATGATAATTATTCTAATAATTTTCTTTCCTTCTTTCGTGTAATTATTATGATAATTATGGTAATGTGTTTAAATATTGGAAGAGAACAAATATTAGAATTAATATAATTAATGAAATTATTATGGTAATAATATTTATTAATTATAATTAATATAATTATTGAAACTGAGAAATATAAGATTTCTTCCATTGAAATATTTGTGATAATTTCATTAAATTATAATTAATAAAATATGAAATATAATTAAAGAAATGAAAGTATAAAATTAACAAAACATGAATATTTATAATTTTTTTTAAAAAATATACATACAATTATACACTATAATAATCATACAATATTTAAATGCTACTCTTTAAATTTCTAAATGTAATTTTTTTAATTATAAATCTATCAATATAAATTATAATTAATGAAATTATATTATAGAATTTTTCTATATACATATTAATAAATTTTATGTGTATATACAATGTATTATACAATCATATAAGGAAATGTGTCCGATTAGAGTTTAAATTTATTCATACAAAATTTAGAATTTACATTTTTTTATTGATTTCTAAATATAATTCTCTTAGTTAGTATTCATATTTTTAGAATTATAATATATATGAAATACAATTAGGAATAAATAAACTTAATTATGTGATTTTTTAAATAAATTTATCTAAATATACAACATGATGAGAGATTATATTAACCATACAAAAAAAATTCTCACACCAAAAAACATTAACCATACAAAATTTAAATTTAAATTTTGTATATTATGAAAATAGATACTTGACCAAATATATAAAAGTCCAACTATATTATTATATTGTACATTATAATATATTTTCATTGTTTTCTATTTTTAATTTTAAATTCATAATACAAAAAAAAAAAAAAATTCGTGCAACGCACGGGTAAAACACAATCGTTATACCCTGCACCACGGCGTGCTCAGCACTGTGCGTCCCGCGTCTCTTAAAACGACGTCGTTTTGGGAGACGCGAAAGGGGGTTGATGTGATTATTTGTATTTATTTATATCATTATGTGTATTTATTTATACAATTATGTGTATTTTTTATACAGTTATGTGTGTTTGTTTATACAATTATGTGTATTTATTTATACAATTATGTGTATCTTTTTATATAATTATGTATTGCATCAGGGCGCACAATGCAATGCGCGCCCTGATGCATGATATAAATTGCCGGTAAAACACTATATTTTTAAAAATACAATTTGATAAATATCATAAATTAATTACTACAATATCATTTCTGTTTATAATAATTAAAGAAAAATAAATAATTCAAATATGTGAACCAATGATTTCAAAATAAAATTAATATACATTTACAAATAAATATAGCATTATTAGATGTACTTTAATTAGTTTTAATTTTCTTAATGAAATGACTTTTCTTTATTACATTTTTATGGGAGTCTAAGGGAGTGTGTGGGCCGCTAGAAAATATTTTAAAAATAAAAATACTTACTAATAAAAAATAATTTTAAAATATGTTTTAACCCCTCATAACATGTGTAAATCTTATATTTTTTAAAAATATAATTTGATAAATATCATAAATTAATTAGTACCGTATCATTTCTGTTTATAATAATTAAAGCAAAAATAAATAATTCAAATATGTGAACCAATGATTTCAAAATGAAATTAATATGCAGTTACAAATAAATATAGCATTATTAGATTTAATTTAATTATTTTTAATTTTATTAATGAAATGACTTTTCTTTATCCATTTTTTGATGGGATACTAAGGGATCGGAGTGTTTGGATTGCTGGAAAATCTATAATCTATAATCTATAATCTATAATATAATTAAAAACAAAATTCTATTTACTTGATTTCCTGCTCAAACAATAGTAAATAGTAAAGGTAAATTAAAAAAGGAACATAAATATTTCACAATAATTCTCTACATCATCATCAATTAAAAATGGAACAAAAATTAGTTAAATTAGAAAATAAATGAATATTAATAATTGACTGAAAATTAAAAATGAAAAAAGAAACAGAAATTAGGTTAATTGTAAAAGGAAATGAATATTAATAATTGATTAAAATAAAAAAAAATGATCCATAATTGACTAAAATAGAAAAGAAAATTGTCTGATTATTGCATTTTAATTTTTCACATTAATATTACAGAGTAGAATAAATTAAATCACAATTATATCATAAATATTTCACAATTTCAAGCAATGAAACATAAATAAAAAATGAAACGGAAATATTTCAATAATAATATCCTACATCATAAAGTAAAAGTAAATAAAAAATGAAAAGGAAAGATTTCAATAATAATATTCTACACCATCAATAGTAAAGACATATTTTAAACAATAGTAAAGGTAAACTAAAAATGGAACGGAAATATTTCAATAAAAATATTCTACATCATTAATTAAAAATTGTTCAGATAGGTAAAAATATCACTGCATCTGATATTCTAATTAACTAATTGACTGAAAATAAAAAAGAATAATTGTCTGAAAATGAATCTGATATTAGTAATTGACTGAAATTATAAAAGGAAATGAATATTAATAATTGACTACAAATAAAAAATGATCCATAATTGAAATGAAAAAATAAATTGGCAGATCTTTGCATTTTAATTAAAAAATGGAAAAGAAATTAAAAATTGGACGAAAATATTTCAATAATAATATTCTACATCATCAATAGTAAATGCATATTTTAATTTTCGAATAAGGTTCAAATTGGCCACTGAACGTAACCTGAAAAAATTAGGCCACTAAACGAAAAAAAAGTGCAATTAGGCCACTGAACACTCTAAAAATGTGCAATTTCACCTGATAACAGGTTACCCTCAATTTTAGCAGGTTATCTGCTTACATGGCAGCTGAGTTGGCATTTTTAATAAATTTTAAATCATTTTTAATAAATTTTAATAATAAATTTTTATTTAAAAAAATAAAAACGCCTTTATTTTATTTTTTATTTAATTTATTTTTTAATTTTTTTTATAAAATTTATTATTAAAATTAATTAAAAATTATTTAAAAATTATTAAAAATGCCAACTCAGCTGCCACGTAAGCAGGTAACCTGCTAAAATTGATGGTAACCTGCTATCCGGTGAAATTGCATACGTTTGGAGAATTCAGTGGCCTAATTGCACGTTTTTGGAATGTTCAGTGGCATAATTGCACTTTTTGTTCGTTCAGTGGCCTAATTGCATTTTCAGGTTACGTTCAGTGGCCAATTTGAACCTTATTCCTTTAAACAATAGTAAAATTAAATTAAAAATACAACGAAAATATTTTAATAAAAATATTCTACATTATCAATTATAACTGGAACAGAAATTAGGTAAAAATATCAATGCATCTAATATTATAATTGACTAATTGACTAAAAAAAAGTAAAAATAAAAAAGAATAATTGGCTGAAAATGAATTTGATATTACTAATTGACTGAAAATATAAAAGGATCACTAATTGACTGAAATTCTACCATTATATATTTTCACCCGAGTCACCCATCCTTTTGGACTAAAGGTGTTAGCTCTAGACGAAGATAGACAAGATTGTGTTGTTACTACCAATGTTGTCTACAAAGAGGTTTCAATAGTATGTAAATACAATTTGTGATATTATGTTTTTTTAAATGGAAAAATTGCTATATATCTAGACAAAAAAATATATTTTCCATACAAATAAATTATGATATCAATTCATTTTTATAACTGAGTTGCTAGAGAACGAGCACATTTGACTAATTTATAAAAGTACTGAACAATGATAAATAAAATCTCCAAAGTTACAGCACCGCATGCGTACATCTACATATTAGCTATTAATTTGAGCAATTAATAACATAAAAACACATAAATGATCCAAACCATACATTCAATTGCACTATATAATATTTGATGTTTTAATTTAAATAATTATATATCGATCCAAATATTCTTAATATATTACAACAAATCCATTCCGTGCATCGCACGGGCGCAAATACTAGTAATAGTCAAAAGGGAAGAAGTCCAACAAAAAAGTAGGGAAGGTTACGGGAAAGTTGCAACTGCACAAAAAGGACTTTATATAAAGGCTCCAGGATCAGACAAAAGGGGCAGACTCATTCAGTCCTAAATAACATCTCATCTACGTATTCTTCTTCATCTTTCAGTCCATGGTCATGGTGCCTATGTACATGTACCTGCTGCATATATAGTGAATTTCGGCTTGGCTTAGCTTAAAATGGTCCGTGGTTTTCACCATTTTGGTCTCCACGTTAAGTATTCTTGTGTCTAATTATTTATTAACTTCCTGCAAATACTTTATCATCTTTTATTATTACTTTATCATCCTACATCGTTCATCTTTTATTATGGAGAAATCTATTTTCTCCATTAGGACAAAATCGAGCATGATGTCTTAATGAGACGAAATCAGAAACTTTTATACTAGCAAGACCCGTAACCGTCCCTCACAGAGGGGGGAACGGTTACAACAACCTTGGACTGCGCCTGGGCTCCCAGGTTGACCGGCCGAGACCTCTAGCTGAGGCCTCGCCTAGGGTCCCCTCCCAGCATAGGCCCTGGTAACAAGGTGAATAGTATGTTGTTGGACTCAAAGTTGCACAAAACGTTAGGCGCCCCCTAGGTGCCAGGGTGGGGGGGGGGGGGGGGGGGGAGGGGCTGCTATGCACCGATTTTTTTATTTTTAATTTTAAAAAAAATTTAACTAAAAATTTTAAAATTCAATAGGAAAACATAAGGTTTCTCTAGTTTTTTCTTACAAATTATTTACGTAAGTGGTTGTAAAATCGTTTTGAATATTGTTGAAACCATTTAAATACATAAAAAATTAAAATTAAGAGCAAAAGAGCAAAACGGACAACCGAGACAAAAGGCAAGCCTTGCCAAAGTTTCTACACTTTTCAACAAAAAAAAATATAAATCGGCCGATTCAGCCGGCTAGGCGGTAGCCGGCCCGGTCAGGCCGCGGAGGAAACCGATTCCGGCCGAATCGTCCGCGGCCGGGCGACGCCTAGCACCTAGGCGCGATTTTTGCAACACTGGTTGGAATACTCTGTAGATGAAATCAAAGATGCAATTATGTTTGTGGGTATTGCGCATCATATACAATTTTGGGATGCCATGCCATGTGGCGACATTCCAAATTATTTATTATATCAAAGTTAATTATAACGGTTGATCCATGGTCGGGGGCGTGCGCGCCGGCCCTAACCTTAGCACTCCCCAGTGATAGTACGAGACCCGCCCCCGTTCACTACTCGATGGAAGAGCCTATTTTTGGCTTATTCATGTATGTTGGAACGACCAACAATCTATTTTATTATAATAATTTTTTATTGCAAAATTTGTCCAAATTGTACAAAATTTTCCTTTTCGATGTGAGAGAAGGGCCGGGACGAAGGACTCCGGACCAGCGGTCCTCGAATCCAATTCCAAGCTTTATATATATATATATATATATATATATATATATATATATATATATATATATATATATATATATATATAGAGGGAAGGGTTCAGGTACGGGTATAGCTTCCCGTGCGGTTGTGCGATTAAATCTGAGCAGTTGATCAAATTTAGATCAACGGCTCAAATCAATGAAAATTAAAAAAAAAAAAAAAACGCGTGCCTGGAACAAAGAAGTATAAGCTAAGGTGCACCTTAAGTGTTAGATCTTAATCACAAACTCACGCACTTTAAGTACAAAACCAACACACATTAAGCATAACCTCACGCACATTAAGCACAAAACCCACGCACTTTAAATATTAACTCATAGACTTTAAGTTTCAACAACTACTGACATTAAGTACAAAACTCACGCACATTAAGTACAAAACCCACGCACATTAAGCACAAACCTCACGCACATTAAGCACAAAACTCACGCACTTTAAGTATTCACTCACAAACTTTAAGTTTTAACAACTATTCACGTTAAGCACATCCCCACGCACATTAAGCACAAACCTCACGCACATTAAGCACAAAACACACGCACATTAAGCACAAAACTCACGCACATTAATCACAGATCCGCTCACCTTAATTTTGACCTAGATGCAAAAATTACAAAATTATCACCGCGTTTTTTTAAAACTTTGATAATCCTGGACGTTGGACATGTTTGGTTATTGGCGGATCCGCCGTTTTTGGCGGTTTGACCATGTCAAACCGCAAAAAAAAACCGTTTGGTTAGCAGCGGTTTGGAGCAACGGTTTGCTCCAAACCGCTGCTTTTGCAAACGCTGCACTTTGCAGCGTTTGCAATTGGCATTTTGGGGAAAATTAAATTTTCCCCAAAACGCCCCTGTTATATTAAAAAAAAAAAAAACTTATTGAGGAGCCGAAATGGCTCCTTAATTTGAGGAGCCAAAACGGCTCCTCAATGTTGCCCATCTGGGATGGGCAACAAATTTGTGGAGCCTTTGAGGCTCCTACTCCATTCCCATTTTTCCCACCGATGTGGGACGGTGGGAAAAGTGGGAATACAAGAGGGGAGCAGCTTGTGCTGCTCCCTTCTTTCGTTCTTTCGTTATTATTATTTTTTTTTAAATTATTATTATTATTATTATAAATTATAATGTATACCCTTATGGTCATTTTACATGTTAACTGCTAATCTAAACAGCTAATTTTACTAAACACTTTTTTATGAACTGCTAATACACTCTGCTGGTCAAACCTGCTAATACAATCTGCTATCTGATAACCGCTAACACAATCCGCTAGCGCTGACCGCTAACCGCTAATAACCAAACAAGCCCGTTGATTAAAGCGAGATGAATGGCTCAGATTAAACCGCACAACCGCACCTGAAGCCCTCACCCGCACGAGAACATTTATATATATATATATATATATATATATATATATATATATATATATATATATATATATATATATATAAAGATTTCTCGCTCTATTTCCTAATTACGGGCCGGCATAGGTTCCGATCCCGCTAGCTACTTAACGGAAGGACCTTTTCTTAACCAAGCTTGCCGCTTGGTTACAAAAACGATAGATATTCTCTAAAGGCCGGCACAGGATCCGGTCCCGCTAGCTACCCGACAGAAGAGCCTTTTCTGCACCAAGCCCTCAGCTTGGTTACAAAAATGCCAGATATTCCCTAAGGGCCGGCACGAGATCCGATCCTGCTAGCTACCTAACGGAAGGGTTTTTTCTTGGCTAAGCCCCCGGCTTGGTTAAGAAAATGCTATTCCCTAAGGCTGGTACGGGGTCTGACACAACTAACTACCCTGTGGAAGAGCCAGCCAAAGCAAGTTACCAACAAAAAAATAAACAAGAAAAAAAAAACAAATCATGCGAGCAAAAGATTTAAGCAACCCTGTGTCGATGGGCAGTCCAGCCGCCATCACGAAGTCCAAGTGACCCCTCATCACCAGCAAACCTTAAGAAAACAACATTATATGCGCCTAAATGAGGCCTTACCGCCATTGTTGATAAAATTTCCACATTTAAATCATATTGTGAGGGGTTCGCCCGTTCTGGCAGAAAGAAAGGGTACCCTGGGCAGCGTAGCACGTACTGCAAATTCACCGAAGCAAGGACCTCCGAGTGATTTTGATTGCGTTGGACATTTACTCTCTCTCTCTCTCTCTCTCTCTCTCTCTCTCGTTGTCGACTTCTCGCAACTCAGGAAGTGGGGACTGATGATGGAAATATTGAAAACGACCCAATAATGGAGACCCAGGATACGAGAGCATATAACCCAAGGCCAAGAAGATAATCCGAGCGGCCCAAGAAGGGTCTAGGATCCGGAGCCCGACTTTGAGCCCTGAATAGTAGGCCTTGACTTAGTCTCGCGGCCCACGATGTAGACCTTGATTTAATCTTATGGCACACCACATTTTTAGATATATTGGTTGGTTTTCTTTCTTGTCTTGTATAAATAGCCATTATCTAACCTAGACAAATCATATTCAGTATCATTACAACACACATTCTTTATAATATCTTTATATTAATCCATCCAATACTATTACGATTCTACTCGTTTATATCCATTTTACCCTTTTATATATTTTATGCGAGCTTATTGACCCGTATACATACCCTGAGTTAATTAGGTCCATCATTATCAATGCAAACATCTTTTATTTATCAACTTACTAAATTAAATGGTCTGACTTTTTAGATTAAAATGTCTAAAATGTACATACTTTTATGAAAATTCACCCTTGTTTATGTAAGGGCACCATAATTTGGCCCTGTTTGGTAAAAGAGTTAGTTTATCAGTAAATTTTGATTTATTTGACCATTATTAGATGTTTGATTTGGTTAAACAATCAATATGAGTATTTGATTAATTAATTTTTTGTAACAACTTATTGCTCCAAAATGTTAAAATTCATAAGCTGCTCAAAATAGCTTTTTCGATTAACTTTTTGAGAAATTCATTTTGCATATATAATCAACTATCAACTAACAACTAATTTACCAAACACTTACTTTTCTACAATCAGTTAATGCTATCAACTAGTCAAACCCACTAACCCATATTTCAAATTGGATCAGGGTCCGTTTGGAAACTCGAAAAATGACTTCTGGAAAATGTTTTTTGAAAAATAAGTCATTTTCCAGAAAATATTTTCCTTTCCGGTGTTTGGCTGCGTAACGGAAAACTATCTTTGTGTGTTTGGTTCATTTTCCAAAAAATGAGCATGAAAATGAATAGAATTGTATACTTCAACATTTTAATTATTTGGTACTTTTGATAAAATTCTTCTATGAATAGCACTAAACCTTGAGGATAATTTTGAATATACATATACATATACATATATATATACATACATACATATATATATATATATATATATATATATACATATATATATATATATACATACATATATATATATATATATACATATACATATATATATATATATATATATATATATATATATATATATATATATTACATACAGTATCTATCTATAGACTGTGAAAGTAGAAGTAGAGGAAGTGATGTGAGGAGGAAAATGCTAGAGGAGGAAGAGTTGGAAAATGACTTCCCAAAAAAAAGGGAAGTCATTTTCCCCCAAAACATACATATTTTCCTTTGACTAATGAATCATTTTTCATTGACCTCATTTTCCTTCCTCTTGCAAAACACTGAAAACTCGAAAAACATTTTCCGAAAGTCATTTTCCGGATTTTCAAACGCACCCTTAGTTTGATTTAGAAAAAATTGAGGGATTATAATGTCAGCAAATAATTTAAACCAGTAGTTGGATCAGAAAAAAACATTTATTTTTATTATAATATTAAAACTAATTTTTAAAAATTTTTTTTTTTGAACCCTCGTGTTACTGACCGTTAAAAAATTTCACTCGTGTTAATGACCGTTAAAAAATTTCATATATATATATATATATATATATATATATATATATATATATATATATATATATATATATATATATATATATATATGATAAATTCTCATGCGGGTGAATGTTTCCGGTGTAGTTGTGCGATTTTAATGTGCGTGAATTTTGTACTTAAGATATGTGAGTCTTGTGCTTAAGGTGCGTGAGTTTTGTACTTAAGGTGCGTGAGTTTTGTGCTTAAGGTGTGTGTGTTTTGTGCTTAATGTGTGTGAGATTTGTGTTTTTAATGAGAGTAGTTGTTGAAACTTAAGGTGCGTGAGTTTTGTGTTTATGGTGCGTGAGGTTTGTGCTTAAGGTGCGTGAGTTTGTGTTCTAAAGGTGTTTTGTTTGTGTGCTTAATATGCGTGTGTTGTGTACTTTAAGTGAGTCAGTTTAATGCTTAATGTGCGATCACCCGCACAATCGCACGGGAAGCCCTCTCCGCACCTGATCCCTTCCCTATATATATATGTCCCACTTCTAATTGAAGTAAAAAAAACATGCTTAAATGTGTATATACCATCATAACTACTATGTTGAATTGGCACCAACTTTTTGTTAGGATGGATCTAACACACCAGAAACATTTTAAAACAATTAAACTTAGGTAACATGTGTTTGTTGTCTTGTAAAAATCACAACCTTGATCTTAACTCAATCTTCAATTAATTTAATTTCAAATTTAAATTTGGATCATTCGATCACGACCTTACACCGCATACAAGATGCACCGATGCACCCATCCATTGGATCTTTAGGTATAAACTTGGCTGGCTTTAATTTATCTTGGTTTGGACCACAAAAATTTTAATGAATTTAAAGGCAATCTAATTTAGTTGCAGTATGACAGATATGTATGGTACGTGGTATAAATGCATAATCTAAATAGAATAGGTATAGTTGATGTAAATAAATTAAGCTATTAGAGTTTAGTTTGATGAATACTTCACTTCTAAAAGACAAGCGTTTTGGTAAATTAAAAGACATGTCGGTTTGTTTGAAACATTTTGATAAAAGACACCAAAGACCAGAGAGTCCTTTGTTAAAAATGTGAGAGGAGGGAGAGGGCGGAGGGAGAAAAATGAAATAGAAGAGGGAGAAGAAGTTAAGGGAGGTGTATTCAATTATGATTTTTATAGAGTTTTAAAGACTTTTATGAATTTTAAAAGTTTGGAGGTATTCAATTCAAATTTTTAGAGAGTTTTTAAAAGTCATGCGATATTCAATTAAGATTTTTAAAAAGTATTTAAAAGTCGTGTGGTATTCGATTAAAACTTTTAAAGAGTCTTTAATTAAAAGTCATGTGGTATTCAAAAAGTTATGAACTTTTGTAGACTTTTTAATTTTAAGACTTTTGCATACTTTTCCTTCTCAAATATAAATAGTTGAAATCCAACCATCAACCCCAAGATTTCAAATTTTCTTTCTAATAACTTTGAATGTTTTCTCTCACTATTTAAACTCTATTTTTCTCCCTATTTAAACTCTATAAACCTATCTAAATTCAATAATTTTCTTTCTAATAACTTTGAATGTTTTCTCACTATTTAAACTCTATTTTTTCTCCCTATTTAAACTCTATAAACCTATCTAAATTCAATAAAATTATTTTTTTCTTCATTATCCTATATATTCCTCATACCTAAACTCTACCAATTTTTCTCTCTCTCTCTCTCCTAAACTTTAGAATCTTCATCTAAAAATTCGAAATAATATTATTTTTACTTCATTATTTATTGTTTATATTGATTTTTATTTTTTTCTATGAATTTTTTATCCTTAACTTTCTCTAATTCTCCCTAAATACATGAACAAAGCAAATTTTTCACCGTCAAATTTTAGTATATGTTTCATAATATTCATATAAATACTTAGCTTATATATTTTGATTTTTATTCTTTTTAGGTTTAGATTCGTAATATATATTTTTCCTTTTTTTTTTTAACAACATGTTACTACGAATAGCGAATTACTGTTCGCAACAATAATTTGGGGTTGCAAACAGTAGCACCTTGTTGTTGTTTGCAATCTCAAATTGCTATTGCAAATAATAATTCTTTGCGTGATGCCTAGCAATATATCAAGTATAATTTTATATATATTATTAATATTAGATTTTTTATTTATTTATTTTATGCAACTTATAATTATTAGGACTCTATGTATCTGAGTCTGTTTAGAACTTCTTATCCTTGTCACACTGTGACTCTCTACTTCTTATTCTTATCACACTGTGACTCTCTATTGTATATATTCACATCATCTGATCTCATTGTAATCAAGTTCAGAAAATATAATACAATCAGTTCTCATCTGGTATCAGTTAGCTAGGGTTTTGTGATTCATAAAATCAAGAAGATGCAGCGCTGCGGTGGCAACCTTAATTACCGTGGAGGTCAGCAACGTGGCTTCGATGATCCGTGTCAAATCTGTAAAGGTTTCGGCCACACAGGAGTAAATTGTTTTTGGCGCTATGACGATCCGTGTCAAATTTGTAAACGTTTTGGTCACACGGAAGTCAATTGTTTTTGGCGCTATGATGATCCATGTCAAATTTGTAAACGTTTTGGTCACACGGGAGCCAATTGTTTTTGGCACTATAATGATCCGTGTCAAATTTGTAAAAGTTTCGGTCACACGGGAGTCAACTGTTTTCGGCGATATTCAGGGGCTCCGGGTTCTCAGGTTAATTTGGTGTTTCAGAATGGTTTAGTTGCTAAAACCTCGTCAAATTCTCATACTTTGGTTCCAGACACTGGAGCCACAAATCATGCAACTCCAAACATCACTGCCTTTTCTACATCGGAGAAGTACACTGGTAATGACACTTTACGTGTCGGTGACGGTATGGGTTTATCTATTAGTCATGTTGGCCATGCCTCTTTTAATACCCCTTCTAGATCATTTACATTGTCTGATATACTTCACGTTCCACGTTTGTCTACTTCTTTATTATCTGTTCAGAAGTTTGCATCCGATAATAAAGTCTTTTTTGAGTTTCAACCCTCCTTTTTTGTTGTGAAGGATATCAATACCAAGGAAATACTTCTTCGGGGCAATAGTTCGGGGGGACTATACACACTTTCATTACCTAGTTCGTCTCCGTCAGCGTTTCTTTCCGCTCGTGCCTCGGCTTCCACTTGGCACAATCGTCTGGGTCATCCTCATAACCGTGTTCTTAGCCATATGCTTCGTTCTTGTTTGGTTAGTGGGTCTCGTGATAATATTCGTTGCCATAATTCTTTATGCAATGCGTGTCAATTAGGCAAATCTGTCCGTTTTCCCCTCCCTCGTGTTGCTTCCTCTAGTTCTCAAGTCCTAGATCTTATTTACACATACATTTGGGGTCCTACGCCCACTTTATCTACTTCTGGCTTCCGTTATTTTGTGATCTTTGTGGATGAATATTCCCGTTATACATGGTTCTTCCCTATGAAATTAAAGTATGATCTTTATGTCATCTTTGATAAATTTCGTACTCTTGTTGAACGGTCCTTTAATTGCAAAATAAAGGCCATTCAGTCTGATTTAGGTGCTGAGTACAAAAAGTTGCATTCTTCGTTTGTTCAATTAGGAATTCAACATAGACAATCATGTGCCTATACACATAAACAGAATGGTCGTGTTGAACGGAAACATCGTCACATTGTTGAAACTGGTCTGACTCTTCTAGCTCATGCCTCTGTTCCTTTGAAATTTTGGGATTTTGCCTTTGAGACTGCTGTCTATCATGTGCCTATACACATAAACAGAATGGTCATGTTGAACGGAAACATCGTCACATTGTTGAAACTGGTCTGCCTCTTCTAGCTCATGCCTCTGTTCCTTTGAAATTTTGGGTTTTTGCCTTTGAAACTCCTGTCTATTTAATTAACAGAATGCCATCTTCTGTATTAAATAACTCCAGTCCTCATCTCCTGTTACATAAATCCCCTCCTTCCTATCTTTTTCTTCGTGTCTTTGGGTGTTTGTGCTATCCTCATCTTCGACCATATAATCGTCATAAGATTTCATACAGGTCTTCTCCATGTGTCTTCCTAGGTTATCCTGAGTCCTTTAGGGGGTACAGATGCATGGACTTACATACTAATAAGATTTACACATGCAGGTATGTCAGATTTGATGAAGAAGTTTTCCCCTTTGCTACTAAAACTTCTTTGCAGGATCTATCTACTCCGTTTTCTAGACCTTAGGCGGAATCTGTTCTCAGTCATAGCACACCTATTCCTGCCGTGTACAATGACGAGCCGCAAGAACCGCCGCTACCAGTTTCATTCGAACCAGCCGTGGATCCCGGACAGGCTGCCTCGTCGGGTGATCTAGTGGAGCCCGTTGCTCGCCAGCGAGGCCGTCCACGTGGGCGGTCCACCAGGCCCAATGTCCGTACTCACTCTATGGCTACTCGCAGCAACGCAGATGCTCCTCTTTTTGCTCTAGCAGCTCAGGTGCATCTCACGGAACCCACATGTCATTCTCAAGCTGTCAAATATCCTGAATGGCGTGAAGCCATGGACCAAGAATTCAATGCTCTCCTGCATAACCACACATGGTCTCTAGTTCCACCCACTGTAGGTATGAATATTATTGGCTGTAAATGTGTGTTTCGTTGATGGTACTATTGAAAGGCATAAAGCCAGACTGGTTGCGAAAGGTTTTAATCAGGTTCCAGGCCAGGACTTCTTTGACACATTTAGTCCAGTGGTAAAGCCTACGACTGTAAGACTCCGTCTATCTCTAGCTTTATCATCTGGGTGGTCTATCAAACAACTAGATGTTCATAATGCTTTTCTGAATGGTAATCTGGCTGAAACAGTTTATATGAAGCAACCCCCTGGTTATATTGATGCTAACTTCCCGAATCATGTTTGTTTGTTAAAAAGATCTCTGTATGGGTTAAAACAAGCTCCCAGAGCCTGGTTTAATCGACTACATATGTTCTTACTATCAGTTGGCTTTCAAGCATCCAAGACAGATGCCTCTCTGTTCTATTACTCAAAAGACTACTTTGGTTTATCTATTGGTGTACGTGGATGACATTCTTGTAATGGGAAGTGATCAGGGTATTATGTCTCAGCTCTTGTCCAAACTGTCTGCTACATTCAAAATCAGAGATCTTGGTGAACCAAATTTCTTTCTGGGTATTGAAACAGTTAAGAGTGACAATGAGATTATTTTATCTCAACAACGATATATGAATGATATTTTAAAACGGGCTAGAATGTCTGAATGCAAACCCCTTTCTACACCTAGCTCTATCTCGAAAACTGTCCCCTTCAATTCAGATCTATATGATGATCCCACCACAGTACAGGAGTCTAGCTGGAGCACTGCAATATCTCACTGTCACATGACCTGACTTATCCTTTGCAGTTAATCAGTTATGCCAACATATGCATGCTCCCACCATGTCACACTAGGAGCAGCTCAAACGGGTACTCAGGTATGTTAAGGGAACAGTTGATCATGGTTTGCGCATACAACGATGCTCATCTAGAGACATTCATGCCTTCTTTGATTCTGATTGGGCTGGTTGTCCTGAGGATCGAAAATCCACGAGTGGTTTTGCTGTTTTCTTGGGGAGTAATCTTATATCCTAGGTTTGCAAGAAACAGAGAACTGTTGGTAGGTCATCCACTGAGGCTGAATACAAAGCTCTTGCAGATGTTTGTGCTGAAGTTCTATGGATTATGTCATTACTGCGTGAGATACAGATTCCGGGTATTTCCATTCCAAAATTATGGTGTGATAATCTAGGAGCTACATATATGAGTGCCAACCCAATCTTTCATGCGCGCACCAAGCATGTGGAGATTGATTATCATTTTGTTCGTGATCGAGTAGCTTCAGGTGATATTCAAGTCAACTTCATCTCCACAAAGGATCAACTTGCTGATATCTTCACCAAAGCTCTGCCTGGACCTAGATTTTCTTCCCTAAGGGACAAGCTACAGGTTACTAGTATACACTGTGCTTGAGGGGGAGTATTAGGACTCTATGTATCTGAGTCTGTTTAGAACTTCTTATCCTTGTCACACTGTGACTCTCTACTTCTTATCCTTATCACACTGTGACTCTCTATTGTATATATTCACATCATCTGATCTCATTGTAATCAAGTTCAGAAAATATAATACAATCAGTTCTCATCATAATTATATTTTTAAATATTTTATTTGATCAAGTCTTTTATTATAAATTTTATTGTTCAATATTGTTATGAACTTATAATGAAATAGTTTTTTTTTGTTAATGTTTATTAATAATATATATAAGTAATTAGCATATAAGTCTCAGCATACTATGGATCAAAATAATAATGTTGAGAATATTGATGTGGGTGAATAACTATATAATAAGAAGAATTTTATGATATATTATACATGTTTTGTAAGAAAATTGTAAATGATAAGAATCAAAATCATTGAAAGTTTGTAAAGATTTATTCAATTTAGAATTTCAACGACTTTTATAGACTTTTTTAAATAAAAAGTTGTTGGGTTGGGCTTCCCTCCTATGTGGTAAATAGCTCATGTTTGGACCAAGCCAATTTGTATCCACTATATTTTTTGTTGGACCTCCACTCATCTTGAGCCCTAATTATTATTACTATTATATATTTATATATAGTATATAATTAGGGATATTGAATTAAGGAATATATATGTTTATGGAGAATTGGAAACAAGGTGAGGTGGCAGCATCTTGTGAAAAGGAAACCGAATTCATTTCTTTTGGCTAAGTTGAGAAAAAGGAAACACATTTCCTTTTCTTGCATGTGTCGGCTTAAAGGAAAAAAGAAAGGAAACTACTTTCCTTTGTTTTGATGCATTCTCCCATATATATGTTCGGCAGTGGAAGAAGTAATGTGTACGCGGCGAAACCTTTTTGCTTCAATTCGGCAGAGAAGTTCCAGGCGGCGAAACAAAGTTCTTCTACATCTTTTATTATTCCGCTCGGCAGATAGAGAGAGGAGAAGAGCTAGGTTCTTGGGTGATTTCTTTATCATATACTTGTAGAGGTCAGCTTATTTGTTCCAGGTATCTTTGGATATTTCTTAGTATTCCTTTTAGGCCTGTGGAACATAATAGAAGTCTTTGACCTAGAGTTGTTGTATTTGATGATTGTTGGATGTTTGGCTCGTGTGGTAGCCTGAAACTTTGTACCCAAGATTTATTATAGTGAAATATTGGTTGGTGTTGGTCCCGTGGTTTTTCCCCGTGGTTTTCCACGTAAATCTTGTGTCCTTGCATTGTTATTTATTTTTGGCAATTGTGTATCATCTTGTGTTTGTGCTCCTGTCGGTTCTGTGATTTTTCATTGTCACAGGAAGTGGGATTTTCCCAACAAAGTGGTATTAGAGCCCTGGTTGTTGATTGGGTACATTTGACATGGAGACAAATATGATTAATATGGTACGATTGAATGGTATAAATTATCACATTTGGAAGGCCAAGATGAAGGATCTTCTATTTGTGAAGAAATTACATCTACCTGTGTTTGCAACTGCAAAGCCAGAAAGCATGTCAGACGAAGAGTGGGACTTTGAGCACCAACAAGTTTGTGGTTATATTCGCCAATGGGTTGAAGATAATGTTATGAATCACATTATCAACGAGACACGTGCCAGAAGCCTGTGGGATAAACTTGAGACCCTGTATGCTTCCAAGACAGGCAATAACAAATTATTTTTGCTAAAACAATTGATGAATCTAAGATTCAGGGAAGGTACATTGATCAATGATCATGTCAATGATTTTCAGGGTGTTCTTGATCAGTTGTCTAGCATGGGCATCAAATTTGAGGATGAGGTACTTGGTCTCTGGTTGCTTAACACTCTACCTGATTCTTGGGAAACACTTCGGGTTTCTTTGACCAATTCTGCTCCCAACGGTGTTGTGACCATGGATTATGTCAAGAGTGGTATCTTGAATGAAGAGTCATGAAGAAGATCTCAAGACACCTCCACTTCTCAGTCAGATATTTTGGTTACAAATGATAGGGGGAGAAACAAACAAAGAGGTCAGAATGGTAGAGATAAAAGCAGAAGTAAGTCAAGGTCTTGGCATAAGGATGTTGAATGTTATCATTGTGGCAAGAAGGGTCACATCAAGAAAAATTGCTTCAAGTTGAAAAGGGACCAGAAGCAAGATAAGAAAGATGATCACACAGAGAACCAGGTTGCAATAGTTAGAACATATTTGCTTCTTGCTTGTGATGAGAACGCCGTCAACGTTGCATGCCATGAGACAACTTGGATTGTAGATTCAGGCGCATCTTACCATGTTACACCAAGGAAGGAATTCTTTACTTCATATACTCCAGGTGACTTTGGAGAGCTAAGAATGGGTGATGATGGTCAGGTGAAGGTGATTGGTACCAGTACAGTTTGTCTTGAGACCAGCAATGGCACAAAGCTGGAACTTAAAAATGTAAAGCATGCACCGGGTATAAGACTGAATCTCATTTCTACAGGAAAACTCAATGATGATGGTTTCTGTTGTTTCTTTGGTGATGGACATTGGAAAATCACTAAAGGCTCGCTGGTTATTGCACGAGGTAACAAGTCTTCTAACTTGTACTCTTTACAAAGCTCTATTTATGGTGATTCAGTGAATGTGGTAGCAAAAGAATGTGCATCAGAATTGTGGCATAAACGACTTGGCCACATGAGTGTGAAGGGGATTGATTACCTTGCCAAGAAGAACAAGCTTTCAGGAGTAAAGGAAGCTAGATTGGACAGATGTGTTCATTGCCTGGCAGGGAAACAGAAAAGAGTTTCTTTTATGAGCAATTCTCCTTCGAAGAAGCCGGAGCCACTTGAGTTGATACATTCAGATGTGTGTGGACCAATGAAGGTTAGATCACTTGGAGGTGCATCTTGCTTTGTGACCTTCATTGATGATTATTCTAGGAAACTATGGGTTTACACTTTGAAGCACAAAAGTGATGTTTTGGTGTGTTTAAAGAGTTTCATGCCCTTGCTGAGAGACAGACAAGAAAGAAATTGAAGTGCATCCGTACTGATAATGGCGGTGAGTACCGTGGCCCATTTGATGAGTATTGCAGAATGCACGGTATTAGACATCAGAAAACTCCTTCTAAAACTCCTCAATTAAATGGCTTAGCAGAGAGGATGAATCGGACAATTATGGAGAGAGTCAGATGTATGCTTGATGACGCAAAGTTGCCTAGTTCTTTTTGGTTAGAGGCAGTTCCCACAGTTGTTCATGTTATCAACTTATCTCCTATTATTGCTTTGAATAATGAAGTTCCTGATAAGGTTTGGTGTGGAAAGGAAGTCTCTTATGATCACCTCAGAGTCTTCGGTTGTAAGTCATTTGTGCATGTCCCAAGAGATGAAAGATCTAAGTTGGATTCGAAGACTAGACAGTGCATTTTCATTGGTTATGGTCTTGATGAATTTGGCTACAAGCTGTATGATCCAGTTGAGAAGAAGCTTGTGAGAAGCCGTGATGTAGTGTTCTTTGAAGATCAAATCATTGAAGATGTTGACAAAGTGAGAAAGCCAGAATCTCAAGACAGTGGAAGTTTGGTTGACTGTGATCCAGTTTCCAGCAAAGATACACATGATGCTGATGAGGTTCATGAGAATGACCAGAACGGTGATCTTGTACCAGACAATCAGGATGATACAGCTTATGTGGATGGTCATGTTGATGATGCTGTGCACCAGGAACAAGAAGTTCCTTCGCAGGTTCCAGTTGATCTTCCTAGAAGGTCTAACAAGGAACGGAGACCATCTACTCGTTACTCTTCCAGTCAGTATGTGCTATTGACTGATGGGGGAGAACCTGAGTTCTATGAAGAAGCTAAGGAGAGTGAGCAAAAGAGACAATGGCTTGAGGCTATGCAGGATGAGATGAATTCTCTATATGCAAATGATAGCTTTGAGTTGGTAAGGGCACCAAAGAACAGGAAAGCTTTGAAGAACATGTGGGTCTACAGATTGAAACATGAAGAGGGCACTTCAGTTCCACGATTCAAAGCTCGACTGGTGGTGAAAGGTTTTAGCCAGAAGAAAGGTATTGATTTTGATTAAATTTTCTCTCCTGTTGTGAAATTTTCATCCATTAGAGTTGTGTTGGGTCTAGCAGCTCGTTTGGATTTAGAAATTGAGCAGATGGATGTAAAGACAGCTTTTCTCCATGGTGATTTGGATGAGGAGATATATATGGAGCAACCTGAGGGATTCAAAGTCAAAGGGAAAGAGGATTATGTTTGCAGGTTAAAGAAGAGTTTGTATGGATTGAAGCAAGCTCCGAGGCAGTGGTATAAAAAGTTTACTTCCGTTATGAGTAAGCATGGGTACAAGAAGACTTCTTCAGACCACTGTGTTTTTGTAAACATATTCTCTGATGATGACTTTTTTATATTATTGCTTTATGTTGATGATATGTTGATTGTTGGTCGCAATGTTTCAAGAATTCAATAGTTGAAATAAGAGTTGAGTAAGTCCTTTTCTATGAAGGACATGGGACCAGCAAAGCAAATTCTTGGGATGAAGATCATTCGTGACAGTCAAAACAAAAAGTTGTGGTTATCTCAAGAGAAGTATATAGAGAAAGTACTTGAGAGATTTAGTATGGATAAAGCTAAGCCAGTGAATACACCTCTTGGTATGCATTTCAAGTTAAGTAAGAAGCAATGTGCCTCTAGTGAGAAAGAGAATGAAGAAATACAAAGAGTTCCCTATTCTTTAGTTGTTGGTAGTTTGATGTATGCCATGGTATGTACGAGACCAGATATTGCTCATGCAGTAGGTGTTGTTAGCAGATTTCTCTCAAATCCAGGGAGAGAACATTGGGATGCTGTGAAGTGGGTTCTGAGATATCTTCGGGGTACTTCAAGTCTGAGTATGTGTTTTGGTACAGAGAAACCTATTCTTGTCAGGTACACTGATTCAAATATGGCCGGGGACATTGATACCAGGAAATCTACTTCAGGTTATCTAATTACCTATGCAGGGGGAGCAGTTTCATGGCAATCAAGATTGCAAAAGTGTGTTGCTTTGTCTACCACTGAAGCTGAGTTCATAGCATCTGTTGAGGCCAGTAAAGAAATGCTATGGATGAAGAAGTTTGTTCAGGAGCTCGGGTTTGTTCAAGACAGGTATGTGCTCTATTGTGATAGTCAAAGTGCAGTTCATCTTGCAAAGAACTCAACGTTCCATTACAGGTCAAAACATATTGACACGAGATATCATTGGATTAGAGATATCTTGGAGTGCAAGATGCTTGAACTTGAAAAGATTCATACTGATGGTAATGGGTCTGACATGATGACTAAAGCATTGCCGAGAGGGAAGTTTGAGGATTGTTGCTCTATCGCCGGGATGTCGATATCTTCCACATAGTCGGGAGGGGGAGATTTGTTGGGTTGGGCTTCCCTCCTATGTGGTAAATAGCTCATGTTTGGACCAAGCCAATTTGTATCCACTATATTTTTTGTTGGACCTTCACTCATCTTGAGCCCTAATTATTATTACTATTATATATTTATATATAGTATATAATTAGGGATATTGAATTAAGGAATATATATGTTTATGGAGAATTGGAAACAAGGTGAGGTGGCAGCATCTTGTGAAAAGGAAACCGAATTCATTTCTTTTGGCTAAGTTGAGAAAAAGGAAACACATTTCCTTTTCTTGCATGTGTCGGCTTAAAGGAAAAAAGAAAGGAAACTACTTTCCTTTGTTTTGATGCATTCTCCCATATATATGTTCGGCAGTGGAAGAAGTAATGTGTACGCGGCGAAACCTTTTTGCTTCAATTCGGCAGAGAAGTTCCAGGCGGCGAAACAAAGTTCTTCTACATCTTTTATTATTCCGCTCGGCAGATAGAGAGAGGAGAAGAGCTAGGTTCTTGGGTGATTTCTTTATCATATACTTGTAGAGGTCAGCTTATTTGTTCCAGGTATCTTTGGATATTTCTTAGTATTCCTTTTAGGCCTGTGGAACATAATAGAAGTCTTTGACCTAGAGTTGTTGTATTTGATGATTGTTGGATGTTTGGCTCGCGTGGTAGCCTGAAACTTTGTACCCAAGATTTATTATAGTGAAATATTGGTTGGTGTTGGTCCCGTGGTTTTTTCCCCGTGGTTTTTGGGGTTTCCACGTAAATATTGTGTCCTTGCATTGTTATTTATTTTTGGCAATTGTGTATCATCTTGTGTTTGTGCTCCTGTCGGTTCTGTGATTTTTCATTGTCACAGGAAGTGGGATTTTCCCAACAAAAGTTGTTAAAAGTCTATGAATGTTTTTATATAGATTTTTATAAAGTTTTAAAAAGTTTTGAACAACTCTATGAAAGTCAATCAAAATTTATTAAAATCTATCATTTTAAAAGTCTTTAAAACTCTACAAAAGTCATGATTGAATACACCCCTCTAAATTAGAGGTGTAAGTATAAATTTAGTCGACTTTAATTTATCAATCATAAAAAAATTTAAAAAAAAAAAAGCCTTTTACAATGCTCGTCTAAATAGGTATATTATGTGTATTGTAATCAAATTAAACTATTTGAATTTGACTTGAAAAATATTTAAATTTGATTTGATTATTTTAAGTTGAGTTTAATTAAACTCAATAATTTTTTTTATTTTATCAAGAACTCAATAAATTTGAGTATCATGATGGGAAAATTGCAGTTCTTTCCTTTGGTTTTTTCTATTTATTTTAGGTAAGGTTTCCTACGACTGCCCTAGCCGTTGCGGCGGGTTGCAGTTGGCTGTGGCCATGTAGGCGTTATCGGTGGTCTCTAATCCTTTGCCTTCGAATCCGATGGTGGAGAGTGAACCGACCCAACGATCCAATAGCGTTCGACTCTAAGATGGACACTCAAACCAAATCGGATGGCAGACTGAGAGTGAAGATATCCAATAGCGTAAGAAAGGAGCTATGCCAGCAATGGAAACTTTGCCTTGATCCTCAAGTTCTTGGGTATGAATATTAGCTATAATGTTTTGAACAACAGGCTGCCAATATTATGGGAGTTACAGGGAAAGATGGACCTCATTGATATTGGTTTTGGCTGCTTCGTTGTGCGGGTTGACAATCGAAGGGACTATCTGTAACAACCCAAAATTTTATTTTATAAATCCGATATTAAGAAATTTCAAAATAGCCATTTTCACTCCATTAAAATTTTTTGCGATCAATTGGTGTTTGAATAAATTATTTTTGTCACATTTTAAATTAATTCGACACCAAAACTTATTTTATGAGAGATTCCTAAATTTTTGGGTAATTCGCGTATCAAGTTTTAAATCGAGAATTCAATTTGAGTGAAATCGGGAGAATTCAAAAAGGCTTTAAACAAGTGTTCATCTAAATAGCTTTTTGAGAAAATTCATTTTCAACTCCAAAGTATTTAAAAATAGCATTTCTAGCCCTAGGTCCATGATACAAGGTGAACCACAAAGCTTTGTCTGATACTTTAGAGAGCAAGCTAAAGTTATCCTTTTGCCCCCAACCAATCATTGGCCACCTACCTAGGGTTTTGAACCCATATAAATAGAACATATTCTCCTTGTTCTCCTGATCCATTCCATTTGCCTCTTCACTCCAAGCCTTAGAAGAAATCACAGTAAGTGTTCTACCATTCATTCCTCCATCCATTTCATTTTCATTTCATAGACTTTGGTCATTCTTTACCTCCCATCTTTGAGTTGCCTTAAGCTTAGTATGCATGTATGTTTGTTTGAGGAAGATAGGTGGGGGTAGGTAGTAATCTCTGAACGGGAAAGGAGAAGGGATCCAAGCAAGAAGAAGAGACAACAAGAGGTATAACCCCATGGACTCCCTCTTAGATTTGGCTTTGTGAAGCCTCTTTATTGAGTAGAAATGAGTAGAAATTATGGGATTTTTGTTGTGTTTATGCTTGAAAGTGATCTATTATTTGTCTTTGAGTTGTTGAGAATGTTTTGGACTTGTTTGGGTTGAGATTGCAGATGAAAGTGCCATCTGGTGCACAAACAGTGTGCACTAGATCAGACCAGTGGCCCTAGCCGCGGCCCATCAGGAGGGCCGCCGTCCCGATGGAGTAATGGGGCATATGGGGCGGCTTTTGAAGAGTCCCGCCCCAGGCCCCTGAGTATTGATTTGAGGAGATTCTGTGCAGTGGCCGGGCCCTTGTGCCTCAGCTACGTGTCGTTTTGGGCTGAGCATTACGGGCCCTTGTGGCTCGGCTTGTGACACCCCGAAATCCAAATTCAATTAAGGGATTAATTGAGTAATTAATCCTATTTCCATGGGTGAATTAATTCCTAAAATCCTAAAAATTCAATAGTCGGGGACTAGTAATTGACTAGTCAACCTCTAAGTCAAAGTTGTACCTTAAGCTTTGTAAGGAGTTCCCTTGTTCCCTTACACTTCCTTATGTTAGTAAGGGTATTCTTGACCTTTCACTTGGTGTTGGTATTGTAACCTAACCTAGTAGACCATCTTCATTCTTTCCTTACACTTTCTAAAAATCTAGCTCCACCTTCTCTCTAAAATGGTAGATAGCTTTTCTTCCAAGCTAAGTTGGAGCCTTGCCAAAACTTCAAGAGTTGCTTCCAAGATTCAACCTTTCACATATTTGGGCATCTAGGAGGGTAAGATCTAGGTTCATCTTGTGTTTTTGGTTTTATCTAAGGTGTCTTTTCTTAAAGATAGGATCTTTATGATCTTTTGGTATGTTCTTGAAATGGGTTTGGAAAGTGAGCCTTGTGAGGAGCTTGTTGAGGTGTAAAGTGAAGTCTTTAGTCTACAAGAGGTAACCCATGGTCTACAAAATCTATTTTGCTTACCTATATGTGATTTCTTGGATTCTACATGTGTTTTTGCTATGAAATGTGAGTGTTGATGCATGATCTTGTGAAAATGCATATCTAGAGCTTGTGTTTAGGGTTCTTGTATGCCATTGCTTGGCTATTCCTTTGATTCAAGTCATTTTGTTATATTGGGTGAGATTTGGCATGTTTTGGACTTGAATTTGAGTTTGGAGTTGAAAATCCCCGAAGGGATTATTTGTGCAGGTATACGTACCCACGGGCGGAACGACGGGTAGAGCTCCAACCCGCCGCCCACCCGCGGGGTACAAGGGCCGGTGGGTAGTGTACCCGCGGGCGGAACCACGGGTGGGAGCCTACCCGTGGGTCCACCCGCGGGGAATACTGTGGTGTTGTTGAGGGATTTGTTCCCCGCGATTCTTTTGACTCTGTATTTGGTCTTTTGACTTCCCGATGTTCTTTTGTGGAACTATTTGAGTGTCTTCTTGATGTTTCGTATGTCTAGAACTATATGGTAGGATTCCATGTAGGTTTTGGTGTCGTGAATCGTGCTAAGTGTTCAACATTGTGTTTCGTTGAACCGTGATGAGTCTTGTGTGTTTTTCGGAACTACGTTTGGTTTACCCGTTTGATAAACATGCTAGTTCGGTGTTTAAATGCTAGCGTGTGTGTTGTTTTACCTTCCTATTGGTTGATGATAACTTGTGTTATTCATCGTTGTTGTTGTTGGGCTGTGACCCATTTCTTGATTGAGATGGTTTCATATCTTCGTTGTGATCCGTTGATTGATTCCTGTTGTGGTGTGATGTGTGTGTGGCTTTACCTGGATTGCACGATTAGTGGTATGGGACACTAGTCACCAAGGTATTGCAGCGGTCCTCGTGGTAGCCGTGACGTGATTATGGGGTTGTGACCTTTGTGTAAGGTTCACGTGATTCTTGGGTGGCATGTGTTGCCGTGTGTGTGTACGGTACCCTCGTGTACTATGAAATTGGTGGTCTCGTTGGTGGTCGTTGGTGGGGGACGACGGTCCTAGGAGGGAAAAGGTTGGACTTGGTTGTACAGGGGTCCTGGAGGTAATGGTTGGAAGAAGATATAAGGTTGGGGGTAGCCATAAGGTTGGAACCGGGCATAAGGAAGACATATCAACTCGTGATGGGTGATGTCACGAGGGCTCGTGTAGCCGTTGTTGTGAGTTCTTCTATTGTGACATGTGTAGTCACAAAGGCAAGTGTTGCCTTGGCATGTGTTGCCGTGGGTGAGTCTTATTCCTTTGCGTTGTGCATGCCGGGTTTTGATTTATTGTGTGATGATAAATCATGCCTTGAGCCATTCTTGTGAGTTGTGTTGTTCTTTGTGGTCTTGGGATGTGTTCCCGTGTTGTTGTTAAGAGTGGTGAGTCTTGTGTTGACTATTACTCTTGGTTTTGTACTTATATACTTATGTATTTCGTTTCGAAAATGGCTTTACAACTTATATCTTATCTATGTGTGTTATTTCACGGGTATTGGTGGGTTACCAGCATTATTCGCTGACCGGGCGTCGTCCCATGTTTTATTGTGTTCTTTCAGGTGATGTCTAGGCGAGTGCGCGGTTTAATACTTGCTAGTTTAGCTTCTCCCTTACGTTTTGTGGCCTGTGTGCCAGTTTAGATGTAGAACTTTGAGATAATGGGTTTAGATATAAACATTGCAGATGTTGCCTGTGCGTTCATCCTTTTGGCGAACGTGGCATAGCACCCCGTGTTCCAGATTATATCTATCTATCTATCTATCTATCTATCTATCTATCTATCTATCTATCTATCTATCTATCTATCTATCTATCTATCTTTCAGTCTTCCGCTGTGATTGTTGTTTGGTTTAGTTATCTGCATGTTTAAGGCTTTTATATAGCATGTTTTTAGGTGGTGTTACACGGCTCTTCGGGATCGTCTCGACGCACTTTTTGGCTTTGATTTCGTGGAATTTGGATAAAAAAATTAGTAAGTTATGAAGGAATTGAGATGGATTTGCTACACAGTATAATTTTGGCTAGGTTCACTGTGTATGAGAAATGTTTGACAATGTGATCTGTTGATATTTTGTGTTGAGTAGAGAAGCATGATACTTTGAGAATATGATTTATTATGAAAGCATGACTAGATTAGAATATTTGATCTATGAGATTCGAAACATTTTTTTTTGTTAGAAATGTATAGAATTTGCTATGTTGCAAACCGAGCATGATGTTTTATTCGTGAGTACTTCATGTTATTTTATACATGGTTTAGAAGCATGTTATAAAGTATTTGGCATCTCGCATATAGCATATTTAAAAAATGCATAAGGGGCCAACGTGAGCCCAAGTAATATTTTCAAAAACCATAAGCATGTGGTATATCATTTTGTGGCTAGAGGGCAGTATGCTAGGGCGGCTGTGGAAATAGACCTAGATAAGCCTTTGTCTCGTAGGTGTGGGTTCGTAACTATCTCCAAACCATTGAGTATAAAGGTTTACATGTTTTGTGTTTTGGTTGTGGCATGGTTGGGCACCGAGAACAGTTTTGCCCCCTTTCAAAAGCCAAGTCTCTAGCTCCTGATAATGTTATGGACCTTAATGAGACTCTGTCCATGGAGAAGAAGACCAACAAGTAGTCGACACCGGCGACTGAGGTTTCGCAGAGGTAGGCAGATAGATCAAGGTATGGGTCGTGGATGCTGGTGTCTAGAAAGAACTCCAAAGTGGCTGCTAAAAAGAACAATCGTCAGCCCAAGCAAAACAATCATTCGCCTCTCCCCAAAGGTAATGAATTCGAGGCAATATCTGATTTGGAAGGGGTTGATGGTGGTAATCTCCGAGAGCCTTCTATGGGAAAACTGGTTAGAGAACGTGGCGAGAGTTCCAAAGGTAAGTTTTCTCACCCCGTTCTGCAACCTCCTTTGAAACCTTCTCTCTAGGGCGCTGCCTCTTGGCCTACCCAGGCCGCTGAACATGTTTGCACCCATCACAACCCCGGTCAAAGACCTAGGGGACGTGGTGGCTCCCAAGTGGTCAGTCGTGGCAACAGCATGGGTTCAAGAAGGGGAGGTTTCCCTTATTCTTTTAATCTAGATCGTTATGCGCCCTATAGTTGGCGTGATCAAGATGATCGTTCTTCTGTTTTCCAGTTTGGTGGCTTGCATGCCACCATGCCAGATGTTGAAGGGGTTGGTTCCCGTTTAGAGGAGTCTACTCCCATTGCTTGTTTCACGCCTAAGGAAGGCGGTTTCCAAACTTCCCCCGGCTGCTGTTTCCCAATGATTGTCATCTCTTGGAACTGTAGGGGTGTCGTCAATGGGTGTGTTAGGAAGCACGTTAAAGAGCTTTTAATCTCGTCTAAAGCCGATGCCCTTTGTCTCCTAGAGATCCATTCCTCCAAGGTGGAGGGGATGGTTAAAATGGCTAATAATCTTGTTTACTCTAAGTATTTCTTGGTCGAGCCGATTGGGTTTGCAGGTGGTTTGCCCCTTCTCTGGTAGCAGGGGCAAATTGATCTCAAGATCGTTAGACATTCTTCTCAAGCCATTCACACAAAAATTAATCAAAGACCGGAGGATTGTTATATCACTTTTGCTTACGTCAGGCCTAATCTTATGGTTAAGAGTAGGTTTTGGGAAGATTGTAAGAACTTCCGTAGTTTTCTTCAGTGTTCCTGGATTTTTCTCGGGGACCTTAATGATATTGCCGCTGCAGATGAACAGTTGGGTAGTGAGTCCACGAGTAATGTTAGCATGCAGAGATTTGTGGATGCCCTCAGTGACTGTGGGCTTCTTAATCCCGGGACCGTTGGGTCCAAATTCACTTGTTGGTGTTTTGCTGGAAATAGGGTCACCCAAATGTGCCGTCTTGATAGAGTTCTCTGGAATGTCAGTGCTCAGTTGGCTTTCCTAGAGGCTAAAGTGGTGGCCCTCCCTAGGCTACACTCAGACCATAACCCGATTTTGTTTATGGAGGGGCCGGTTCCCCCCTGACAGAAATCTTCGTCCATTCCGCTTCGAATCTTCTTGGTTGATTAGAAGTGACTATGCATCAATTTGGAAAATGCCACTAGGGCCCAGGGCCGCTCTATTGATACCATCATTATGGACATCACTGATCAAAGCAAACATTGGAACAAAGGAGGTATTCGAGAACATCTTTAAACGCAAGAGACACCTGGAGGACAGGATTTGTGGGGCCAACAAGCACCTAATTATGCAATTTCAGGCGAGCTTCATGCATTGGAAAAAGGGCTTTCTAAAGATCGCAATCAAGTTTTGGATCAAGAGGAGGCTCTCTGGTTTCAAAAATTTAGAATGAACTGGATAAAGGATGGGGATAATAACACTCGTTTCTACGACAATTCGGCTATGATTAGGCGGAATAAAAATCGTGTCAGGTTTCTTAAGCTCCATGGCAACTAGTCCGATGATCCTTCTTTGCTTTCTAATCATATCACTTCCTTCTTCACGTCGGCTTTTGGCAGGGTCAATCGTGATGGTGAATCCGAGATGGCGGCCATTGCAGAGTCCCATAAAATCGATAGAATTCAAGCAAATTCTTTGGTCAGAAGAGCTTCTCTTGAGGAAGTTAAAAGAGCGATTTTTGGTATGAAAAAGTTTGGGAACCTCGGGCCGGATGGTATTGTAGCTGCTTTCTACCAAAAAAGTTCGGGAAGATATTGGTCCAGCTGTAACTGTAGGCCTTTATCACTCTTATTCCTAAAAAAGATGTTTCAGAAACGGCTGCAGATTTTCAGCCCATTACACTTCTCAATGTGACCTTTAAAGTTATTTCCAAAGTTCTTGTCAAACAGTATGAGGCCTATTATGTGTCGGCTGATTGGTCCCCATCAAAACAACTTTCTTTCGGGTCGTTCTACCCTTGATAATGTGATTTTAATCCAGGAAGTCATTCACACGATGAATAAGAAGTAAGGAAGAAAAGGTCTTATGGTTGTCAAAGTTGACTTCAAAAAACCCTACGACAATGTTCACTGGTACTTCCTTGAAAAAACTCTTGAGGGCTTTAGGTTCCCAAGGAGGCTGATTCAACTCATCCTTTTTTTCCCCTCAAAGAATGCAGCATCTCGATCCTTTGAAATGGCGACCGCCTGCCTCCCTTCTCCCCGTGGCGTGGGCTCCGTTAAGGTGACCCGTTGGCTCCTTATTTGTTTAACCTTATAATGGAAAGGCTGGCATTCAAGATCCAAGGTGAAGTTTCCTTGGGAAGGTGGAAACCAATCTCTGTCACTAGTAGCGGGATTGGTATCTCCCATCCACTTCTTCTTTGGAGATGATCTCATGCTCTTCGGAGAAGCATCGGATAGCCAAACAAAAATCATGATGGATTGCCTCAATAGACTTAGCAATTCCTTCGGTTTATAGGTAAATCTCGCTAAATCTAAATTTTTTTGTTCCCCTAACACTAATGCAGGGACGAAGCGTTTCATTGGTGAGAGAATGGGTATCCCAATCACCTCCCATTTAGGCTCCTATCTTGGGATTCCCTTATTGCATAAGCGGGTTTATGGGGAGATGTTCACTGTGGTCATTGATAAAATGAGAAGAAAATTGGTCAACTAGAAAGCAAGCGCCCTCAGCATGGCTGGTAAAAGAGTTATGGTCCAAGCCTCTCTTGCCACAACTCAAACCTACATCATGCAGTCTATGGCGCTACCGGTAAGTACTTGCAAAGATATTGATAAGATTTGTAGGAACTTTCTGTGGGGTCACTCGAAAGATACTAGGAAAATCCACTCGGTGAATTGGTCGGAGATTTGTATGCCGAGAGAGATGTGGGGCCTGGGCTTAGACGAGCCAAAGACTTCAACCTTGCATTTCTCATCAAGCTTGCATGGCAAATGGCGACTAGCCAGGACAAATTGTGAGTTAAAATCCTTAAAGAGAAATATATGAAAGATGTTGACTTTTCTCGCCCAATATCCCTAACAATTGTTCCTGAGGTTGGAGAAGTGTTATCAAGGGTAGACATATCCTAGAAAAAGGTGTTAAGTAGAAAGTTGGCAATGGGGACTCCTTTAACCTTTGGCACGACCACTAGATATGAGACTCTTCGCTGGATGCTCTTCCTACTATTGTGATACCTCCCAATGCTGACCACGCAAAAATCAGCCTGTACATCACTAAAGATAGAGCTTGGAATGTGGATGCTCTTAGTAGTCTCCTCCTAAATTCCATAATCGATCTCATCCGGGCAGTTCCTATTAGCCTCAATAATAATCAAAAGAATTCCATCGCATGGTTTCATTTAGGTACATGCCTCTTTACTGTAAATTCGGCTTACTCTTTAATTGCAGGACACCCGGTGGAGGGTTCCAACTTATGCTGGATGTGGAATCTCAAATGCACGGAAAGAATTAAAATTTTCCTCTACAAGCTATCCAACAACTGGCTTCTCGTCAACGTCGAAATAATGTGATGTGGACTAGTTGACAATGTGAGCTGTCCGAGGTGCGGCGAGGAAGAGGAAACTCTTGACCATCTCCTGAGACAGTGTGGCACGGCATTGGATTGCTGGATCATCTGCGATGCTCTGGCGAGTTTCAACCTAGCATCCTTCACCCCTTTGGTCGATTGGGTCAGAGATAACTGCACCAATTCGACATCAAACTCCAGGGGAAGTCATAGAAATCTGTTCAGGCAATCTTCTCGGTAGTCAAGATATGGAGGCGTGTAATTAGTTAAACTGAAGAAGAGCATCGCTATCTTATTAATCATGCAGGGATGATAGTGGGGAAACAGACCTGGGTTTGTTGGTCTCCTCCTCATCAGGGATGGTTCAAACTCAACACTAATGACGCTAAAAAAGCAAGCTCGGGCATGGAAAGCGTAGTGGGTGTTATCCGCGATTATCAAGGCAATTAGATCGTGGGGTTTACCACTAAAATTGGCATCACCAGTAGCTTTATTGCAGAGCTCTGGGGTTTTCGGGAGGGGCTACTCGTGGCAAAAAACCGCGGGCTCTTGAGGATCGTGGCGGAAACTACTTAAAAGCGTTGGTTCAGGCCTTAAACAAGGAGACGGTGTCCAGTCCGGAAGCCAATACATTGATTATGGATTGCAAAGATTTGATGGATTGGTTCCGAGAGTGTGAGAATACATGTTCTGCAGGAAGGGAACCAATGTGCTGACTTCCTAGTCAACTTGGGGCAAAACTACAGTTGGGGGACCTCGGTGCCAACTCAACTGCCTGATGGGGTGAAAGGCCTCTCCTGGTTCGTGATGCTAACAGTGTGGCAACGAAAAGAGTTTATTAATTTATAGGGCTGCTGAGCTCGTCTCTTTTCACCAAATAAATAAATAAATAAATTTGAGTGTCAAATTAATGACGAACCCGAATAGCTGATACTTGATTATTGAGCTTGAAAACATGGAAATCAATCACTTTGTTAACAAATCATTTTTATTTTTAAATTAAGCAATGGAATTTTTTTCTTTTCTTTTTCCAATTTTCTTATGGTATTGAGGATTCACTTAAATCACTTTATTATTGTTATTACAATGCTTTTTATACACATTCTTATTGATGAATTGTTCTTCAACTACCATAATTTTAATAGGAGAAAAGGTCAAATAAGTCTCCCTTAACTTTATTTGAGAAATAAATTAAGCTCTTGAATTTTTTAAAGTAGCAATTAAATCTATCAACTTGTTATTGTCGTGCATTTAGATCAAAAAATGGGTTATTTACCTATAAATATCAATAATCTCATATGTGGCGACTGACGTGGCATTTTTAATAATAAAATAATATTTAATTTTAAAAATTATTTAAAAAAAAAAAGAAAAAAAGAGAAAAACTTCACGTTGAAGGCACCCATGGCCAGCTGTCATGACTGTCTACTTTCCTCATTCTTCATCTTCAGATCTGGAGACGAAGAAGGGAAGGGAAGGAGGTCTTTTCTACGACTCCAGATTTAGAGACGAAGAAAGGAAAGATCTTTATTTAAAAAAATAAGTGGACGTTAGCCATGGTAGGGGAACGATTATTATAAGAAAAAAAAAAGAGGTTAAAAGCAGCCACGACCATGGCTGCCTGTTGGGTAATATGGTTGAAAATTCCCAAATTAATAATCCTACGAAAAGATTAATATTATATGGGAAAACATAAAGAATTGGGAAGGAAAAGGTTGAGTGTTTGGGTAAAGGTTTAGCACGAGTTCGAACACGAAGTTCTTTTCCTTAAAACCTTATTTGCTACCTCCCACAAGTGCTAGGAGCGTTGTAGCCTAGGTTTCCCAGGATAAAACGTGCTACGATTCCTTGTTTAAGCACCTAAACAAGGAACCCGGCAAACAGAGCAAAGCTGGAACACAGATTGGCTAAAGAAGAGAGTAGAAGCAGAGTTTTGAGAGCAGAAAACTGTACTGGAATTCCTTCGTTTCTCACTATGTTAAAATGCTACTGCTCTACCTCTCTTTATATAGGGATGTTGGAAGGGATAGCAT
This sequence comes from Ipomoea nil, assembly GCF_001879475.1. Taxonomy (NCBI): domain Eukaryota; kingdom Viridiplantae; phylum Streptophyta; class Magnoliopsida; order Solanales; family Convolvulaceae; genus Ipomoea; species Ipomoea nil. The sequence goes on along the minus strand of NW_017619370.1, from coordinate 1,188,017 downwards.
TCAACATGGCCTTTAATTGGTATTAAACCAATTGTATAACACCTGTAACGGTCACCACTAAGTAGGATTAAACTCAGAATTTAAAATTGAAATTAAAACAGTATTAATTCCGTAACAGATGAGTTTAATATGTACAACAGGCTGAACTTTCGGGTTTCAGACCGTTGGGGTGCAGGTTCACACGAGAGTACATCTCTCGTGCGCACTGTGGTGCAACCCGAGAGTGCACTACTCTCGTGGTCACAGATGCACGAGAGTTGTGCTCTCGGTGCACCACAACCTCTCGTGCTACACACGAGAGTAAGTGCTCTCGGTTCGGTTTTGGCCAAACCAAGTGACTATATCAGGTGCCGGCGCACGCGAGCTCGGGCTTGAATCAAGCCTTTTCGATGTCCTCTAGTTGGATTTTGATTTGCACCCCCCCCCCCCCACGCGCGTGCGCGAGAGAGCCTCTATGCTATACAATTCTACAAGCTTAAAAAGAGCTCATGTATATAAGGGGGGCAAATCTTGTTTCCAAACCAATGTGGGACAAAGTCCTACATTTTCCCTTCATTTCCCAACTTAAATGGGTCTACTTTGAGAATCAATATCTCATTCACCCATTATCCGTTTTGAGCGTACAATATATCAATCTCTTCGTCTTACTACGAAGAATCCGAATCCACCTTGACCCGACCGAAATCGAAAGTGGACCTCACTGATAATTGTCCCACAAAATAACCACTTAATATGCCATTTTATGTCATTTTAAACTAATTTTTCCAACACTGCCTTCTTCATCTCTCCTTCTTTGTCTCCAATGAAGACAAAGAAGGGAAATATTATTTATTATTTTTTTTAAAGAAAATTTGTTGAAGGCCCGCCTTCGTTTTCTCTTGGCGGCTGGAAGTGGTGGACGATTGGCCAGTGGCAACCGCACAGTGGCAATCAGATAGTGTGGTTTTATTTTAGATTATTTATTTTGATTTTTAATTTTAATAAATAAATGTCTTTTTTTTTAGTTTTATTTAGATTAAAAAAAATTGGCATACATTGTGATTTGTGAGCCCAGATGACGCCATGTAGGATGTTACCAGCATTTATAGGTAAAAGATTATAATTTAAAAAACAAACATTTCAAAGATTATAATTAAAAATAAACATTTAAAAGTACTAAAATACTATGTACTAAATAAAATTTTAATAGAGTTTATTTATTGTTTTATGGGCTAAAAGTAATTTTTTTTAAGAGTTAGGGAAATATATTATAATGATAAAAAGTTAAAGACTAAAATGGTTAGCAAGGAATAATCGAGGGACTAAAAATGCATTTTTTCCTATATAATCATATGTGTAATTGGTTAATAAGCTGCTTTATATTGGTCGAAAGTCAAAGAAATGAATGATAAAATATTAAAGCCCCCTCCCCCACTCAAATTGAGGACTTTTTTGTGGAGAGTTGTTAGTGGTATTATTCCTACCACTACTAATCTCTTTATTATAAGGAGAGTGGATGTGAGTCCTTCATGCGCTATGTGTATCTCCTTTCATGAAGATACCGTGCACTCTCTCATTGAGTGTGAGTTTGCACAACTCGTTTGGCATGAATCCAACCTCCCCATTTATTAGGTAGTTGGAGATTCTTTTTCTAATTGGTTCGAAAATGTCATGATTGTGTTAACAGCGGACATTCTTATGAAAGTGGTGGCAGTCCTATATTACATTTGGAAGGCTCATAATGGCATGGTGTGGGAAGCCAACATGCAGCAGTCAAAACATGTTTGGAGGGCCGCATCCCCCGATGTCTCTGCGTGGGAGCGTGCTTCTAAAGCTGCTGCCTCGTCCACGATCACCACCTCTCTGTCACGTTAGTAGTCGCAATCGGGAAATGGCGCGCCACTTTGCTTATTCGATGCTGCTTATTCTCTAATGCAATCTATTACACTAACACATTTTTATTCCCGTTATATTTATTATATTTAGTAGATATTCAACAAATGAATTTTTTAAATAAAAATAATTGAGACTAAATTATCAAATAAATAATAATAAGACTATAATAATTCACACAAAATTTCAATTGAAAAAATTAAAAATAAAATTGGACAAATTTATTTTTTCTTTACTGTTATGAACCACTGGGCCTACAGATTAGGCCTGTGAATGCTTGGCCAAAATACCCATGCTGGATTCTCCATTCTCCAATGACTTCACTCAATAGCAATCGTTATGCGTTGGACCCGTGTCCAACATGCTTGCTGGACACGGGTAACAGTGCCGTTAGGCACTCTTATCTCCTTCTTTTTTTTTTTTTTTTTTTTTTTTTTTAAATTTCAGACCGCTTCATTGTAAGAGTATATGTTCATAATTTTATTACTATATGTTAATAACTATACATTCATAACTCCATAACTGTACGTTCATAACTCTATAACTGTACATTCATAACTCTATAACTGTACATTCATAACTCCATAACTGTACATTCATAACTCCATAATTGTACATTCATAATTTTCGAAGCTCTATATTCACAATTTTAGAACTCTATGTTCATAATTTTATCACTATATGTTCATAATTGTAAGTTCATAATGTTAGAGCTCTTTGTTCATAATTCGATCAATAACTGTACATTCATAATTCCATACTGTAGATTCATAATCTCATAACTGTAGATTCATAACTCCATAACTGTAGATTCATAACTCTATAACTGTACATTCATAACTCCATAACTGTACATTCATAATCTTCGAAGCTCTATATTCACAATTTTAAAGCTCCATGGTCATAATTTTATCACTATATATGTTCATAATTGTAAGTTCATAATGTTAGAGCTCTGTGTTCATAATTTCATAATTGCATAACTGTATATTCATAACGGCATAACTGTACATTCATAACGGCATAACTGTACATTCATAATCCAAAAAAAAAATAACGCCGTTAACGACAAAACGCGCGCGATTTTTTTTTTTTAACTAAATGACGCATTTTTTTTAAAAAACGACGTCGTTTTGTGCCCGTGTCCACAATTCAATGTGGACACGGGTCCAGTGCATAATTTGCCACTCAATAGGATCCAATATTTTGTCATTATTCACTGTCCAATTTTAACTTACAAGTAACCGGAAACATATACGTAGCAGGGAAACCGGAAAAACATATAGATAAATACTTTATCCGGTATAACTCAACTAGTCCATCAGATAAAAATAAAATGATAAATTGATAATTTTACTTTCTTAGTAGTCACATCAATACTTATACGCTAAACTAGGCTTTATGTAGTGAGATGGATCACTGATACATGTTTATTTTTAATATACTACATGTTTATTTGACTTGCAATACACTAAAACTGAATATGCAATATATTAAAAATGTACATGTATCAAGGTCCACATTACAAATTGGACCCTAAGGTCCATGATATTTGCCAAGTAGCATATATAGTGCATGTTTCGATTCCATGATTTACCTCCTAAGTGCATTTTGTAAATATTTTTCCTTCAAATATGAGTTCATTTTGCATTTATTTGGTTACTTTTGAAAAGGAAAACATTTTCGAATTCTTTGTAAAGAAACTACTCCCTTCAACTTATTTTGTGTTTGATTTGATTAGTGGACCCCTCATCCCCTGCTCTAGGGATTGTGGGAGGAGATAACTCACTGAATAGATGTGCTTCAGTGATGTTGGATCTCAGTACTTGCTTTTTGTCCGAAGGCTGATGTCCCCCAAGGTAAACATTTTATAGTTTTTCATTTTAAAATTGAAAACATTTTACAATTTTCCATTTTGAAAATTGAAAACATTTTACAATTTTCTAAAAATCTAGAGAACTTTTAAAAATTGACAAATCATTACATTTTCTAAAGAGAAAACAAAATGTCTATCGCCTATTTGGCTATAGATAACTATAATCATATTACTATGATTACATTCATTATTATTTTCTTTTACATATCACCATTGTTTTTTTAATATTTTCTACTTGCATTTACTTATATAAAATATATTTCGTAACTTATTTGTTTATGCTTAAAGTTAGACATTAGTTACATTATCACAATTAAAACTTTAAATTAATGTATTTCAATTCCGTGGTTTTTAGGAATAAGAAAAAAAGATAACATTGAGACAAAATTAACCCTCTTTTTAAAAAAAAAAAAAAAAAATCTAAAATTGATGTTTGACCCTCTCTCTCTCTCTCTCTCTCTCTCTCTCTCTCTCTCTCTCTCTCTCTCTCTCTCTCTCTCTCTCTTAGCATGATAAACCCATCGTATGATGTTTATTTGGATGTAAGCTTTTAAAAAACTTAACATTTTATTATGTTTAATTATGTTGTAAACTTTTATTTTTATGAAGTTTTTTTTGGATGTGAGCTTATGAAGCTTAACATTTGACGAAGTATTTGCACGAAAATTAATTACAGTCTATCCAATTCAAGAGATACTGTAGATGAGGGGTATTTGAATATGTTATGTTTTTTGGGTGTTTGAATATGTAGATGGGTCCACGAGATACTTGTCATTTAACAATAATAATAATAATAATAATAATAATAATAATAATAATAATAATAATAATAATAATAATAATAATAATAATAATAATAATAATAATAATAGTTATTATTATTATTATTATTATTATTATTATTATTATTATTATTATTATTATTATTATTATTATTATTTTTAATAAGTGGGAACTTTTATTGAAGGCCTAAAGCACGGTGGGAGGCAAAGCCTCTAAGGTCATACAAAAGAGCTGATTTGGCCTTTTCAGGCAAAGCAAAAGAATCACTAAAGATCATCGAATGTGGGAAAGCAAAGCTAGATTCAGCAAATCTGCAACCTGGTTTGCTTCCCGGTAGACATGCCTAATCCGGGCATTCTAGAAGCTTAGGCAAGAGCGAAAGAAAGTCACCGCGCCTTTAATCCTCCACGGTATCCTGTCCGTGCAAGACACAGCCAAAACGCGGGAGTCCACTTCTACTTCAGCCGGACGTTTAGCAAAGGCAATACACCATTGGGCGGTAAGTTGAAGAGAAACAGCCTCGGCCTCTAGAGCTGAGGTTGCTTCAAGGCGGAAACAGAGCCCCACTACGAGATGACCATTTGAATCGCATAAGCAAGCATCTCCTGACGCCCCTTCTGTCACATAAGCCGCAACCGAGTTAAGTTTTAACCTGCCCGCTGGTGGTGTGAGCCATCGTACCCACACTGTAACTTTCCGTGGCGTTACGCCAAATCGAGCTAAGAGCACAGCCGTGAGGAGGAAGTCATCACTCGGGCCCCTCCTGTGACACACGCACGTTAATGAAATTAAATAAATCTCTTGTCGCACTCTGCTGATAGCTTCTGCCAGTGAGAGAGATGCGTCCTCATAAATTCCTCTATTATAAGAACACCACAGAGTCCATAGAATGATAGCAGGCATAAGCTTTGCACACCAACCTATTGCCGAGGTTGGTGCTAGCAGCCACCATGCATGACACGCTGTTCTAATTGAGGTCGCCTGAGATCGGGGTAGCCCAAAGAGACCTGCGAAAAACTTGCAAACCTGCTGCGCCATTACACAATGGTAAAGGCAGTGCTCCATGGTTGCCGAGTCGCAGCGGCAGAAAGGGCAAATAGATGGTTGACACACCACCCCTAGCTTCTGTATTATGTCCAGAAACGGCAGTATCCGTCATAGAAGACGCCACATGAATAGTGAGATCCTCGATGGCAGACCACCTCCCCAAATGCTTTGAGACGATAAACTCTTGCCAGCCTTCTCGCGTAGGGCCTCGTACGCTGATGAGAAAGTAAAGTTTCCAAAGGATGAGAGAGACCAGTATGCTTTCCCCTCAGTAGTAACCACCATTTGCTCCTGCACAAAGTCCTTGAGTTGTTGCATTCTCCTCCACTTTATTGAGTTAGTTGTTTGGGGAGGGACGTGATATTTGGCTCACATGTAGTCACTCCACAAAGAGTCTCCTTGCAGCCAATTGAAGCAGATTTTGGCTGAGTAAGTTTTCTGAATGCTGCCAATTGATCGCAGTCCAAGGCCGCCTTCTTCAACCAGAAAACACACTTTCTTCCATGAGCCTAATGCCTCTTTGGCTTACCATCTTCCATGCCCCATAAGAAGTTGGAAAACTTGGTCTCTAGCGCCCTCTCAATCTGTTTGGGTAGCAAGAGTGAAGAAGCAGTATACAACGGGATCATGGAAAGCACGTGACGGATTAAAGTTAAACGCCCCCTCCCCCCCCCCCCCCACCATGGTGAGAGTAGCTTTCGTTGCCAGCTAAGTAAGGTAGCGTCAATCTTCTCAAGTAGGTGGTGATAGTAAATAGGGCGGTTCCTGCCTTTATAAAGATTAACCCCAAGATACCGGAAAGGCAAAGCCGACTTTTGCATTCTCAAAATTCGGGACATGGCAGTAGTTCGACCATGTGTGCATTTAAAGGAGGTAACAAAGAAACTTTTGTTGTAGTTGATTTTTTTGTCCCGAGCCGCTTTGATATTGATTTAACACATCAACTGGGGCTTTTAGCGAGGCCGATGACCCATTTGCAAAGATAATAATGTCATATGCAAAGGCTAAGTGAGTGATTGGGGGACAGCTTGGCGCTGTAGAGTGGTGACAATAGTCCCACGCAAATAGAGATGACTACGGTTCGAACCGGAACCGTGACTGTGCAAACCGGAACCGTTCATACGGTTCCGGTTCCGGTTTTTAACCGGAACCTATAAGGTTCCTTTTAAGGTTTGTAAAATCTTGGAACCGGAACTGGCGGTTCCGGTTCCAAACCGAAAAAATTAAATATTATAGTGTTTTTTAATTTTTTTTTAAATAATTCCAGTTAGAACCGGAACCGTCGGTTCTGAACCAGAACCGGAACTGAAATCTTACTATAAGGTTCCGGTTCCGGTTTCGCCATCCACGGAACTGGAACCGGAATCGTAGTCACCCCTACACGCAAACCTTCAAGATCAGTGACCGGGAAAGAGTTTCTAAGGCCAATATGAAGAGGAGGGGCGATAGCGGGTCTCCTTGTTTCACTCCACTAGTTGGCTGAAAGAAACCACAACTAACACCGTTAACCAGGATTGATAGTCTTGTTGCCTCCAAATTGGTCATTATGATGTGTATGAACAGCGCCAGCAAGCCAAGACGCCCCATGACCGCCCTTAGATAAGGCCAAGAAACCCGGTCAAATGCCTTCATCATATCCAGCTTGACTATCACATTAGCACCACGACATTTTTTGTCAAGGTATTGGAGCAATTCGAAGGCTAGCAGGACATTATCTTGAATACTGCGACCCTTCACGAAACCTGCTTGCTCTCGGGAAATTAGCTTCGGGAGAATAGGGTTTAGCCTGGAGACTATGACCCTAGTAAAAACTTTGCTAATATAAGTGCAAAGGCTGATTGGTCTGTAGTCAGCAAATGAGTCTGGATGGGCCTTCTTAGAAATGAGAATTATTTGTGCACTTGCCATAGCGCGAGGGGTCGGGACTCCCACGAAGAAGTCTTGTACTGCCCAGAAAATGTCCTCTTTTACTAACTCCCAACAGTGCCTAAAGAAAGCACCCGAAAAGCCATCAGGCTCCGTCGCGCTGTCCGGGTCTAGCTTCCAAACTGCGTCTTTGACTTCCTCTGATGTCGAAGGCGATATAAGAGAGCGGGCATCCTGATCGAGCAAATCCGAAGGAAGACATTGCAAGAGGGCTTCTAGGTTGGGGCAATCTTCCGCTGAGAAGAGAGAAGAGTATAATCTAACAGCCTCCTCCTGTATATCCGTTTGGTCGGACAGAAAAAGACCCTCAACATTTTTTATCGAGGAGATGCGCTGTCGTCGGTGTCTATCTTTAACCACCAAGTGGAAGTAACGAGTGTTCGCGTCCCCTTCCTTCAACCATTTTACCCTGGCCTTCTGTCTCCAAAAGCATTCTTCCTGTTTTAGAGCCAACAGGAGGTCAGCTTGCTTAGCTTGTAAAGTTGTTCGAGAATCTCCAGAGGGGTTATTAGCGTGTATGCATTCTGCCACAGCTACTTCCGATTCCAAGGTTGTTATTCGATCAAAACTGTTACCAAAGGAGTTTTTATTCCATTCCTTCAGCGCCACCTTGAGCCGTTTTAATTTATAGGAGAGAGCTCTCATGCCCCCGCCATCAGCAGGCTGCTCCCAGCTACGGCGAACTACTTCCATGAAGTCCGGATGTGTTAGCCACATGCGCTGGAAGTGGAACTGTTTCGGAGCTGAGAGCGAGGTATTCGCACCGTGGAGTAGCAAAGGTGCGTGATCCGAAGTGGTTATGGCAAGAGCACATATTCCAATGTATGAGAATGAATCTCTCCAAGCTGTGTTCATGAGAAAGCGATCCAGCCTCTTCCAAACAGGGCCAGTAGCTCAAACTCCATGCCAAGTATAAGGGCTGCCCATAACATCCAAGTCAAGCAAGGCATTGTGTAACACCCCGTGTTACCACTTCGAAACCCGAATTAATTATTAAATTAATCATGCTAATTAATACAATTAAAAGGGTTAATCCAATTATAATCCCCTTAATTAACTTAGGTGGCCCACAATGGATCGTGGGCCCTTACCTGAACAAGGAACCTTAAACCCATAGGGAATAGGAGAAAGCGGGCCTTATTACTCAGACCTTGAATAGATTTCTCTTAGACATATAAATAGGAGATTAAGAAGCAAGTAGAACCCTTCCTCTCCTTTTCCCTCACACGAAATCACCCACAAGAACCCCAGCCAAGGAATTCCCCACCAACTAGCCTAGGAATAACAATCGGAGGAAGAATCTTAGAGAAAGAACCTTAGTAGCCAAGGATATTGATTAAGGCTAAGAGGTAACCTATGTCTCAAAAAAACCTATTTTTCTCGCTATATCTTATTCATTGGCTCCTTTGATATATGATTCTGTGATTGAGTCTTGATAGAGCTTTGCCTAGGGTTTATATTGTGTTTATGTGATAATCTTGATGTTTATGTGATAATCTTGATGTCTATGTGATAATCTTGATGTTCTTGACACTATGATTAATTATATGAACGATCTTGTATTTTGATTATGTCTAGAGCCCTAAGGTTATAATGTGGATCTCGTATTATGCTATTCTTGGTATGTTTGGGTGGGATTTTGCATGATCGGGTGTTGAGTCTAGCCTAGGATTTGTGTTTAGGACTTTGCATATAGATTTCTTGATGTTCTTGTGATTCCAGATGTCCCTGGATTGTTATGTGATTTATGTTGAGTCTTGGCATGTTTAGGAATCATGTTAGGGTGTATTTGGTGTGATTCTTGGTTTAATTCCGTTACTTGAATACGTGGTGTTGTCGTTTGTGTTTGAATGTGTCTGGACATGATTTCGGGTTCCACGAAAGATCCCGGGACCGAAATATTACATACGAGTCAGTGGGGGGTAGGTGGGGGCAGGGGTGCCCGCCACCTACCCGCTGCCCCCTTGCCCGGTTTCCAGCGGGCAGGCGACAGCCCGCCGGGCACCCGCTGGAACTGTAACCGCTGCCGCCGGGTGGTCCTCTACCCGCCGCCCACCCGCTGGAAAGTTGGTGGGTAACGTTATGTTTTCCCCCGTTTGTTGTTTCCCCGTGTCCCGTTGTACCCCGTTTGTCGTGTATGAGTCTATTTTGATATATCGGGTACCATTCGTAGGATAAAAGAGTCTTGTGTATTGCATGCGAGTTGAATTGGTATCCCGTTGGCCTAGGAGGTAGTTGTATGATCCCGTAGGAGTGTCGTGGGTGGGTTAATGTCGTTGTTATGGATGGGTTATGTTGGGTTACTTGTTCCCTGATGATTCCCCCCTGTTATGTGTTAATGTGGGTTGCTTGTGATTGGCTTCGATGTTGTTGTGCATGATGACCCAATTGGTTGCGATCAATTGGCTATAATGACTATCTGGTTGGTTGAGAACAACCAGGTATTAACCCGATTGGTTGAGACTTGGTCGGCTATATACGCAGTTGGATTGGTTGAGAACAATCGGTTGTTATATATAATAATAGGGCTGCGGTCCATAGTTTAGTTGCGATCAAACATATATATTAATAGGGCTGCGGTACATAGTTTGGTTGCAATCAAACATATATGATAATAATGAGCTGCAGTTGGATTGGTTGCGATCAATCGTTTGGTTCTTCATTGTGCTGCGGTACAAGTTAAAGTGTTGTGGGGCCATGTTAGAGCTATATGCACCGACCCCTTGGCAATGGAACTCAAGGTTCGGGTCATGTAAATGGTCCTGCGGCACCACCTTATGTGTGGGCACGAATGCGTGTCTTGTTGTTGATTGTTTGTCTGTGATGATAACTGGGTATTGATTTTGTTTATATCGTGTAGTCTTGTGACCTTAGGATGCATGCTAGAATCTTTGTGTTTAATTATATCGAATGTACCTGCTATTACTTGTTGAGTCTTGTTCTTGGTTTTAAATTAGAGTTCCTCAAGATTATATATGTATTCCGGTTTCAAAATTGTTTTCCTTATATCTACATATATTGTACTTAACGCGTTGGAGTGAGTTACCAGCATTATTCGTTGAACAGATATTATGTGGCTTTCAGGTATAGACGAGTAGCTTCGGAGCGCGCTAGTTGGATTCTTGGACTTAGTTTAGATAGTTCTAGCCTGGATTTGTGTTTAGGTATTAGTTATAGTTTATGCTTTGTTAGTTAGTTTAGCCTGTGCATCTGAGTTCTCCAGCTCAGATGTGGCATAGCACCCCGACTACTATGTCTAGTTTATGCTCTGTTTGGGAATTTAATAAGAGATTAGCCTTTATTTTATAGGTTTTAAATATCTTGAAATTTAGGGGTGTTACACATTGTCTCGAATAAACGCTGAGAAGTCAGCTATGCTATTAGTGTCCGGCCATGCGCTTCCCCGGTACTCCGTCACACTAGAGATGACGTTGAAATCTCCTCCCGTCGGTCCGGTCGGTTCCGTGGTCCAGTCGGCCGGGGTGGCGCCACCGACCGATACCGAACAAACAGCTACAGTTACGGGGTGTATATCCCTATCATGATGCCCCCTGGCTCGCGAACCCGACGATGGGTCAGGAGGAGGGGCGCGGGCCATGAATAGCCCATGGACACGTTGAGGGGAAAGTTGCATGCGACGCGGCGCACGCTGCACTCGCGGGCGGCAGCCGTTCTCCGGGCAAAGGGACACGCGTCGTCCCGCTATCGGCTAAAAGACACATATGTTTTAATTAAAGTATCAACTAAAATAATTCATACAAATATGACAATAAAACTCAAACTAAAATAATAAATGAGAGGCAAGTAGAAAATCAAAAGCAATTAAAGAGAAATGAAAGTAGAAAATGGCAGCAACTTAAAAAGGTGAAAACCAAAACAAATCGGAGAGAATTATAATGTAACTTATGTACAATAGTCTGCTATATATAAGAAAAAGTGTGAGCTTATGCAAGGGAGAAATTAACCCACGAATTAGCTAACTACTCCACTCAAATGTTCAGAACTGAGACCAGTAATGAAGACAAATAAGTCTTCCAAAGGACAATTGAAGTAAGGCGAAATCTTAACAAATTTGATAAAACGACATCTAAAAATAATAAAGAACTAAATTAGTTGAATGAAATCTATAATTTTGTGATAAATAAAATAAAATAAACAGTAAAGCCTGCGAAGTTATAAATCAACATGAAATGGTAAAAATTAGAACCACTACAAAGGAAAGTGTGTAGCACACTAAGATACCATGCATACAAATTAAACCTGGCCCACATGAATAGTTTGAGTGTTGTCCTCTATATAATCAAAATTTGAATAGCGGCATAGACAATGGCAAAATAGACAAATAATTTTTCCAAGAACAATTATCAATGCACAAAGTACAAAATATTTAACCTGAAAAGTCTTGTTCTAAAATGCAGTGAGCTTTTATATTATACATGGATGTGATATCATTTTCATGTAAAAAATAAATAAATAAAAAGAAATAAAAACACATAAATACAACCCTACTATACATAGTACTATTTTCATTCCTTATATACATTCCTTCTCTCGTCTCTACAACCTAGTACTAACTTGTTTACACAATTAAGCTACAACGTTTTCATGGCCACCTTTTTCCAGCATTCGTCGTCGTCTTCTCTCTCAAAATTCTCCGTCATCATGGTGGCGCTCTTGTTAATGGCGGCAGCTCCGTCTCCGGCGAGAGCTCGGCTAATGCCCGTGGCGGCTACAGCAGCAGGAGGTTCAGCAGCCGGAAGAAGAATGGAGACGGAGGAGTCGAACGGCGGCGTGAGTTATCATCACATTCTGGCCAAAGGGCACGTGCCGGCTTCCGGCCCTAGCCGGAGGGGACACCGGCGACAGCCGATTTCCTGAAACATATCATGACTCGAGGTCGAACATACATACCGAGGTTATAATATAATGTATCTACAGTGTTTTTCATTCTCTTTTTTTGTTTCCCCGCATTTTCTTGAAATGCCGGCCACCGGCCGCCGACCGGCGGCAGGGTTTTGAAGAACTGAAATTGTGTGTATTGTTATAGTTACCTCTCTCTCTCTCTCTCTCTCTGTTGAGTAGAAAAAGTAGGAACTATACCACATTGACGTTAACCAGAATTGTTTGTGGATGGTTTTATGTATTCATACGTTGTTGAAACAATGTAACATAGTTTTTTTTTTTTTTTTTTTTTTTTTTTTTTTCTCTAAACTCATTATGGATTTGTATATTTTGCACTATGTTGGGTGAAGGACCGTAAATGCCAAGTCAGGTCGCTTGGGATTGTTGGGTAGAAGTTGGTAAAAAATTTAAAGGCCAAGTCCAGCTCCAGCATCTCAAAAATGTTTGATAGTATAAGGAAATAAAGTTGGACTTTCCCTACTTGCTAGAACTTTTGGCATAGTGATAAGCGTGTGATCCTAACAAGTGGTATCAGAGCCAAGTGACATGATGAAACAATAAATGCATCAAATTGTGTCTACGCTATTAGCTATATCTTTTGGCGTAGTGGTAAGCTTTTGATCATAACACACTAAAAGATGTTATGATCATGTTGTGTGAAATGGTGAAACATTAGATAATGCATCAAGTTTTAAAACATTTTTTATATTAGTTGAATCAATATATGTT